>NC_067139.1:15269760-15917260 GCF_903995435.1 Acomys russatus
AAAATATAATGTAATTGTTAGCAAAGCTGTGATGATTCATAACTTCAACAGAATAGAGAATATGAAATTCTACACTTCCTTCCTCATTAGAACTGTTCATAAGAGAAATGCTACTTTTTCCTGAAAGTTAATTGCAAGTTTGTTTCCTCTCTCTTTGAATAAAATGTCTCATGTGTTGGGGGAGAACTACTTTCACAGAAAACTAAGTCAAGAAAGCACACCTTTTCATTTCTAAGTCACTGAATAAATACAGAAGATAATCCCTCCTTTCATTCTTGCAAAAGCAGTCTCAGTTCTGATATTCAAAAGAGATACATTCGTTACCTTTCTGTTGCCATGGTAAAACACCAAGACTAAGGCAACTCACAGGAGGAGGGGTTTACGTGGGCTCACAGTTCTAGAGGGATAAGTGTGGCAACCGCCAGCAGGCACTGCAGCGTAGCAGAAGCTGCTGACTCACACCCTGAACTGCAAGTGTGAATCAGAGGGAGTAAGCTAGAAATGGAGTGAGTCTTTAAACTCTCAAATCCTGCCTCCAGTCTCCTGTGACATACCTCCTCCCACAAGGCCACACTCCCCACACATCACATCACCAACTGGAGACCAAGTCTTAAAATGCCCCAGACTATGAGGGATGTCTCATTCAAACCACCATAGGGATGAATCATTCCCGCCTAATGTACCTTTAAAATGTCACCACCAACAAAAGGACCTTGCTAACTTGTATTCAAACTGAAGTGAGAAAATGTATTCTAGCAAAGTTAACATTTTTCTGATAGTTGTACCTCAGCCTCTGAGTTTTCCAATTGCTCAGGGCAGCAGCTTGTTATTTTGATGGGTTTGATGGTTTCTTCTGTTCCTCCTCTCTCTCTTCTCTCTCTCTCCCTCTCTCTCTCCCCTCCCCTCCCTTCTTCTCCTTCTTCTCTTTCTCCTTCTCCTTCTCCTTCTCCTTCTCCTTCTCTTCTTCTCCTTCTCCTCTCCTTCTTCTTCTCCTTCTCTTCTCCTTCTCCTTCTTCCTTCTCTTCTTCTTCTTCTCTTCTTTCTTCTTCTCTTCTCTTCTCTCTCTCTCTCCCTCCCAGAACTGCCATACTTCCTTTTACAGGGGGTTTGTTCCTCTAAGATGAAGCTGGCTTGTCATTAATCAGTCTACAGAAATCCATCAACTGTTACCTACTGACGGATTTCCCTGTGGCTGAACTCATTCTTTGCTCTGCAGCCAATGATTGGGTTATGGAAGGAGACCTTAGTCACTCCTAAAGTTCTTTTTTTTTTTTTTTTTTCAACCTTGAGATAATTATTAAATTGAATTTTACTTTTTGTTTGTTTGTTTAAATTCTTTGCAAATCTACTATTGTTGTCCCTTTATAAATCTTATACTTGATTCTGATCTAAACACTTGACCAAGTCTCTCAAATGTGCTGCCAGTCTTGCTCCCTCAGCAGGGCAATGCTCATTGTAACAGGTTGCTCAACTGTTTACTTGTAATCCTGTTAGACCAAAATGATTTCAGACTGATGCAAAAGCTTGAAAATCAGTGCTTACAGTCCCCATTTCTCATTCCTCCAAAGTCTCCATATCGCCTTTACCCAGAGCTTCTTTTGTCAGATTCGCCTTGGCTACACTAATCTTTCTAACAGAGCTGTGATCTCTAAGGGTGGACTATGTAATGCCCGCCCTCATTTCACCTCCTAGTAGGCATCAGCCAGTTCTGAAATGCTCAGCTCCAACAAGCAGAGCTGTTGCGATTCAGAACTCACCTACAGCTTTCCAATTCTGCTTCAGACCATCTTAGACACATGTCTCCTTGTACCTTTAAAAACATCGAAGGACCCGAAAAGCCTGTTTTTAATTATTTCATAACTGAAACTGAAGCAGTTTGAGCATATCAGTCTAAAACTGTAAGCCACACACAGGAAGCTCACCCTCAGTGGAGAGGCTGCTTTAGAGTGCTAAGCCAGGTATTGTCTACAGCGCTCTGAACTTCGAGGCTGTTACTCATGCACAGGCAACAGCAGCTTAGCCCAGATGTGAAGCCACTTAAGGATAGTGATTATTTCAACATGTAAAATATTAACAAAACCTCCAAAGACTTAGATAGTCATGAAATGATTAATTGATAGCCTGACTGAAATTGTAAGGTTATTTATTATATTGATGCCACAATTTTCTTTTCTTTGTCACGTTCTTTTTGTGTATAGGTTCAGTTGTACAACATTTAATTATTTATTGTCTTTACTCCATAAGGCTTTCACCTTGGGTTCATACATAGGCTAATTTTTCCAGTCTGTTCATTTCTAATAACATAAACAAGACCCATGGACCCACCGACCAACATAAAAGCTAGAGTTACAATGACTGAATTCTATTTACCAATCTGTCTTTCTTAATTCCTGCTGCTCTGCATCTAACATTTAAAATGGTAACTCTTACCCTGGCTCCTTTGTTTATCATAACATTGCTTCTCTTGTTTGATTCAGCTTTGGTTTTTGCTTGTTTGTTTGGGTTCCTTTGGTGTTATTTTTGAGAAAAGGTCTCATTACATAACCTGTTTTTTTCCCTAAACCCACCATCCTCCCTCCTGAGCCTTACTGGTGTTGGAATTATAAACACCACACATACCGGTTTGTCTGTTTTCCCCCATCTTGGTACCTGTTTTTCCCCCCTCCCCATTTCAGTATTGAGAATCAAATCCAGGGCCTGTGTACACTAGGCAAAGCACTCCATCACTGAACCAATGTTCAGCCCACCTCTTTTTTGATATTGGACTTTCACTGTGCATCTTTTGATTAGAAGGTTGATTGGCATGTTGACTTTAAGTCCCTCCCACATCTTACGGGCATGCGCCTTTCAGCCATTGCATTTGAGTGAATGCTTTTGATTCTCAATTAGAGAATAGTCCCATTCCAGCCATTAATAAAACTCAATGGTATTTCTGTGGATTGCCTTGGTTACTTCACATTGGTATCTTCCATGACGCAGCACTTGGGTACTAGCTCTGGGTAATATTTCTGAACAGCATCTATGGCTAGCAGAGCTCAGTTGGAGGCAGTATCCTGCACTGTCCTGAATGGCAGCCAAATTAAGAACCTGTACAGAGGAAGGGGAAGCTGAGTAGGGGCGCCCTGGTTCTGGGAGGCTGAGGGCTGATTCTGAGGCAGCAGGTATCCCAGGCCAGGGTGAGTTACAGTGGTAGATTCGAGACCTTGTGCATACTTTCAGTTCTGCTCTGAACTAGCTGTATGACCTTGCAGATGGTTTTACCTCTCTGGTCCTTAAGTTCCTCCTCTGGGAAATAAATACTTAAAAGCTATTTCTTTTTTTTTATAATTTATTTTAATTTTATTAGTTTATTCAGATTACAACTCAATTGTTTTCCCATCACTTGTATCTTCCCATTCCTCCCTCCCCCACTTTCACCCTATTCCCCTCCCCTAGGTCTAAGACCAAGGGGGACCTCTTCCCCCACTATATGGTCATAGGCTATCAAGTCTCATCTTGGTAGCCTGTTAAAAACTATTTCTAAAAGTCCTTCTAGATGAGGAACCTAGGAAGAGAGTGGGGGAGAATATGTTCAAGGTACCACTGTTCTTCCTTCCCCAACTTGCTTGCAGGTCAACATCCTTTCCACAGACCCCCTCCATGTGTTAAGGATACAGGGAGCTTGTAATCCAACCACATCCTGAAACATTTTAGTGTACTTTTCCATCCTACTTGCCACTTACTTATCTGTACATGGGCAAGGCTATGCTTTGATTATGAACAGCAAAGGCACATACTGGGGATAACTTTAGCCAAGGTAAGGGCTTGGGAGATTCAGGGGCACCAAGTAGCTCATAAAAGCCACCAGCAACAGTACCAGTGGGACTAAGCACAGTAGCATACCTCAGGTGGAGTGCGGAGCAAAACTAGGAGTTTATCTCACTCATCCCACTGTCCCAGGGAAGACATGGCCCTGGATTATATCCCCAGGGCTGAGGAAAATGGGAGGAAGAGGAGAAGAGGAAGAGGCGGGAAAGAGAGGGTGGGGGGGGGGAAGGAGGAGGGAAGGAAGGAAGGAAGGAAAAATGTAAAGGGAAGCAGGAACAGAAAAGAAGGTATTTCACCCAGCTGCCTCTTTCTCCCCGTGAGCATTCTTCATTCTCTACTTTTGTTCAATTAGTTGCTTGGTAGATAACAGCTCTGACATTTTACATGGGAAGAGACAAACTTTCTCTCACTCTCTAGTCTGAATTCTTAAGGAGGGTGAATGGCCAATGTTGTACCAAGCCCCTCACCCTCAGTCCTGCTCCACTCTACTAGACCAAGCTAAAGTGGAGATTGCAGTGGCCTTTAGTGCATCTCACAGGACTGGGGTGGGAGAAACTCCTGCTTAGGAAGTATCTGGCCTCCAACTTTGTGAGGGGCCACCACCAAAGCTGGTTTATTGATTTCTGAGCTCTGGCGTAGAACTCTTCATCTGAGTTCTGAGTGAATGCACACATGACGGTAACCACCTAAAAGTGAAGTTACTGGTTCAGAGAGGTTCACCACGTGAACCCTATGTTTTGGCTTTAAAAAGAAACTAAAAGGATTTTAACTGCAGAACATAAGCCAGCCAACTTTTGAAATGAAGTTCCCAGAAGGCAGTGAAACTTGGCACTAAACACCTAAGCTCCCAATGTGTTAGCAGCGTGCAAGAGACAGAAGACACCCTGCTGCTACAAGCCTGCGTTTTCCCGTGAGGAGAAGACAAGAGGGAACTGACAATGAGATGACATAATTTTTGAATTTTCAGTGACTTTTGGGGGCTCTTACAGAGTCTTACTTCCCCTTAAAATTTCTGACATCAGTAAGGAATGGACAGAGCCTAGGAAAAGGATGCCTTTGAGTTTGCTTCCTCATGGTTACAACTTTAAAGTCTGTGAAGAAAGTATTTCACGGAAAATGGTGGCATCGAAGAGCACAAATGAGCCTAACCCTGCCATCAGCCCTTTCTCATCTTATAAGAGGCTCAACAACTCCCTGTCACCTGAAGGCATGGGGACCCTCACTTCCTGTTCTGGGAAATTATCAAGCTTCAGTTGTCACTAATGTTACTTGTATATAGTGAGTAAAGGGTCGCATTCTTTGAGAGCTTAGAGTCAGACCAAGCTTATACTAGGACCGTTCATGGTTTAGTCACCCAGGTGCTGGTTCCGATCCGGTCCAATCGGGTTTGGTATTCATACATCAGATTCTCTATTGTTCTTTTCTTTTCTACATTGTTCTGCTGTGGTGATATTTCGACCTGGTTTGTGCTTGCTAGCTCTTGCTGTCCCTGGCTTTGGCTCACGCATGCTATGTTGAAACTGACATGTATAGTCTGAGTCTCTTTGACTCCTCAGTAGATGCCTGATGGAAATGACAGATGGACCTTTGTGCCAACAGCCATGTAGGCAGCATGAGGAGGCCTGGAAGGAAAAGAGCCAGGACATGTTATGCCAAATTATTCATACTTAAAATATATTTATAGAAATATCTGTACCACATTCATATAAATGTATCATACCCACTGTCAAATTATATTTAATATTATAAAACACAAATTCTGATGAATGAACATTTTTCCTAGATTTCATCTTGTTCATATCTTATGATGCCTTCCAAAGGAAAGAAGTGTTTGATGTTTGTCTTCTTTAAAAATTAAGGTAATCTTATTTTTCAAATCTAAAGTGGATAAGTTCATAAAATGTATTTGATAGGGAAAGTGTAAAATCTAATATGGAGCCCCACAGTACCCTTTCTGAGTGCACATTCTATGTGTGTAGAGAGCTTCAGGTAGTTGTATAGACCTGTGATTTTGGTATGTGATGTTTTTATTTATTTGAAAGTCTTAAAATAATATTTATTTTAAATGTAAAATCAATAAAACAAAATATCTTGTAGATAAAAGTTCTTGGGAAAAATTTCAGCATTATAGTATGCCTATTAGAAAAGTCAACACATTTTTTCCCTCTAAAACACTAAAAGTTATCTAGGGAAAAAACATACTTCCTGAAACAGTTTCCTTTTAAAAATTAACTTGATCTTCCTCTGACTGCTTTGGTTGACTAATCCTGAGAAATCTCCCCATGATGAGATAGTTCTAATTCTGATTTTATCATTGTGGGGAAAAGGAAACTTCCATTTTTTTTCCTTAAGAGGGTATCAGTGCTTCATACAGACAGCTTTACTCTGAAAGAATACATTTCCTAAGACAGAGAATTGTTTAACCTTAGAAAATTAGTTACTCGGTTGTTTAAAATGCAAAGCTACTTCTAAAACTGATAGAGTGGACATGATTTAAAGATTACTCTTATAAGTTAAATGCTAGCAAGAAAAACATTGGAATAGAACTAAGTGTTGATGCTGTAAGATTCTTTCTTTCTTTTTCTCCCTCCTCTTCCTCCTCCCCCCTTTTCTTCTTTGTTAAAGAAATACATCTATGGGTTTGGGGAATGTGTTCTTGGATGGACTTGTAAGAGACTCATATGAGCATAAGGCATTAACAAGTCCTCTAGAAATTGCCCTAAAAATGTTGGTCAGAGGTGCATGTGTTTTGTGGATACACAAGAAATCTGTAACCCCAAGCACTGTGTGCTTCACTGCAGGTAAGTTAGGCTTTCACTGGAAAGAGTGTGTGTAAGCAAGCTGCATAGAGAACTGATCTCCTGGCCTCCCATCAGCCTCCGGCCTGCTGTTGTTCCTGGCTGTGAACTCCCCAGATACTCAGCTCAGCATTTTTACAAGTTTCCCGAGGATGGCTGGCATGTCTCCATGTCTGTGTTGGTCCATTTCTGAGCTCCTTTTCTACCAGGAGGAGTGTCCGTTGGTGGACCGTGTTGGGTGGTCATATAAATTCTATCACAGCCCCTCACCCAATTGAAATCCATAGCTGTCTCTCTTCCTTCATCTTAGACTCATGAACAAGACGCCCACATGAAGCAAGCCTTAGTTCTGTAGAAAGTCTTGCTTGGTTGGACCTCTGAGGTCTATTAATTACCAGTTCTAGAAATAACTTTGGGTTTGTTTTGGATGTGGCTTGTCACTACCAAAACTCATGTAGAATCTGCTTGGCCATGTGCAAGGTTGGAAGATGAGAACTCTAAGAGGTGAGTGATTCCTTTGTTGAGAGAGATTAAGGCCATTCTTCTACAGCTGGGGCAATCCTCACAAGAACAAAGGAGTTACCTCAAGAGTGGATTGTCACAAATAATCTCTCTTTGTACATGTCCCTTGCCCGCCTACTGTGATTTACCGCAGCAAGAGGCTCTCACTAGGAACCAGGCAAACATACATCCTGAACCTCCAGAACAGTGAGCCAAATGAACCCCTTTTTCTTGTAAATTGCCCAGTGTCAGAAAATGGACTAGGATAAAGATGCTGTGACATTGCCCAAGGTCAAGGGAAAGCCCAAGATTTTCTGGGAAAGCCTGGTTGCTGGGAATTGAACTTAGGACCTCTGGAAGAGCAGTCAGTGCTCTTAACCTCTGAGCCATCTCTCCAGGCCATGGCCTCCATTCTTAAGGAAGATCAAACTCACCATTGTGATTTGGGTTTGAGAACGCAAATTCATCATCTCCCTTTCCTGTGAAGGCTTCGTAAATTAATTGAAAAACATACAGAACTTAGATACAATGAATCAAACTCTTGACTTGGACACAAAGTCCAGAAGATCTTAAGAGAATTCGCTCAAACCCACTCTTCATGGGCAAGCAGCTGTGGCCTCCCACGCAGGGACAGCACCTGCCTCCTTGGTCTTGAGGACCCAGTGGAGGGGAGGACAGGTGTTTCCTGTTTTAAAAAAAAAATGACTCGAGAGAGGAGGGTGTCAGAGACAGAGGAGTGGGAGTGCACACCGAAGCGGAAGGGACAGGGACACAGTGGCCTTACACAGCAGCACGACCCTTGCTGAGCAGCAGAATTAGCCACAGATACCAGGGGAGAGCGGAAAAGACAGCAGCTCTTTTCTCAACTTCACCAAGTTCAGAGTCTTTTGGCTGAAGCACGGGCGGCAGGGGGGGGGGGCAGGGAGGTCATGGGTCCTGTAGAATGTTGTAACAAGGCCAAAGCTGTGACCTGACTTGACTACTGAGTTTTTGACCCAGGGCACCAAAATCTGAAATGCAGCAAATATTAAATGCAGATTTGTGAAAGTCATTCAATCCCCACCTCAATTAAGTACCATGCCACCAGGGCAGGGTGGGCACAAGCAGTGCTGAGTGGCCCTGGGGACCCAGTGATTCTATAGACATGCAGCTTCCTTCTCCACTTCCTTCCCTTTTCCTACTGAACACACTAGGACCTCTCTTGATTTACAGTGTTGGCATGTTCTTTATCCTAATGTCAAAATGTCTAGTCAGGCAGGGAGGAAATGGAAGGTGTACTTGATCAAAACGTATCATATGGAGCCAGGCATGGTGGCCTTTAATCCCAGCACTTGGGAGGCAGAGGCAGGTGGATGGCTGTGAGTTCGAGGCCAGCCTGGTCTACAAAGCGAGTCCAGGACAGCCAAGATAACATAGAGAAACCCTGTTTCGAAAAAAAAAAAAAGACCAAAACATATTATATGAACATGTAAAATTTTCAATCAATAAAAGAAGAAGAAGAAGAAGAAGAAGAAGAAGAAGAAGAAGAAGAAGAAGAAGAAGAAGAAGAAAGAAAGAAAGAAAGAAAGAAAGAAAGAAAGAAACTAAAGGCAGAAGGATTTCACTCAAATAAGTAAGAGTTTTCTCAATGTGGGTACTGGGGAAGGAGAGATAGGAACATAGCTCAGTTGGTAGAATGCTTGACTAGCATGCACAAGGCCAGGGTTCAATCCTAGTGTGTAAAACCAGTCATGGTGGCACATGCCTGTAATCCCAGGATTCAGACGTAGTGGTAGGAAGATCAAGGGTTCAAGGTCATTGTCAGCTACAATCTACCAGTGAGTAAAAGACCAGTCTGACCTACATGGGACCTTGTCTCAAAAGAAAACAACATACCAAAATTCTTTCAGTATTTTCAGTGTGCTTTGTGCTGTTCTAGGATCTTAGTAAGGAACACAGAACAAAACTGAGCTCACGGAAACAAAACAAAACAAACAAACAAACAAACAAACAAAAAACCGAAAAACTGAGCCCACATTCTGTTGAGAATTGTGGTGACCAGGGAATTTATCTTTAGAGAGAATCTTGCCTGCTGGTATCTTCTGTCTGCGTTTCCATGGAAACCAGAATGCCAGCAAGCCTACTACAGCCACTTGGAAGATGTTGCGAGCCTTGTTCAAGGGATAACAGCTGTATGGAAGGCAAGAGTCACAGAGGAGACTTCTACACGTGACTTGTTTTGTGTGTGTGGCAGCCTTTTCTTTACCTCCACTATGGGATCCAGCCTGTGCCTCCTTGGAGCTGGGATGACAGGCTCGTGCTACCACACTTGGCTCCAGATACTTTCATTCTAAGGCAGGAAACACACCACAACCACAAATTAACTACATTTTTTTTTTTTAGTGGTGAAAAACAAGCTTTGAAGTCATATTTCTGCTTTGTTTTAATCGGTTACCCAAAAGGCAGTAGCAAAAGATTTTAAGTATTGTTTGCTTTCTTCTTTTGGGGGGCAAGGTATCATTTGTAGCCCAGACTGTCTCAGAGCTTGCATTCCTTATGTCTTGATTGCTTGGATTATAGGAATGTACAAAGATATCTGGATTTGGGAAAAAAATGTTTAGATTTATGTATTTTATTATTTTATGGATATGAATGTTTTTCCTGAATATATGTATATGCACCATGTACATGCTTGGTGCCTGCAGAGGTCAAAGCGGTCACCTGATCTCCTTGGGCTCGAGTTACAGATGGCTGTTAAGGTGTCATGTGGATGCTGGGAATCAAACCTAGGTGGTCTTTATTGCTGAGCCAACTACCAGGCCCAGATTTAAATTTTATTTTGGTAAGATGCTCACAATGTAAAACATGTAGTCATAGTCACTAATAAGAGTGAAGGTTAGTGGCATTGCATTCACAGAGTTGTACTGTCACTGTCGCCATCATCTGATGCCAGGCTTTTTCTCCTTCTTGAACTGAAATCCCATACCCACTAACACAACTCCCCTTCTCTCCACATTCCTGGATGCTGAATATTTTACTTTCTGACTCTACTAATTTTCCTACTCTAGTTTACAGATTTAAACTTATAAGAGGTTTGCCTTATTTATTTAGAAAACTCTCTCAAAGATTCATTCATATTGTAGCAGAATTCATTTTGAAGATTGAATAACTCCCCCATTGTATGGCTAGACCCTGTTTTGTTTATTTAATCCTTGGTGGACATAAAGTTTATTAAATGACTTATAATAAAAATTAGGATCTGAGTATCTGGCTCACTCTTTTCAGTTCTTTGTGGTCCATGTCGAAGACTGAGCCACCAAATTGTGGTATAATTATGCACTTACCCTTGTAGAAATATTACACTGTTCTCCCCAATAATTGTAGCATTTTAAATTCTCTTCAGCAACGCACAAGGACCCAGATTACCTGCGTCCTTCACCAACACTTTTTTATCGTGGTTTCATTACTATCTCCTTAGTGACTAGTAGTGTTAATCTTAATAATTCATAACTTTATTACACATTTGCTATATCTTCTTTGAGAAACATCCTCACCTTTTTTCCCTTAACTCATTGGGCTTTTTTATCTTTGTCTTTTAACAAAAACAAATGGTTGAATTCTAGGAGTTTTAAAATTTGTTCTGAATATTAATTTTACCAGGCACATAGATTTATAAATATTCACATTTTATAGATGTCTTTCATTTCTTGATAGTATCTTTTAGTACAAAACATTTGATCAAGTATAATATATTCATACTTTTTTCTTTGGTGCTTGGTTCTATGAGAAACCATTATCAAATTCCAATTTATTCAAATGTATTACTATTTGGCTACTAAAATTTTTGGAGACTTATTTTTATTTTCTTCAATATTTCACATGATGTATTTATCTATATTTTGTTTGTTTGAGTATGTTGCCTCCATATATGTGTGTGTACAATGTGTATGTTGCCCAAGGAGGCCGGAAGGAAGTGTTAGGTTCCCTGAACTGGACTTAGAGACCATTGTAATCTGCCAGCTGGTATTAGAGATCGAGCCCAGGCCCTCTGCAAGCACAACATGTATACTTAGCCCGGAACAATCTTTCCAACTTACTGTTCTCCTCTCCTTCTTTCCCTCCTCCTTCAAAGTTTTAGGTTTACAGAACAATTTAGAGGAAGATAAAAGAATTTCCAGATATTCCAACTGTCCTTCATTATCAAAATCATCCCTCAGGTGTTGCACACGGTTTATGAACCCACATGGGACACCGTAGTTACCCCAAGTCCACAATGTACCACAGGGATTACTTTTGGTGTTTTAATGTCTACAGGTATCTGTCATTTCATCATTCTATTTTCAGTTCCATAAAATACCTCTGTGTTTCCAAAGAGTTTAACAGTTTAAACACATTATTCCTTAACTCCAACCATCCACTGCCAGTAAAGATTCGACATAAGTCAGGGTCTAAGTTCTTTACTAGGGTGGATGTAATTTGGGACCCTTAATTCTATTCTATAAGTCCATACATTTATCCCTATGTTGGGACCACCTTGTTTTGCTTATTTTCTTTGATGGAAGTTTAAGACAGGAAATATGAGTCCTCTGTTATGGTTTGCAGATAAAATGGCCCTCGTAGGCTCGCGAGTTTGAAGACTTAATGCCCAGGTGGCCGTACTGTTTGAGAAGACGCCAGAGAACCTTTGAGATAGGAAGTGAGGTTGGTACCAGCAGAGGTGGGTCATGCCCATGAGCCTTTGAAGGTGATACCCACTTCTGCTTCCTGCCCACGTTCTCTGTATCTTGGCCCTTGACATGTAAACTCTAATTAGTCCTTCACCGAGGATATGAGAAAGATGATTCTGAAAATTATAGAGACTTTCAAGTGGCCCACAATAGCCAAAATACTCTTGGAAAAAGAAAAGAAAAATTGTGTCCTAGTAGAGTGTTTAGAACTTTAACTGTGCACCCTGCCAACGTCAGTAGTCCATTTATTCATTCTGATTTCCGCTTGTTCCTCATGTGGTTTCCCTGATGAGAATCTATGATGCTGAATACAGAGGCGAAAGCAGACATCCTTGCCTGGAAGGGAAACTGGGAAATCTAACAGGGAAAGGTTATTCTGCCTTTTGCTATTGAACCTGGTGTCATCTGTATTCTCCACAAATAGCTCTTAACATATTTAAGAAGTTTCACGCAAACTCCAGTTTGGTCAGTTATTTTTTAATCTTGAAACCACGTTGGATTTTACCAAATGCCTCTTTGCCTCAAATGCGGTGATAAGGTGTTCCTTCCCATTTGCCTTATTCATTTTGGGTTTTTAGTGGGCATACAAAGTAGCGGTGCAATAGGGACATCTTCATACATGCATCTCCTCAAGCTGTTCCTATTGTCAACTCTGCCCTTCTTCGCTGCCACCCCAGTGATATCCTACTAACTTAATAAATTTAATATAGTGATTCCCTTAAATATTTTTTCAACCACCTTTGCCCTGGTTGGGTAATTCTTACTGACTCAGTGTGCAATCCTTCTAATATGCCAAATGGTTTCATTTGCTAGCATTAGGTTGAGAGTGTTGCATTTACACCTTTGAAAGACATGTGTCTGTACTTATCTTGTGTGTTCTTAGCTTCGGGCTCCATGTGATGCTAGCTTTTTGCAGCAAGTTCAGATGGGTCTCCTCCTCCTTAGTTGCCCTTCCCCTCTTTTCCTTCTTCTTTTGCAAGAGCTTGTGAAGGATTGGTATTGATCCTACCTGAACATGCAATAAAATGCACTGGTGAGGCTGTATCGTCTTGGAGAGATATGCACTCTTGGGTTCAGTCTTTGGTGACAAATTAGAGATTTTCTATTTCTTTGTATGTCAGTTTGGATAATTTGTGTTTCTAAGAATGTGTCCATTTCATTTAATTAACTTATCTGATTTGTTGGGACGCACTGTTCCTAGTATTCCTGTATACAATTTCATTTCTGTAAAACAGGTACTAATTTCTATACTCTCGCTTCTGACTTCATTCATTTGTGTCTTCTGTTTTTCCTTTTTCTGTCTCAATAGACTTGCTGAAAAGTCAACTAACTATAGAGTTTCTTGACTCTATTTTCTTCTCTCAGTTTCCCTTATCTCCACTCTAATCTTTGCTATTTCCTTCCTCCTTTTAGCTTCGCAGATGAAAGCTCAGTTTTCTCTTACTTTCCTGTATATCTTCAAGATGTAAAGCTGCTTGCTCATTGATGTTTTTTTGTGTTTTAACATGCAAACACTTGGAGCTATACAGTTGCCTGTAAGTGCTGCCCTTGCTAAGAAACATATGCTGTCTTTGTTTTCAACCACTTCTGAGCATTACCTCATTTCCCTTTTGATTTCTTCTTTGGTTCTGTTGTAGTTTAAAAACAGGTGGGTAATTTTCACACACTTGTGATTTTTCTATTATTCCATCCTGGGTTTCCAGCTGTGGTTTCATTCCACTGTGGTTGGAGTAGACATGGTCTGTTTTGCAGAATGTTCCATGTGTATGTGAGAAGAAAGCATATTCTGTATTTATTGGGTGATCTGTATGACTGTTGGATTTAGTTGACTTATCATGTTATTCAAGCCCTCTGTTTGCAAAGCTGTCTTCTGTCTGATTGTTACATCCATTATTTAAAAGAGATATTGAAGTCTACAACTCTTGAGTATTTCTTCCTTCAATATGTCAGTTCACATCTTATATTTTATGTATATATGTTTATAATTGTTTTTTTTTTCATGAATGGGCTCATATACTTGAGCCAAAACAAAAGTTACTATTAAACTTTTCCATCTCTCACAATATTCTTGAAGTTTGTTCTTTGGGAAACAAAAGACTAAATGTTTTCCTTTACTGTAAGTGCTCTGCTCATATTCTCAGTTTATTTTCTGCTGTTTTTAAATTGGTACTTTGCATGATATCTCAGTAGTCACCTGAGGATGGAAAGTGGGTAAGGTGCAGAAAGAAGGGAGGGATTTAAAACATAATAGATTTAGTGTGTCTGATTTTTATGTTGAGGTCTTTTAGCCATCTGCCTTGAGCCATTTCTTCAGTCCAGTGTGGGGAAGAGCCTAGAACTCATTGGCACAGGAGACAACTTCCTAAAGAGAACACCAATAGATCAGGCTCTAAGATCAATAGTTAATAAATGGGACCCCATGAAACTGAAAAGCTTCTGTAAGGCAAAGGAAACAGTCAACAGAACAAAACAACAGCCTATAGACTAGAAAAAGATCTTCACCAACCCTACATCAGACAAAGGGCTAATATCCAAAATATATAAAGAAATCAAGAAATTAAACACCATCAAACTAAATAATCCAATTAGCTCTGGAGTACAGAACTAAAAAGAGAATTTTCAACAGAAGAACACCAAATGGCCGAGAAACACTTAAAGAAATACTCAACATCATTAGTCATCAAGGAAAGGCAAATCAAAGTAACTCTGAGATTCCATCTTAACCTACCAGGGTGGCTAAGAACAAAAATTCAAGTGACAGCTTATGCTGGCAAACATGTGAAGAAAGGGGAGCACCCCTTCATTGCTGGTGGGAGTGCAAACTACTTTGGAAATTAATCTGGTGCTTCCTCAGAAAAATGGGAATAGTGCCACCTCAAGAACCAACCAAGCCACTCCTGTGCATATACCCAAAAGATGCTCCACAATACAACAAGGACATTTGCTCATCTATGTTCGTAGCAGCTTTAATCATAATAGCCAGAATCTGGAAACAACTTAGATGTCCCTCAACTGAAGAACAGATAAAGAAACTGTGGTACATTTACACAATGGAATACTACTCAGCTATGAAAAACAAGGAAGTCTTGAAATTAGCAGGCAAATGGATTGAACTAGAAATGATCATCCTGAGTGAGTTAACCCAGACCCAGAAAAATACACATGGTATATATTCACTTATAAGTGGATATGAGCACAACATAGATGTCCTCTGAGAGACTCCACCCAGAAAGGGGAACGGGACAGACACCGAGACTCGCAGCCAGACTCTGGCCAGAGTTCTGAGAGTGAAGAATGGGGGATGAAAGGATCCAGAGGGTTCAGTAACCGCACAAGAAGACCATCAAGGCCAGCAGATCTGGCCCCAGGGGGCCTGCACAAATTGTTGCACCAACCAAGGACAATACATGCAGTGAACCTAGACCTCCTTTTCAGATATAACCAATGGACACATCATTCTCCATGGCTGTAGGGCGATCTAGGACTGCCTCTGACATGAACTCTGGTGCCCCCAATTTGATCACTTCCCCTTGGTAGGGTGGACACACAGAGGAAGGGGATGCAGGCTATCTGGATGAGACCTGATAGGCTGTGGGCATATGGTAGTGGAGGAGGTCCCCTTCTGTCAGAGGTCTAGGGAAAGGGAATAGGGCAGAAGAGAGAGGGAGGATGGGAACGGGAAGATACAGTGAGGGGGTTAACAACCAGGATATAATCTGAATAAATTATAATAAATTAAAAAAGAAATGGCTCATCAATTAAAAGTACTTACTGCTTTTTCAGAAGGCTCTGGGTTCAGTTCCCAGCATCCACATGGTAGCTCAAAATCATCTGTAACTCCAGGTCCAGGAGACCCAATGCCATCTTCTGATCTCCATTGGTACCAGGCACACACATGCTGCACATAAATAGATGTAAGCAAAACACTCATATGCATAAAATAAAATAAATATATTTTAAAAATCATAGCATGCTTAGGCTGAGAAAAACGGCTTAATGGTTAAGTTCTTGCAGAAGATCAAAGGTTGGTTCCCAGCACCCATGTCATGCAAATCACAATCATTTGTAACTCTAGTTTCATGGGATCCAATGACTTCTCCTGGACTCTGTGAGCACAGATACTCACATATATACTCCCCCACACATATATACGCATAAATAAAATAAATTTTAAAAAGAAGTGGCATGAAAAAAGTTTGGAGATTGTATATATATTTATTCACTCTCAGGGTTGTGGAGTTAGCTTTACGAGAATTCACATACTTTCACACGCACATAGGTATAGGCATATGTCAAAATGGAAAGTTGTACATTTCACTTATCTATACACTTTTTGTGTCAGTTATACCTTTATCTAAGAAGTTGTGAGTAATAGAGTGAGGAATAGCCTTTAAAGTAGGGTTACTAGTAAGCGTTATTCAACTGGGGAAATCATGAAAAGCTGATGCTCATGGTATCGTTTTTTATGGCATCTTAAAATTAAATGTAAAGTCAAATGCACAAAACTGATATTGGGGGGATTTCAAAGTAGCATCTTCCTGTAGACTAGTTAGTATGAACTATGTAATGCTGGATATGAACTTATGTTGAGCTAAGAAGACATGTAGATATAGAAATTATTACAGTAATTAGTGTATTTCCTGACTCTGAAAGGGGCAAGATTGGACAGAAATGACTGTACTCTACGCTGCTTAATTTCTAAACATTCTCCAACAACAGAAGAAGAAGAAGAAGAAGAAGAAGAAGAAGAAGAAGAAGAAGAAGAAGAAGAAGAAGAAAGAAAGAAGAAGAAGAAAAGGGGATTCGGGAGGGATGGTGAGAAAGGAGAAAGAAAAAGACAAAAGGAAAAAATATAACCAAATGTTTAATACCAAAAGACTACCAATATTCACCCTGTGAACCCAATGCAACTGCAAGTAAATATCAGAGAAATCCAAATCAAGGCACTGTCTACAAATACCTGCCACTATGTCTCCCAATTATCAAGGCTTTCATAAACAAAATCATAACATCTCTCTTAGAATCCTTGTCTTCTGGGACATGTGATTATTCCTTCCTTTCTACCCCTAGTCCTCAGCTGAATGTGGGCTCTGACCCACGACTTGTCTCCAGTATATAGCATATAACAAAGGGGAGGGGCAATATTACCATAGGAAACTGGAAAACAGTGTTCTGTCCAGTTGCCAAGGTCAACATCATCAGTGATGAGTCATGTTGAAAGCACTCCCAGCGTGATACAATGAGAATGACACTTCAACCCCATGCTCTCCTCTCCAAATTCTGTAAACCCAATATAACCACAAGTAAATATCAGAGGAGCCCAAATTGAGGAAGAGTGTACAAAATACCTGACCAGTAGGTCTCCCAATTGCCAAGGTTATCAAAACAAAGTCTGAAATTTTCCCATGGACCAGAAAAGGCAGCTAAAAGTGCTGATGGTATTGTTCATATGCTCCTGAAGTAAAGAAAAAGACATTCATGAAAAAACCTAACGGCAAGTTATAAGTACGTATGTGTGTGTGTGTGTGTGTGTGTGTGTGTGTGTGTGTGTGTGTGTGTGTGTGTGTTAGTTATTTGTTTCATGGTTATCATCAAATGTCTGACAAGCATGGATGAACTTATTTGGGGTCAGTTTGAAGGTGCGTTCCATCATGATGGTAAAGACACAGAGGTAGGTATGGTCCTGAGTGATGGTGTCAGGGCATGATGCCCACATCTGGGAGAATTAGTAAGTAGAAACCAGATAAGACCTCAATGCTCCCAAGCAACCCAGTTCCTCCAACTTGACACTACAATCCAGATTCCAAAACTCAAAACAACACCACTACATTGGCACGAGAGTCCACATGATAGGAAGGGCCTGGCAGCAGAAAAGTGATGTGCCTGGTCACACTGACTCAGAAGGTGGAGAGCCTCGAATGCTGGTCTCAACTTGCCTTCTCTTTAGGATTCAGTCTGATACCACAGCCCACAGAGTGGTACCACCCACATTTGGGTAGGTCTTCCCAATTAACCCAGCGGCGAAACTCCCTCATGGACATGCCCGGATGTTTGTCTCCTAGATCCTTTCAAGTTGGCAAGCAATATTAACCACCTTCTAATTTCTTTCCCTCCTATGAGATTTTATTCCAGGGCTCCCTGGTCTACACCATGAGTGCCTATGTCTATGTCCTTGTTGAATTTTGTTTGTTTGCTTTGCTTTATCGTAGACTTGACACAGGCCAGAATGATCAGGGAAGGACAATTGAGAAAATGCCTCCATCCGATCACCTATAGGCAAGTCTGTAGGGAATTTTTTGATTGATGATTGATGTGGGAGGGCCCAGCCAAGGAGGAGTGGTACCACCCCTGGGCAGATGGTCCTGGGGTGTATAAGAAAGCAGGCTGAGCAATTCAGTAAGCAGAATTCCCCCACGGGTTCTGCTGCTATTCCTGCCCTCAGGATTCAGCTTTGAGTTCCTTCCCTGACTTTCCTCAGGGATGGGCTTACCTACTTAGCGACTAATGTGAGTGGAAAACTCCCTTTCTTCATGGTGTTTTATCATAGCAATAGAAACTCTAGTACAGTCTATCTTTATGAAATTAAGAAACAGATGACTTCCAAGTGTTTGTTTCTTCTTCAAGATCTTTTGGCTATCCTGGCACCCTTGAGATTTTGCATGAATGAATGCAGCTTTATATTTCTAAAACAATTTATAATTTTGAAAGAGATGGCATTTAATCTGTGAATCACTTTGGATAGGACTTATTTTTGTGTTAACCAATCTTTTGTCTCTGTTACAAAATACCTGAAACCAACAATAACAATAAGGAAAACCTGAAGGAGGTAATATTTAGTTTGGCTTATGATTTCAGAGGTTTTAATCCATGGTGACATGGTACAATTGTGATAGGCCTATCGTGGGATAGAACATTATGGTGGGGAGAGCATGGCAGAACAAAGCTGCTCACCTTAAGTGTTCAGGAAGGAGAGAGAGAGAGAGAGAGAGAGAGAGAGAGAGAGAGAGAGAGAGAGGAGCTGGAGACAAGGCATACATTTAAATGCAGGGCCCCAGTGATCTACTTTCTACAGCCAAGTCTGTTCTCTAACAATGAACTCATCAACAGGGTCACTCAATGATGGATGAAGTTAGTATCTTCAGAATACAATCAGATCTCAGCAGCACCATCAGCTGCTGTTTTTAACACACAAGCTTTTTGGAGGGATACAAAAATGTGTAAAAAATATTTTTGATGGACTATTAAGTCATAGTCTATAAACATGGGACATCTTTTCATTTATTTAACTCATATATATGTTAATATATGTATTATATAATATATATATATATATATATATACATACATAACTTCAGCAATGTTTTATTGTTTTTTTCTTATAAGGCTTTCGTCTCTTTGGTTAAGTTACTGATTATTTTATGCCTTTCAATATTATCATTAATGAAATTATTCACTTTATCTCCATTCTAGTTTGCTTATTTTAGTTTATAATAAAGCAAACTGTCTTTGTATGTTAACTTTAAAAAAAAGTTTGTTTTATGTGTGAGTGCACTATGTGCATGTCCAAGAAGGACAGAAGAAAGTATTGGAGTCCCTGGAACTAGAGTTATAAATGGTTGTGGCCTACTATGTGGGTATTAGGAAACAGAACCCAGGCTCTCTGCAAGCATAACAAGTTCTCTTAATCACTGAGCGATCTCTGCAGCCCTTGTGTGCTGACTTTTATATATTGCTTTTTTGCATGTTAGTCTAATGCTGTGTTAGATTCTATTTGGTCATGGTGTGCAATTCTTTAATGGTGCTATTAACTGTGTTTAGATAGACCTTTGTTGAGGCTATTTGTATCTGTTTTCATAATAGATGTTCTATAGTCTTCTTATAGCATTGTTAGGCTTTGGGATTCATAAAATAGTGGCATCCTAAGATGATTAGAATTCCTTTCCAACTTTCTGGATGGGTTAGAGGATAATTGATGGTGTTTCTTTAAAGTGGTAGAATGTATGTCAATGAAGGAACCCTAGACTTTTCTTCAATGGGAGGTATTTCACATCTTATCACAAATTATAAACTTTCTTCATGATTCATTCTTGGAGGGCTTTGTGTTTGTGGGTGTTTGTCCATTCATCTAGGTTATCCAACTTGTTGGTGTCTTTTCACAGTTCTCTTTTATAATCTTTTATCTTTCTGCTGAATGGACAGCAATGACCCTGATGGCATTTCTGAATTTAGTAATCGTAGACTACTTTCTTTTGTTCTTAGTCAATCTAGTTAAAGTTTTGTTTTTGTTGTTGTTATTGGTCTTTTTGAAGAGCCAACTTTTGGCTTTCCTGATTTTCTCTATTGTTTTTCTATTCTCTATTTTGTTTATCTCTACTGTAATCTTTATTATTTCCTTCCTTCTGCTGGCTTTGGGGTTAGTTTGTTCTTCTTTTCCTAGTTCCTTAAAGTATAAATTTAGGTTGTTGATTTGAGATCTTTCTTAATGTAAGCATTTATTGCTATAAATTTCCCATTCAGCAGTATTTTCACTGCATCCTGTAAGCTTGGATGTTATATTCTAACTTCTTTTGTCATTTTTTTCCCTGGCTCATTTTGTGTGTGTGTCCAGTTTAATTTCAACATATTTGTGAAGTTTTCAGTTTTCCTTTTGTTTTTGATGGGATGGCGAATAGTACTCAGAATCAAACCAAGGCCTCTCATAAGCTAGGCAAGAATGCTACCATTAGGTACACCGTCAGTCCTTCCTTTTATTGATTTTTAACTCCTAGTGTGTCCAGAGGAGACAGTTTGTCTGATACGAATCTTTTTAAATACACAGAAACTATTTGGTGATGTAACTTATGTGCTCTACTGTTGTGAGGTGAGATCAGGCAGAGAGTAAGAGGCTATGCTGGGGAAAGGGAGTCCTTCACCTAATACCAGGCTCAGAATAGCTATTCAAACTGGGAGGACTGCAACCTCAAGGAGCAGAGTCCTTCCAACAACGTTCTATCTAATACCCAATACTGTTGCATCATGATGGAAAAAAAACCATCAACTTGAACCAGTGTCAGTCAGGACCTATAGAAAGCAAGGAGCATTATTCTCACTCTAAAATGTAAAAGAAAAAAAAAAATAGAGAAGAGGCTCCTCCTACAGGTATCCTCTGATATCTACATGAATGTTGTGACATGAACATACCTGTTAACAACCACACAAACACAACTTAGTATTAAATATAATAAAATGCTTTCAATGAAACAGCTAAATGAACTATATAATTATATCTTTCCTTGAGCCTATCAGAGACTTGAAATAAGAGGATACAAAAATAGCCTGTCTACAGAAAGATTGGGCATTATGGGAATGGTGCATTAAATGCATTCTCAACTTATGATATTTTCTATTTATGGTGTGCTTATTGGGATATAACCTCCTTACAATTTAAAGACCATCTTTACTTAGAGCTCTTCGAATTTATTTCTCCATGAACAGAAATTTCAATAATAATACGAAAATAGAAATCAAGTTTGTGCAATTAAATTGGTGTGGCAAAGTTCGTAGGTTTCTCTTATAATACATAACCTGTTCATTATTCTGTAAATATATATTAGGGATATTTTTTGTCTGATACTATGAGCACACAGATGTTACTGTGAGGGAACTGGGTGAGGCTTGGGAGCCATCTCTCAAATAGACTGTGTCTCCCAGGACTATCTAGAGGCTACAGTTAGGATAACAAGACCAAATGGAGATGAGCGATGAGATGTTGAAAGTTAAGATGCTATATGCCCATCCTGGTGTCATCCATCGATCATACATGGGTATCATCAGATTATCGTTGCAAAGTATGGCATCACGTGGCTTACTGCCTCAGTGTTTACAACTGATTTAAGCTTACAGTGTTCAAACACTAGGCGAGGAGTAGGCTTCCTGTGTGACATGATGATCTGCTGTGCAGTGGCACTGGGGAGCTTTGCCTTGAAGCAGTTCCCATCACCACATCCGAGCTCAGCTGGGAACACTGGAAAGCTCTGTGTCGACATGGATCCCTCACTCTGCACTCCATCCTCTCTGTCCCTGTGTTAGTGTTGGGAAGGCCGTTATTACCTCTTCCACGGTGACCATCACATTCACCTCTTGCTCTTACCTGCTTATTTGCCAACACTTATATCAGTACTGCACGCAAGTTTAGAATGTTAACCATGCACTTAACAATGGGCAAAACAATATACTGTCAGCTAGCCATGATGGTGTGTACTCATTGCTCATACCCAAGGGGGAAATACTCACTTGGAGGGGGCGCATTCAAAATATAGTGATTTTACTATCAGCTACTGAACAAAAGAAGTTGCCATTGAATTTGCTGTTATTGGTTTTGCTGCTGTTGTGGTTCGTTCGTTTGTTTGTTTCATGTAACATGTCTACATTTTCCAATTAGAGCTAACTCAGAGGCATTCATCGTTTTTCAATAGAACCTGGTTTTCTGTCTTTGGGCATGGGGCCGCTATCCACGCAGTTTCTCCAAGCTAGAAATCCATAGTCACCATTGGCTGCTTCTCACTCTCATTTCGTATTTCCAGTTACTCTCTGTATCTAGTGAGTCTCCTGCTTTATCCTCTTCAGCCCCTTTTTTGCCCTGATCTCAGCTGCTCATCTTGACTGACAGCCCTCATTACTTTTCACG
The DNA here is from genome assembly GCF_903995435.1 of Acomys russatus. Lineage (NCBI taxonomy): Eukaryota > Metazoa > Chordata > Mammalia > Rodentia > Muridae > Acomys > Acomys russatus. The sequence continues at coordinate 15,292,239 of NC_067139.1, forward strand.
TGGCTGTCTGTACTGGTTCTTCTCCTTTGAGAACCAGTGTCCTACCCTGGTCTCAAGGTGTTCATCCTAGATTCAAAGTCTTTGCAAGGTTTCTGGAATTGAGTTTGGGATCACTGAGGACATGTCCAGGCCTCTCTACCATTCTCTTCTGTCTCCACGCTTGGCACTCCATACTTAGGCCCAAAGGCACTGAGCTTCTCCAGCTAGCAGGCCTTGGTAGAGATGTCACTCTTCTTTGGAACTGCCCTTTTCACAGGTTTCCTTACCTATCTCCTGAGTGCGCACTCATGGGATACAACCTTGACTGGTGGCAGACAGGCCTGTGTGTGAATGATGCCTTGGTCATTTGCTTGGCTTCCTAGATCTTAATTTTCCTAATCGTTAGTAGTAGTGATACCAACCCTCCAAGATTGTTAGGAGCTAAGATAGTGATGATAAAAGATTTGGTACTTTAGAGCACACCACTATGAGACCTTGAAGACGCAGGGAGGAAAGTGCCATGTTGTATCGTGTCCTACCCAAAGAACTTGTTTTGCCTTAATGAAATATTTAACTCTGAATTCAATCTCAAACGTGAGCAAATTCTGAGGTACTGGTTTAAAATTTCAACACATGAAGTCAAAGGCATACTTCAGCTCAGTCATAAAATTCTGTAACTCCAGCTCCTTCTTGGCTCCCATCCATCCATTCTTTCTCTTCTCCCTAAGGACTTGAATAATTGGCAACTACTGCTCACAGCCTCCAGTCGCTGAAGCCTTTGAATGCTTAGATTCCATTAAGCCTGGCCCACCAGTCACTTGAGTAAATCCTCTCTAACATTCTGTAGCCTCTTTGGGTGGGTTCAGTTTCCTGCCCAGATGCCGTAGCATGCCTTTCCTGCTGTACTCCAACACTTCATAGTACAAATGACTTCTTGATTTTCTCTGTGGGGCTAATGATTCATTAGAAGTAGAAAGCATGATGTTTACCTTTGTATCTCTAAGTCAAGTTGTGTCTGCTCTATGTAGGTAATCAATACCTATAGTACAAATTCCTCCCTGACTAAGGCGCTCCTCTCAGTGCTAGCCTGGCACTGCTGCTTTCACTGACAGAACTACAGAAGCTGAGCTTAAAACTTGAGGATGCCACAGTGGGTCAGATTCTGGCCCTTTAGCTGCTATAAAACTGGAAGTGGGAAAATTTCCAAGGAGGATCTGGTGATGGAGTGAGAACCTGGGAGAGCAACCATTTTCTGATTCTCCTTACTTTGTGTGGTCTTGAAAAAAAGCCACTTGATACATCAATAGCCAACTGGTTTAGCTTAGAATGTGGTGATCTCTAGAGGCCTTCTAGCTCTACTATTTGATTTCTGTTAATGTCTGCAAAGGTGGATTTGAAGACGCAGCTCATTAGTCCTAATTAGTTCCCAAAAGCTAGGTTTACCTCCCCAAGTGTAGGATAAAAGGTGAGGCATAAGGATCTCCGTGAGTTCGAGGCCAGCTTGGTCTACAAGGTGAGTCCAGGACAGCCAAAGCTACACAGAGAAATCCTGTCTCAAAAAACCAAAAAGAAAAAAAAAGGGGGTTTCTCTTCAAAAGGTCAAGCACTATCAATTTGCTCCTATATAAGCTGCCTTTACTGTCTACAGCTGTGACTGCTCTAAAGTCAAAAGGGTTTTCCCTCCCTCCCTCCCTCCCTCCCTCCCTCTCTCTCTCTCTTATCCTTCCAGGCATAAGATGCCTACCTCACTCCCTTTGCTATAGTCCCGTTTGGAAAAGGTCATTTGTGGATCAAGATCTCCAGCAGGAGGATAAATCAATCTTATATTCATAACCCTAAGTCACCAACGTTGTTGATCTCGAAACACACATGTGAGAGTACGTTTGAGATTTTACTGCATAGAAAATAAAAGCAGGGCCCTCGGAGACAGCTTTAAAGTTTGGCAAACTCAAGGCTTATGAGACTTAATAGGAATTAATTGTGTACGTGTCCTTTCCTGTAGACTTAGCAGTGGATGTGTACAAACCCTAGGAACAGGTTCTTGGTAAATATTAGTTGAATAAATGAATATAAAAGCTCCTCAGTGCTTGAGATGGGCACCGTGCCAGGGGCTTCTGACACTAAGTCAGTGGTGACGCGTGGGCAGCAGACAGTAAAGGGGTTTCAGAGAAAGGTGATTAATTGGGGGCATTTGTGTGCTAGCCCACCACACTGTGGCACTCTGTAGGAGACTGTGAATCTCCTTTTCAAGCACTTTTAGACAATCAGGCTCTTGGGCTTTCTCGTGCTGATCTGGTGATGGCTCCTAGAGAAAACATTCAATGGAATCAGGCATGAATATTGGCTTACTTTGAGAAAGATCAAAATACATTTCTCTCAAGCAACAGATACTGACTTTTCTAAACCAGCCAGTATTTCCTTTCCAGAAAACAGAAGGAGTTTCTAGGCACATTGCCTGTACCATGTAGTAATTGCAAGCAGTCATTCTCTTTCCACATTTTACAGGTGAGTTTTTTTTTCCTGGACTTGCGTTGTAGACTAGGCTGGATTCAAACTCACAGTGATCCATCTGCCTCTGCCTCCAAAGTGCTGAGATTAAAGGCGTGCACCACCACTGCCTGGCTACAGGTGAGACTTTTATGTAAATGAAAAGGCAGCTGCTTAAATGGTAATTTAGTTTTGTTCTCATTCAAAGAGAATCCTCATTTCACTAAAACACACGATAGATATAAAGTGTCCTGTGTTGCTCAGGACCAAAGAGGTTCCTGGGACATTGGGTTTTCAGGTGGAACATCCGGAAAATGTTTGCCAAACCAGAACATGTCACTCACCTCATATGACAGACATCTTATACCAAATGAAAGAGCCAGGTTATCTGTTCTTTATAGCTGACAACCAAACATCAGAGAACTAGGAAATGTCAATAACTTAAAAGAATACAGAGCAAGCTTGCAAATAAAAACACATTTATGTATACATAAATATCCATGTGTAATACAGATATTATATTATCTTTAAAGAAATAGGAAAAGAGTGGGAAGGGATCATTTATCTACTTATGTGGAAGTACATTTACTAACTGATGAGATAACAGGTGGGTGCCCTCTTTAAAGTGTCGGGTCTGACTACTTCATTAGACATTTCATTTCTGTTGCCCTATGGTGCTCAAATGCACAAGTGCAGATATTGAAATCAACACCTCTACTGACTCTTGTGTGCTAGACTTGCTATCAATCAAGAGGGAATTAAACTTCCTTTTGTAGCAAGAAGCAGCTGCCTGCCATGGTATGAGGAAAATGCCAGCCAAACCAAGGGCCTGCAGCTGTTCTCTCAGTCGTTATAAACACTGCAAAACAACAAGAGTTCATTTCACATGTGCTGATCTGTACAAGCACTGTGATGAACCTGAATTGGGTACCAGGCCATCTTTCTGCCATCCACTCTACCTGCATTGCTTCCCCCTTTGGGCTGCCCTTTGACCCCTTGGACAGCAGGGTGGGGAGCCAGTACTTCAAAGTTCTAGGCTTTGTGTCTGGAGAGAGAGAGAGATCTCACATCACCTTGTAGACAGAACGGACCTCCATTTGAGAAAAATCATCATCAGAGACCCTTAAGTATCCTACAAGAGAAATGTTCCCTTGTATTTTTGAGTGAACTAGAGGAGGCTATTACTAATCCAAATATAAACTCTCCAGTCTGTTCAGCGACACACGATACACAAGCCAAATAGGGCACTCTTTGCCATAGTCCTCTCAGGTCCTCACAGAGGCATAAGAAAAAATCAGTTCTAAGCCCATGTGACTCAGATATGCCTTGGGTCTCACTTGCTTGGTTCTCTGTGCAACAGCTTCTATTGTGCTAGTTGGTATATGGAGAAAGGTTATTGAGGTGTGACAAAGATATGAAAAACCCAGGGCAACTAGTACTGTAGTGGTGGGAGGTCCTTTTCAAGGAAACATGAGTTACTGGTGCTGGGTGGTTACACTGGGTGAGAATGTGTCTTTTGGGCTCCAGCCTTGTAGGTACAAATTGCTCTGTGAAAACAAAAACCACCCCCACCCCGCAAATGTAGCATAGCGGATAACGGATCGTTAGTCCACCACCAACCTGAGGTAAGTCTACTGTGTGATGAGTTTCTCAAACTTCTAAGCCTTTGATGATGACTGACTAATTAAAACAATCATAACTATTAACAAAGGTAAAACCCGACGTAGAATGCTCAGTGTGGACAGTGTCACTTCATGCTAAATGGACTTCCCCATCACGGTGAGTGAAATTTCTCTTGGGACATTCCATTCTCTCAGGAAAGCCCCTCCTCCCTCCAGGCCCCATCTTTGTGCCTTTATTTCCAATTGAATTTGGGTTTCACATAGAATAAATAACTTTTTTAAATGAACAAAACAAAGCTCAAGCCCTTCTTTTGGGAGGCATTCCAAAACTACATCCAGTAGACAGTACAAGATGGCTAGAGCAGCTTGCCGTGCACAGGATTGCTCTGAGCCGAGGTGCCCTGGCTGTCTGCACTTTCAGGCTAGCCTCTGGCCCCTTTAGGCATTTGAAGAAGCAGAAGTGAGTCTCAAGGGGGGGGGGGTGTATGGCTGCCAGTGCAGGTGCAGGAAATGCCAATGGATGGAGTCCTCTGACCAGGAACACTTAGGGGAGATCCCACTCACCTCTCCTCACCCCCAACTTCATAGCTTCCGTGGTCAGTTTGAACAGGATTTGATGAAGATCTAGAGTCTGTGGCTAGATACTGAAGAGAGGCAGACTTGGTAAGCCTCCTGGGTGTGTCTTAAGCTCAAGTGAGCTGGAGCAGTGGCAGAGGGGCGGTTGGGTGGTGAAACAAGGGTCAAGTTGGATCTTAGGTCAGCCTTGTTCTGTCAAATACCAAGATAAAGTCAAGTATTCCACACTAATATCCGAGAAGACATTAGTGGTTCAGATTTTGTTAGCTTCTTGGGCATAGACTTACCAACCATAAGAAGGTTTTGTTTAAACATTTAACATTTGAAAGGAACAAATTGATTGTTACAGGACCTTTCTTGGCCGGCATAGAGAAGCAGTTGGGTCAAACCATGCCATGCAGGGAAAATAACCACAAACAATACCCAAGACAGAAATGACTAAGCCAGGCAAAATTTCTTACCCAAAGATCAGACAATAGAATATCAAGGAGTGGAACCCTAAAACCTCTGAGAGCTGACAAATCAGCAGTGCTCACAGAGTGGAGCCCAGCAATGCAGAACATTAGTGCTCTCCTCCCAACCCTTCTCCTTCCTCTTTTCTGTTCCCTACCTTTCTACCTCCTTTCCCTGCCCTCCCTCTTCTTACCACCCCTCCCCTTTTCTCCATCAGAGTCCCATTGTATCTGTTTTTTAAAAATGGAAGTCAATAGAAATTTGGTCACTCCCAGATAATAGAGCCATAAATGGTATTGCTTTAGGGAAAAAAAAAAAAAGACAGACAGACTTGTGTGTAGCAATGCACACACATCCGCCTAGCACTTGGGGACAAAAGCAGGAAAAATTTGAGTTTGAGGGTAGTCTTGGCTATAGAGAAATGTCCAGGTTAGCTTGGGCTACACATCAAGACCATGCCTCCAATAAAAAGAAGGTAAGAAGGAAGAGGAAGAAAGAGAGGGTGGGGAGGGGAAGGAGGAAGACAGGAAGATGAATAGCTTTAGAGTTGACAGTGTCTGGTGTATAAACGCATGAATGATTTGTGCAACTCATGCCTGGGACAACTTAACAGCATCCTGGCTATGCGTCTTTCTTATCTAACATAGAAACTTCCCCAGGTGTGGAGGTTTGAACTCGAATGGCCTCCATAGGCTCATGTGTTTGAATACTTGGTCCCTAGTTGGTAGAACTGTTTAGGAGGTGTGGCCTTGTTTAAGGAGGAGTGTCACTGACGGTGGGCTTTGGGGTTTTACAATCTCATACCCTTCCAAACAGTCGCCTGCTCTGCTTTGACTTGTGTATCAAGATGAAAGCCCTTGAAAAACTTTGATAAGGATGCTGAAGTGTAGCTCTACACTGTTGATGGTTTCCAGGAGGGTTTGTGGCAGAAGAACTTGGTTTTCTTGAAAGGGCTGGCCAGCGGGAGTTTCACCATGCCAGTGGGTATATGGGCATCCATATGAGTATATGGGCAACACAAATTGGACTTGGTGTAGTTTTCCTTTTTTGCAGCTGGGTGGCACAAGGGTGGACTTGGGAGGAATGGGAAATGAGTATGATCAAGGTGCATTGTATGACATTCCCAAATAATTTATAAAAATGTTATACCAGGGAAAATCCATAGGCTCTTAGCTGCTGTTTTCATGTCACGTCCTTTTGCCTGCTGCTTCCAGCCGATCATGATGGTCCTAGATTCTAACCTTCTGACCTATGAGCCCAAATTAAACACTTTGTTTTATAAGTTGCATTGGTCATAGTGTCTTATCACATCAATAGAAAAGTATCTAAGACAAAATTTTAACAACATTCTGGCCATGTTTCTCTCCTTATCTTCCATGGACCTTTTCTCAGATTAGGAACTATTTTGTATGCTGGATGCCACATCCAACAACTTTGCTTGAGGATGGCAGTGTAACTCTGGCTTCAATCCTCAACACCAAAACAAGCAAATAACCAAACAACAAACAACTGGCCTTTTGGCAAAGGCTGGTTGTGCTGACAATAACTTAACTTAAAGTTTATGACTTGTGTTTTAAAAAGAAAAGCATCCTTTTCCACCCACTCTTAGGACATAGTATTCTGTCTTTGCATGACGTTGATGTGTAATCTTCTCACAATGCCATTCTTTCTAGGGCTCACCAATACTCCTGGACTTTACAGGTCTCTCTCGGATAATAAAAGCCTGGCAGCATCTCCCTAGATCCCAAGCCCCTCTCGCTGCTCTGCCTGTCCACCTGGGAACCAGTCTTCTTGCCTCTCTCCTCTAAAGCACACTGCCGGTACTGAAGCTCTGAGATTTGACCTCTAAGCCTCTTGCCAGAAAGAAGGAAAGGACATTCAGAAGGCTGACTGAAGTCAGGTTGGATGAGGTCATCCTCCACATGGGCCAACCCCGTGACCAGGCTGTCATGTAACCTCAGAGGCCTCGAGGAGTCATCTGAGCCTCTGAACAGAGCTGCAGAAACAGAGAAAACAATCTGTGCTTCTACTTCCGAAGTCTAGGTTCTGCCTTGTTTCTTCTTCCTATACTCTTCTGGTGCCTGGATTTCCTTTCCTTTCGGCCATGCTTTGGCCAAGGCATATTGTACAACGACTCATTTGGGCAGAAGTTTTCTCTGAATTCTCTATATTATCATTACCACAACTAATGATCTGACTGGCTCTCCTGAACCTCTGCTTGTGGACTTTTATATGCCGTGACTTTAAAGTTGAAATGATTGCTCACTAAACAGACACAAATAATTATCTTTCTTCCTTCCTTCCTTCCTTCCTTCCTTCCTTCCTTCCTTTCTTTTTCTTTTTTCTTTTTCCCCTGAGACAGGGTTTCTCTGTGCAGCCTTGGCTGTCGTGGACTCTCTTTGTAGACCAGGCTGGCCTTGAACTCACAGCGATCCACCTGCCTCTGCCTCCCGAGTGCCTGGATTAAAGACATGCACTACCACACCCAGCAGACAAATAATTCTCACTACCCACGTGTAAGTATGGGCTGACCACAAGACATTTATTGTGCCATGAATATTTTACTCATCTGTGATGTTGGCAATGCAGAGGGTAGGGAAAATGGTGGAAAGGAAGGTTATGAATGGAATCCTCTTTGGCTTCTGGCCTTTAAAATATTTATGAATGAGTGAAAATACAAGTAACAAACACATTCTACACTGAATATGAAGCACACTAGTTTTTCTTAGACCTTCCCTCCTTTCTGTAATCAGAAGCTACAGAGAGAAAAACTTATAGGACTGCAAGAATTTAAAACCAAATAATAATCATGTTATGGTGGAGGGAGGTGGGTTTTAGTTGTAGGATGAAGGTAAGGGATGAGAAGAGACAAAAACTTGTGTTAGGGAACTCTCACAGTAAATAAATAAGTAATAAATAAACACACAACAAGACTCTTGAATTTTTTCTCCTTTTCTCTAAAATGAAATTTGAGGATTTGAGATGAGTTTTGGGCATGTAAGTATTCTAGAAAGAGCCAAGCAATAAATGTAGGCAAGAATGCTAAATATGTCAAGAGACAGGAATGAGGAAGTGTTTGCTCATGATCTAAGCTATAATAATAATAATAATAATAATAATAATAATAACAACAACAACAACAACAACAATAGTGATAGTAATAACAACAACAAATAGTTGGAAGAAGAAAAAACACAGTTTGCATTTTTTCATTTGTAGGTGTGTAACAACTTATGAACTAATTGTGCTTTGAGTAGTTCACCTTTCTGCTGGAAACAGGGACCTAAGGAGAATGAAGGGGAATGAGCAGTTGACTGGTTCCCTTGATAAACTCATAGACTAGACAACCCATTTTAAAGCTGAAAATACAGAGAAAATGAATCATTTTTGCCCAAGATCTTTCTGAGAGTTGAGGATGGAAGCTGATCACAGGATTTCCCCTGGTAGAGTATCTGCGTGCCTGAGCAGCAGGAGTAACAGCATAATGACAGCATGCTGTGGAGGGGAGAAGATGAGACATGAGGGGGACGGAGGAGGACCGTCCTGTGACAAGGAGCAGCAGCAGGCCAGGGGAAAATGCACATGTACACCGAGGGAGGGCGTGCCTTTTATTGCCCAGGACCAGAGTATACAAAGAGAAAAATGACACTAGATAGAGTCAACGGGCTCTTCCCAAAAATTTTTAGCACTATTTAAAATTAAAATTTTTTTTTACATTTGTTTGCTTACTATTTATTTATTTATTTATTTATTTGTGTGTGTGTGTGTGTGTGTGTGTGTGTGTGTGTGTTTGTGTGTGTGTGTACACTCACAGGTGTGGTCAGAAAATAATTTACAGAACTTGGTTCTCTCTTTCCACAATGTGGTTTCCAGAATTTGAACTCTGGATTATCTGGCTTGACAGCAAGCACTTTTACCAGCTAGGCCACCTCAACAGCATTTCATTTTTTCTGTTTGTTTTTAGAACCTCTCCACTGGCTTCTCAGCCAAGAATCCATTAACTTATTTGGCAAACTTTTAGTCTATTTTGTGCTAATTGTTGCCCCGGGTCATATGGCTACATAGTGACTAAGACAGAAAGGCCTTTTCCAGGAGGCCTTTCTAGGTCATGAGATGGGTCAATATTGAGCAATTAAGTATGATTTTTGATCCTAAGTGCTATGAGAGTATATGATGCAGTAATGTTATAGCTACCTGGAGTATCCCTTAGAAACGGGGTGATTTGGTGGAGAGAAGACTCCATGGGGAGATGAGCTTGGTTCTGAGACCTCAAAAAGGCAATGCAAAGAACTGGGGAGTCGAGATGTCAGCACAAGACCCTGGGCAAGATTGTTCCTAGGACATCTAAAAAGAGCACGGCAGCCTCTGGGGCTGATTCCAAGAGCAAGAAGCCACAGATGATCTGAGGCCAGCAGAATTAGACCTGTCACATCAGCTTGAAGCGTGGTGTATCTTCATTCAAGAAGTACTTTCTGAGCATCTGCTGTGGGCAGGGCATTGTCAAGAATACAAAATGGAAACCTCTAGCTCAGTGGCTCTCAACCTTCCTAATGCTGTCATCCTTTAAAACAGTTCCTCATACTGGGGTGACCCCCCCAACCATAAGATTATTTTTCTCACTACTTTATAACTGTAATTTTGTTGTTATAATAGTAACGTTAACATCTGTTTTCTGATGACCTTAAGTGGTTGACAGGGTGGTTCGACTCCCCAGGTTGAGAACCACTACTCTAGCTGGAGGAGTCTCTCTCTCTCTCTCTCTCTCTCTCTCTCTCTCTCTCTCTCTCTCTCTCTCTCTCTCTCTCTCTCTCTCTCTGTGTGTGTGTGTGTGTGTGTGTGTGTGTGTGTGTGTGTGTGAGAGCGCTAGTATGCGACCTATGCAATACAAAACCGCAATGCAGGTATATGGGGCAGCTGTCATGCTAACACACTCCCTTAAAGGAAACCCTAGATTATTTAGAGCTGCTAGCTGCCTTCTTCTCCTAAACTAGGGTCATGTCTCTGCAGAGGTGAGTCACCTAGCCCACCTTTCCGAGAGCGTGCGCCTTCTTCGTCTGGGTCGGGTGAGGCAAGGCCGCAGGAATCCCCCGCCTAAAACTTGGCTCAGAAAACCCAGACAGGGGAGCCCCGAGCCCAGACTCCATTTAGCACCTGATTCACCCAGGGAGTCAAAGCCTGAGACACTGCCGGTAATTGGCACTAGGGAGCCCCAGGGGAAAACGCCTTTGGGGACTTGGGGACCCCCTACCGCAGCGACCGCCCCTACCCCGCGGCGCGCGTGCGCGAGCTTAGGCTCAGCGGTGCGCGTGCGCGGTGGGCGTCCGGCCGCGGGGGCGAGGGCCGCTCTCCCCGACGTGCACAGAGCCGGGCAGCCATGCCGCGTCCCCGGCGGAACGCGCAGCGAGCGCCGCCCTGGCGCCGCCTCCCGCCGCCCCACCCGCCCGTTCGAACGCGCGCCGTCTCCTCCCGCGAGCGCAGAGCGGCGATCGCGGCGTGGCCATGGGGAGTGGGATGAGCCAGGTAACGTCCGGGCCCGGCCGCCCCCCTCCTTCTGCGGCTTCCGCCACCGGGCCCAGCCCGCACAGCTTGCCCTTTGAGAGCTGGGACGCGTACTGGATGTGGTCTGTCCCCCTCTCCTTAGATCGGGCCCCTTGACGCCTGCCACCCACAGCATTGGTGAACCGGGCCAGATGGGCGGCTTCTGTAATTTCCTCTTTTCCCCAGATTTGGGTGCGCATGCACAGATAAGCCGCTCTGGTGGGGAAGTTCACGGAAACCCTAGAACTGACCTGGCTTTAGGTCATCTGGAGCTGGTTGACCCTAGGTTGTGGGGCTTCCGTAGGGCAACCTGTTGGCTGGCTGTTGGGCCCACTAGGCCTTTTAGAAAGTCTGTCCTTCCCCCTGTTGTAGCCAAAATCCTCTGGGCCAGTTTCCTCATCCCCCTATGCTGAGAGTGGTCTGGCGGTGACAGTCCTCTGGCATCTATTTGTGTCAGCCTCAAGATTATGCTTTTAGATGCCAGGGACTACGACAAATATTTCTGTACAAGCATTTAAAATAGTCCTGGATTTGGTTAGCTTCTGGCATTATGTTCTCCCCCCACCCCCACCTCGTCTCCACATACCTTAGCTGTCCTGTTTATGGGATCTAATAGTGTGTTTTGCTTTCTCCCTGCATCCCTCTTCCCTTTGCTTCTCCCTTTAACATTTGTCTCTGCCTTGCCGGTGAGGAGCTCTGCCGTGGCTTAGTTATGTCCATGGGAATCACTGTCGAGGCGAGGACTTGCGATAAGGAAAGGGAACGTGTCCTTGGTGGAATCCCGCAGTCTCCGTGCTTTTGTGTGTTGCTGGCTTGGGTTTAATTCACTTAATCTTTTTTTCCACCTTGTCATTGATCAAATTGGAAACAAACTCCGTCTCTTGGATATATGCTTGTATTATGATGCCACGAGCCCAGGGTTGGGTCAGCAGTGTGAGCCTTCTGCTTTTCAAATTAGACCAGTGGAGATGTCCATCTGGGGCTGGGGGGCTCTGTTTGCCTTCCCGTTGAGTACGGGTGTGTCTCAGCTTTCCTTTGTTGTTTCTAGTTTGTCCCGTCGTTTACCGTTTTCTTCTGCATTTGGTTTCTTGTATTTTATATTATAGTTGAAATAATAGGTTTAGTTATACAAGGATTGCCTAAGGGATATTAATTTTACATTTCTCAGCAAAAGGGGTATTATTCATCTCCACTTACCTTTTATAGTAATAGATTTCTTGACTGTTTTATTACAACTGTCTTGTACAAACAGTTTTTAGTGTAGACATGGAAAACTATATATACAGAGATTTAGATACTCCAGTGGTTCAGAGCATACTGGCTGTACAGTTCCTTGCCAACATGAAACAGATATGTCATTTAAATTTTTCTAGCGAAATTGCTTTGAAAAGTTAGAACAGATGATGATCATTTAAATAATATTATTAAACTGAATATGTTTAAAACATTTCAACATGTAACCAGTAAGAGAAATGTTCATGCAATACTTTTTTCTGCGGAGTCTTAAATTCTCATTAAGTACTTGCTACGTTTTACTGGCTAATGGTTACTGTCCAGCACAGATTACGGCATCTCTGCTCCTGTGTGTGGGAGAGTTAGGGGTCAGGTAGCTCACCAGGTGGAGAGCTAAAGGTTCTGAAGATAATTTCCGGAGTGTGGGGGAAGGTAGGTATCAACCTACATGGGACCTTCAGTCCAGTAAGAGATCCCTGCAAGAGTCAACATGCTTAATCTGAGATCAGAGGGAATTACCCAAATTACAAGGCAAGGCAGAGGTGGAGTAAATTGCTGGATGTTGGTAACTTAAGAGCTTAACCAGTGTTCTTCCATGCATTGCTGTCTACCTTGAAACCGAGTTTCCTTTTCTCCCTAGCTGGGAAAAGAAAATAAAGAACAACTTATTAACAGAATCAGGAGACGGTGTGAATGGCGGAGGAAGTGCTTCTAAGAATATAAGTAAAATGTGTGATGCCTTAGAATTTAAGAATGTCAGGTGGAGGGTGTTTATCTGAGGTCCATGGAGTAAAATTTCTCATCACATACAAATCAGCTTTTTTTTTTGGCAAAGAGTTATGGACTAACAGTGTAAATCCCACCCTGACTCTTTGAGGGACCAGCAGTTTTTATTTTTTTATCCTCATGGTAGGTCTCTGCCCCAGTTTCCTGTGTTGTCCCAAGGATGAAAGGGAAATGGCCTGTGCATTCTGTTCAGGTAAAGATGAAACAGCAACAGACAGCAAGCAGTTGGGTCTTTTGTTTTCCGAGCCTCATCTCATGTAGCTGTACTTTACACGTCCTCAGGAAGCTAGTTTCCTCTTTGCGCAGATTGGGAAATGGAGATTTGGAGAGCGTAGGTAAGACAGCTACATCCTGACGCAAGTGTTGGTAATTGGTTTGAGTTCCAGTTCCCAAGGATTAGAGGGTGATAGGTTTCTTTCCTTTGGCCAAGGCTTCCAGTTTGTCTCAAGTAACTTCTAAAATCTTTAAAGCCAACTGGAAAAGACCACCATGGATTAAGACTCATTGTAAAAAAAAAAAAAAAAAAAAAGTCACTCTCTTCCAATGTCAATATCATGATTGACACTGATAAAGGAGAAGTTCAAGGCAGGCAACCATAACTGTCTCTTTAAATTATTTTTTTGTATAAGTCCCGAGTAGATGTTCTAAGCTGGCTAGTTAGTGGTGCCTGGGCCTTTCAGCAGTTCTTTGTTGTATAAGAGTAACTTGCTTGTTCCTCACCAACCCGGAGAAGCAGTGAAGCTCATTCCATGCCTATTTTTCACCAGCTTAAGGATCCAGGGACAGGAGAGATGACTTGGTTGGTAAAGTGCTTACTACACATGCACAAGGATCCGAATTCGATCCTCAGCATGGTACTAAAAGCCAGGCAGGGTAGCATGTGCTTAGAATCCCAGCTCCAGGGAGATGGAGACAGGAAGATCTCTAGGGCTTGCTGGTCAATCAGACCATGTCTCAAAAAAAAAAAATAAGTACAGAGTAATTATGGCTTAAGTTAAATTTAGCCACTTCTGCCCCCCATACACATATAGATATGTGTGCATGCACGCAAATACACATACATGTACACACAAGGAACTGACTAGACTACCCATCTGGTGAGTGGCAGAACCTGAACTCAGAGCCAGTTGGTCAGAGCAGAGGGCCTCATGATAGGACTAAGGGACCAGCCTAGTAAGTGTTTTTGATAATCCTGGGACTGAGTAAGCACACAGTTGCATGTAAATGCCCTTTGTCTGTGGTGTCTCTGAAGGCTGGTTGATGCAACGTTTTCTCAAGAGTTTGCAGCAGCACATTTTAGAGGGAGAAACTATATATAGACCCCCTGTCCTCACTGTTATCTTACTAGTCCTAAATACTGCCATAGCTCATTAAAAACACCACCCCCCATAACTGCTGTCTTTATTAAGCATGATGTCACAGAGAACTGTCCCCACATGCTTCTCCTGTGCGTGCCTTTAGCTTGATCAACCTAAGATAATGGCAGGTGGTGGAAGTTTAGCCGTTGTGAGGCAGGAAATGAGGACCGTCCGGCTCTGACATCTTGTCCTCCAGTAAGCAGCTTCCAGTATTGTTTAGCTCACCATCTGATTGCTCTCGTGGCCTCTTCCTCCTCTGTGCCTCTCCTGGCAGGCAAGGACATTGTCCTGGCACTTAGGGGAAGCCTGCTATCACTTCAGTGGATATTTTTCATGAGAGTCCCTCTGTTGCTAAGAGAGCAAAGATTAAAAAAAAAAAAAAAAAAAAAAAAAAAAAAAAAAAAAAAAAAAGCTGGATTTCGCTCTTTGGATTCATAGGTACTTAAAACTCAAAGGCCTTCAATGGACACAGTCCAGTGTCCATTTTCTCTAAGATGGGTAGAACAATGCCTCTCCCAGTTACTACTCAGATTCTTGGGAGATGCAAAGGAGGACTTTAGGTGACATTATTTACAAACCGTAAAGTGGTACATGAGCTATGTGATTAGTGTTCTTGCGTTTGTCTACTGCTCAGTGTAGTGATGAGCTGGCCCTGGATATGGCTGGCATCTGTTTTAGAATGACTGTGAGAAGATAAAGGAGAGAAGAAACGGTCACCGTTCAAAGGAGATAGATGCCCCCAGCTTAGAGAAGGGCTCCTCAGCAGCTGCCCAGTTGACATTTGGGCTGATACTTGTTTGCAGCATCACAGGGAGCTAAAAGGCTTTCCAGGCCCCTACCCAGTTGCCATTTGCACCTTCCCCTACACTAGGACAACTTCACATCTCCTGACCTTGCCATGTCCCCCAGGGGAGGGGGAGACAAACTTGTTCACAGTCGCCAACTTCTGGTTTAGTGATCTCTGTATCAGAAGCCCCAGAAGCATAGTTGACCTGGAACTGGGTCTTTATCAAGGAGTGGACTTAACCCTGTGGGAAATACTGTTTCAGTATGAGCAGAGCTGCTAAACACTTTCCATTGTCACAGGTAATTCGGCTGTGTTTGTTACTCATTTGTCCACCCATCCATTCACCATCCAAGTTGTACTACTGCACACCCGCTGCTGCCAAGGCTCAGCGCTAGTTCCTGTAGTGGGGATAATACTGACACACGAAGACTCTCCCCTAGGCACTGTTTTTGGTAATGGAGGACCCGCTTCAGAAAGTGTGCATGTTTGGGGCTGGTGGGCAGACAGAGCAACATAACAATACTATCTCTCCTGTACGCTCTGAATCTTGCCTTTACTCATTTCTTTAAAAGACTCCTGTACTGGGGATTGAACTTAGGTCCCCACATATACTAGGCAAGTGCTCTACCGCTGACCTGCATCTTCACCCCTTTCTGATTTTGTTCTGATTCAGGTCCTAGGCTGCCCTTGAATGTGTAATCCTCCTGCTCTAGCCTCCCAGGTAGCTGAGATTACAGACATGTACTTTGGTGCCTACTCTTTTCTCCTGTAGCATTACATTTTTATTTCACACTTAACAGAACAGATGTGTAAGGTAGTGTTATAAGGATATACAAGGGCACACTCAAAAATGTCTTTTTTTTTATAAATGCGTACTGGGTAAGTCTATGACCAGAGAATATTGAGAAGTCTCTAATATTCCACAGTTCAGGGAATCCACCAAAGTTTTCCCAAATGTCCGTGGGTTTAAAAACCCAGAAAGTCCTTTTTGATGTAGGAAAAATCCAAATGTCGTACCTAGTTGAAATACTGCTTTATGCCAGCTGCTTGATCAGGAGTTTCTTACATCTTTTTGGGTGGGGCTCTTAGATTTTGTGGCATCCTGAAGTACTAAGAAAAGTTTAAAAATACATTCCAAGCATTTCCTGCCTCTAAGGCAGAGTTCATTTGGATACAGGTATGCTTCGAGGCAAAGGCTTTGGGACTTTTGCACCATTGTGAGGTAGATGTTAGAGCCGAGTACTACGTGGGTGTGAAGATTACTGATCAAGAGGAGCCGAGAACCCCTGGGTGCTTTCGTATTATCCCAAAAACGCTTCTACCTTTTAGAGTTCTGCTTGTTCTACCATCTATACCTCCCAGTGACGGAGGGACTTCTAGAGAGCCAGTTCCTCTGTGGTTTGTATTCTCTCACCAATTCCATACAAGAGTACCACACTGCCTTGGTTTGAACATGGTTTGAGCCCACAGTAAGGTATGTTGAACGCTGATCCTCAGTGTCCCAGAACAGGGAGGTGGTAGGCCCTGGAGGAGGCGTTTGAGCCATGAGGCAGTGCCCTTATCAGTGGATTGATGTCTCTCCCGGGAGCTGGTTAGCTGTTGTAGTTCAGTCTCTCTCCCACATGTGCCAGCCTACCCCCCTCACCACACGCTCCAGCCAGAAACTGACCAAGGTGCTGGGGCCCCATGCCCTAGGACTTCAGAACACCGAGTGCAGCTAAACCCCAGCCCTCTATAAGCTGCCCAGTGCTGTGGCAGCAGAAACTGAGCAGGTCAGCCCGAAGGTAAAGACGTGAAAGGACTGGGTCCTGCTAACCGTGGTAAGGAAACGAAACAGGACAAAAGGAGAGAACATGAGGGGTGTGTTACCAGGAGAGACCTCCTGTAGGGAACCCCTGGGGAAATGGTAGAGGAAGGCGTCCCAGCAGACGAAGGGGTGATGATCAGGACCGAGTCTAAGCTGGCTCTCCCAGAGAAGTAAAACATCCCCAAGTCACAGCGTAGACTTTTCTGACCCATCTTTGCTGTCTCCCAGCTGATGGTACCTGTCCTTATTCCCTGTCGGTGTTTGCACTGGTCTCCTGTGTCCCCTGATGAGCCTTGCTCTGCAGGCTGCTCTACACACCGCCTTTCTGCCGGAAAGCCGTTCCGTTCCTTTCTTTGTCTGGCCCAGAGGTTACCAGCACTAAGAATACCAGCCAAGGGCTGAGTTCGACTCAACTGTCTTGTTTAAGTCATGACACTGAGTAGTTGAGAACTTTACCCACATGCTATTTAATCTGTTGGAAACCAGCCTTCTTTGATTTTTTGTTTTGTAACTCTATTCGGAAGAGAGCCGGAATCTAACTACAGAAAAGGGTGGGAACAATTTGCTTACTAGTCCAACTTGTGAAATTTTAGCTTACTGTCCTGTCTAGAAAACCGAGTTTCATCTACATCCCAGAGGTAGCTGTGTATACCTGTAAATATGGCTGCAAGTGAGCGGAGTCCACTACTGCAGCCATGGCCCGCCATTTTTGAGATCCTTGGTATTTTTGTAGCGCTCTTTGCTTAAGCACTGTTCACCCCGGTCTCATTCTTGTACTCTATAGCTGGGCCTGTGATGGTTGTGTCTATCCAAGGATGTATGACAGCTACTATAGTCACCTGGAGATGATTGAACATAAATGCTTATTAATATAATGCCATTTTCATAAGGGACCCTGGATCACTTGGTGCATGGGTGACCTAGAGCCAGTCCTTTAAGGTGCAGAGGCAGATAGAGGTCACAGACTGTTCATTGGCTACAGTCAGACCATGGATAGACCATCTTAATTTATCTTATAGTTAAGTAATTTTTAAATTTAAGGTAAAAATATCTATTTTCCCTGTGTCTCCATGTGATTGAGTTCATGATCCTCAGGTGTACGTGGGGCTGGGAGGATGCATCAGGTGTAGAACTGAGGCTGAAAATACCGAAAGCCAGTCTTGAAAGGTCCCAGTCTATGCTGAAAGCTATGTGAAGACTGAAGCATCAGGAGGATCCGCTAAGAGCAGGGAGTAAGGTCAGGGCAGAAGCCGTCTCAGTTGCCTCTGTCTTTTTTTGCTGTTTGGAGTCCATACCAGTGACCTCGTCTGTAAGCAGTGGAATCTAAACACAGCTACGTTAGCAGGACAGGACAGGTGGCCAGGAAGGCTAGGGGACACACCTCAAGGGTTACCACCTGACACTGATACCCACTGCCTGTGCTGCCAGGGACACTCTGAGCTGCTTCTGAATTGTTGTCCACACTCAGGTCACATGCTCATCCTAGAGCTGGAAAGTCCTGTGGGAGCAGGTTATCTGTCCCTGCACCACCTCTGCAGTAGGAGTTTAGCTCTTTAGAACTCCAGAGGAAGGAGGGAGCGCGGAACCTGTCCAGGCAGATGTCTACCCAGCCCATTCACAGAGGTGCTGTGGCAGTGAAACCCTGTGTTGCCCACATGACTTCATCTTCCTTTTTCTGAAATGGCATTTCTAAGGGATATTAAACACTCTCACTCATCCTACATTTCTTGGTAGAATTTCATGACATTTAACCTAGAGCCCTGAAAACGCAGAATATCCTTAGCACAGGACCAGATCTCCCAATCTGCCGCCACTGCCTGCCCTGTCCCCTCACTCCTGCACAGGAGCCATGTCTTCTCTTCTAGAGTAGGCCTTGCTCTTAGTCCATAGGGGACGGTATAGCCATAGAATCAAGCTCCACAGTCCCTGGCATCCATCAGTGAGCCTCCTCTTGTTTATTTTTTTTTTTCTTTCTTTTTTTTTCTGACCACTCCCTCATTCTGTCCCCCTTTTTATTAGGAGTTGAGAGCTCAATGTGTCCCCTGTCTTGAGTACCCTCCTTGCCATTAAAATACAATTTTAAATTATGGGTAAGTGTGTGTATCATTATGTGGGTGTATGTATTTGAGGACCCAGGTGCCCAGGGAGGCTGGACCTGTTAGCTGCCCTGCAACTGTACTTGCAGACAGTGTGAGCAGCTTAGTGTGGATGTTGAAGACTGAACTCAGGTTCTCTGGAAGAATAGCAGGTGCTGTTAACCATTGAGCCATCCCTCCAGCCCCTTCCTTGCCATTTTTTTTTTTTAAATAAGTGTCAGAGTGCCTTTTCTTTTGGTGTTGATTGTAAATGTCTCCATTTCTGTATGGTTAACGTGTGATGGACTGTGATAATTTGTTTTTCCAGTATCACTTAATGTGTAAATTAGCCAAAAGAGCCATGTTCTGAATGTGCCATTTAGAATTTGATGTTACATCCTAATAAAAGGCAGGAGACCCTGGGGAATGAGAGATAAAAGCAGAAAAGCTCCAGGCAGCCAAAAGTTGCCAGGGACCCTCAGCTTGGTCTATCTGCAAGATGAACACGTATTATTTACAACAGAAATTCGATGGTACGTGTTCCACTCAGCCTCATAAAAATAGGGACCTTGCGAGGGTGGCACTGAGGGGGCAGAGGACAGGAGGACTGTATTGCTACAGCACCTGGGTATGTACAGAACCAGCAAGCCAGGTGCAACTAGAAATAGTGGCAGGGAGGTCACTGAACTTTCAGTTTCCAGAGCATTCGTGTAATTGGATTTCACTACCTTTACAAAAGACTGACAGGGATTTGCTTGGTACTTCGAAAAGTATGAAGTGTTTGCGAAGCATAGTATCTTAGCTCTGCTGAAGTCTTCCATAGGGGGGCTGGGGAATTTTCTAGTCCAGCAGAGAAGTAGGCCTGCCACAGAATCACTGAATGGGGTCACAGAACACTGTGATGCCATTTATAGCACTTGGCCATGGACACTGTGTACCCAAAGATCTTGAATATTAGAGGGCATGTTTGCCAAGACAGTGAGGGAAGTGCATTGGGTTGAAGGGCGGTGTTCTCTTTGCCCAGAGCAGCATGCTATCCTGAGCCTAAGCTCAGGGAGCTGAAGGGAGTTGAAAGGTTACAGTGTAACCTTAGAGCAAATTTCCTTAGAGGCTGTGATCAAGGCTGAGGTACTGGGAATTAGGTATTGTAGGTGAGGGCCCCTGGGCTTGCCTGAGACATCTTATGAGAGCTTCACCTTTAGGGCAGCAACACTGTCTACTAGGTATCCTGTGACGTTATGCCTTTGTCTCTCTTCCAGATCCTGCCCGGCCTGTACATTGGCAACTTCAAAGGTAAGTCATCACTCTATTTCTTTAATGGTGGTATATACATATATAGCACAAAATTACCTTTGTAGCTATTCATGTCCAAGTCAGAAGCCCTAAGTATTTTCACATGGCTATGTAACCATCACCATCTATTTCCAGAACTTTCCCTTCATCCCAGATTGTAAATATGAGCCACTGCCCCCTCCCCTAGCTCAGTAGGTTGGACCTGTGTGACTCTGGATTTGAGACATGTCTGACACTATGTACATAGTACTGTTTTGAAGGACCACAGGAAGATCTGATTTCAGACTTACAATCTTTTATGGCTAGTGCGTTGTGTGCACAGCTCATTGCCACAGTGGCTGTGGTTATGGGTTTCCATTTAGGATGCCCAGTGATTTGAGGTCAGTAAGTACCAAAGGTCTGCTGTCATCCTCTAATAGCATGGATGAAGGATTTCTTCATCGAGCATGATTGGTTGCATGCTCAAGTTCATAGCTGAGCTTCGATAGATAGATAGATAGATAGATAGATAGATAGATAGATAGATCTCAGGGTAGTGCAGCTATGCACATGTACTGTGGTGCAACAGAGAATAGGCAGGTGTGACAGCAGCACTGGCCAGTGTCGCTTCCCTGTCTCCAGCAATCCAGTAGCTCACCTGGTCATGTGTAGTAGAGTAGGCCTCTTAATTAACAGATTCACCGTTTTATCACCAAACCACAATTTAAAATGGTAAGCTGTTGTAAAAATGTATTTCATGGGTAATGAAAAATTGGAATTTAATTTGGGTTAGAATTGCACAACTCTGGATGTATTAAAAATCACTGACATGTACGTATACTCTTAAAACGATGAATCATATGGTATGTGAGTCATGCTTTCATTTGACACTATTGTGTCAAATAAAACAGTTGAAAAATAGTCCATTAAGTATATTGTCCCTTAATATCTGCTGTCATCTAGCTCCAAGATCCTTCATAGAAACCAAAAGCCAAAGTCCAGCCCTTTATTTAATACGATGAAGCATCCATAGAACCCCAGTGTGTCTCCTCTGAACTAAAACCATCTCTAGATGGTTACCTAATACAGGGTAGATGTTGTGTGGGAGTGGTAATGTATTGTTTAGAGAACAGTGACAAGAACCAATGTCTATATGCTCAGTCCAGGTATGATTTGGTCAAATACGTTTGCTCCAGTTTTGGTTGACCTATGGATGCAGATCTCCTGGGTAGAGGAAGGCAACTTTGTATGAAGTCAAGTAATGATTGCTAAGATGTAAATCATGTAGAAGTGGGAGATGGTCATGTTAAGTGAAGTAGCCAGACTCAGAAAGACAATATGTCCTCTCATAAGGAAACAAGATGAAAGTAGAAGGGTGGTTAGTAAAGAGAAGCGGGATGAGGCACAAGACAGGAGGATGGAGAACGGGCTAAATATGATTAAAACATCTTATAAACATGCGTCAGTTGTCAGAATAAAACCTTTTATTTCATGCAAATGATATCTGCCAGTAAGTTTTTCTTAAAATTTAAATACATGCTGGGCTTGGAATCTGGAGAAGCCCTGAGAAACAGCAGTGCCATGAGTGTGCTCCATCAGGCTTTCTGTCCCGCTGTCGGTGGGGTCCAGAGGCGCCAGCCACATCTGCATTCCTAAGCTGCGTACACAGGAGGAAACTGGGGCGTTATGCATTGATGTCAGTGTGTGGGTGGATAACTGTGGGTTCCTGAACCATTCTTTTATTAAATTTAACTTTATTTCTTATTAATATGTTTGAAAGGGTCATGGAGGTGTGTGTGTGTGTGTGTGTGTGTGTGTGTGTGTGTGTGTGTGTGTACATTTGTACCAGGGTACCAATGTGGAGGTCTATGATGGTTTGAATAGGTTTTGCCCCCATAGACTCATGTGTTTAAATGCTTGGCCCATGAGGACGGGCACTACTAAGATGTGTGGCCTTGTTGGAAGTAGTGTGTCTCTTCACAGCAATAAAACCCAAATTAAGACAGAGGTTGCTACCAGGAACTCTGGGGCATTGCTGTGATAGGGCTGACCATGCTTTTGTTTGGAGGACAGTGGCTTTTGGGAGTTTAGATAAGGAAAACAGTGGAATACTTTAAGTACTGCTTACTGGGCCATCCTAGTAGAAACATGGAAGAAGTGGTGCTCGGGGTGATTTGAACTGTGAGGGTCTGGCTCAAGAGGTTTCAGAGGAGAGGATTTTAGTATGTTGCATGGGGATCTTTCTTGTGATATTTTAGTGACGAATTGGCTGCTTTTTGCCCATATCAGAAGAGTATGCCACAGGTTAAAGTGAAGAGATTTAGATTGATTGCATTGACAAAGAAAATCTCAAAACAGCCTAGTGTAGACTCTGCCCTGTGGTTCACTCTTATGGACAGAGGGTTTGCAAACTGAGCAAGGAAAAAAAAAAATACGAAATGTATGGTTCAAGCATTAAAGGTGCACCAGGAAGCAAAATGGAGCTAAATCCTGTTTTCAAGGATGTTAAATGGAACTAAGGAAGTGCTGAGTTCAGGATAAGATCCCACCCAGATAAGGCTTATCCCTGGCCTTCCAACCCAGTTTTGGGGAACCTTAGAGACATTTTTTTCCTGTTATTTCCATGAACCATCCCTTTTGGGCAGAGATATTCTAGGGCTTAAATAGAGAGGATATTTTGTTCCTGAGTTCCTTGGAGACATGAACTGATATGGCTCCATGGAGGCTTAGGTCCAGGTGTACTGGTACAGGCTTTTAATCCTAGCACTCAGGAGACAGAGGCATGCAGAGCTCTGAGTTCAAGGCCAGCCTGATCTACAGAGCAAGTTCCAGGACAGCCCATCTCAGGCAGTGAAAGAAACCATGGATACAAAAGACTCCTGAGGATATAATTGAAGGAGGGGGCCATGTTCCAGCCCCAGCAAGCAGCAGAACTTGACAGCATCAGCCACGTGGTTCTTGGCTTTAGAATTAAGGATGGAATTTCCTTCTGTGACTAAGGACAGGCATAAGGCAGGGGTGTCCCTGCATGGAGGCCCAGAGAGGCCATTGTGTGAAGCTGTGAAAGGTCATTGTATGGAGCTGTGAAGTTGAAATCTGGATTTCCATTGGAGACCTCAAGATGTTGGAGATGCCAGAATTGTGGGATACCTGTCAAGGAAAGCTGATACCTGGGAGTGGAACCAGCCCAGGAGAAAAAAGTGTGCTGTAGTCAACCAAGATGAGAGGAGTTGAGGCCTGAAGAGCTCTGTGACATCAGACATGGCGATGAGTTTGGAGTTTAACCAACTGGGTTTCTGCCTTGCTTTGGTCCAGTATTACCTCACTGTGCTCCCTTCTCTATGTTTTGGAATAGTAACCATATCCTGTGCCGTGATGTGTTGGAAGCATGTGATCTGCTCTTTGATTAGATTTTATAAGGGATTGTAGTTAAGAGATTGCTTGAAGCTCAGAAGAGGCTTTGAATTTTGGACTTTCAAGCCTTGTTGAGACTGTGTTAGACTCTGGGAACTTTACAGGTTGGACTAGATGCATTTTGCATTAAATTATGGTTGCAAGACTGGAGGTCAGGGAGGGGCCAGGGAGCGGAATATGGTAGTTTGAATAGATATGACCATTATAAACTCATTGTTTGAATGCTTGGCCCATGAGAAGTGGCACTACTAGGAGGTACGGCCTTGTGGAAGGAGCTGTGGCACTGTGGGGCTGCTGTTGAGTTCTCCTGTGCTCTGGCTCCACCCAGCGTGACACACAGTCTCCTTGCTGCCTTCAGATCAAGATGTAGAGGAACTCGTAGCTCCTTCTGCAGCACCATGTCTGCCCAGATGCTGCATGTTGCCCCCCCATGATGATAATGGACTGAACTAAAATCTGAACTGTAAACCAGCCCCAATTAAATGTTTTCCTTTATAAGTGTTGCCGTGGTCATGATGTCTCTTCACAGCAATAAAACCCTAACTAAGACAAGGTCAGAGGTCACCTTTGTGGCTTCGTTTCTCTTTTTCCTCTACGTGGGCTCCAGGATTAAACTCTAGCTGTCAGGCCTTCAAATCAAGTGACTTTATTCGCTGGGCCATTTAGCCAGCCCCTCCTCTAAACAGTTCTTTTTCCTGTTTATGTTGGTCAGCTTTTCGTTCCTATAACAAATAACCTGAAATAATCAGCTTAAAAAGAGGAAAGGTTCACTTTGCTTTCTGTTGAGGAGGTTTGAGTCCACAGTCAGTTGACTCATTGCTTTTGGAAGCGTGACAGCAGCTCATATTGGGGGTGGAGAAGGAGTTACAGAAGATGGTGCTCACCTCGGCATCGGGAAGTAAAAAAGAGAAGAAAGGACCAGTGTCCTATTATCTCCTTCAAGAACATGGCCCTGTGACTTAAAAATCACCTACTGAGGGACTCACCACCTTTCAGCAGCACTAAGCTGAGGATCCAGGCGTTAAGGCGCGAGCCTTTGAAAGGCGTCCTGCACTACATTCTGCAGGATGACGTGATTCAAAGCTGTGCTGCCCCAGTTTATACTCGTGACGCCAGGCTGTGGCTGAGGTCACTGGGTGTGGAGTAGAAGGCTGCTTTTTCAAGCTGGAATCTGAAGCTTGGGATGCTTAAATCAATGAGGAGAATTTTCAAATTGAAAACAAACATTTAATATTACATTTAAAGACTTTTTCCTGACTTTGCAGCATATTTTTTTAGAACATTGTTTCTTAGTTTTTGCTCTATTCTAGGACTTGCTGGGAATGTAAATGACCTAGTTTGACTATAGACCTGGAATGAGATTAGGACCCAGGAATTAGCCTTTCTGATGTATCGCCCAGAGTGGTTGTGTGTGATAAACCCTTAGACGCACACCCACATTCTCTCATTACTCCCCACCTTATGAGCCTGGTAACTGCTTGTCCCCGCATGTGATTCTGGCTCCATATGTTTGTACAAACTGAGTTTCTAGAGTACTTAGGCTTGGTGCTTTCATTGTCCCAGCAGGCCCTGGGCATTTCCCATGTCACCAGGTATTCTTGAGGAATATACCATCATACATTTGCCTCTTGGTGCTTTTCCTCCTGTATCCCTTTGACGAGCTTGGTCAAGGCTCAGGACTTGGGAGAGCAGGCTTTCTTTTTTCTTGCTGGACCACTTTGTAGCTTAGCCAAGGTGTCTAATTCAGAGCATCCCCAAATTCATATTTTCTTCTGTAACTAGGAGCATTAGAAGGGAATATAATTTGGTGTCAGTTTCTTATGAAGATAATTTAATAGCTGGTTGATAATTCCATGTGGAGTTTATGGAAAATTTTCGTTGGCTTGTTTTTGCTCTAACATGGATATCAATATTATAAACCATAGTCCTGTCTCAAGATTTTCCTCTCTCAGAGTAAAATGTATCCATCATGCTCCGCTGTCTTCCACAGTGAGTGGGTCCTGGGATTTTGCTTTCAAAATAAGTGATCAGTAAGAGGTAGCTGGGTTTGTTTGTTTGTTTTAATAAACATGTGTATTATAAAAATGTACTGATTTACTATTTCTTTTAACAGCCTTCCCAATTACAATCTTTTTAAAATCTGGGTATAATTCTTGAGCTCAAAAGTTGTATCAGTTAGTACTAAATTAAGACAAAATACCTAAAAGCAATATTCCTAACTTCACCAAGTTAGATTATACTGGATAGTTGTTTGTGATGAAGTATCAAGAAAAAAAATCTGCAAGTCATGTGCTGTTCTCTGCTTAGACTGTATGAGTGTTGCACTCATAAGACTATTAAAATGTCCCGTCTCTGTGTCTGCTGGCAGATGCAAAGGATGCCGAACAACTGAGCAAGAAAAAGGTGACACACGTTCTCTCTGTCCATGACAGTGCCAGGCCCATGTTGGAGGTAAGAGAGACCCGTGTGTGTGTGTGTGTGTGTGTGTGTGTGTGTGTGTGTGTGTGCGCGCGCGCGCGCGCACGCACGGGTGCTCATACACACAGCTATAGTCTAAGACCAGCATGTTCCTGTAATCACTGGCCACATTACCTTTGTATTAAGTTAAATTTACACCTGTGCCCACTTGCAGACATACTGAGGCCTGACGCAGAGGGCATCCTTCTTGTACTCCTGCTGCATGGCTTGATTGACATTTTTCTAAATGCCAACCAACCAACAAACAAACAAACTGAAAGTGCCTTTCCCTTTGAATGTTTAGGATACTGAAAACACAATTTACAGCCTAGTGGTGACTTATATACTTGTTCTCACAGCACTCAGGCAAGAAGATGGCTTCAAGTTTTAAGGCCAACCTGGGTTACATAGTGAATTCCAGCCTGGCTAGGCTATAGAGTGAGACCCTGTGTCAAAAAAAAAAAAAAAAAAAAAATCAGACTGAGGGCATCATGGTGGTAGGATAGCCTAGCACACATGAAGATCTAGGTTCCATCCTTAGAAAATTATTTCTCCTGTTGTGGGTATGGAGTCCTCGTGAATTCAAGTTGCTTATTTCCTTATGATGTTGGCACAAAAGTTCTAATACCATTTGAGTTAAGGAGTAAAGAAAGGCAAGTACCCTCCCCCCTACTTGACTTTCCCAGGCCTGGTCTGAATGGACACCTCATGGATACTGGTTCCAACTTAGCCAGGACAAAACAGTTCAGTAGAGAGCTGTTGTGTTTTAGGTTTGGGGGGTAAACAGGGTGTGTCTGCTTGCACACTAATTCCAAAAACATCTTTAACTTTACCCCATGGACGGTTTGAGCTGTTGGTTAGGAGTAAAATCTATTTTTGTTTCTGCCGTGGCACAGCCCAAGTTAACCTCTTTTTAGAAAACAATGCCTGTGTGGTTGTGATGCATGTTTTTTTCTATCTTAGGGTGGGGTGTTGGGAAGGGAGGGGTACTTGTTCTGAAAGAAAGAATCCTGGCTCAAGCTGTTTTCATTGAAAGTCATACCATGCAACAGTAGGGTGTGTGTGTGTGTGTGTGTGTGTGTGTGTGTGTGTGTGTGTGTGTGTGTGTGTGTGTTTCTTTGGCCTTTGGAGCTTCCAGGTTTTAGCCACTACAAAACAAGCTAAAGTAGAGAGGTGAAAATGGAGGCTGAGAAATAGTCTTTAAGTGTGTAGCAGACGATCAGTGCTGCCCAGATAGATCTCTCCCACTCTTATCTTCCCAGTTGGAAGCTCATACTTCCTTCTGCTGTTCCCATGGGTGTTTGCCAGGGTGCTGTGTTAGTCTCAGTGGAAATGACAGATTTTTTTTTTTTTTTTTACTCCAACAGTTAGTTTGAAAATAGCTATTCCATTGTTTAATCTGTTAATGCTAGTTCATGTTTAAAATATAGACAAGCTAAACTGCAAAATGGTCATGACTGACTTCCTCTTAAATCACAAGATGAGGCTTGAGGTTTCCTTTATTTTAATAAATTGCACAGCAGTACTTCCCACCGTCATCCTCCAGGTCTGCCTCCAGGTCGTGTACAAACTGTAATGGGGCTTTGAACACTACTCTCCATCTCTTACTTTCTATCTGCATATAAGGTCCTCAAGTGTTAGGAGTGAGACAGCTCCAGTCTCTGCCACACACGGGAACTCTGCCTGGACTGGAAAGTAAGGCAGGTGGGGTTGTAATCCAGGAATAAAGAAGCCGCTGTGTGCACGAACCTCAGAGCTATGGGCAGGCTGTGGGCCTCCATTCTTAACACACTATGTGTCTATCGTATTCAGTGTATTTTGTCCTTAGGGACAAATTCTGCCTTTACAAAGACAAGAGGAAAGTGGAGAGAGAGAGAGGGAAGTCACTGTGCTTCCTTTGGTATAGTTTTTATGTTTTCCCAAAGCACCATCATCCTGCACTTTCCTAGCCTGAGCTTTCAGACTCCTCTGTGCTGTGTTGTACCCACTGGATCCTGCTACTGCCATAGCTGGATAGGAAGTGCACATGTGGGATTCGCATTTACTAAAGGTTACACTGCAGGTTTACAACATGGCGTACTTCAACACTGCCCGTCTCATGGCACTCATCTTTTATGTCATAGGCAATTTGTTAACGTGTTCCTATGAAGCTACTCAGCAGCCCCTCCAGCTGCATGTCTGAGGAGTTACGTGGAGCGATGTGTACACAGTAATTACGTTGCTGGACTTCCACACGTTCAGGGACTTTGATTCGCCATCTTCCCTCTGAAATCCCAAAATCAGTTCCAGGATCCATGGCCTAAGCACTGTGGAGAGGAGGCTGGGAAGTTCCTGCTGTGGGTCTCCCACAGCTCTGTGTTCTGCTGGCCCGGATCCCTGAAGGGAGCTGGGGCAGGACTGAAGATGCGGGACAGGGTGCCATCAGCGGGCTGAGCAGATGCTCTCCTTAGGGAGGAGCCTGCCCAAGGGTAGAGGAAGGGGGTGGGACGAGAAGGAGCTGAGATGCCGCGTTTTCTGAGAACTTCAAAACCAGACAAGTTTACGGAATTCCCCTAGCGTAGTCTGGGCATCCTTCCTCTGGGATGGGCAGGAAGGAAGTAGGTGGTCTCTTCCCCAAATCAAGGGATTTTAGTCCTAGAACATCCAGCCAGGACTTCTAGAAGCATGGTTGCCAGGCAGCCATATATGGGGCTCTGTGATATGGGTACTTCTTGGGTCATCTCAGCGAACACCTCAATGGTTCTAAAGCATTAAGGTCCTTGCCATCAAGCCCTTTAGAGTCTCTATAGCACCTTTTAATGCAAGAGAGGGCAAGCGAGAGCCTGTGGTCACATTGTTGAACATACTTCAAGAGTTGATGAGGGAATCTGAGAATCCCTATTTTTCTGTCACAATTCCTGACCAGCACAGCATCCTAAACTGCACCCACCACACAGGTTAGTTCATGCTTTATTAGATTTTAGTTGGCTTACATATAACTTGCTATTATTTAGTTGATTTTGGAGAAAGTTTCCAGAATAATACTTGAAGTGTCTAACACTCCTACCAACATGCCTGGAGGGACTGGAGGCCACTGAGCTCAGCTCTCTCCACTGGAAGCAGGAGTTTCTGATGGCACAGGGTTTGTGTGGCCTCGGGTGCACAGAGTAAGGCAGTCAGTCCAGGAAAAGAAACCCGGAGCTCCCTACACTGTCCTAGAAGAGTTTCTCCTTTATTGGTTTTTCTGTTAGCCTTGGCTGTCCTGGACTCGCTTTGTAGACCAGGCTGGCCTTGAACTCACAGTGATCTGCCTGCCTCTGTCTCCTGAGTGCTGGGATTAAAGGCGTGTGCCACAATGCCCAGCTCCCAGAAGAGTTTCTGAGGAGGTTTTTCTCGCTCGCTTGCTTGCTTATTGAAACTCAAGAACAATTCTGTTAGAGTTTAAAAGAAAAATCTCCTAGCTCAGGCAACCACCGGGAGGGGAAGAATGGCAGAGAGGAAAGGCACGGCATTGCACTGGAGTGCAAGTCAGACTCAAGGCAGACTAGCAGCCACAGCTTTAGAGGGAGAGTTCAAAGCCCCCCGGGGTCAGGGAGAGCAGCCTCAAGCACACAGCGACAGAACAGGGAGAAGCTGGCTTTCTGGAGCAATTGAGAAGAGGTGCAGCACTGTATGGCGGTGGCCCTGCACGCTACTGCGCTAGGGACAGGACATCTGGGAAAGAGAGATGTCTCATTAAAGGACTGATTCTTCTGTCTGATTCTAGTTGAGCCTGCCTTCCTAGGAGTGGCTCTTGGACCAGGGAATTGGCCAGGACAAACTGGGCTGTTAGGTCTCTGCTCAGGCCAGAGATTCTGTTCTCCTTACCCAAAGTTTTCCCTTAATGGGCCTTCAATGTCACTCTAACACCCTCCTCGTCGTCTCCATCTCTGAAGAGGTAACCCTAAAATAGCTTAGGAACCAAGTCAGGCTCAGAGCAGAATGAGGACCCTCAAAAACATCACTCACGGGGCCGAGGAGAGGCTTGCTTTGCAAGCGTGAAGACTTGAATTTGGATTCCCCAGTATTCACCTAAAAACTACCAGGTGCAGCAGCACACACATGTAACTCGAGTGCTGGGGGGAGGGACCGGAGGACACCTGGGCTTGCTGACCAGCCACGTTAGCTGGCTGGACCGGTGAGCTCCAGGTTCACTAGAGACCCTGTCTCAAAAAGTAAGGTGAAGAGTTATTAAGACATCTCCTATTCTCTGCCTCTACTTGCGTCCACTTGCATGCACAAACATGGACACACAGTTCACATACAAAAGTAAAGCAGCATGTATTTGCTCACTAGGGTAGCCCCAGTCCCTTCTGCATTTCTAAGGAGCTATAATACCTTTTCTGTTTCTACTGCCTGCCTTCTTTTTCCTCCTCCTCCTCCTTTCCCCCCCTCCCCACCTCTCTCTCGAAATCAAATCAAATTTATGACTTCATATATGCTAGGCAGGTGCTCTAACACTGAGTCACACCTCTAGTCCATCTTTTGTCTGACAAATCCAGCAGAGCTGAGGTCCTACAGATGATCTTTCCTAACTCCATCATTGGTAAAACAAAAAGCGCAAGGTCTCCATTGCTGACTAAGGTAGGTTTTTGTTTTGTTTTGTTTAATAAAAAGCTGGTTCTTCTGTCCTGGCCAGAGGTTTTTTTTTTTTCCCAGCATGTTGTCTCAGTTCTTTACTGCCATGCTGATGCTTCTGATGGCAGTGTTTGTAGATATTCCACGTTAGGGAGGGGTGTACCCATTGAGCTCTCCCAAGCAGTGTGTCGATGCGCTTGTTCCCCGTACCAGTGCAGTTTTAGTTTTTAAAGCTTGTATTAATTGTACAAACTAATAGATGTCATTGTGATATCTCCATGCCTGGCTGTAATATACTTTGATAACATCCACTACCCTTTCTTGTTCTTTTTTTCTTTTCACTTAGAAAAATTTATGTTTTGCTTTGTTTTATTTTTTGGTCAAAATCTTGTTCCTTTCCAAGACAGCTCTTCTGCATGGAGGCTGGGAACAAATGGTGTATTTGCCCCTTGAGCATTTAGCATGTGCGTTCCCAGTAATAGACAAAGAAGATACTGAAAGTATGCTGACCCCCCACCCCCTCAGCCTTTATAGAACCTTCAGTGCATAGACAAGATCATATTCTGATTATTTCATAAATATTCACAGTCATTGCATCCTAGTGAAAAAAGAGCTATGGCTCAAGGTGGGTGACAAATCAGATAGGAACAGTAGATTGGAAGATGAAAGAACGAGTCTGTCTTCATCCATAAATCTGGAGTTGTTTGCACTGAGCGTGAGTCTGAGTGGGCCCTAAGCAGTGTCTGGGAGCTTATATCACCAGCCTGTGGGGTTCTGTCCAGAACAAAGAGAGAACTAGAATGTAACCCTTCTGCGTGGCCTGGACACTTGACTGTGGTCGCTTCGATTCTCCAAGACTTCCAAGCCTAGCAAGCAGGCAGCATTATCCTTAACTTTTTTTGGAACATACTGATTCTGGTGACTCTACCTGTCAGAAAATGGACCCTGACGAAGGTTAGACTCTGAGGTCTTCTCACTATAAAGGCAAAGGTCTTTATTCTAGACACATGCATTTGGCACTGTGCTTTGGCATTAGTCATTGAAGTACGTGTTACTAGTGCATTTATATGGAGAAACCATCAACACATAGATTAATCAACACAAAACAAAACAAAACTCTAGACCTGTAGTTACAGTGTTCAGGGTATGAAAATGCTTTATCTTACCCTATGCTTGAGCTGTGGCTGGAGGTTTCTGGCTGGTCCTAGAGCTGTACCGCTCCCCCCTCCCCTCCCCCAACCAAGTTTGGTTCTCTTTCCTAGTTCTGTTCCTCAGTCCTTCCTGTACTTGGTCCCTCCCGTTCTTTCTACCCCATCTACCGTTTAGTTCCCTCCTTCCATCTACCTCCGATGTCTATTCTATTTCCCCTTCTGAGTGAGACTTAAACATCCTCCCTTAGATCCTCTTTGTAACTTATCTCTTTGGGTCTGTGGATTGTAGCATGGTTATCCTGTACTTTATGCCTGATACCCACTTATAAGTGAGTATATACCATGTGTGTCTTTTGGGGTCTGTGTTACCTCACTCAGGATGATATTTTCTAATTCCATCCATTTGCCTACAGATTTCATGATTTCTTTGTTTTTAATAGCTGAGTAGTATTTCATTGTGTAAATGTACCATAGTTTCTTTATCCATTCTTTGATTGAGGGACATCTTGGTTGTTTTCTAGTTTCTGGCTATTATAAATAAAGCTGCTATGAATATAGTTCAGTAAGTGTCCTTGTGGTATGGTGGAGTATCTTTTGGGTATAGGCCCAGGAGTAGTATAGCTGGGTCTTGAGGCAGAACTATCATAAGTTTTTTTTGAAAAGCCACCAAATTGGTTTCTGCAGTGGTTGTACAAGTTTGCACTCACACCAGCAATGGAGGAGTGCTCCCCTTGCCCCACATCCTTGCCAGCATATGCTGTCCCTTGAGTTTTTGATCTTAGCCATTCTGATGGGTGAAAAATGGAATCTCAGAGTAATTTTGATTTGCATTTCCCTTATAAATAGTGACTTGAGCATTTCTTTTTTTTTTAATTTTAAGTTATTTACATATACGTTTATATAATTAACACACATATATATTATATATAATAAATTATATATAGCAAGAATAACCATGAAACAATCAGGAATTAGAGAAATGTTACATTCATAGTATTTTGACTATTTGTATTTGGCAGCCCTGAAGAAAACATCTTTCTTGGTGAGTCTAAAATTCTGAGTGTAAATCAGTATCTATCATATCTCATCTCTATCAACTTAAAACATCTACCTAGACCAAAAAACATCTTAACCCCTAAACAACTAAGCTTAATTGTAACACCAAACTATCTGGTCTTCAACCCCATCAGAGACTTGAGAAGGAATAAAATTAATTACCCAAGTAAACAGGAAGTGCAGGTTAGAAGCTTCCAAAGTGGAAAAAAAAAAAAAAATGACAGAGACAGTTTACTGCCTGAACTGTCACCGAAAACTCTCTATAATGTTGGAGCATCATCTTCAGCCTTCTGGCCCAGTATATCTGACATATATATTTGTGAGGTAGGAACTAGTGGACATTTCTTTAAGTGCTTCTTGGCCATTAGTGATTCCTTTGTTGAGAATTCTGTTTAGCTTTCTACCCTATTTTTGAAATTGGGTTTTTTTGCTTATTGGTGTCTAATTTCTTGAGTTCTTTATATATTTTAGATATCAGCCCTTTGTTGAATGTAGGGTTAGTGAAGCTCTTTCCCCAGTCTGTAGGCTGCCATTTTGTCCCAAAAAAGACTTCCGGTGGAAGATGGGGACAACAGCCCACCCACAAAGTCTTTGACCCAAAATTTGTCCTGCCTAGAAGAGGCACAGGGATAAAGATGGAGCAGAAATTAAGGGAATGGCCAACCAATGACTGCTCCAAATTGAGAGCCAGCTCATAAAAGTGAGCCAACCCCCAATACTATTAATGATATTCTGCTATACTTGCAAACAAGAGCCTAGCATAACTGTCCTCTGAGAGGCTCCACATAGCAGCTGATGGGAAAAGATGCAGAGACTCACAGTCAAACACTAGGTGGACGTTGGGGAATCTTGTGGAAGAGGGGGGAAGAAGGATAAAAGGAGCCAGAAAAGGACACCACAAAAAAAACCTACAGATTCAACTAACCTGGGCCCATAGGGGGTTCACAGAACCAGAGAGCGTGTCTGGGATGGACATAGGTCCCCTACACATCTGTAACAGATGTACAGCCTGATTCTCATGTGGGACTCCTAACAATTGGAGCAGGAGCTATCTTTGACTCTGTTGCCAGCCTTTGGATTCCTTTCTCCTAACTAGGCTGCTGTGTCTAGCCTCAGTAGGAGAAGATGTACCTAGTCCTCCCTCAATTTGGTATGCCATGGTAGACCTCCCCTTCTCTGAGGAGAAAGGGAGAGGGAACAGGGAAGGGGAGGGGAGATGGACAGACTGAGAAAGAGAATGGAGGGGAAGCTGTAACTGAGGTATAAAGCAATAAATAAATTAATAAAATGAAAAAAAAAATGGTGGACACCACCTAAACAGTACCTGAGGTTGTCCTCTGACCTCTACAGACATGTGCAGACATGTGGCCTGCACAGTGCACCAGCATATGCATGAGTATAGTGTCCCCAGCATTGAGGAGAGGTGGAAAGTGCCGATTTTTTTCCCAATTATAAACTCAATATTGTTTGTAGGTGCTGAGGAAGTAATATTGAATAATGAAAGGTTTCTCTCTTCCCCTGAGAAAAGAAACAGAACCCTGTCTTTCTGATGTAAAAATTTCAGAGTTTGTTTCATTTTTCGTTCTATGTATTTGGCAGAGCACCTGCAGGAAACAACTACTTTTCACTATTAATAGAAATACTTTAAAAGTGTTCTCATTCTATCGCACAACTTCACATCAAAGATTTTAATTTGCATTGATGAACTCAATAGAGAAACAAAATCTACATACATGTATGTTATAGGTTTAGCAGGGTAGAGTGTATGAGCTGGAATTTGATTTGGATGCTTTTGATTTTGTATTTCGAATGAGTTCAATAATAACTAGCATAGTTTCTATGCTAGTTCATTCATTGTGTAATAGGCTCCCACTGTGACGCCTAAGCTGCTCAGCCTTCCAAGTGCTGGGATCACAGTCATGGGCTACCAGTGATACCTATGCAGATGTTTATTCTTATCGAGTCAGCTTTTTCTTTCCATCAATACTAAAGATGCTTTCCCATCATTCCTTGTCCAATATCTAATCCTGTAGTTTTGATTTACCTGGCTGCTTCTGTTTATTCCAACACAGGCTGTCATCTGCATGTCCCCACTGCCATCTGCATTCACCTGCCTCTTTATGAGGACACACTCAACAAGATGAGGCTCTGCATCTGCTTGGATAATCCTTTACTTTGACCATGGGTCTAGACTCTGTGGCTGATAGAAGGACCCCTGCAGAAACTGTGGTCCTCCTGCCCTATACCCTTCTGAATTTTTCTTGAGCAGAAGTTTTGTTGGGTTCTGAAATAAGAAGCAAGCCAGAAGCAGTGTTAAGTGGTGTTTAAAATGTAAGGAAGACTGCTTCTCTTGCTCCTCTCCTTACCAGCGTGCCTCAGCATGATAGTGCATGCCTGTAGAAAACCCGGATGCAGTCCAGCCTCTCTTTCCAAGACTTCAGTCACTGCTGTACGTGCACTTCCCTATCTGAAGGAAAGAGAACCTTAGGCTTCTTGCCGTTCGCGTGGTGCCTACTCTGTGCTCTTGGTTGAGACATAAATTTTGTCCATCTCTGACAACCTCGGTTTGATATTCCAAGTCTTTTCTGTCCATGTAACACTCTTGAGCCAATGGATAGGTAGCTGCCTTTGTGGAGTTTCTTTGGTTCCGATGGTGTTCAGTTTAGTCTAGCACATAGCGAGGTCGATGTTTGCCAAAGAACAAAGAACCATGTACATTATAAACTCCATCTCAGAGTGAGAGACCATTTCTTTGGTCACATGTGGCTCATTGGTGCAGGAAAGCAGAGCTGTGTCAAGAATGACTTCTTCCTGTCAGGGGCTTGTGATGCTGCAGGTCTGATCAGTGTGGGCTGCTGCCGTAATTCTTCCCCTTCAGGAGGTGATGACAGCACAGTATCGAGTTCTGTGGTACTGCTAAAGCCTCTATTATAGAAGTACTACCCTCTAGTCTCCTCACAAGGCTCAGTGACTTTCTCACTGAACTCTAAGTGGTCCTTCAGCACCTTTGGCTGGCATTGGAAGATTGCATCCATAAAAAAGATGATGAGCCTTCATAACAGTCAACAGAAGCTTTGCCATGCTCGAGCCAGGCACACAGGGTGCTCAAAGGAGATGGTCTTTTGGACTTCGTGGAGCCTACAATTACATTATAGAAACTGAGGTTATATTCAGAGCAAAACTTCATGTTCTGGCTTAGGAAGGGGTAGCTACCCAGGCGTACACTCAGGTGTTGCCTCTTCCTCTGACTCTCTTGTCTGTTGGTCACTGGGTTCCCCTGTTTTTAGAACACAGAGTCCTAGATCGCAGTGTGTATGTGAGTGTAAAGTCTAGCCCAAGTTGTGGAAACTGTAAGCCACCTTTCTCCTAGCATAAGGAGAATAGACTCCCAAAATTACTCGTTTTAGCACACAGAGGTTTGCAGATGTTTGTTTGCACTGAAGTTAATAGGCAGACTGGCAGTGGAGCCAGGCCATATGCAAAAATGCTTGAAACCATTCCAAAAGAGGGAACATCATAATGAGAGAGCTCATTAAGAAACAGAAACAAGCCTTAGCAAATATCTATAATATGATCTCATTTATGTAAAATTTAAAATCAACATTACGTTTCTATTGTACACACAAGATAAAGGTCTGAAAGGATCACACCAGACTCCCAAGAATGGAGAAGTATTGTTTTCTGTATGTTCTCTTCATCTTTAGTTTGCTTGTTCCAATAAGAGCAGTGGTTCCCAACCTTCCTAATGTTGTGACCCCTTAAATACAGTTCCTCATGTTGGAGTGACTCCAACCATGACATTATTTTTGTTTCTACCTCATAGCTGTATTTTTGCTAGTGTTGTGAATCATAATGTAAATATCTGATATGAAGATAGTCTTAGGCAACCCCTGGGGAACCCCTGTTAGAGCCCCTCCCCCAAAGGGATGCGATCCAGAGGCTGAGAACCACTGCAGTAAAAGTATCTCTTTGAGTGATGGGAAGGAGAGCTTGGTGAGCATTACTCTTAGTGCCTGTGATAACAACAGGTTGACTTTATGTGCATATTCAGGCTTAGCCTGAAAAAAT
The DNA here is from genome assembly GCF_903995435.1 of Acomys russatus. NCBI lineage: Eukaryota > Metazoa > Chordata > Mammalia > Rodentia > Muridae > Acomys > Acomys russatus. Next base: position 15,328,954 of record NC_067139.1, read on the forward strand.
TCTGTTTTATCACTGCGTGCCATGGATTCATGTGTGATTATGTTACATCAAGCATCCTTTGTGGTTTGTGGTCAGCAGATACAAAGCTGTCTTAATCTTCAAAGGCAGATGCTAGCCCAGGACATGCCTGTAATCATAAAGGCTTTATTTTCAACATCAAGGTAGTCTGCTTCTACTGGATTGACTGGACATATGAATGTTTTTATGCCCTTCTTTCAGGATTCTCAGATTCCCCAGGTGCTGGGGCTTAAAGCGCTAGGCAATGGTTCCTGTGTAGATAGATGGTCATTGTCTCCTCCAACCTGGGTGATGTTTCTTACTAGCATTGCACAAACAACAAACTACCCAGCTGGTGGTGAAGCCCAGAGCCTTTGGAAACAAGCAACTGATTGCCCTGGCATTTTCTTCTGCTTGACAGCTGTTTCTAGTAGCCTTAGCTGGTTCTCACTTCTCTATGAAAATTTTGAGATGTCATCTAAACAGCAGCGGTACCCGCTCTGCTCATGGATTGCAGTGCGTCTCGTGTGTTAAAGCAAATTTGTTTCAAATCAACCCCAGACTTAAATAGATATGACTCAAATAGAAATAATTACTATAGGGATCGAAAACTGTCTAGTAATTGCTCTTTCTTGAATCGGCCTCCTTGAGTTCCCTGTGTGGGGGCAGCCAAGTGCAGAGGAGATTGGCTCTCATCTGCCTGCTGCTCTCCTGCCAGCAAATGGATCATTAGCATGACAAGGTTGCATGGGGCAGGGGAAAGGCTGGAGGCCCCTAAAACCAGACTAATTCTGGGAGAAATGTGGTGTTCCTTAAAGCTCCAGAATGAAGGGGCTCCATGTTTGTCTCCTGGTAGCATAGCCAAGCTTTTGGCAAACATTGTGTCCCTCCTCTTCACAATTCTGTAAAGTGCTCCTGCTAGCCTTGGATTATGGGTGATACAAAGAGAAATAAGAAGGAGTCCCACATTGATGCAGGCATATAAATCCTCACAGTGCTGCAGAGTTGTAAGCGCGGACCAGACATAAGTGGTCCCAGGACACTCAGGAGGTATGGCAGCCAGTAAGCTTGCACCAAAGGGAGACAGTTTTGTTTGGTCCTAAAGGACAGTCAGTTTGCTAGGTAGTAATGGTGAGGACAGTGGGATGGGATGTGTTTCCTAGTAAAGAACAGCACGTGTAGTGACATGAGAGTGCAGAGGCAGGGTGTGTCCTAACCTGCATGAAGGCTCAACAGAGCAGATCTTAAGGGTAGCCAGGCTGGAAAGGCAACCTCAGGGAGAGTCAGTTGTTTTCAGGCTTAAGAGTATAATGGGCTGTTTCCATGTTCTGGCTGTTATGAATAAGGCAGCTATGAACACGGTTGAGCATATGAACCTGTTGGGTGCTGGAGCATCTTCTGGGTATATTCCAAGCAGTGGAATAGCTGGGTCTTGAGGAAGCCCTATTCCCAGTTTTCTGAGATAGCACCAGATAGATTTCCAAAGTGGTTGTACCAGTTTGCATTTTCACCGGCAATGAAGGTGTGTTCTTCTTTCTCCACATCCTCGCCAGCATGTGGTGTCCCTTGAGTTTTTGATCTTAGCCATTCTGATGGGTGTAAGATGGAATCTCAGTGTCGTTTTGATTTGCATTTCTCTGATGACTAAGGAGGTTGAGCATTTCTTTAAGTATTTCTCAGCCATTCGATATTCCTCTGTTGAGAATTCTCTGTTTAGCTCTGAGCCCCATTTCTTAATTGGGTTATTTGGTTTGGTAGTGTTTAATTTCTTGAGTTCTTTATATATTTTGGAAATTAGACCTTTGTCACATGTAGGCTTGGTGAAGATCCAGAACATGGAAACAGCCTAAGTGTCCCTCAGTAGAAGAATGGATAAAGAAACTGTGGTATATTTACACTATGGAATACTACTCAGCTATTAAAAACAAGGAATTCCCAAGATTTGTGGACAAATGGATGGAACTAGAAATGATCATAATGAGTGAGTTAACCCAGAAGCAGAAAGACTCAAATGCTGTATACTCACTTATATCTGCATACTAGCCCAAGGAGCAGGTCCCATGAAAGTCTTCACTTACCAGGAAAGTGGGACAGAGGGGAGGACATCCTATTTGGACTCTAGGTGAGAGAAGCATGGGAGAATGGGGAAATAGAAGGATCCAGAGGGTCCTAGAAACCTACAAGAAGAACATTATGATGGGCGGATCTGGGCCCAGGGGTCCTGCTCAAACTATGGCACCAGCCAAGGACAATATGTGCAGTAAACTTCGAACCCCTACCCAGATCTAGCCAATGGACAGGACATTCTCCACAGTTGAATGGAGAGTGGGGTCTGACTTTCACACAAACTCTGGTGCCCCATATTTAACCATGTCCCCTGGATGGGGAGATCTGGTGGCACTCAGAGGAAGGATAGCAGGCTAGCAAGAAGAGACTTGATACTCTTTGAGCATATACAGGGGGAGGAAGTCCCTCTCAGTCACAGTCATAGGGGAGGGGAGTAGGAGGAAAGCAGGAGGGAGGGAGGAATGGGAGGATACAAGGGATGGGATAACAATTGAGATGTAATATGAATAAATTAATAAAAAAAATTTTTTAAAGAATATAATGGGAATTAGAGATTCACCCAAGATTTGTGCACCAGATCAAGCGACACAGTTAGGCTGCTTTCCCAGTAGAATCAATGAAGAAATAGAACTGAAGGGAGGAGATTATATCGTGGAGACCCTTGGAAGCTCTTGCCTTAATCCTAGTTAGAAAGAAGGGTCTGGCCAGGAACACAAGGCAGGGAAATTTGTTTCCTAGAAATAAAAGATCAGGTTGGTTCTGGGACTGTCACACAAAATGATACAGCAATGTTGAAAATGAAAGAATGGGAAAAGATTCTGAAGCAAAAATGAGCCCAAAGAAGAAGGAAACTAACAGGAGTCTTATTAAAATATACATGCTAGGTCCAAAAGCAAAGAGATCAACTATATAAGTGACAGAAGAAAAAAATTCGTCAGAAAGTCGTAACAACCATTAACCTCTAGGCATCTCAGGAACAAGTTTAAAAACAAAAAGCCATTTCTCAGGTAGAGTGGAAAGGAATTGTCTATGTTTAGTTGTGGCATGGGGCAAAGGAGGAGTCAGGGTAGATTACATAATAGCTTCATGGGGCCTAGATGTGGGCCACTGATGGACATCCCCACCCCAGAGCTCTGCGTGAGATCCCCCTGCTGTATTCCAGCCTTTGTAAGAAATGCAGGTCCATTCACTGCTCCAGAGAGAGTGCAGGTTGCACACAAATACTTGAGCGTCTTTTCTGTAAAATGCGTAGCAATTTCATTGGGTCTGAATAAAACCATCCATAGAAGAAAATGCCAAGATAGAATGACCAGGGAATCATGTGTGCTATACCATGGTGTTTGCAGCATAGCAGAGGATCTCATCAGTCACCAAATTCACATTGTCACTTAACTGTTTATGTGTCCTTTCTATTCATCCCTCCACTTTTCTCATTGCAGTGTTTGGTGTTCTATGCAGGACACTATGGAGTACTCTCACCCTGAACCAGGTGTAGGGTTTACATTTTGTTTTACCTCAGATGAGCATCTCCAGTTCTTTAGTATGGAGGAGACTTTTATCTGTGTGGCTATTATAGATAACCGAAAGAGAGGCAGTTACGTTACATATAAAGCAAACGGGATAAAGTTTAATGGGCAGGCGATGTCTATCAAGGTGTTTAAAGGGTTTAAACTGACTTGGTTTGGTGGAAGTAACCAGAGAGCATCTACAGAGGGAAAGCATATCTCTGGCTATCGTCGGGACAGTGCAGTGTGTGGCTGGCAGAAACTGGGCACCCTGAGCACTGTGATGAACAGGGACAGTGTCTTGCCCAAGGGGGCTCCGTGTGTTGCAGGGTCTTTAGGAAAAGTCCTCAGAGTCTTTAGTCAGAAGTTTGAATGGAAAACAGAAAGTACTTGGTGGTAAAGAGCTAAGTCAGGGCTCAGGGTTGCGATGAACACCAATATTGTTTTTCACCATAGGAAATGATTATTTTAAACAGGTCCAGGTTTACTTAAGATTAGTTTAAGCAAATCTGTTGTTTTCGCGCGCTCTTAATAATTTACTGCTAGGTAGTGGCACAGGTGGTTCAGTGCCTGCCCACACCTGCAAGGGAAGTGATGCAATCTTATTTAAGTTTCTGAGTATGAAGCAAGTGCCTAGCTCAGGGCAGGCCAGGCAAACCAGCTGTGTCCAGAATGCTTTGGGAATGTGCTACCCTCCCTATAGCCCAGCTCCCTGGGATGCTCTCGGGACTTGTGTGTGGTCCACCCCTGAATGTGCACTGACAATGTTGCTTGTCTCGTTTCAGTTATTACCACAGCCACAGCAGATGTCAATTTTCATCCTTGATCACAGAGCAGGCGAATTGTTGGCCACCTCTTCACTTCTTTGATGGGAAAGAAAACAATGCAGGGTGAACATTATAGCAAACCAAACTGTAGGTGGTTCACAGTGCTGAGTTCAGTGTTCCCAGTATCTTAAAACCTCTTTTTTTTTTTTTTTTTTTTTCTCTCCTCTTTTTTTTTGGGGGGGGGGCGGGTCTTACTAAGGATTTAATCCAGGGACTGCTGCAAACTAGGCAAGCATTCTCCCACTAAATTATATCTCCAAACCCTTTTCAAACTTTATTTTGAGCCAGGGTCTTATTAAGTAGCCCAGGCTAGCCTTGAAATCATTCTAGCCCAGTCAGGCCTTGATCTTGTAATCCTTCCTCAGCTTTCAAGTAGCTGGGATTATAGAGCTAGACCACTAGGTCTGGCTTGGAACTTTTTTTTCTTCCCCGAGACTTTCTTGTACTGGGAGTGAGATGAGCCACAAAGCCCCTGGTTCCTTTGACTGTGGCCAGTGCCAGAATGCAGGCGGCTCTAAGTGATGACCAGCTGTCTTCCTTGTCACTTGGTAATTCTGGGGTGAGGTACTTTGGATGGACAGAACGAAGGCCAAATATCAAGACTCTCACGCTCAGGGACTTGCTAGCATGGTGTGGCAAATACACATAATTTCCCTAAATTAGAGTTCCTTTTTCAAGGAACCAGCCCTTCCTTACTAAGGAGGTGCACTTCAGCTGCATTGTGGTATTCTGCCCTCAAGAAAAACTGTTTCCTGCCTAACTCAGTATAAGCAGCGTTCCTAAACATCTCTGTTTTGTTCTGGTGTTCCTTCAAGCTGAGGTTTCCTGTCTCTTCTGATGGAAACTGCTCTTCCTGCTTCTGCTTGAGCAATGACAGCACAACTGAGTGGCTCCTACTGGCCAACCTGAGACCCTGGTGACCCTCTGCCTCCTTGGTGGCCACAGAGCTCTCTGTCCTAGGGCTTCCCCAATGTGAGCTCTGCCCACAGTGGCCCGGGGCTTCCATCTGTGTCTGGTGCTAGAGCTTACAGCTGTTGAAATAAAAATTGCTCACAGTGGAAGGGGGAGGGGTGTGGCAAAGCACTGCCCTATCAAAAGGAGACCCTAGGACACTGGTACCTAGGTGGAGAGAGGAAGGCACCCTTCCAGCTGCACCTACCATGTTGTAAACCTCAGGCAGTACCATGGCAACCACGGCAGCATTCATATTTGACCACACTGCAGAAGGATGCTACTCCTCCTGTGCAGGAGAAAAGGCAGAAGATACCATCCTTGTCTTACTTCTCCCTGAGTGCCCAGCTGCTAAAATCTCCTTGCCTTGCTCATGTAGTTCAGATACTCTTGCTAAATGTGGCCCCTACCTTTGGGAGCCTGAACCCCACCTTGAAGGAATTGACTAGCTCTTAAGAGCAACACCCAGTTCTTAGTCATGTTTCCCTCCTTCTCAAACATGCCCAAGGTGTGACCCAGAAAAGGGACACAGAGCTAGACTAGTGTGCATGGCTGCTGTTCAGAAAGGGCTTTGACAGAAAGGGCTTAGCCAAGCCTGAAGCAAGAGGCAGTGATACGGCCAGTGACTCAGACCACCGTTGAGTCTACTCTTCATAGGCGAGACACTTCAAGCACTCACTGGTATCTGAGAAGAGCATTGATAATGTTCCACACTGTGCCCTGTGCCCTCAGGCACACATGGCTTAAGGGGCAGCCATGTCCTGAGACAGTGAGACTGGCTTGGCAGATACTCTCCTGGGGATACAGCTGCTCATTCATTTCCTAGTCTGTATGGTGCTGTTTGCTGATAGCTGAGTTGATAGAAGTGCCATCACGTGAGAGCCGCTAACCACACACATGCTGTCAGCCGCTTCTTGGGCACCTACTGTGTGCTGGCATTGTACTTGGGGTCTTTCATATTTTGATCTCATTCTTTCATTTCCTAAGCACTGGAGTCAAACCCCCTCCTCCCACTCAGTAGCAGAGAAAGGAAGAGAAGGGGGTGCAGCTGTTTTTTAAGAAGGGCAGCCAGGCTGTGGTGGTGTGTGCCTTTAATTCTAGCACTCAGGAGACGGGGGCTCTCTGTGAGTTCAAGTCCACCCTGGTTGATAGAGTTGGTTACCAAGGCTATGCAAAGAATCTCTGTCTTGAAGAGATAGGTAGATGGATAGATAGATAGATAGATAGATAGATAGATAGATAGATAGATAGATCAAAAGAAAGAATTGAGCTTCATGTCATCTGAATGGGTGTATGAAAACAGATCTGCCTAGACCACAGCTCAGCACACTTTGATCTGTCAAGGTCAAGAGAGGTAAGGATTTGGCCTTTGAAGGTTCTGTTAAACTTCTCCACTCTGCTGTGAACATGGAACCATACATTGTATGTAAGAAACAGGTGTGACTATGCTAGGCAAACACAGGCCTCAGTTTTCCCTACTTGCCTTTACTGTCAGTGCCTAGGAGGAGTCTGTGGTACAGCAGACTTGGAATGGCTCCAGAGGCCAGCTGGCCGGAAGCTTGAGCTGTGTTATCCCAGTTTAGTGGCTTCTGAGACTATGTGAATGGCTTTGCCTTATACTCACTGGTTGCAATTTTCCATTCTTTTTGAAATTAAAATATAATTAAATCATTTTCTCCCTCCCTTCTCCTATAATCCTCCATCTCAAATTCATGGCCTCTATTTCTTTAATTGGTGTGTGTGTCTGTGTGTGTGTGTGTGTGTGTGTGTGTGTGTGTGTGTGTGTATGATTTCAGGGCTGACCACTTGTTATTAGATAATCAATTTGAGTGCTCTTCCCTGGAGAAACCTATTTCTCCTGCTCTCAGTATTCCTACTTGTCTGTAATTCTTTGTCCAGAGTTGATGACCCATGAGATTTCTTTTCCATGTTATTGTGTCTATTGGTGTCATACGTGTTCATACCTTCTCTAAGCAGCCATCGCAACAGATGGCAGCCATTACAGAAAACCCAGCCCATCAAGATGTGGAGAGTAAGTGACCGTGTGATGCCCAGCCCTAACCGATACATCCACAGCACAGCTGCATCTAAAGCTCAGGGACCGTGGCAGAGAGGGAACAGGAAGAATATAAAAGCCAGAGAGGCAGGAAGTTTCTGTGAGACTTTGTTTCATAGAAATGTCAGAGACACTAACTCATGAAATCTCACCATAATGGCTGCCTAAGTTTTTCATCCTTACTGAACTCTTTCACCATATGTCCTGCTGAGACCATTAGCAACAGGCAGTGAAAATTGAGGCCAAGCCTTCTGAGATGATGAGACCAGTGTGTCTGCATGGAACCATGACTCTAGATCCAGCTCCACATGTCACGGCCAGCTTAGGGACTGTGCCTTTAGGACATCCAGGTTTAAAATTTGAAAGATGCATCTACTTTTTGAAGACTCCTTTTCTTCACTTAAAGGCATTTGCTGATGATTGTCAAAGTGCAAGAGCTGAGAGACAGAAAATGGTGACTGCTGTAAGAGGTTGCAATCAAGCAACAACCCAAGCCTGGCATGCTGGGCTAAGGCACTTGCATTCTGGGGTCTTGTAGACACTCAGAGCACAGAGCTGGAGTGTTTTTAAGCCACGTTGGTGAGAGAAGCTGTGAAAAGAGACACTGCATGAAGTTGGAAGTGTTTCTGAGGAAAGGCCATTGAGAGACGCCTACAGAGAAGGAACCAGAGGGCCCAGGGCAGGACTCCAGGGAAGGACAAGGCATGCAGAGACTGACTCAGGCAATCCAGTGGCCCTGAGCAGCCAAGCTGAGGGTTGGAGAAAGCAGATTGTGATAGGATGAGGCTGTGGACACACTGCGGGACTTGAGGTTGGATCGTCTTTAATTTTCAGATTCGGGGTGCTGCTGAAAAGCGTTCAGGCATATACGGTCACGTAAAAATCTGTCTTACAGAAAGAACGTTTTCCTTAATGATGTTCTCCTATTGGTTTCTAAGCAGCACTTTGATTCCCAGCCACCTTTTGATGGGGTTGAATGGTACTACTGTTCGCGAAGGTACATTGCAGGATGCTAGGGTGTTGAGCACATGTTAAACTGGCCTCAGATTTTGGGAGTCACAGCTGGTACATCAACTAACCCTCACACTGAACCAGACCCAGAGGAGATGGGGAGGTGGGGCAGCCCAGATCTCCCTCGTTGCCTTCCTATAATCCATCCCTTGAGGGCCTGAGGAAACCCCTTGTACTGAGGCCACGTTGGTCTTTCTTTGAAACTTTGAACAAAAATAAACATCAGAATGCTCTTCTGTCACTCTGACAAGTCAAATGGGCGTCGTTTTTTGACTAACCTGAAAGCAGCAGCAGGTGGAAAGGCTTCTTATTTGCATCTTGGTTCACAAAATCAAACCCAAAGCTAAATCTTACCTCTCCACTCTGACCTTCCCACCCCCCCCCCACAAACCCCACCAAGGACCACAGTGTTCTTGGAAGTTGTTATTTGTAGTATAATGCCTAAATTTAGCATACAGGAAGAATCAGTGGCAAATGGGTACTTTCAGAAAATGCCTTTGCAGTTCAGAATCTAGACTTAAAGCATGCATTATGGAGGGTCACTGCAAGGCTGTGTTTATCTTGAGCTGTGATTTTCTTTAGTGATTCCATTGACAACTTTGCCATATGAGACATGTACAAAGGAAGTGACCAAGACTTGACCTCACCTATTCCTTATTTTCTATTTTGACTTCTAATTCCTAGTCAAGTGGCACTTAGAGTGCTTCTAGATTATTCTTCCTGGGGACATAACCTTGACTTACCCTTTTCCCTTTGATACAGCACAGTTTTGTTTTGTTTGCTTTGTTTTAAACTGTTACAGGCTGTGTATGAATTTTTAGATTGAAGAAAGACATCAATCCAAACTCATGGACCAGGCTCTGAACTTGGCTTGCACATATACTATAAAAGGTGCCAGTGTCCAGTGCCTCTCTGGAGTATACACCCTTGCAAAGAGGGCCCTAATGAAGGAATGGGCATTTCAAGGAAGTTTCTAGTCAACAGTTGTCATCTTTTTGGTCTATGACCTCCAAGGATCTAGATTTTCAAAGTAGTGACAGAAGACGGAGGCCATTTCCAGGGATAATGGAGAGGGAAGGAAAAGGAGTTAGTATGTAGTGGGTACAGAATCTGCTTTGGGAAGAAGACGAAGCTCCAGATGTGGATCATGGTGATTATTTATAACCATGAAGATGTTCACTCAGGAAAGATCAATATGGCACCTGGTACACATGGGGATTCCCTTAAGTCCACAAGTTCAAGACCAGTCTGGGTAACATAGAGAATCTCCACTTCAAACAAACAAACAAAGTAAATCCAAACTGATGGCACAGGCCTGTGACTACTGCTACTAAGGAGGCTGAGGCAGAAGGATGCAAGTTCAAGGCCAATCTTGGCAATTTAGTAGGACCTATCTCAAAATAGAAAATAAAAGGAGGACTGAGAATAGTGATTTGATAATCTAGCATATGCAAGGCCTTGGTTCAATCTCTAGTTCCGCCAGAAAAAAAAAAAAGTAAAATAAAGTTAAGATAGTAAATTTACATTCTGTATATTTATTTTACCATAACTGAAAAGAGTAGCCAGGTGGTGGTGCAGCACACCTTTAATCCCAGCACTTGGGAGGCAGAGGCCACATGGATTTCTATGAGTTCAAGGCCAGCCTGGTCTACAGAACCAATTCCAGGCCACCCAAGGCTACACAGAAAACCCTGTCTTGAAAAACCAATTTTAAAAAATGTGGTGTGATACTGGTGGTCCATATGAGTGTTGGGTGTTTCCATGTTCTTGGCTTCTAGTCCAGAGAACTAAAGGTGAGCGCTTACACAGATTGGCAAAAGTAGCGAGGAAATGACTCAGAGAAAAGATCAGAAGACACTGCAGGAGAGCAGCGGGCCACTTGGGGAAAGACTCAAGGCCCCGGTTACTGTTCAGAGCTTCCTTTTATGGATTCAAGAGAAGAACTTTAGTTACCAGTGGGTGTAGTGTGGATGGTTCTCTGTTTTGAGTGATTGACTATTCATTTTTTATTGTGCATATGTTCCCATTATGCATCTAATTTTAATTGCTTCAAATTATTTTATTTATTTAGTAATTATTTTAATTACTCATCCCCAATTACGCATAGGCATACAGACAGTGCTAAGTAGGGGATTCTCCCTGAAAGTTTACTTGAGCATACATAGTTTTGCTTTGTTGTGCTTGTACCCAAAACCAGTTCAAACTGGAACAGTTTTTTCTAGTCTTCATACTAGACACATTAGGATTGCACTTGAATAGAAGCCGTCGAAATTCGACTGTATTAGGGGTAGAGAGACTTATCCTATCTTCTAGAGATGGGTTATACATGCAGCCCGCTGAAGACAGGGAACCAATGTTGCTGGGTGCTTTATCCAGAGAGGGTTATGTGTGCACAGTACATACAGGTAAGGGACCTTGGCTGCCTGGTGCATTCCTAGAGAGGAGATGTATATAGCCCAAACCAAGCAGGGTCCAAGATGACTAAACTGTTTTCTTGTCTGCCTCAGTGTAGTGGGCTGTCAATGGAACGTGCTTTCGTGTGTGATTTGGGAGTCTTGCTTGTTTCTGTTTTGAGACGGGGTCTCATGTAGTTCAGGCTAGCTTCATACTGGCTGTATAGATGGGAAAGACCTTGAACTCTGATTCTTCTGCTTCTGCCTCCCAAGTACTGAGGCAAAAAGCATGCACCAGGGCAGCAGGGCACCAGGGCACCAGGCCTTTGGGGGTTCTGTAGCAGTGTATAAAGTCATGGTCTGGCTTCTGATCAAACAAGGTCAGTTGAAATTTTAATTTTGCTTTTAATTTTATTTTTTCTTTCTTGGGGTGGAGAATTGGTAGTTGGGGCCTGGAGAAATTAATTCTTGGTAGGGTTGCAGGCATATTCTGTCCTTGTGTCATTAGGTCTTGCATGTTTGGAACTGGAAAGACTGGCTTAGCAGGGCTCCTGGGAATCTCAATGGACTCATTTATCAAAGAAAAGATGCCATCTTTTTAGGAGGAAGCCCCTTGGTTCACCAAGCCTGTCCTTGGTGCTAAATTCTAATAGTAACATCTTTTTTTGACAGCTAAAATAACTTTTTCATTGTGTGGATTTCTAGCCCTTTCTAGAACTTACTCCTTTTGGGTTTTTGTTTGTTTGGTTGGTTCTGTTTTTGTTTTGTTTTGCTAATAATTCTACAAGGATGCAGTTGTGTTCTTTAAAAAAAAAAAAAAAGCAGGTACATGGTGTCTGTACATATTTTGCCACATGTATACATTGTGCAGTGATCAAGTCAGAGCAACTCACATCACCTCCATCCTCTCTGCTGTTGCCACCTCTGCTTCCCTGCTGTGATCTGGAGTAGTTGTCCCCTTTGCCATTGCCAGCCCTGTCCACATTCCTTCCTCCCCAGCCTGCCCAGGTTCTAGTATCTACTAGGCCTTGTGCATGAGAAGAACAGTTAGCTCTTGTGGGTCAGGAAGATCCTATGTACGGCTGTGATGCTCCCAGGGTCCAGCCATGTTGCTGTAAATGTGAGATGGAGTTCTGTTCATGCATGCGTCACACTAGCTTCCTTGTGAGAAAGAATGGCTGTGCGCAGCTGCGTCTTCTGCAGAGCAGGCACCTGGATTCTCAGAAGACTCTTACTATGCCTGGGGGTCAGGGTAGTTTTATAAATTGCACTTGAAACAAGCAAGAGTTTGGCCTTTTCCTGGTTTTGTGATCAGAAGCTTGGCTCTGCTTCTCAGGTATATCCGCCTGTCTGTCATTTGAAGTGTAATCTCTAGTTTCAGTCAAAGCAAGGCAAAACCCTACCTTTTGGTGGTTATTATACTTGCTGAAACAGAAAACTGAAAAAATGGTGGAGCTTTTGAGACTGTGACAGTCTGGCTTATTCAGATCAAGCCTCTGGTATGCTTTCTAAACTTTCTTCTTCCACCGTGATGGCTATTGATGTAATTTCTTTCTGAACTTTCTTCTTGACCCACTGTTGTCTATTGACGTAATTTCAAAACCCAAATACAAGCATTTCAGCAGGAAGCTTCTCATGGCAGATCCCTCGTAACTCCTTTACTTCTTCTGTCTCGTGTTTTCTAGCTTTTGCACTGTGAGGCTCTTGGAGTGATGCATGGCCAGCATGTGTAGTCACTCACTGTGAACACAGCGTTTCCACATTCCTGTGTCTCATGACTGGTGCCCACTTCATCAGTACTGCTTCTGTTCCCTGGTCAAGCTGGCCCCTCAGAAGGCCACACAAAGCAACAAGCTCTTCCTGTGTTCCCATAGGAACCGTGACTTTTAAAGCGCATACAGAACATTAATTGATCCAGTTTTTGTGTTTTAGTACAACGTGAGAGACTGTTCTGCGGCTTGAAAAGTTGTGACTGGATATTTAATAGCTCTGTAAATGTTAATTAACTTCCAACCAGCCTGCTGTTCTGAGACACCATAGAAAGTGCTTGTTTTCATTTTTCCTTACTTTGTAAGAATTTTCTTTTAAGGAAGAAGAAAACCAATTTTATTTTTACGTGTTTCAAAATATTAGAATATGAGGCAGAAAATATATAACAAATGCTATATATTACAGGAAACGTTGTTGCTATTTTTACTCCTTATAGATTTTTCGATTGTTGGAGATTTCCAGGTTCCTTTTTTAACCTCCTTTTTTGCTGTCCTTTACATAATGTAGCTAAACCCATGCTTTCCTTCATCTGTCACTCTCTACAAAGCCACCAGAGATGACCCTCTGTATAGTTCATAGAGAGGAAGTTCTATCCCACTCATCGGTACAGGGGCAATTTTAAGTCAGCCCTGCTTTCTGGTGGCACAGGGGTCTCAGTGCTGCTTTCTGAATTAGTAACTAACTGTTAAAAGCTGTGCACATGTGCAGGCATCTGACACCCTTTTTAGGTAGCTGTAGTTCTGCCTCTGTGGCCTCAGAGATATCTGTGCTTCGTTAATGACTAAGTCACGATAAATAGACGCTTTTGGGGGCAAGCAGCTAAGCCTTTTTGACAGTTTTGACTCCTTCCATGACTGGATTTGCATATTTCTTATTGTAGGTCATAGTGAAGTGGCTTATGTTCTGTTTGAGTGTCACTAGAGAATATGTAGACATGCTCTTTGCATAGCCTAAAAACCAGCTCGCCTCCTTCCTGATGGTACTCAACAGCACGCACGCACGCGCACACACACACACACACACACACACACACACACACACACACACACACACACCTTGCACTCCTCTTGTGCCTCAGCCTTTATGGAGCTAACACCTATCCACAGCACTTGGACTTTGAGCGAATGCCCAGCATGTGCCAGGCATCATTCTAGGAAGTGAACTGTTCTTGTGGTTAGAGTTTTGGATGCTATATAGTCTAGTCTATTTCTCTGCTGTGCTTTTACAGCGCTGGGCACCAAATGTAACCGAGAGCCGTACATTCATCTCTACAAGTTGCATGAGTGGGAAGCTGACGCTGCCACACGCCGGTCTCAGCTACGGGGCCTAGAAAGGCCACATGTCCCTTCCTTATCCTGGTGGCTCCCAGGGAGAGACTACCGTCCACGTGCTTCCTACGGCTGGTAGAGTCTCCTGCACCCTGGGCAGGTTCTACTTTGTGGGCCCAAGCTTATTTCCTTCTCTGTGCAGGTGGCACAGAGATAAACGTGGCCCTATCTGGCGTAGCCTAAAAGAAGCACAATGCTTCCCTCTTTCCCTGCTAACGAGTGCTCAGGGATATGCTCTTAGTAGGCGAAGTGTTGTTTGGCCTGACCTCTGTCCATTCTCTTCGTTTTCTCCCCTTTTGTCTGTCTTGCAAACACATAGACCGGACTGACATAGCTTCTGCTAGAATGAAGTGGCCGTCCATCAGTAAGAGGGAGAAGTGGGCCTTTCTGCACTGTCCTGGAGGGGTCCACCTCACCCTTCGCCTGATTGGAGTTGCCAGGCTGAGGTGCCAGTCACTTACTTGAGAATCCTGTCCCTCTGGAAGTGTAGCCTGACATGAGGATGGAGGAAATGTGTGGGAGGAGGAATTTCTCTAGTTTTTGGACCAGCTAACTGCCAGCTCTCAAGAGCCAAAAAAAAAAAAAAAAAAAAAAAGGAGGCACTCCAGTGGCAGCAGGAGGAAGCACTGGGTATGTGTAGTCGACAACAGGTGTGTTCATCTCAGTGGAAGAGAGGAGGGAAATGACCTTTTTTGGCAGAAGTACTTCGTTTTCTAGTATCTTACCCTCCAAATTATGCTGTGATATGTCACGAGGTTTGGGAGAACTTTAAATGTTTAAAACAACTGGCCAATGTTCTCAGCTCAACACAGCTTCTGGGGCCCAGGAAACAGGAAGACAGAGGCCGAAGGAACTGGTGGGCTGACAAGTATAAGCCATGCAAGCGAGAACCCACCGCTTCCCTTCCCTCTCCTGGCAGCACATCTGCCACTCGTGGCTAAGTCCATTTGCTCTTGGGTGAAATGTTCCTATTGGGATAACAGGTAAAATTCATCTTCGCCAGGACTCAGGAGTATGTACTGAGAGTTGCAATAACTGCTGTATGTAATGATTTTCCTTAAATTATGGTTAAATGATTTAATTTTTTCAAAGTTTGAAAAGATGCACAGAAATGATGAGGGGAAATTGATTTTTGTTTCTGAGGGGTTTCCCCCCATGAACCCCCACCGCATAATGGCCGATGGGAAGGGACAGGTTGTACCATTCAGGTGTTCATTTGCTGACAGCACATCACACTCTGAGTCACTTTCAGCAGAAAGGGGTGGAGTCAGAGGTAGTCAGAGGCTTATAGCTTGCTCAGAGAGCTGGACAAACGGGCTCTATGCTGAGGTCCCAGAACCGGCTCATGGCTCTCGTTATACAGTGGTCTAGTATTCTGCAAAGCCAGCTGCCATGCTCTGCCCCTCCTGCTAGTTCAGAACTTACTTTCCACAAGCTTACGGAACCAGCAGGCCTGGTCCTGAACCTGCACCCAAGCCTCAGGATGGGTAGGCAGGATGCATGTACAGTAGCTGTCCAGTTGTAGTTCTAGTAAAAATTACAGAAAGACTTCAAGTAAATCTGAAAAAAACAGGTGGTTTTGCAACTTCCCTTCCCAGGGGATTTGGCTGCATCTTTTTTCTTATCGTGCATCAGGCTGGCCTCTCACACACTAGTTACTTCTTCTCTCTCATATCCCACTCACAAGGTTGCTAAGATTGGTGCCCTTTGTTGACTGGCATTGAGGACTTTAGAACTACAGTGTCTGTCTTTCCTGTAGAGAAGGAAACCAGTTTGTTTCATTTGTTTGTTGGTTTGGTTTGGTTTGGTTTTGGCTTTTCCAAGACAGAGTCTCTCTGTGTTAGCGTTGGCTGTCCTGAACTCACTTTGTAGACCAGCCTGGCCCCAAACTCACAGTGCTCCTCCTGCCTCTTCCTCCTGAGTGCTGGGATTAAAGGTGTCGGCCACCATGCCCTGCTCAGTTTCTTTCTTTTTGTAAAACTTCAGTTTAGCATAATTTTGAGTCATTACCTTGGATAACTTTCTTTCCCTCAAATTAGGGGAAAATAAAGAAATGTATTAGTTTATCACTCAAGCTTTTCCTATTGTTCTGCAAAGCAAGCAACATTGTTTCCAGCTTTCAAAGGCCTACTAGTGGAATTATAATTTTTATAACACTAAAATTGGCATAGAAAGTTTTGGCATGACATTACAGTTTTCAGCCTTTTTGAAGGTGTTGACTAGCACTGCCTCCTTTTGGGATACTCAGGATCCAAAAGAAACAGAAAGCGTGCGAACAAGCCTTAAGATGACAGTTGGGAACCTTGACACTAAAGTGCTCAACTCCTGGTTTGTTTTGTTTTATTTTGTTTTGATCCCTCACATTGTATCTAAATTTGTTGGATGTGCTGCTTGCACACCAAAGCATGAAGATTGACAAACCATGGAAAAGAGTCAGGGACCAGCACCAAAGAGCTTGTCCTCAGTTCCTTGGCAACAAAAGATGAATAAAAAACTTCTCCTTTTTATCTTTCTGGGTTTTTTGACCTGAGTAAATGGTTCCTTTTAATATTTTACTCCACTGTGTTATCGTCTTTTCTAGTTTCATTTATGTGGATCTTTTTATCATTCTACAGGGAGTTAAATACCTGTGTATTCCAGCAGCGGACTCACCATCTCAAAACCTGTAAGTTTTCTCTGTATTTGGGGAAATTAAAAACAAGAGGGCAGTGTGTGTTTCAGCAGTTCTTGGGCCAAACGAAAAGCAAATACAGGGCTCTGAAGGCAAATAAGTTCACACTTGTGCCAGCCAGTGGAGGGGTTAGTGCCCCTGCGTAGCTGCTACCTGAGGATGGGGGGATATGCGTCTGCAGAAATCAAAGCTGGCCGAGCCAATGGCAAACTGTGCCTGGAAGCACCTTGTTATCGTCCAGTGCTACTGTGAAACATGGAGGCTGGGATGTCCACAGGAAGGGTCTTTTTAAAAAAGACCTGATGTCTAGGGAGATGGCTCAGTCAGTAACATGCCTTTTGTGCAAGCCTGAGGGCCAGAGTTCAGGAACCCAGCACCCATGTGCTAGCCCAGGCACACATGTATAACCCCAATGCTAGGGGCCTAGCGATACATTGATCTCTGGAGCACATCACTCAGCTAGTCAGCCAAAATGATGAGCTGTGGGTTCAGGGAGAGGAGAGACTCTGTCTCAAAGAATGAGGTGAGGAGTGATAAGAGAAAACACTGGTCAGCCACCTCTCATCTCCACATGCGTATAGTCAAGTGCATACACAGACATACACACGTCCACACAACCCCTGAGGTGTAGAGAAGGCGCCTTAGGCAACAAAGTGTTTGCCTTGCAAGTTTGGGGACCTGAGTTCAAATTCCCAGGGCCTGCATGAAGTCGGAGGTGTGTGTAGAGCTCTGGAAACTGAGGAAAGCTTGCCTGGCCTACATGGTGAAATCCCAGGGCATTGAGAAACTTTGTCTTAAAGAAGTGGCAGTACTTGAAGACCTACCACACCCAATATCTAAGCTTGTCCTTTGACCTCCACAGAGTCCATGTGTGTTCATGCGCATACCTGTAATGCAACCACATATGCACGTGGGCACACGTACACACAAAGGGAGAGGGAGGGAGGGAGAGTGGGAGGGAGGGAGGGAGGGAGGGAAAGTGCATGAATAAGCACAAGAGAACGAGAGAGTGAGCACCAAGACCATAACTTCAGCATTCTCCTGTAGAAGCAAATCTTTAAAGAAGTTTCCAGCTATTGTCTAAAGCATAGCTGCCTGGTAGAAATAGAATATCTGGTTAAATGGAAGCCATACAGGTGATTATAAATTTTCTTGGGTCTTCCTAAACATAAATAAGAAACACTCAGCATTCATTCTAATATCTTAATAAGCCAATACATCTAAAATGTAGTTATTATGTATAAAAATATGTGTGTGTGTTAAACATAAAAATCCCCAAGGCATTTCATACCATGGCCTCATACTGTCACAGCAATCCATGTGCATTTTATGTTCTGACCGCTCTTCTCTCCTGTGGTCTGTGTTCACGTTTAGTGTCCCCTGTGGGATGCAGAGCTCAGGCCTGACTGACTGGTCAGTGACCTCCTCTCTCTGCTTTTCCCAAGTCCAGTTGGCTATGCTTTTGTAGCTGAATAAATCTTTGACATAATTTTAGCCCTGTTCATCTTGTTTTCCTCCATATATGTCTATGCTTTATCTTTTTATTATGTGTGTACATATAATGTGTGGGCATGAGTGTGGGCATGTGTGTCATGCTGTACACTTGGAAGTCAAAGGACAACTTCTAGGAGTTAGTTTTTGTCTTCAGTCTGGCCTCTGAGGAGCGAGCTACTTCAGGGTCAGGCTTGTGCGGAAGCACCCTCACAGCCTTCTTTGTCATTTTAACAAGCCAAGAGGGATTCACTGTTGCAGCTCACCTTAGTTGCAGCACAAATGCACGTTGTTCAGTGGTGCAGCCTTCATAGGATGGGCTGGAGCATTGGAGACCCAGTTATAACTGCAACAAGCACCTTTGGTCCCAGACTAGGCCCAGCATGGATGGGTGATAGTTTCCATGGGCCTACATTTGACCCTTGAATGTGGCCTCTGATTTTCTACCTGTCTTGGGCTGCTTGCGGTGGGGCTAGCCCAGCAGCCATCCTAGAACCACACGTTACTGTTTCGTCAGAGGCATTCCAGATTCAAATGTTGCTTTTGAGTCCGGAAGACACAGGGCTCATCCTTCATTGTGCACAAGAGCTGGTGCATGCAGATCTTCTGTGTCGGTGACATGAACTGCACACTTGTGTTTTCCATCCCATCTGACCAGCTTCTCCCAAAGATACCTGAATGTCAGCCCTCCTTAAGTCTCAACTGCCAGAGAGCAGAGAAATCATGGATTAGGCTGTGGCTTTACAAGACTGACCTATTGCAGGAGGGGCAGGGCATCTGGACAGGGGACAGAGGGTATAGAGTTAGACCAGGAAAGCACTGAGTAATGGGACGTTAGTACAGACCCAGGGTCTGTTTCTACCCTGACTCCTGATGTTTCACAGAGGAGGAACCGCTACACTGGGAAAGGCAGAGGGGAGATTTTTACTAGGAAAACAAAGTAGTAGCTCAGCCTGGAAGGAGAAGCAGCACTATTGGAGAACTTCCTTGGTTACTAGTCGTGTCAAGAAACAGAAGTGGTTGGAAGGGCATGGTCTGCGGAAGGAAGTGAGGCGCTGCCTTTCTCCGAAGACCACAGCAATCTTCTGCCCTTGTTTTGGTGACTATTTTTGGAATGATTGCTTTGCTCGCATCTACAATCAAGATTCAGCCATGATGTTGAATGTGCCAGCATCTGATTGGCAGGCACCAAGCTGGAACCTGCCCTGGGTGTGCGCTGTCAGAACACAGCCCCTCGTTGTTGAGACACTGTGAGACCTTAGCTTTTCTAGGAGCCAAGTGCTGTCTTCAGCTTCCACAACAGTGACCTCATATATATTGACGGTCCTGAATTATGGACAAGTGTCAGAAAATTCCACATTTCAGGCCAGTCTCACCTGTTGTCTGTCAGTTCAGCTAGTCTGCGTTTCAGCTCTCTCATCTGAGAGATTTGGAGAGGCAAAGTCATATGTACATGGCCATATATCTGTGAACTCTGGGCACTTCCGAAAGTATGAATTTATTTATCTCGAGCGGGTGCCTTCAGAGTTAGAGGAGTGATTGCGGAGATAAGTTTTGGGGGCAGCTTAAACTTTAACTGTTGCCAGTGATGAAGGCTGAGTGTCTTCTTTCCTTTCTGCTGTTATAACAGAGTATCTGAGCCCGGGTAATTAATATAGAAAGCTAATAGGTTTTGTCTCTCAGTGCAGGAGGCTTGCCATCCAAGCTTGGGCAGCCTTAGCTGTCTAGAGCCTCTTTGCTGCTTCATAACACAACAGTGGAAAGACAAAAAGAATGAGCGTGGGTGGAAGAGATGCAGGAAGGGCCAAGGGCTTGAGTCGTTCGACAAGCCTCTACCTCCACAACCCAGATACTACAGACCACTACTACAAGCCCTGTCTCCAAAAACTGCCAGAGTTAGGAATTAAGGTCCCATGAAACAAATTAGGGGAACGGGCATTCAGACTGTAACAGTGTGGTTCTGTGGCAAAATCAAGAGATCCACCTGCAGTTGGCAGGCAGAATGCTAACTGCCGTCTGATCTAACTTATTTAGCATTTCCTAAGTTTATTATTCAATGTCAGAAGTTCACAATGAACCCACACTTTCTCTCTCATCAACTAATGTGGATGGGTACAAGATCAGTATTTCCTTTTTTATCCGGTTTATTCTTAATACAGATCTTTGTTTTAAGAAAATGCTTACTTATTTTAATTTCATGGGCATGGGTATTTTGCCTGTTTGTATGCCTGTGTGCCAGGGTCATGCAGTGCCCACAGAGGCTAGAAGATGGCTTTAACCCCCTGGAACTAGAGTTACAGACAGCACCGGGAACTGAACCCAGGTCCTCTAGAAGATCAGCCAGTGCTCTGACTGATAAGACTGAGCCATCTCTCCAACCCCAAGATAAATATTGTTAATGCTTTGGATAACAGAAAGCAAGTGAAAACTTCAGTAGTTTGTAAAACTTGCTCTTGGTAACCCAGATGCCTTTGAAGGGCCAATCTCCCCGACTGACCACATTGCGTTCCTGGTGCCTTGCTCCCTCTCTTCAGTGACAAAACAACACTTGGAAATCCATTCTTCTTACTGCTTTAAATGTGGATGCTGACTTTTAAAATGATTCTAAGTTTGGACAAAATGGTTTCTTTTCTAAGTCTTAGGCTGGGGACATAACTCCCCATGTGGTAATATAAAGTTTAAATATTGTTTCCCTGCAAAGCCCAAACCAGCAGGTATTCGGGCTGATTATGCTTAGTAAGAGGTGTGTGACCTTTGACACTTCAGTCACCTGATAGTCAGTTGCTCTGAACTGCAGACAAGTTGGCTTTCTGTCTTGGCCTTAATCCTTAGAGAATCTCCCCGATCTGACCTTCCCTGAACTTAAAATGCAGAAACCTGATTTGAGATAACATTAGCGCAAAATTTTAGCTCAGTTCCCCCAGCCACCTAGCCTGCCCAAGTCAGGAAATATAAAAGTTCAAGTTCTCCATGTCCCGATAACCTCACAACCCGAGTGTGGTATGTTTTGCATGATGCTGTCGTAAATGAGAGATACGCTAGAGTGGGTGTTAGGTGCACACGGGGCATGTGTGTCAGGTGGCCATTGGCGTTTGTGTTCTCTATGGGATCCCTAAAACAAGTCACTTTAACCTTCTCACTTAATCTGCCCATCTCATTGGAGATGGTGTAGAAAATTGGATATTTTGTTAATTCTTTAATATTTGTAAAATAAGATTGTATTTTCTTTCTAGTCAAGTAAGGAATGCTAATGTATTTTGAAAGCAAATGTTTAGGTATATATTCACATGCACTTTCTTATTTTACTACATAGTAAATTCCTGTTTGTTGCCACACAGCATTTAGTCAATAATCTTTCTTTCTGTTCTCCATGGAGTCTGTCCTAGGCTCTGGCATCCGTAGTGTTGCGCTGTAACAGTGATCTCTGCGGTGGTCTGTGGTTTCAGAGATCTTGTGGAGAGGCGAGCGTGAGCAGTCCACGGAGCTCTGTAGGGGCCTCAGGGAGCACCCTGGTGTTAGTTTTCCACGCTGCCATTTTGTCTGTGTTATCTTAGGATAGCTCATATTCTCTGTACTCTGTTTTTCTTCCATTTGCCCTTTTTTTTTTTTTTTTTTTTAATAAATTTTGTGACACAGGGTTTCTCTGCGTAGCCTTGGCTGTCCTGGACTCGCTTTGTAAACCAGGCTGGCCTCGAACTCACAGAGATCCACCTGCCTCTGCCTCCCAAGTGCTGGGATTAAAGGCGTGCGCCACCACGCCCGGCTCAGTTCTTTTTTAATGGTGACCGTTCCTGAGGCATATAGTTTGGGAGTCATTGTAACAAGTGTGAGTTGTCTGTGATTAATGCTCGGGGGTTGCTTTCAGAGCTCTAGCTGAGAGATGGGCATAGGAACCTGGGGTATCTGAACCAGTTTGGCCTCAGGAAGAACCTCCCAACATAGAGTGCTAAACCCTTTTGCCTCGAAAAGGAGGGGAGACCATAGGTGCTTGCTTGCCTTTGTTGGCATTTTCTCTGCACACACGTGGATTCAGTTGGAGAGGAGAAACATCTTTCTGTCGTGTTTGCTGCCATCACAACCTCATCTGATACCGCTGGCCTTGAAGTAAGACCCACCACCATTCTAGGCGGCTAGGTCACTGGACAAAGCCCTGAACCCAAAGACTCTGTCAGTCACACTTGGGATCAGAGCATCTAAGACCATGGGTCTTAGAGCAAGAAGCATCCACCTAAGAGTGCCTATGGTGTGGCTTACACTCTCCACCCACCACCTCAGAAATCAGCAAGGCCCATCTGGTCACTCTTAGCCTCTGATACAGAGACGGAGGGGTTGAGGTCACTGAGAAGCAAGAGGGCAATTTGCAACTACTAGGCTCCCTGCTTCATTCGTGTGAAGAACATCTCGCCACCAGAGCTCCTCACCACCACTGAGGTATTCTATTGGGGCTGTTGGCAGTAGCTCATATGATCATATAGGCACTGTTGAGTGAGTAATCCACCTGTGGGCATGCTTTCTTCTGCCTACAGGTCTGTCACACATGTCTCTGTATGGAAGTCAGGGTGGCTGCCAACCAAAGGAGGAGCACAAACTGGTGGTCATGTAAACAGCTGAGGTCGGTTGGGGCTGCAGACTGGCGCTTCTGCTTCAAACTGGAGTTGAAAAATATAAGAACCCAGACTGTGGGTATTTCCCACTGTGGAGGAGGGAGTTTAATAACCAGCACTTGGACTTATGTCATGTTTTTCCCTGGAAATAACCCACACA
This sequence comes from Acomys russatus, assembly GCF_903995435.1. NCBI lineage: Eukaryota > Metazoa > Chordata > Mammalia > Rodentia > Muridae > Acomys > Acomys russatus. Next base: position 15,351,785 of record NC_067139.1, read on the forward strand.
CACACCTCTCTCTGCAATACCCAGTTTTAAACCAGAACAGCATCGGGCCAGCCCGCCTCTTGGCCTTTCTGTAAAAGGCATTTCTAGGAATGTCTGCCTGCTTTGGCCTTGTGCCTGGTTTTGTATCTGAGTCAAGTCTCATGGTGGAGCTCTGCATGGTCTCCCTGGGCATCGTTGTGCTCTTGTGCTCTTTCGGGGTCTTTGCTTATAAACCAGTGATCCCCATCCAGAAAGAAATCACCCGCCCCGAAAGGTTAGGACCTGCAGCTGGGAGAGGGATCCCTGCACACTCTTTACAACCGCAGTGTGGACAGCCGCATGGACAAAGGAATGTGCCATCTGGCCATCCCCTGATGTTCAGCTGGTCTGAAGTGATCATAGAGTCAGATCATTTGTCTGACAGATAGCTTGTCAAGTCTGAGGTCTGGAGTCCAGCGCTGTGACTGACAGAGCCTTAATACGCCTCTGTGTAAGCCACGAGACAGATTGCAGCCTAGTAGCTCGGGTCTAATGCTGTGATAAAACACCATGGCCAAAAGCAACTTGGGGAGGAAAGACTTGATGTCATCTTATAGCTTGTAGTCCAGCGTCCTTGGAAGTCAGGGCAGAAACCGATGCAGAGATCATGGAGGAACGCTGCTTACCAGCTTGCTCCTCATGGCTTGCTCAGCCTGCTCTTATATACCACACAGGACCACAGGGAGCTAGCTCCTCCCACATCAATCATTAATTAAGAAAATGCACTATAGGTTTGTCCACAGGACAATCTGGTGAGGATATTTTCTCAATTGAGATTCCCTCTTCCAAAAATGACTCTGGCCTGTGACAGAAAACTAGCCATCACAAGACACTCCTGGCCTAGGTGAGGTAGCTTGGGCTTTAATCCCTGAACTAGTTGCATTTGTCTGTAAGTGGACTGTTTCTTTGATGTTGTCTCAGGGAGAGATGCTGCCGAGAAGCCTGGGAGTGGTACTCCCAAGGCTGGCAGCAAAGCTCTGGTATCCTGTGGGAACTGGCTTCCCATCCTGCAGAATTTACCCTGGAGTTCTGTGCTTCTGATATAGCCCTTAGACTTTTGTAACTCTCTGGCTGGCAGCTGAAGGCCAGACAGAGCGCTTTCCTTTCCTCAAAACCAGAGACCTTTGCAGCCCTCCTCTCCCATAGCCTTCTCTTTCTCTCTCTGTTGCCCCAGCTGGCAGAAGCAGAGTAGTCTCAGAACCTGAGAACTTTGCTGCCCCAACCTGAATCACTGTGCCTAGCCTGTTTAGCTGTGTTGTCAAGCTGGGTCAGAGACTTCCTGGCCAACTCCAGGTGGTTTGTTTGGCTTGTAGCATGGGAAGCTCTGTCCACCTGCTGCAGCCCTCCAAAATATGCCACCATGCCTGAGGGCATGCTCCCCTTTGGCTGTTAGATTGCACCTGCACCCATCCCTCCCACCTGCTCCTGCACTTGGCTTCTGAGGACTAGTGCTACCCCGTACAGGGTTTTAGCAAGGATGTGGTTTTGCCTGCTATTGACCATTTGGGAACAACACTACAGTTCTCTAAGCTCTGTGTTTATATCTTTTTTCCTGGCAAAAAAAAAAAAAAAAAAAAAATACCAGAAACTGCTGGGCTGGGCTGGGCTAGACTGGGCTAGGTTAGGCTGGGCTGGCCTAGGCTATGCTGGGCTATGCTAGGCTAGGCTAGGCTGGGCTAGGCTAGGCTGGGTTAGGCTAGGCTATGCTGGGCTAGGCTAAGCTATCCTGGGCTAGGCTAGGCTATGCTGGGTTAGGCTAGGCTAGGCTGGGCTGGGCTAGGCCAGGCTGGGCAAGGCTAGGCTGGTCTAGGCTAGACTGGGCTAGGCTGGGCTGGGTTGGGCTGGGCTCTCTAGAGATTCTGTAGCAATCTTGTGATCTGAGGTTGGTGTACTTAGAATGTCCACTTGCAGTGACACTTGCTGGCAGCCATGGATGTGTGTGTGTTGTATGTGCTTTCATCTCAGTGAAAACGCTCCTTGCCTCTTGCCAGCATAACCCCGTGAACAGCTCTGTAAGCAGGAACTGGATTAGTTGGTTATGCTGCATCGGAGCTTCCTGTTCTGACTCACTTCGTTTTCCCTATCATTCTGCGGGGAAAAGGATTCCTCACCAGGTGCTTGTCTCTCAGCCTCTCATAATCCCTAGTAAATGACCAGGAGTTGGTATTTATAAAGGAGTGCACTGGGCACATAGGCAGCTTTGGATGTTTCGGTGCTTTAGAAACTGGCTGAATGTAGAGCACACCTGGGAAAGGGGTCTGTGCCCACCCCTCACAGGCTTTACTTGCCACCTGCTATGGTGCAGATTCTGCCATTTGGGGGCAAAATACACAAACCGCCTGGGAACTTGACAGTGACTCTCCTGAAGAGTCATGTGCTGAATAATAAGTGCCCAGAAAAGAAGTGACCCAAAGGGATAAGGGTCAGAAGAAAGAAGGGTGACATTCACCATCATTGCAAACTGCAGAGTTTGCAAAGCATGCCAATATCATACCATGTGTCCTCTGTGACCATCACCCTTGCTTTCTGAGTCATGCTTCGAAAGCCACACAGAGTGGCAGAACGGGGCTTGGGACTAAACTGTCCTTTCCCACAGCTCCAGTGGTGTATAGCACTTGAGTGACGAGACTGACCCAGGAGCTCCTTAGAGAGATGATTACAGGCAGTGCTTCTAAGCTTTCCGTTTCAGAAATTAGCCAGTTTCCAGGACTCAGGAGTCCACACAGCAGGAATACCTTCCTCATCTGAGCCACTGTGGCTGTACAGAGTTTAGAGCCAGTGTCGGGGAAGAACAAACAGAGGAGGTTAAGCAAGAGCTCCATGTGCCAATCAGCAGCAATCATGTGATTCAGGGATGGCCTGAAGATAAAGTTGTGATGATTGGAGGCCTTCTAAGCCAAAGCATGCCTGTGGCCATCTAAGGCTGAAGCCACCCTGGTCCCGGTATGGCCTGCCTCGAGATAAGTATACTAAGACACCTTAGGAAATCCAAGTAGACATTTCTTTTCATTAGATGTTAATTAGTGAATGCCCCGTCTCACTTTTTTTTCCTGCACAGGACAAGACATTTTAAAGAAAGTATTAAGTTCATTCACGAGTGCCGGCTCCAGGGTGAGAGCTGTCTCGTGCACTGGTATGTATGACTCTTGTTTGATATATCATCATAAGTTTGATTTCCAATCAATGTCTTTCTATCTTAGTTGCTTCTCTGATGCTGTAATAAAATGTCATGATCAATTCAATGTATACAAGGAAGCATTTAACTGGGGGCTCCCAGCTCCGGGGAGTTAGAGTTTATAACCACCAAGGCGAGAAGCATGGCGGCAGGTGGGCGGGGCATGGTGCTGGAGCAATATCTCATATGCATGCTGTACTGCTGCCCTGCTCCAGTCCTTGTTGCTTTTTGCTGGAAGGAAACTGCCTGCCTTTGCTTTCATTTTTTGCTTCAGTCACTGCTAGGATTTCCATAGGCTCTTGTCAAGGTCAGTGGCACAAACTACTGTCATGACTAGCTCGACATTTCATTAGATCTGCTTCTCATGTGTCAACTCATCCTGTTAGGCTTATACGAGACCCCATGGTGGCCATTCCAAGGCCCTGCTAACTTCTGCCCACTGTGGCAGCAGCTGTGGGTGCTTAGTGATATATTTCTGTAACACCAGACTGACTCCTTTCCACCTGCAGGTTGGTGTGTGTGTGTGTGTCTGTGTATGTGTCTGTGTGTGTGTGTGTGTGTGTGTGTGTGTGTGTGTGTTTGGTTTAATACTTTACTTTCGAGTGATCCAAGCAGACTTAGAATGAAATATTCCATAGACAGTGACCCACCTGCTGTCGCTGTCTGTTGTTCTTTGTATCATACATGGAAGGCCAAAATTCCATACCCAAAATTCCATGGGTTCCAAATCCAGGCAAGAGTAGCCATAAAAGTGTGTATATGCCAGACCTGTACACGCTTCTCTTTTCCTTATTTCCTAAACAGTATAGGAGAGCAGCCGCTGAGCTGGCATTTGTATGGTCATGTGCTTCTGTGTCACTTGCAGATGCATGAACATTTGGGAGGATGTGCAGAGGTGGCACTGAGTACTGTGCCTTTCTTGTAAGACCTTGAACACCATGAATTCTGCTGTCCACAGTGAGTCCTGGGACCAGTGACCCAGAAAGGACAGAAAGGACAGCTGTGCTTGCACACTAGCACACACTCTGACAAGAAAGGCAAGCCAGCATGCTAGTAAGTGTAGTGTTTGCACGGTGCTCTGTCTGATCTCACTTGCTGAGTTCTTGGTAAGTATTGCCACTGACAATGATGACATAGCTTACAGCATTCTCCAGCCAGGGCTCTGCCATAGTTAAAATGGAGACTGATCATACCCCTCTGTCTTGAATGATGTGTGGCGTTAGCTAACTGAAAGTATAAGTTTTTTGATTGACTGAAAGCACCAGCCCTTGCAGCACAAGCAATGTGAAGTTCTTAGGCTGGTGACAGCCCTGCCACAATACAAGAGACAGAGAAGCCACATCCAAGAGCTTTGAGCCAGTCATCCATGAAAGCAGAAAAGCACCGGGGATATTTCAGTTGCTTTCAAAATGGGGTTTTGCAGATTGACACAGATTGATGTTTATGCATTACATAATGTGTAGGGGTTTGGTTGTTTTGTTCTGTTTTGTTTTGTTTGCTATACTGTTTTTAAAAGTAAGTTGTATAGCCAGTGCAAATAATGGTTCTTTTGTTTAAAACATTTGGCTTAAAGTGCTTTGGGAATGCTATTGGAGGCAGTTGATATAGATTCTGAAACACCAGGCCCTGCCTCTCTCTAGGCTCCTGGTGAATTCATACCAAGAATTGTAGCCTAAGAGGATATATTTGTTTAAAACTCCCTTGCAAGTTCCTAGTAAAAAAGCTGATGACAAGCCAGGGCTTAAGAGGAGGGTTTATTATTGTTGTCATAGAATACTCCTGGCCTGATTTTCTGAGAATTCCTGGTTAGTGAACTTGTGTATATCTGAAAAAAATTCCAAAAAGTAGGGTATTCTCTAAGCTTTCCTGTGTTCAGTCATTGATGGGGCACACAGAGGAAGCCTTCCTATGCCTTAACTTGCAAATTACCCCTTGGTGGTGATAACCAAGCAGCAAACCAACCATTCTTGCTCCAAGCACCCTGGCCATTGCTTTGGAGCATGGAGTGTTCATTCTGCCTGCCATAGTGCTCTGCTTGCTTCAAGGATCAAAACAAATATAGAAGTTAAGACTTGGTAAGAGCTTCTGCAGTCCGTGGATATGCGTGCGTGTGTGTGTGTGTGTGTGTGTGTGTGTGTGTGTGTGTGTGTGTGTGTGTGTGTGTGTTGAGGATGGGTACTCAGACCTTTGAGCGTGCTAGCCAAGCATTCTACCCTCAACCTACTTTCCCAGTCCTTTTTTGGACTTTTAAAATAATAGATTTACAATAAATTAGAAACAAAGAGAACAATCCAAAGAATCAGCAAAACCAAGAGCTGGTTCTTTGAGAAAATTAACAAGATAGACAAACCTTTAGCCAATCTAACTAAAAGACAGAGAAACACTATCCAAATAAACAAAATCAGAAATGAAAAGGGAGACATAACAACAGACACTGAAGAAATACAAAGAATTATAAGAACCTACTTTAAAGGCATTTATACCGCAAAATTAGAAAATCTAAGGGAAATGGACAATTTCCTCAACCGATTCCATTTGCCAAAATTGAATCAAGACCAGATAAACAAATTAAATAGCCCTATTTCGCCTATAGAAATAGAAGCAGCCATTGATAGTCTCCCAACCAAAATAAGCCCAGGGCCAGATGGTTTCAGCGCAGAATTCTACCAGTCCTTCAAAGAGGCGCTAATACCGATACTATTCAAGCTATTCCAAAAGATAGAAATGTATGGAATATTACCAAATTCATTCTATGAGGCCACAGTCACATTGATACCTAAACCCCACAAAGACCCAACAAAAAAAGAGAATTTCAGACCATTTTCTCTTATGAACATTGATGCAAAAATACTCAACAAAATACTCGCAAAGCGAATACAACAGCATATCAAAGACATCATTCACCATGACCAGGTAGGCTTCATTCCAGGCATGCAGGGATGGTTTAACATACGGAAATCCATCAATATAATCCACCATATAAACAAACTGAAAGAGAAAAACCACATGATCATCTCTTTAGATGCAGAAAAAGCATTTGACAAAATCGAACACCCGTTTATGTTTAAAGTTCTGGAGAGATCGGGAATACAAGGCACTTATCTAAACATAATAAAGGCTATATACAGCAAACCAATAGCCAACATTAAATTAAATGGAGAGATACTCAAGGAAATCCCTCTAAAATCGGGGACCAGACAAGGCTGCCCACTTTCCCCATATCTCTTCAATATAGTTCTTGAAGTTCTAGCCAGAGCAATAAGACATCAAAAGGAGATCAAGGGGATCCAAATGGGAAAGGAAGAAGTTAAATTATCCCTATTTGCAGATGATATGATAGTGTATATAAGTGACCCCCAAAATTCCACCAGAGAACTCCTACAGCTGATAAACACCTTCAGCAAATTGGCAGGATACAAAATAAACTCAAAAAAGTCAATAGCTTTCCTATATACAAATGACAAACAGGCAGAGGAAGAAATTAGGAAAATTACTCCCTTCATGATAGCCAAAAGCAATATAAAATATCTAGGAATAACCCTAACCAAGCAAGTGAAGGGCCTATTTGAAAAAAACTTTAAATCTCTGAAGAAAGAGATTGAAAATGACATCAGAAGATGGTGGGATCTACCTTGTTCGTGGATCGGGAGAATTAACATAGTAAAAATGGCCATCTTACCAAAAGCAATTTATAGATTCAATGCAATCCCTATCAGAATACCTACAAAATATTTTGAAGATATTGAAAGAACAATTCTCAACTTCACATGGAGAAACAAAAAGCCCAGAGTAGCAAAAACAATCCTATACAATAAAAGATCCTCTGGAGGAATCTCCATACCTGATCTCAAGCTGTACTATAGAGCAACAGTAATTAAAACAGCATGGTACTGACACAACAATAGGCTGGCTGATCAATGGAATAGAATCAAAGACCCAGAAATAAATACACATACCTATGGACACTTGATTTTTGACAAAGAAACCAAATCCATACAATGGAAAAACGACAGCATCTTCAACAAAGGGTGGTGGTCTAACTGGATGTCTACATGTAGAAAAATGCAATTAGACCCCTATTTGTCACCATGCACAAAACTCAAGTCCAAGTGGATTAAAGACCTCAACATAAAACCAGAGACATTAATCCAGTTAGAGGAAAAAGTGGGGAAGAGTCTGGAACACATAGGCACAGGAGACAACTTCCTGAACAGAACACCAACAGCCCAAGTCTTAACATCAACAATTAATAAATGGGACCTCATGAGGCTGAGAAGCTTCTGTAAGGCAGGTGACACTATCAAGAGAACAAAGCGACAGCCTACAGACTGGGAAAAGATCTTTACCAACCCTGCATCTGACAAAGGTCTGATATCCAAAATATATAAAGAACTCAAGAAATTAAACACTACCAACCCAAATAACCCAATAGAGAAATGGGGCTCAGAACTAAACAGAGAATTCTCAACAGAGGAATATCAAATGGCTGAGAAACACTTAAAGAAATGCTCGTTCTCCTTAGTCATCAGAGAAATGCAAATCAAAACGACACTGAGATTCCATCTTACACCCATCAGAATGGCTAAGATCAATAACTCAACTGACAGCACATGTTGGCGAGGATGTGGAGAGAGAGGAACACTCCTTCATTGCTGGTGGGAATGCAAACTAGTACAACCACTTTGGAAAGCTATCTGGCGCTTTCTCAGAAAACTGGGAATAGGGCTTCCTCAAGACCCAGCTATTCCACTCCTTGGTATATTCCCAGAAGATGCACTACCACACAACAGGGACATATGCTCAACCATGTTCATAGCTGCCTTATTCATAATAGCCAGAACATGGAAACAGCCTAAGTGTCCCTCAGTAGAAGAATGGATAAAGAAACTGTGGTACACTTACACTATGGAATACTACTCAGCTATTAAAAACAAGGAATTCCCGACATTTGTGGACAAATGGATTGAACTAGAAAGTATCATAATGAGTGAGTTCACCAAGAAGCAAAAAGAGTTAAATGGTATATATTCACTTATATCGAGACACTAGTCCAAGGGGTACGTCCCCATGAAAAACTTTACCTACCAGGAAAGTGGGTCAGAGGGGAGGACATCCTATTGAGACTTTAGGTGTGAGAAGCCTGGGAGAATGAGGAAATAGAAGGATCCAGAGGGTCCTGGAAAACTACAGGCAGATCTGGGCCCTGGGGTCCTCCTCAAACTATGGCACCAGCCAAGGAAAATATAGGCAGTAAACTTCGAACCCCTACCCAGACTAGCCGATGGACAGGATATTCTCCACCATTAAGTGGAGAAGGAGATCTGACTTTCACACAAACTCTGGTGCCCCATATTTGACTATGTCCCTTGGATGGGGACGCCTGGTAGCACTCAGAGGAAGGATAATAGGTCACCAAGAAGAGACTCAATACCCTATGAGCATATACAGGGGGAGGAGGTCCCCCTCAGTCACAGACATAGGGGAGGGGAATGGGGGGAAAGCAGGAGGGAGGATACAAGGGATGGGCTAACAACTGAGATATAATATGAATAAATTAATAATAAAAAAGGAAAATATGCAAAAAAAGAAACTACAAGAATAAAAAAATAAAAATTAAAAAAAAAATCATAGATTTAGCCTTCATCTATGGTAGTTTAAGAAAGCCAAGAAGCCTTCTGAGCCTAGATCAGGTTTGGCTGGAATTGTTACAAGCCCAAACCCCCCACTGTGCTACAGTTATATTATTGTCCAAGCAAATAGGAAAGGTCTAGGTCATAGCCTATATAACTATGAAAAATGTGGCTGAAATGCCCATAGAATGCTTGCACTCCAGCATCTGTAGCGGAGGAGAGTTCTTGGCATGTTTCTGAGTAATTCTCTGGTAAGCCCTTGCCTTCTTCCATGAAAACCTCAAGGCAGACAGACTCTCTCAAATGAGATCCTTAGGATGTTTGGAGTGATGGGTCTGCGGTTCCCAAAGCGCCCTTGCAACATGTGGCTATTTTGGTTCTGCAGCCTGGCTGGGGTCTCCAGGAGCGTGACACTGGTGATCGCATACATCATGACTGTCACTGACTTTGGTTGGGAAGATGCCTTGCACACAGTTCGTGCGGGGAGGTCCTGTGCCAACCCCAACCTGGGCTTCCAGAGGCAGCTGCAAGAGTTTGAGAAACATGAAGTGCACCAGGTGAGGGGTCTTCCGGGGAACATCTCACATGGAGACAGCCACCCCGGGCCATGCCGTGCACTTTGAGAATTGTGGCGCTTGGAACTGAAAGGCCTGCATCCCTTAGAGAGTCACCCTGCATCCTCTGAGCTCCTGCACTGCAGTCACAGGATCTTACAATTTCCTCTTTTGTTGTGCCTGGTACTCCATATCAGCTTGTTTCTCTCCCTTTGGGTGTAGTTACAGTTTCCTAGTTTGTCCTGCTTTCTTCTTATTTTTCTTTTTTGCTTTAAATTCATCTCACCCTTTAAGCCATTAAAATTATGATCAGCTAGTGAGAGTGGAAGGGAATATTTTCCATACTAATTGTGGTAACTCACATATTAGGTTCTTTGCTGCAGTAAAACACGATTACCTTTCTACAAAATGATGCTGATCTGTAAACCTTATCTCTTCCTGTTTTCTCCCTGGATTCTTTCCATCAGTCCCAGCTATCACAGGCAGATGGCACAAGAACACGTTTTTCTTGTGTTCGTCTTAGATCCCTTAACATCGGACAGTAACTGCTCCAAGTCTGCTAAGTGGATGCACATATAGTTCAGCAGGTTTTCAAGTGTTGAGCCCAGATCATTGGAGGAGCAGTTACTTCTTTTGCTTGCCATTGGCTGCAAACCACAAAGCTGTGATCGATGCCCTTAATGCCTGCTTAATCCCATGTTTTATGTGGAAACCTCCCCATTGCTTAAGAGGTGAAAGTCACTAGGAATTCACGTGTATATGTGTGTGTGACATTTGGGATTTGCTTTCAACTTTTCCAGTATCGGCAGTGGCTGAAAGAAGAATATGGAGAGAACCCTTTGCGGGATGCAGAAGAAGCCAAAAGCATTCTGGGTAAATATAAAGAGCAAGGGCGCTTGGAGCCCCGGCCTAGCAGCAGGCGGTGGAGCAGCTTTTCAACCCTACCTCCTCTCACCTACAATAACTATACCACAGAGACCTAACAGAGAGTTCTGGTGTTTTCCTTCCTGCTATGGGTCTTCTGGGTTGCCTACAGGTGCTGGCTCCTGCCTCTAAGGACTACAAAAGGAGGTCACAGCGAGGTGGACCACTCAGGGCTCTTTCCCAAGCAGCCATACCCTGCCCTGGTCAGGCCTTTTCACTCTGTGCCCACCTTCACCCCAATCTTGGCCTTACCTGAGCTTGCTGATCCTGAGATGCCACTGAGCTGCTGTGTACTTCCTATATGTGTGTAAGAGGGCATATGTGCATGCATGTGTGTAAGAGTGTGCATACATGCCTACAGATGTATACGTTATGAAGAAGCATACATGTAAATGTGTCTTTGCATGTGGGAACTGAGTGTTTATGGTATGGAACGTTATAAAGCCCCTGCTGCCAGAATTGGGATGGCCACATTTCTGTCCAACTCTGCATAGAAGTCATTTGAACTTGGCCTCAGAAAGCTACGCACCAAGTAACATCCTGTACCTGTGATCCGTGAGAACTCGAGACATGAGCAGCTGGAATCAGTGGTGGTTCCGAACCTGAGATGCCACAGAGGAAGGCAACAGGACCGTCCTGAGGGAGGGTGGCAGAATCCCCAGAAGGATTGTGTGTATAGGACCAGGGGAGAGGGTTTTTGAGTATTGCCTGGGCTTGTTAGGTATACCAGACCCCAGCCTCCCTGCTGTCTCAAGTCATACACCACTTGCCAGCCCGTCATGTCCCTGAGTTCTTCTTGGTGCCTGCTCTGTGTGGGACCAGCATCATTTGACTTCTATGGTGACATGGTGGCAGGGAGGACCTGAGCCACAGTAGCCCTGCACCAGAGGTCTGGCCTGCCTCCTGTCTGTTTTTGCAGACTCCAGCCTGTGGCTGGCCTCATGTTGCAGGGGCCTTGTCTCAGGTTTACATTTCCTTCAGGAATTGGAAAGAAAGAACAGTTATTAAACACCATAGCAGTTTGTTTTGAAATGCCTGAGCATTTACTGAGCTCATTGGTATATGCTGTGGATTTGATCCTTGACCTACCTCATTAGATTGATACCTCTCCCTAAACCCCCCCCCCACCCCCTCTCTCTGTCTTTCTCTTGGAGTTCTTTGTTATCCAAGCCAATTCTGCTTCATAGTTGAAAATGTTAGTCATGGTCGCTTTTGTTTTTGAAACCAAAGAATGAGAAAGACATTTATGTTAGTGAGCTATTTAAAATTTCCAGTTGGGGCCTCCATAAGGTTTTCTAGTGGTCAGATCCCACATTCTGGCCATTAGAACTCCTCTGCTCAAAGTTCATGGCAGCAGGCACCCCACGAAGCTCTGCACAGTCCAGTGTCCTGTCCTTTGTACCAAGTCACATTTCCTAGGCACACAGAGCCATGCACATGAAAAACTACATGCAACCTCTTCCCCAAAAAGATGCTGCATGCAGGTTTCTCTGAATGCTGTCATAAAAAGAGCCATTGAGTAAAAGCAGTAATCTTCTTGTATGTGTCAAGGGTGTCAACAGTGAGCCTTTGGGGGCCTATGGGAAGTGAGCTGGAGAACTCCCCATGTGTGTGTAGTAAGAAAAGGAAAGGTGTCCAGTAACTTGGCGTCTTCTGCTGAAATGATTTGCCTTAAGCCAAAAAGAAGTGGAAGTACGCTGGATGCGGGAAACCTGCTAGAGCACCATGGGGTAGGTGTGAGGCCTCAGCACTGCAAAGAAAAAGACAGGTACAAAGCAGTAGGGTAGGAAGTGCAGCCTAAATACTTGTGCACATGTGTCAACAGCTACATGTATTTCCATAGGTTCAACTGTCTTAACTTTTGTTGCCAGTAACGTTCTTTCTCCACAGCCACCCCGGGAATTCTGAAGTACTGGGCCTTTCTCAGAAGACTGTAATGTACCTGAAGTTTCTGAAATATTGCAAAGTTCAGGCTGGTGCTGCCAAAAAAGAAAAATGGCATAGCATTTATTTTTTAAGAATCCAGTATTGATTTGTAAACTTGTTTATTTTTTCATTTTAAACTGAATGCATGTATAATCATGTTGGAATATGGTAAGAACTATGGAGATTCTGTAGCAAGAGAAAATACCTTTGCCTTAACTCCACTGCTGTGGTTATTCCTTCGACCTCACCAATGCTCGCAGAATCATCTCAAGAGCTCTGTCTGTTTCCTAATTGTAACTACTTCTTGAGAACACGATCCAGGGAAGGAGCCAGCACCTGGGAAGTGTGCAGTGTGACCTCTGACCTCCTGTCAAGTTTTCCAGCTCAAGACATGTCTTGGTGTGTGTTCTAGCCATGGCTGTTGTTTCCTGTGGTAGAGTTACCAAAAGCTACTCAGTTTGGTTAATAAAGAGCAAGTCAACCAAGTCTAATGTTACATGCAGTGTATTCTTATGTGACGTATGAAAGTCACATGTGTTTCTCTGTGGAGGATCCCAGTGGGCCTGGTCTTGGCTCAGAAGACATGCTCCCTACCAGAAGACTGATAGCACATGCTAGGAAGGGCACACAGCACTCTGTCTGATGGCTAAGTCATAAATAAAAATGTCTTGGGGTTGTTGGGGCAGGAGGTGTAGCTCACAGAAAAGCCCTTAACTTGTGTCTCTCATCCCTAGCACCAAAAGGGAAAACTGATTTTTTTTTTTTTTTTTTTAATTTTGTGGGTGTGAAGAAATTCAGACACGGGAGTGAAACTTCCCTGCAAACTGAGGATGGCGTGTTTGACCTCTCTGGGGTCAGGGCATGCACCACAGGGGTACACTGTCCAGGCAGGCCAAGAACTCCTTCTAAATCCATTTTCACTTCTTAATGTGAAGGAACTCAAAACTCACTTGAAGAACAATTTAAGGCCAGCTACTAAGGTTTCCTTGTCTATATCTGGTGAGGTTCAGCTTAAAGGAAAGGCAGGTGATATGAAGAGTTAGTGCACATGGGCTTGACACGTGGATTGTGTCTGGCACCTGGAAGCTCCCGGCATGACTCCAGGAGGGTGGAGCAGACCCTGCATACTGACAGGTAGTCCCATGTTTTTGTGTGTCAGACAAGGAAATGTGAGCATGTCTCCCAAACTAGCTGTGAAGCTGTGGGAGCACTGAGGTGACAGTGTAGGAGCACTGTGAGGCCCATCAGCCCCAGGAGAACTGTCATATCTCTGTAGGGAGAAGAAAGCACAGCAGGAAAGCAGGCTCTTTGGCCACAAACCTGTCCTGAGCCAACACCACTTGTAGCCTGCCTTGCCTTCCTGACTATTTCTCACTGTGTAACCAACCACATCTGATGCTAACACCCAACACTCCCTCAGTTTCTAAACTTAGAAGAGGAAATGTTTCCCTCCCTGCTGGTTCAGACCTGAAGCCTGCACCTACCCTCATGGGAAGTTCCTGGGTAGGAGTCACCCTGCTTTTATTTGGAAGCTCCCTGGGTGGAGCATTGGCCTGGTTAGACTAGAAGCCCAGGTACTTGTGGGCCATGATGAAGATGAGACCTGGGATTTGCATACCTTGGCTTATAAGATGAGGTGGATTGTGGTCCAGTGCAGCTCTCTAGTTGGTTTTCTTCAAACACAGACCTACAGCCTGTAACTTAGATTATCTATAAAAAGGGAACAATTCATCTTGTTCCTTGATTCAGCTGATGCTTTTGTCTTTCACAGCTGGGCCCAAGGACATAAGGTGCAGTCGTGATAGCAGAGGGGTGTGGAAGGACCAGCGTAACTGCCCCTGGTGCTCAGCACGAGTGGGAACTCCCACTTGAGGGGGATAGGAATTTTGGCATGAAGCGTCTTGAAAACAGTGGGGCCTCGTCTGAGACCTGAGATCTAAGTCAGTGTGGTGTAAAGGAATGTGAGCCCAGGCTGAGGGTGCACATGTGGGTGAGCCTGGAGGCGTGAGAGCTCAGCATCGGGAGCCACAAGCTGTCCCCAGAGACTAGAGAGCCGCAGAGCATAGGCAGCAGTGGGGAGCTGTAAAAGGCTTGGCCTGGACAGTCCAGTGCTGGTGTAGATCCCTGACTGGAAACATTAGAGAGTGGAAGTGTTTTGGATTCGGGGTGGTTTTCTGATTAGAGCATCTTCATTAAGCATCATGAAATATCTTAGCAACAGGGCCCCGTGTAAGTCTAAAATTCACCTGCTCCGTGTCCCTTAAGCACATAGACATATGATGTACACAGAGTCTGGAGGTAAGTCTTTCATGCTTATTATCAGCGTTCCTGTGTTTTGACTGTTTCTTGACACTTGAGATATGAAGTATGGGATTTCTCATTTGTGGAATATAACAGTACTCCAACAACTTGGATTTGGGAACATTGTGTATCTCACAGTTGAGGTTAAAAGCAGTCGACCTGTCGTGGCAGCCAGTCATCACTCACAGAGGCCCCGTACACTTGCGCTCCTTCTTACCCCGGTGCTCCTCCTTACCCCGGCGCTCTTCACTGGCCTTTTCCCGTCGGCCATGGCTTTACTCGAGCTGAGAGCTTGACAAGAAGCTACATGCTGTCGATGAATTCCCTGGATACTGCGGGAACCCACTGGACGGTGCTGAATGAGAGGGTGTGTGTGTGCTCTGTGCACACAAGAAAAAAAGCTCTTGCCGCACACAAGTCAAATGTGGAATAGTTTATTCTGAGCCAAATTGGAGTGGCCATGGCATAACACCAGGCCCAGGTTGACCTGAATGATGTGTGCCACCATCAAGTCAGTTACACGAATGTTCTATAGTTAAAAAATGAAAGTCAAATCACTATATATACCAAACCCATTAGCAGAGACATCAGATGTGCAGATTTCAGTAAAGTGAGAGATCTCTCATGTGGGCCTCAGAGAGTATCTAATGATACTCTTACCTTTAGGTTTGATGGAAGCTACTGATCTGCTAAATTAATTTAATCCAGACATTATGCCCAATAAGATGGTATTAAGTCAGATAGGGAGGTGGGTATAAATGTCTCCTGGGGACTAAGGAGAGCCCAGGGTGAGTTTGGCCCTGGGTCTACAGCATCCCATCTCTCTGCCTTCCGTCACTCAAGCTACAGCATTTTAAACGAAAATGTTCCAAGGGTTTCATTTCACACTCACGTATTGTTGAGAATGAACAGGAGGCCCATGAGCGGGCAGCTGTGAGCACCATCCAGGTGAGAAAAGGTGGTAGATGAGCCAGATCAGGCTAATGGTGAGGAGAACCACCAAGCAGGCAAGTGGTCCAGAGCTGCAGGAGCCTGGGAGGTGAGGGCTAGGGCCCTGTGTGCTCTCTAGGAACTCGCTGCCAACACTTGTTCTTTGATATTGTGTGTCCTGCACTCCATGGTGCTGTGTGCGTCTGCCATGTTAAGGTTAGATATAAGGAAAACGCTAAAGAAGAAACTGGCAGATCTCCAAGGAGGCACATGCCTGTGCGCAAATAGCTCTGCAATGTAAATACTTAAGCCTGTCCATCCACCCAGAACAAAGACCCAGGAGCCAGAACTCATGAACATTAATGTACAAGTCAGCCTCCAATTTCCTAATTGTTGAGAGGGAAATACTGGCTTTCTAGAAGATGAATGTTGTGTCCAGGCCAAGCCATCTGTGTCGTCGTCAGCACTTCTGGGACATGAACTTCGTCCCTGCGCTCCTGTGCTAGCTATTGACGCGATCATCCTAGAAGAAAGTACCTAATCGGAGAGAACCCCTCCATCAGATTATCCTGGAAGTCTGTGGGGGCATTTCTTGATTAATGATTGGTGTGGGAGGGCCTGGCTCACTGTGGGTGATGCAAGTCCCGGACACTTGGTCCTGGGTAGTATAAGAAAGTAAACTGAACAAACCATGGAAAGCAAGCCAGTAAGCTGTGTTTCTCCATCACCCCTGCTTTCCGCCCTGCCTCCTGATACCTACCTTGAGTTCCTGCCTTGGATTCCCAAGGAAGCTGTGAGATGACATAAGCACTTTCCAGGTTGCTTTGGACCATGGTGTTTATCACAACACTAGAAGACAGATCAGGACAGGCCTGTGCAGTGAGCACAGAGAGTCCGAATGTGAGCTCCAGAGCTGGGGACCTGGTCCTGACCTGGCTGTGTACCCTTGCAAGAGTGCTGTTGTCACAGTGTACAGAAAAGTCCCACAGTTCCTGAAGGCTCCCATCTCCCTTTGCTAGGCAAGGCTGCTTGCTCCAGGAAGACACCTTTGATGGCTTGTAGGCCAGTTACCTTATGCTCTACCAAAGCCGAGTCAATAGCCAATCCTGTTTCTCAGAGCAGCGACCTTAAACATTGCCATTTGCACTTTTCCTTGAGGAAAAGATCCTGCTAGTGGTTTAGCTTACTGAGCAATGATTCTTTCTCATTTCTGTCTCGACAAGGAACTTGAGTGATGGAGTTGGTTGGGGTAGAAAATGCATGCACTCGTGATATTTGTTTTTATTGGTGCCTTGTTGTTTATTTTATTCACTCCAAAGAAATCCTTAACCTCCAGGGGAGTCACATGTGCCATGTCTATGACATGCCAAGCTCAAATACCTGGACATTCAGGTACTCAGTTGGTTGGCACCTGGCAGTGGCCTGAAAAGCATATGAGCCCATATTCCCGCAGCCAGAGCTGATTACCAACTGTCACTTTGCATGCCAGCCTCTGGTCATAGAAATAGGGAACACACAGAGAGCCACACCCTTGCCATCCCACATCAGCTGGCTCCTCCCATCCTGACCCTGAGTTATTAATACTTTTATTAAGAATGTGCTTTCAACACTCTGGTATTTATATATGTACTTAACAAGAAATCACCAAGACTGCAAAGGGTGGTTCCGCTTCCCTTATTGCCAGAGAAAGGGAGAAACAAAAAACGCTGCCCTTGGCTCCCTACTTGGAAACTTCTTTCCTTTCTTCCATTCAGCGACATCTCCTGGTCCTCAGGTGCACCAGAACCCAGAGCATGGTCAGGGTTGTATATGGGCACCTCTTCGTGCCTTGAGGGCTGGTCACTTTACATTCTTGTCGCCCTGTTGCAGCTCAAGACCCTGAGGCCTGTAATGCCAAGACACAGGGTGAGATGATTTCACTGTCACTTCTGCCAGGATCATAAAGTGTCATTTCTTTTTTCAGCCCAGGTTCAAGGGGCTCCCGGAAACATCTGATAGTGCTATAAGCACTGAGCCCACATATTTCCATCACGGGAAAGACTTACCAGCACATGTCTGAACATCTGCGAGTTGAGGTTTATTTTGGCTCCAGGTCTCTATGCAAACTATTGATCATAAGAGTCAGTAGCTCACAGTTGATTTTCCTGAAGCTTTTAGTTTGGTTATTAGAATCTGGCCACCCCAAAAGAGCTATTGTAGCAGGTGCCTGAAAGTATGGGCAGTTCAGTATTCTAATTGTGTGAGGTAGTGGCTGTAACTTAGAGGCTGGGTTACACAAGAGGTGTTTGGAATGGATTGTTCTTACACATACCCATGTGCAAATGTTTGCATTTTAAAATGGTGTCAGAGCCTGGAGAAGGATCTTTCTAGAACAATTCTGTCAAGAAATAATGCCTCTTGGGACCATTCTAGGGGGCCCCTGCTGACTGGCCCAATGATCCAGGAAAATGTAGACTGGCTGCTACTTGCTTAATTAAAGACTTCCGTGTGCATGGAGCATGTCAGGAGCAGGACAGCTGACTGTTTTCTCCTCTCAGGATCCTCTTAGCATGGTCTGCCCTGCTCTAATCCTTAACTCTTGTCCCCAGATGCTGCTAAGGCAGTATAACCAGGAAGCAGCATTTCTGGTAAGATCTGTGCCCTGGGGAACCCCAGAGCACTGGTCAGAGCCATGTTGGAAAATGAAGATCAGAAAGCTTTATGCGCGCATCAGAGAAATGCTACCTTCTGCTTTGCAATGGGTGTGTCCTTCGTGACCAGACCCTGAGTTTAGAAAGAAACCTGTCACGTGCCTGGGCCCCAAGGTTAGGATCCTCTTCAGTCTTGTGTGAAGCTAGACTAAGATGGTGGATAAGGGGAGACAGGCGTGGGGAGAGGGGAGCTTTGCTCAGCCGTGGATGTCGGCTGCTTGCAGATTCAGCTCTGTCTAACAGTGTGGTATGGGGTAGTCTGAAATGGCCTCACAGCTTTTAAGTCACTGCCCTACCACAGAATGCCCTGTTCTGTGCATTCAGAGCCTCCTCTGGTCATCATCTACTTGCCCAAGAGTGAGGCATGGGTCCAGGTGATAACAGCAAAACAAAAGTGCTTCCTTAGCAGATGCTCTGAGACTCTTGGTGTTGACCAGATTGGCCTGGGAACCATGGGCCAGCCAAGCGTGACTGAGACCCACTTTGATTCTGTTCTCTAGAACACCTGGGAGAGTCCCAGAGCAGCCCACCTATTCATGTGAGGACTTTCTACTGTACCCTGCTGTGGCAGAAATTCCCTATGTGAGAGAAGAGAGGGGTCCTGTCTACTGAAACAAATGATGTGGCCAGGACCAGCTTCCTAGGTATCATCCGTGCTTGTGAATTTTCTTATCACCAAGCACCTCCCCCTGGATGGCAGGACAGTTGCTGAATAGCGGCCAGCTGTCACTGAACACTAAATGCATGCCCCCGGAGCAGGGATTGAGAAATCCATGACGGTCTCGTGAGGCAGGCCTCACACTATTGCCTCACTTAACAAATGAAATTAAATCCCAGTGTCACAGCCAGGAAATCATGAAGTCAGGACTCAGTAAGATTTGCTGGCTAGAAGTGCCCCAAATTCCTAGTCCGTTTAAGATGCCAACACCATCTAGGGGGAGAGTAGCTGACTCGCTGGCTATGTCCAGCTGCAAGGGATGCCCCCTGCAGGAAGACAACTGCCTGTGGGAGGTGGGGGAGTGAGGAGGGAGTGGCTTAGTTCCAGACCATCAGCAGAAGGCTTTCTGTGACCCATGCTCCATTATTACTGCAAAATAAGGAACGGGTTGCAGAAACTTGGAGACTCCTAGCAGGAAACAGATCCCTCAGAGAACGCCAGTGACGGACAGAGCCAAAGGAAGCATGGGCTGCTTGCTGCAGCAGCCAGAGTCAGCCAAGAGTTCCTTCCACCCTTGTGGCCAAGGGGAAGAGCTAGGAAACAGTGTCCCAAGAACCCAGTAAGGTCTGGCCGCCATGTAGAGGTATCCATAGGATTCCCCTTAAGGAGTGCTGTGAGGGAGAAGAGTTGGATGGGAGTCACTGTGCCTCACCCTCTTGTCTGTTTGGTTTGGGTGACATTGGGAATCGCATGGAGGGGGCCAGGGACTTGGCTGCAGCTTCCAAGATACACCTTTAGAGTCAACCAACTTAACAGCTAAAAGTGATCTGGGGTGGGGGTGGGGGTTCTGATCTGCTACACATTTGCCCTAGAACATGCCAATCAGAGCCTTTCTTGTAACTGCTTTCATCTTTAGAAAGCATTCTAGGAGCATTCTCCCCCACCCCCTTCAACCTATGTGGAGAGATGACACTCTCCAGCGGGAAGGACATCTGCTGTGAGCCGAGCTGCATCATCTTCGAGTCCACCCCTCTACAGAGTAGGAGAGAGGGCAGTCCACTGTGTCCCTGTCATCCCTCTAAGTCACACTAGGTGCAGTCTGCCACAAGGGAGATGGATGTTTTGATCACTCTGACTAGAGAATATTCCATGAGGTTGGGCTGTAAGCACAAGGCCCAGGACCTTAGGACAGGTGCTGAGCATGGATGTAGAGAACATGGAAGAAGGGCCAATGGCATCCTAGGTGTGGGGGCAAGCCAAAGGAGAGCTCTGCGTTCCTGGACACTGGACACTGCCTTTGGACCTGTCAGGCAGAATATCAGAAGTACCTGACACAGCTCTGCTCACAGGCTCCTTCCTGAAAAACAATAGAAACTTCCATGTGCATCACTGTCCTGTTAGCCCCCACCCTTTCCTGGGAACCCAGCTAGTGAGTGGTTTTCTGGGATGCTCATCTCCCTGTTTTTCACTTACTTTTATTAGAGCTCTCCAATACCTGGGGCTTGACCAGCTGGTTCCATTTCCTTGTTTCTATAGATAGAAAATGAAAATTCTCTGACTTTTCACATACCCTTTCATTTTTCTGGCCATCTTTGGAGACAACTGACTATTACTGTGGTTGTGTTGGAGACCTTGGTGAGAATGCTGCTGTTGCCTTGTGTGGAGCTTCTGTGGCTCTTCCTCAATGAAAAGAGCCAGCATAGGGAAGCCTAACTTTCACAGGAGCGAAGGCTGGCCCTTGTCCCTCACTCTTTGTCAAAGAATTTCTATTGGCATGGCTTGAATTTGCTCTCTTCCCATGAACATTTCAGAATCATATTTAGAATCACTCTGTGTGCATACAATTTCCTAAGACTATCTATCACTCCATCCACAGAAGGAGCTAGATTTTTTTAATGACTCCCAGTCGTAAAACCCCTCTCTTCTGAGCTGGGAATTGCATTGCGTATGTCTACGCTGTAGGGCTCCAGCCTTCCCAGAGACTGCATGTCCCTTGAGGGCAGGACCTGAGTCTTATCCACTACTTAGAATAACCTAGTGCATGACGTGAGCTAGTCTAGGAATTCTAGGGGCTCTGTGCCCTGTCTCCCTTTACACAGTGTTAGTTAAGGTTAATAATGGCCCCCTCCCATGTGCACTGAAAGTGTTTTTTGGTTGGTTGGTTGGTTGGTTGGTTGGTTGGCTGGCTGGCTGGTTGGTTTGGGGTTTTTTTTTGTTTTGTTTTGTTTTTGTTTTTCACTCATGAGAGGGCCAGGGCTATATCTGGCAGAAGGAAAGCCCAGTGCCATCTGCTCCACTTTAACAACCATTCTCTGGCTTCTCCACCTCTAGCTGAGCTTCCACCAGC
Organism: Acomys russatus; assembly: GCF_903995435.1. Taxonomy (NCBI): domain Eukaryota; kingdom Metazoa; phylum Chordata; class Mammalia; order Rodentia; family Muridae; genus Acomys; species Acomys russatus. The sequence continues at coordinate 15,372,938 of NC_067139.1, forward strand.
CCTTTGACATTACTCTTGTTACCTCTCACTCAAACCCACGCACTTACTTTGTGATGGCCTCTGCTCTGGGGTTGTTTCATTCATCGCCTTTCTCACAATCTGCACTTATTTCTCAGAAGAACCCGCTGCTGACTGTTTGCTATGAAGCTAGCTATGAACAAAGTTCACTGCACTGGTTCCTAGGCTTCCTAGAGGCCGCTTTTCCTTTAGGAATACCCAGAGTTCTGCGCTGTAGGGGATCTGAACAGTCCCTGAAGCACCTGTACTTCACTCCAAAGCCAGCACACTGACAGCCAGCGCCACACTGGGTCCTTGGAATGCCTGTTCACATAGCAGGGTCTCGTGGCCCCGGGGGACAGAGCTACTTCCAGTTTCTTTTCACCTAGGGTTCTTCGGAAAAACACCTTGGCTCTGGGTTTCCTGCCATGAGCTTCTTTCTGAGACTGCAAAATTTCTTATTCTCCAAAACAAAAGAATTCCATTTTGAGATTGAGAAGACTAGTTTCATTTAGTCAGTCCTGTAGGCTCTGTCCACTGCCTTTTCACTTGCGGAGCACAGTCACATATATTGGTCCTTTTCCCAGCAAGCCTGTGAGTACCACACAGCTCTGCCTATGTGTTACAAGTTTATAATCACAAACAGTAGCAGAAACCCCTGTTAACTCATGCAGATCGTAGCCCAAGAACCACTCAGACAGGGACAATGGAATGTGAGTTGGATCAGGCAGGTGCCCCAGTGACAGGACACCTGGACTACCCCCACAACTGAGAACAATTGTAACACTGCAGTGAATGTCCTCCAACCTCAGAGGTGACATTGTTTTTGCTCCAAAACACTAAAAACAAGCAAAAAGCTCTAGTCACTGAAATACACCTTAGTCGAGAAGTTTTGGGGCGGGAAAGGAAGCAATGGCTCAAAGTGAGTTATGACATATGAGAAAATGGCTGACAAGAAGGGACAATCTACCTCTGGCACTCTGATCTGGAACAACCCTTGCCTATGATGCCAGTGTCCCAGCATCCCACATGCACCTCTGCCCCCTGTAGGTGTCCACTCACAGGGCAGAAGGCAGGAATCCATGAAGGGAATATGGCGCTTCACAACTATCCATGTGAAAATCTTTCCAACGTGACCTCTGAAGTGTTCAGTGATGAATCTGACCATGGGAGTCAGGAACACGTACCTCGTTTCCATAGTCTATGAGATCTTTGCTTCTAAACCATTTGAATCATCAGGAAATCAAGGTATGTGTATTTTTTTCACAGGCGATGCATGGGGTACGCCCTGCCCTGTGGAGATCACAGCATCTGTTGGTGAATGAAAATGTAAAGTCTTCATGGCATTCCCCAGGAAGCTGATGGGAGCTGGTGAGGTACCTGGTGCCATGGAGCTCCAGATTTTCAAATCAGGCTTAATCAGAAATGTTTATTTCATCTTTTTTTTCTTTTTCTAAAGTGCTACCAGGCCCTAAGTGGGTCCTTTGCCTCACTGGCTGCTTTCTCTCCATCCTCAAACAGACCCAGAGCTGCAGGCCTCAGTTTGCTGAGCCAAGCAGTGAGCCCGGCCTTCCTCAGTTTCAGTAACATCAGATGGGTCATGAACAAGAGAAGAAAGCATCCTTCGTTGTGTGACTGTTAGAAGGAATCCAAACATTCACACTTACCTCTTCATTGTCTGCATAGTTTTCAACTAAAGAGATGAGAAGAATTTGCCTTGGTTCCCTATTTTTTTAACCCGAAACTTTACCAAGGTGAGGTCTTGGGACACTTGGCCCCAACCCCATTTCTCACTCCGTTTAGGGATTGGACTAAAGACGCTAAGAATGCTGAGTGTTCCCTCTCATTGGACTGTTCTGTCAGGGTAGTGTCTGTAACCAGGCAGCTAGGAAAAGGCTTCCTGGGCTAAACACACACATCCTGCTGGCATCCCGGATGTCACTCACCCACCTTGCATGTTTTTGTAGTGATTTCAACAGCAGTTAACGTTCTCCAATAAGACTTGTGCTGTACCATTCGTAACAAGAGTCCCTAGAATTTCTTTGAATAATGACAGCATTTTAACCAGCCATGTAAACCAAAAGACAGAGAAAGAGAAAACTGTTTGGGGGTTTGTTTCTCTGTCTTGCTTTGGCAGAGGTTGGAATAGGGAGCAGTGAATTCTGCATCGTTTCTAACCTTTTTTTCCTCTGTAGATAACAAGTTATACCAGATATACTGGACCATCTGTTTGAATTAATTCATATTCTAACAGAGAATACAGACTGCCTATAGGACACACCCATGCTGGTTGCTTGCCACCTTCTTGGCTGTGTTGAACATGAGTGACCATGCATATACACTATTTTCCATAGAGAGATATAGGCCAGGGCTAATTAAACAGCCCGTTGGGGTGCATCAGGTGCTAACAGACTGCAGCTGTCTGGCCATCAAAAATATTGTGAGCTTCTGGTAACCGTCTTTTGGGCAGACAGAACAAAGGGGATCTGACCTCTGTTTAAAGAAGACAGTTCGTCACAAAGCACGTGCCTGTTTTGACCGTCTCTTCCTTGTGTATATTGTCAACCTCCTGTTTTGCATACTTAAAAGAAAAAAAAATTGTCTAGCAGAATTTTAAATACCATAAAACTCACCCATCTAAAGTGTAAATTCAGTTGACTGCAGTAAGTCCACCAAGTTGCTTGGCCATCTTCAGCCTCTGATTTCTGAACATGTTTGTCACCTAGCAAGACTGGCCTGCCCTTCTCGCACTTCTACCTGCCATCACTGCTCAACTCCAGTGTCCTCCTGTTCCTGTAGAATTGCATTTCAAGGCCACTGTATTGACCCAGAATCACACAACATACAGTGTGCACTTTCCTCTGTCTGGCATCCTGGCTCCTGTGTAAGGCTGTTGAGATCTGCCCTCTGTGGCCTATAGCGGCATGCCTTTCCTCTTCCTTCATTATTCTGCTTTACTATCACTTTTTACTGGACTCAAGGCCTCATGATGAGTGGGGGCAGGGGACAACCAGTGGCTCTCTGCTGGGGCTGACTGTGCCCCTTTGGGGAGATGTGTTTGCTTGTCACACCTGGGCAAGAGGATGCTACTGCCATCTGTCACACAGGCCAGATTGCTGTTGATGGCAGAAGTACAAAGAACAGCCCTCAACTGAGAAGTCACTGGGCAAATGTGCTGAGCACGGAGGCTAAGGATTGTCCCCTGGAGTTCCACTTGTCATTAGGGCTTCTCCTATACATTGGAGAAACATGATGCTAACCTTCCCGCTAAGTGACTTGTCTGCCACTGCATTGATGTTTTGTCCAATTTTGATGTGTATCTAAAACACAGATGCTTGTGTATTTGATCTCTTCTTTTTAATCATTTGGGTACGTTCTGGAATCGCCTGACACGTTATTCTATTGTATATACTTTTCACCAGAGGGGGAGGTGGGAGAGAGGGACGAGCGAGTATTGGCTGGTACAAATAAGATCCCAAGATGACATGAAACAATCAGGATTTTTGGGCCTGTGTTATTATTCTTGATGAGAAGAGATAAAGTCTGCATAGTGGTAGAATTGGAAACAAAACAGATCCAAGAAAACAAAACTATAGCCCTTATCACCCAGCCTTTGGCACAACATAAAACCATGCATGAGCAAGAAGATATCAACTAGAATTAAAATATTTCTTTTATCCCAGACCAGGGACTTGCTGGCTGCCTAAATCTTCTCTCTAGGGTGGCTGGGACACCAAGAGGTGGAATTCTATCTCTCACTTCTCTGTGGCTTATGCAAAATGTTGAATTAGTAACAAAGTACTCTGTTTGGAGCTCACTAACGTAAAAGGAGACTGATGCCGTAACTCAGAACACTGTGCTCAGCAGAGGGACCTATGGGAATTTGTCAAGTAAACAGCAGCATTTTCAGCTTACCCTGGGCAGCTTCCCCTCCCTCTGACCCCCTCTTTTGCTCCAGAGGGCAGCTCTTCCTCCCTCCTGTGAGGCTCAGTGGTGACAAGAAAACACAGGCATCCTGGAAGCAAATTGCTGCAGAGAGGCAGTAGAGCATGCATAGGAACTGCCTTTCTCTCTCCTGTCCACAGGAACAATAAACCATGTCAGAGCATGTGCTCAAAATGGGGTCTAGCTCAGTGGTGACCATTTACTTACTGCATACAAGGCCCTGGCCTCCAACCCCATCACCAGAAAGAGAAAAACAAACAAACAAACAAAAAACATATTGTGGAAGTAAACTGAGAACCACCACCACCACCACCACCACCACCACCACACACACACACACACACACACACACACACACACACACACACACACACACACTGTGTGTGTATATTCCATCAAAAGTAGACAAAATTTCTAGCTGTGGGTTCAAGAAACTTTCAGGCCTCTTTGGGCTTGCTGCACAGTTGAGTGATGACCTAATCCCCCATCTTCAAATAAAATCAGCACATTTTCTAAGACTAAAATTAGCAGAAGTGTGTTGTCCAAGTAGTATGCATGCATATGAAATATAAGAAGAAAGCAAGCATTGCCTCCATCCTTCTGAGAGAGAAGCAGTCACAACACGTGGTCAGCCTTCCTTTGGCAGCTTGTCAGCCAGTGCTTGGACAGATGGATACAATTGGATAGGTGGACAGGTATACACACACCATACTATCGATGGGTACTGTCCCATTGCAGGCTGTTGTCACTCACCAGAGCATGTTTGTGTTCTGTGTCAACATGTTTAATTCTGTGTCTTCATAATAGCCATGTAAATTCACAACCAGTATCTGCTTGGTAGGTCCTTGTCTGTCTGTCTGTCTGTCTCTCTCTCTCTCTCTCTCTCTCTCTCTCTCTCTCTCTCTCTCTCTCTCTCTCTCTCTCTCTCTCGTTTGGAGCCATTTTCCAAGCATCTCAGATTTTTTTCAGCAAGCATTGGCCAAATATCTGTGCTATGCCAAGTAGTCTTCTCCATATTGTAGATGCGCCAGCTGCTCCTTTATCCTGGGGGCACCCACATCCTAGTCAGAAGGGAGAAGAAATGAGTCAGGACACAAGAAGTAAGAGACAAGGGGCAGGGCTGTTGTTATGCTGGCACTGCTTGTACCTTCTTTGGAAGACTTGGGGAAATATTTTTTTCTCCTTCAAGTAATTGTCCAGAAATGCCAATGAGACACAGGAACTGCACACTTGGCTATCCTCCAGAAACACAGGGCAGGATGACACTGCGATTAGCATGTGCACAACAAAGCCAAACAGGTTTGTGCCCTCCCTCCCCTCCCCTGTTCTCGCTCTCACTCTCCTGTCCGCCCATTGAAAGAAAGAAATGCAAATTTGCACCCTCTTTTCCTCCCTCCTTCTGTACTTTTTCTAGGAATCTGTGTTTGGATTTGCAAAGGCGGGCGGCAGGTGTTTGTTAGTGGGCAGGGGTTGTCTGAGAGGCGGGAGGCAGGTGTTAGTGAGCAGGGATGGTCTGAGAGTCTTTAGGGTCTATCTTCTCCTTCTATTTCCCCCATTTTCCCATGCTTCTTTCATCTAGAGTCCCAGTAAGATGTCCTCCCCTCTGTCCCACTTTCCTGGTAAGTGAAGACTTTCATGGGACACGCCCCTTGGGCTAGTGTCCAGATATAAGTGAGTATATACCATTTGAGTTTTTCTGCTTCTGGGTTAGCTCACTCATTATGATCATTTCTAGTTCAATCCATTTGTCCACAAATTTCGGGAATTCCTTGTTTTTAATAGCTGAGTAGTATTCCATAGTGTATATGTACCACAGTTTCTTTATCCATTCTTCTACTGAGGATACTTAGGCTGTTTCCATGTTCTGGCTATTATGAATAAGGCTGCTATGAACATGGTTGAGCAAATGTTCTTGTTGTGTGCTGGAGCATCTTCTGGGTATATTCCAGGAGTGGGATAGCTGGGTCTTGAGGAAGCCTTGTTCCCAGTTTTCTGAGATAGCACCAGATAGATTTCCAAAGTGGCTGTACTAGTTTGCATTCCCACCAGCAATGAAGGAGTGTTCCTCTTTCTCCACATCCTCGCCAGCATGTGCTGTCACTTGAATTTTTGATCTTAGCCATTCTGATGGGTGTAAGATGGAATCTCAGAATTGTTTTGATTTGCATTTCCCTGATGACTAAGGAGGTTGAACATTTCTTTAAGTGTTTCTCAGGCATTCGATATTCCTCTGTTGAGAATTCTCTGTTTAGTTCTGAGCCCCATTTCTCTTTTTTTTTTAATTTTTTATTAATTTATTCTTGTTACATCTCAATGGTTATACCATCCCTTGTATCCTCCCATTCTTCCCTCCATCCCATTTTCCCCTTATTCCCCTCCCCTATGACTGTTCCTGAGGGGGATTACCTCCCCCTGTACATGCTCATAGGGTATCAAGTCTCTTCTTGGCAACCTGCTGTCCTTCCTCTGAGTGCCACCAGGTCTCCCCCTCCAAGGGACATGGTCAAATGTGAGGCACCAGAGTACGTGAGAAAGTCATATCCCACTCTCCACTCAACTGTGGAGAATGTTTTGACCATTGGCTAGATCTGGGTAGGGGTTTAAAGTTTACCGCCTGTATTGTCCTTGGCTGGTGCCTTAGTTTGAGCGGGACCCCTGGGCCCAAATCTGCCTATCATAATGTTCTACTTGTAGGTTTCTAGGACCCTCTGGATCCTTCTACTTTGCTATTCTCCCATGCGTGCCATTTCTCAATTGGGTTATTTGGTTTGGTGATGTTTAATTTCTTGAGTTCTTTATATATTTTGGATATTAGTCCTTTGTCAGATGCGGGGTTGGTGAAGATCTTTTCCCAGTCTATAGGCTGTCTCTTTGTTCTGTTGATAGTGCCTCCTGCCTTACAGAAGCTTCTCAGCCTCATGAGGTCCCATTTATTAATTGTTGACCTCAAGGCCTGGGCTGTTGGTGTTCTGTTCAGGAAGTTGTCTCCTGTGCCAATGTGTTCCAGGCTATTCCCCACTTTTTCTTCTAACTGATTTAGTTTCTCTGGTTTTATGTTGAGGTTTTTGATCCACTTGGATTTGAGTTTTGTGCATGGTGACAAATATGGGTCCAATTGCATTTTTTTTACACATAGACATCCAGTTAGACCAGCACCATTTGTTGAAGATGCTATCGCTTTTCCATTGAATAGATTTGGCTTCTTTGTCAAAAATCAAGTGACCATATGTGTGTAGGTTCATTTCTGGGTCTTCGATTTCATTCCACTGATCAACCAGCCTATTGCTGTGCCAGTACCATGCTGTTTTAATTACTGTTGCTTTATAGTACAGCTTGAGATCAGGTATGGAGATTCCTCCAGAGGATCTTTTATTGTACAAGATTGTTTTAGCTATTCTGGTTTTTTTGTTTGTTTGTTTGTTTGTTTTTCCATATGAAGTTGAGAATTGAACTTTCAATGTCTTTAAACAATTCTGTAGGTAGGTATTTTGATAGGGATTGCATTGAATCTATAAATTGCTTTTGGTAAGATGGCCATTTTTACTATGTTAATTCTCCCAATCCACAAGCAAGGAAGATCATTTCATCTTCTCATGTCATCTTCAATCTCTTTTAGTTTTTAAAAATTTGATCAAACTATTGTGTTTGGGATGTTTTTAAATGTGTACACACCATGGAGTTCAAGAGCTGGATCACACATCATGTACCGTAGGCGAGGTGCCATGGGTGCTAATCAGCTGGAGTTATCACAGAGAACTCAGAGGGCAGCTTCTGAATCTTGTCCCTGTCTGGTAGGTGCTCTCCACATCTCTGAAAAGGAAAAGAGACTGGTCTCCTTTTTAAAAAATCACATCAGAAGGAAAGCATGGTGCGGAGGAATGCGGTGCCTCTTCCCACTTCCTGCGGCTCCTGCCAACTGCAGGCTGAGAATTTTAAACCTTGAATCATCCAGTCTGGCTCTCCAGATATTCCTATGCTAACCAATGGGAAACCTGCTCAGGGTCACTTAGTTAAAATGATGGAGTAAGGGCTCCATGCAAGGACTCATGAGGTCCTGCATCACAACCCAGGCATTCATGGTTCACCTGCCCATGGAAGGGGCCTTAGGAAGTCTAGAGCAGCCACTGAGGAACTCTGTGTGCTGTCTTGTCTCCAGGCAATGGGGTACCTGGAGGGCTTGGGCTCAGCCATTTGGCTCCTCAAGCTTTGCTGGATTAAAAAAAAAATGAAAAATGTGTATGTTTTATCTGTATGTGGGTATGCATACCACATGTGTTTCTGGTTCCCTTAGAAGCCTAGAGAGGGAGTCAGCTCCCCTGAGTCTGGAGTTACAGGCTATTTTAAGTCACCATGTATGTGTTGGGCACCAAACCCATGTCCTCTACAAGAGCAGCAACTGCTCTGAAACACTGAGCTACCCAACCCTCTTTACTGCTTCTTTTGATGAGAGGAAATATAAAATCTGCAAAGTATACTATTATATAAACAGCCGCTTTAATCACTGATAATGTTTTAGGATGTTTGTTCTTTTTGTAAAAGTAAATGTATATATTCTCTATAACCTTGGCTTTTTTGCTTGTGTTTGTTGTTTTGTGTTGTGTTTGTGAAGTAAGTCTCACAATGTTTCTATGGCTGACTTCAGCAACAGGATTCCCCTACCGTGGCCCCTCAGTGCTGAGATTACAGGTGTTTACCCCCAAGCCCCACAAACGCCCATCGTCTTTTTGAAACAAGCAAAAGAAGGCCATTTCTAGTTTATAAGTGCACATATAAAGGTTAAAAATAGGTAGGGAGTGTGGATCAAAGTCACTGTCATGGTGGTACTGCGGTAGGCTAAAGTAGGACTTACCACTAAACAGTCATGGAGCCTGGCTTGACAGTGAAGACAGACTGGGAGACACATTGTATCCGCAAGTACCTATGAGATTCAGTTATGAACTCCAGAGTCAGCAGGTAATTATGCAAACGAGTTTCTGGTGCTTGTAGCCTTTCAGTCCCTTGACATGGGCTGCGCAGGCCAGGACAACAGGTTGTATTGTGGCATGAGGTATCAGTGCCCGGAAGCCGTCTTGCTAAGCCCCAGGCCTCTAGTCTTCACGTTGGAACTTCTGCTGTCCCTTCTGTTTGCGCACTTAGATCCCTGCTTCCTCTTAGGCTGGCCTTTGGTCTGGTGTGCTCTCTTATGGGAAGCTTACCAGCTCCCTTGTCCCTAGGGCTGTGCTTTTTAGAACCCTCCCTTGTCCCCAGACACGTTCTCTGCTGCCCCATAGACCTTTATCTGTGCAGAAGCCATGGTACTCTTCTTGCATGGTACATTGGCACATTAAGGGTGAGGGGACAGGGAGGACTGAGACTTTGAAGTTAGGGATGGTATCTTACTCTCTCCCCAAAATATGTCTGTTGTAAACGCTATTGAATAAATCATTCATTTGGTGAGTGTGGGGCTTTCCTAAGTCTGTATGCTCTGACTTTCTACAGAGAGCAGGCAGTTAGTGTGTGTGTATGGGGGGGGGGTGGCCACCTCCATCCTGTAAAACAGAGTCAATATTGAATAGCCATTTTGAACATTTCAAGCATAGGGGTTGATTTCTTTTGGTTTGAATAGTTCATTTGGGGTTGTCTGCTTAAAACTGGAACCCAGAGCCCCACTGAAGGAAGATACTTAGAGTGAGCCATCATTGTCTCTGGGGAGGGCTCCACAGCCACCTGCAGGCCTTTAAAGGCCACCTCCCCATGGAACCTTCTCTTGGGGCATGTGGTACCTCACAGGTGCTCATGTGAAGCCAATGTCTCTGTCTAGGCTACAGACTACTTCAGCTTACATTTTAACATGAACATCACAACAGGAGTAAACAGATGTGTAGACATATGAGACACCTCTGCTATCTCAGATGCAAGCTCTAAGGGCCTGGTCCTAGAGTAGTACCTGCCATGGCATAAATGCCTGGCACTTGTCTGTTGAGGAAGTGACTGATTGGGGCTCAACCCACCTTTCCACGAGGCCCAGGCTAATGTACTGGTAGGTAACAAAGGTTTAGTTGGAGTCACTGCCTCCTAGTCACTTTACATCCACAATGTGGGGCTCCCTAAGGCCAGGAGACCAGCTCCCTGTACCTGGGTTCAGACCCCTTCCCTGAAAATTATCAGCAGAGTCGAGTGTCTAGGATCTAGTCTTCTGACTTGCAGAAGGAGCGCAGATAAAGGACCTTTCCTACAGTCTCTTAAGTAGAGATTAAAATACAGAAGACAGAAGAGGTGTGGGCAGTGGCCATTGCAACAGAAGACTGCAGCCACAGCAACAGCAGTAGTGACAGGAGTCACAGTGGAACAGGAGAATAGTACCAGCAGGCAGCATCCATAATACCAGCAGCAGCAGGAGCAGTGACAGCAGGAGGAGTGGCAGTGACAAACAACAGCATCCCTCTGTCAACACCCTCTATGTGCCAACTGATGCTCCAACACTATATATTATCACCCTTACATTCTAAACCAGCCCATCCCAAAGCCCATACAGGCTTCAGTTCCCTTGAAAGCCATCTGAGCGCCTCCACTTGCCCCAGCCTCTTGCAGCAGTACCCACTGAACTCCACCTCCTCAGCACTTGCCCACCGGCACAGCCTGCAGCTCTTTCAGTTCCTCAAAGGCAGCACCCTCTCCCCTTTGCAACCCTCTTGCACCCCACAAGCCTCTCTTCCCTCCCCCATGGGCCTTTCCCATATCAGTCCCCTTAGGTCAAGCTTGATGACTCCTTGCCTCCCAGTCTGTAGAACCAGCAGCGGGGGTCTGGTCACTGACCGGTAAGGGCTCCCATTGGCAAGAACCAGGTCAAGCAAAAAATGGTACTATCCATTCACACGGGCTCTGGGCTGGCAGTGTAGAAGCTCCATGAGACTGTGTTGCTATGGAGAAGCACGGGCTGGGGTGTGGCTCGGTGGTAGAGCCTGGCATTCACAAGAAGAAGCACCAATCCTGCTTTGGTGGCAGTGAGGATCCAAGGATGCTCCCTATAGCGTCTCCACACTGCCATATTAGCATCGTGTGTAAGAGATGAAGAGTTAAGGCTGAGGAAGTGCAGCTGAGGCCAGAGCAGGCTGTGTCTTCAAAGCCTGCTTTCTATAAGCTCCCAGAGTTGACCCCGAGTCTCATGGGCTCCCTAGTTCTTGTGCTCCAGAGTGATTGGGAGCATTTGAGGATTTCTTAAGATCCTGACACCTATGACTTTCCTTGTAAACTACAAATTATTCACACTTTACCATGCCATGTGTCAGGAATTTTTGCGACTGTGTGCATCTTCTAGCATCACCAATGCAGTAACTGCAAACAGAGAAAAGTGTTCAGACCAATCAAAGAAAAGCACACTCACCTGGTTTGAGTGTTTTGGCAAAGGTAAGACACCAGATGATGTTTTTGAGTACTTAGCTTTAGACTGAGCAACACTCTAGCATGTAGTCAGCTGGCTATCATCCTGAGCCTGCTGAGTGGTTCCTGATCTGGCTCTCAGTTATCTGTGCATTTATTTGGTAAATACCCACTGATAAATTCTTGCACATTTGTGTCCACAAATGCCACTGCCGAGATGCCCTGTCTTTTCTGGCAGCCTGCGCTGCACTCGGCTGTGTGAGTGGCTTGAGCTGTTGTGGATCCTGTTTCCTTAAGAAGCATCTTGAGAAAAAATGAGGACAGAGGTTTGAGTCCTAGTTCCAGGCTCCACAGGCTGGCAGAAGCTGGAATTGCCTCACTGTCGCCAGTTCTCTCTGGCCACTCTCCAGGAAGGTTTGCTGAGTGATCAGAAACCACTAAAGCAGATGGCGGGGGAGGGGGGTTGATGGCAGGAGGCGGGGGGGGGGGGGGGGGTGTCAATCCTGGCTTGCTCGGAGCGCTGCTCTGTGGATTGTGGCTGGGTCCCAGCAGCCAGCTCCTGGCCTTTTGGTGGTCAGCATCCCCGCAGAAGGTAATGACTGAAATCAATGATGATTTTGAAAAGGTTCCAACACAGGACGGGTTTCAGAGAGAAGTGGTTGATGCCAAGGACTTTAAAAGGAAGAGAATATGTGACGAGCCTGAGACATTTGTGCAGCCGAGAAACAAGGAAGTGCTTGAAAAAGAAAGAATCATGTTAAGAGGCTACAGAGCTAATTAAAATCTCCTGATGGGGTCACACTGGTATAATTTGAACAACAAATTATTAGAGTCTAACTCAAGGAATAAAATAAGTGACTATGAGTCCAAAACTGACATACACTTGGGTGAATAAATAAGTAGAAGGATGGAACACTTCTGGTGGTAGAATAATTCAGGTGGGCAGATGTGGAAGGAATGAGAAAAGTACAAAATCACCATTACGTTTCACAGTAGTAACTCAGGGCAGACTACCTGCAGTCACTGAGTCACTAGGCACAGCACAAGGGAGTGACTATATTTGCATAGTCTGGACTTATCTCTCCCAAGAGAGAGGCCAATTAGAAAGAAAACCCCGGTCACCAATCACTGGGGGAAAACCTTCGGTTATAACCCTAACTGGACTGTCAATTGCAAGAGCAACACTAATAAGCCCGTTACTGTCACACGTCCGTTGATGTTATGCGTGAGGGCACAGCATCACATCTCTGGGATTTTTGCCAAAAGTGCACTGACCTCAAGGTTACCAGAACATATATCAGGAAATTGAGAGGCATTCTGCAAAATTGCTGACTAGTGGTATCAAAAGCTTTGCAGCACGAACGACAAGGGAGGACCCAAAACCACCAGAGGAACCAGTCGTTAAAAAAAAAATTCTACTGCTCCCCTCGAAATCAAAATGAGAGCCATGCACAGTGGTACTCAGGAGGCTGAGGCAGGAAGAGCACCATGCGTTCAATGAGGCCAGCCTGGGCTATATATCAAGACTTTGTTGCATGCACAAAAAAAAAAGTTTAAAATCACCAAAATAATAGAGTTTGGGATGCCTGGAGCCCTGGCTGAAGCTAAGCATCACTTGTACCTCTGGGTTGGTGTAGAAAGAAAAAAGAGATGGCACCTCAGTGTAGCCACCGCACAATATGAAACCATTAAACTTAGTTTTATTCACCTACACGGCTACAGATCAAGTGATCTTCAAAAACATGCCAAAATACATATTGGAGAAAAGACAACCTCTTCGACAAATTGTTCTAAAGAGTGAGCCACACGTATAAGGATGAAATTAGATCTGTTGTCTCTCTGCAAATAATAATAATAATAATAATAATAATAATAATAATAATAATAATAATAATAATACCAAATGGATGAAGAGTCTAAGTATATACCTGAAAACCTTTTAGAAGCAAACACTGACATAGGCATAGGCAAGGATTTTTCCAAAAAGGACTCTGGCTGCATAAGAAATAAGCCCAAGAATTGACAAATGGGTTTGAATTAAAAGCTCCCCCACAGCAAAGGAAATCATCAACAGAGTGAAGAGGCAACAGGATGTCTTTGTCAGCTAAGCATCTGACATAGAGTTATATCTAGAATCAGAAGGAAACTGAAAACAACAAACATCAAAGCAGAAAAAGGCCTAAGAAACAACACACACACACACACACACACACACATACATGCACGCATGCACGCACACACATTATCCAGTTGAAGAGTGAGCAAATGAATTATGAACGGTTCTCAAAGACATGCAAAAGACTGCAAGGTGTGTCTCCACTTATTCACAGTTTCAGCCATTGTGTAAACACAAATCAAAAGTTCACTGGTGTCTGTCTCATCCCATTGAATAGCTGTCATCAAAAACAACATCAATTCAGGAAAGTGGGTCAGAAGGAAGGACATCCTACTGGGATTCCAGGTGAGAGAAGCATGGGAGAATGGGGAAATAGAAGGATCCAGAGAGTCCTAAAAACCTACAAGAAGAACATTATGACGGGAGGATCTGGGCCCAGGGGTCCTGCTCAAACTATGGCACCAGCCAAGGACAATACATGCAGTAAACTTCGAACCCCTACCCAGATCTAGCCAATAGACAGGACATTATCCACAGTTGAATGGAGAGTGGGGACTGACTTTCACACAAACTCTGGTGCCCCATATTTGACCATGTCCCTTTGATGGGGAGACCTGGTGGCACTCAGAGGAAGGATAGCAGGCTACTAAGAAGAGACTTGATACCCTATGATCATATACAGGGGGAGGAGGTCCCTCTCAGTCACAGTCATAGGGGAGGGGAGTAAGGGGGAAATGGGAGGGAAGGAGGAATGGGAGGAAAGAAGGGATGAGATAACAATTTAGATGTAATGTGAATAAATTAATAAGACATTTAAAAAAAACAATGCCGAATAGTGCTGAGGCTAGGAGCAAACTGAAACAAACCCTTGGACGTTACTGACAGACTTGCAAACTGGAACAGCACTGTAGAAGTGCAGTTCTGAAAGAGAAAAATGTAACTATTATGGAATCTAGCTACACCACTCGTGGGTATGGTCCTAAAGGGTTCTAAGTCATCACCCACAACCGCCCCCCCCCCCGTCAGAGGTCTAGAGGAGGGGTATAGGCAGAAGAGGGGGCGGGGTGGAGTGGGAAGATGAGAGCAAAGGGATAACAATAGGGAGATAATGTATATAAATTATAGTAAATTAATAAAATAAAATATGGAAATCATTCCAAAAAAATAGTTCACATCCATGTTTACTGCTGCATTATTCACAACAGCAATGACATACAACCAGCCTTGACGCTTGTCAACAACGTACAACGGAGTTCAGCCATAAACAAAAACTAAATACAGTATTTGCAGGAAATAAATAAAACAGGAGATCATCTTCTTAGGAAAAATAAAACAGATTCACAAACACATGTAGAATCCAGATTCCACACACACACACACACACACACACACACACACACACACACACACACACACACACACACATACACACACACATACACACACACACATACACACACACACACACACATACACACATACATACACACACACATACACACACACACACACACACAGGATAGGAAGGAAACTAGTGGGAAGAAGTGTGGGAAGCAAAGACAATCACGGTGAGTGGATGACAGCGAGTGAGGGAATACTTTGATATACATAATGAAACCGATCATTTTGTATGCTATTGAAAAAACAAAATAAAGCAGAAAATTTAAATTGCCCTTATTTTTAAAATAGTGCACAACTTTCTGGGGTTTTTTTTTCCAAGTGGTTTGCTCTGTGCATGACAGTATTTTAAGTGTGCTGAAAGATAAGAAATAAAAATTATGATCCTTATCCTTGGAAGTTCCTGGGGCAGATACAATATAGCAAGAGAAATACATGAATCAAAGATTCAAACAATGCCGGGGGCTGGAGATATAGCCAGTCAAGATCACTGGCTGCTCCAACAGAAAACCTGGGTTTAGGTCCCAGTACCCACATAACAGCTGCAACCACCTATAACTTCAGTTCCGGAAGATCTAACACCCTCTTCTGGCCTCTGTAGGTACCAGGCAAGCACGTTGTCCACATACGTACATGTAAGGAAACACTCACATGCAGAAGATATAAATAAAGAAATCTTTAAAAAATAAAAAGGATGCACACAGCGGAAAAAGAAAGCCTGGTCCACTGATGGTGGAAGTTAAATTAGTGCAACCACTGTGGGAAATAGGGTGGGAAATCGTCATTTTTTTAAAAAGTAAAGTACATAAGTATCAATAATCCTGTTACTCAATATATTTATTGAGCACGTCAAAGAGATAGCTGCATCCTATGATTTTAAGCATGTCAAAGAGATAGCACCACTTATAATAGCCAAGATATTGAATCAAACTATGTGTCCACCATTGAAAGGACTAGGTGAAGAAAACAGTGGACATACACGATTGAATAATATATAACCTTCAAAGGATGGTGGATGAATCTGGGGACATCATGTGAAAACAAATACCCAAGGAGAGAAAGACAAGTTTCGGGGCTGGAGAGATGGCTCAGTGGTTTAGAGCACTGCCTGCTCTTCCAGAGGTCCTGAGTTCAATTCCCAGCAACCACATGGTGGCTCACAACCATCTGTAATGTGATCTGATGCCCTCTTCTGCAGATAAAACGCTCATATACAATAAATAATAAATAAATAAATCTTTAGAAAGACACGTTTCACACTCTTAGAAACAAGTAGCCAATGGTGGATATAAGGATTCAGGGGCAGAGGAAATGTGGGCAATGGGTGCAGAATTTCAGTTAGGCAAGAAAAAGAATTTCTGGTGTCCTGTTGCACAGTATGATAAACATGGCTAATAATATGCAAATCAAGTATTACAAGGCAGGCTCATAAGAGAATGAAGCCCTGATGTTTGTAAGAGCATAGAATGCGGAGGCCATCATGTTGTGAAATAGACCAGGCGCAGAAAGAACACTGCAGAACCCCATTGTATGTGGACTCTAAAGAGATCCAACTCAGAAGCAAAGACCAGAAGAGCGGTTACCAGAGGCTGAGGCCCCTTAGAGGGGAGAAATTGGGAAGATGTTACTTAAAGAATACAGAATAGCAGTCAGAAAAGAAGAATAACTTTGTGGGATCTACATGGCGACAATGAATTATATACTTGAAAATTGCTCAAGAGTGGATAAGTGTTCTTGCTAGGTAAATAAATAAATGAAGAAATGCAGATCAGTCAGTTAAATTCAGTCACTCTACAGTATATACAGATACCAGAACATACTATTGTGCACCATAAATACTATGATTTGCAATGTCCCCCAAAGGCCATGTGTAAAGGCTTGGTCACCAGGCATGGAAAGGTAGCAGGACCTCAGGAGGTGGGATCTAGTGGAAGGAAGTTGAGCCACTTGTAGATACCATAGGAAGGGGCTATTGGCCCAGAAGTCTTCCCAGCTGCCATGATGGGGGCAGCCTTCTCTCTATGTACCTCTGACATGACATACTTTGCCATCTCAGAACCAAAAGGAACAGGGCCTAACTCATGATCCAAAACAACATTTTCCTCCTTTTAAGTTAATTATATCACTTGTTTTGTCACAGAAATGGAAAGTTTACCAAGCAATAAGTATGTACAGTTTTTATTTGTCAATTCAAATTGAGGGAAAGAAGGGAGGGGGAGAGGGAGGGAGGGAAAGGGAAGGAGGGAGGGAAGAGGAAAGGAGGAAGGAGAGAGGAGGAAAAGGAAGCAAGGGAGGGAGGGAGGGAGGGACGAAAATCAGGACAAAATAAATAACATGTTTTGCTGGCTTTCAATTCCACACTACAGAAAAAGTATTTTATACAAATTAAAACTACACTGAGAGTCTCGTACCAGCCAGGATGCCTATTGTCATCAAGAAAATAATAGCAACAAGTGCTGGTGAGGATCTGGAGAAGGGGAAACCCTTTTACACTGCCAGTGGAGACACAAATTGGTACAGTCACTATAAAAATCATTACATGAGTTTATTAAAAGAAAAAATTTCTTAAAATACTTAAAATTATCATGTATGTGGCTTTGCTGTACTACACCCTTAGAAACATACCTGCGGAGCCCTAGGGCAGCCATATGGACCAACCTAAACATCCACAGTGAAGTAGATAGGAAAAATGTATGTCTGTTTATACATACAGTGTATGTATATGTATATATGATGGAATCATATATGATCTATATCATACACATGCTATATATACACACATATATATCATAATTTTCTCTCATATTCTCAATCTCGGTGATATTAATAACTTTATATGGATGGAAGTAGAAGAGATACTGAGAAGAAGGAAGAAGTCTAAAGGGAGCTAACATGATAGAGGTGACAAAATATCATGTATTTTAAAAGCATACGCAGACTACAGATATGATCAAAAATATGTGTGATCACGTGGAAACAGAAGAACTACTTGAGGGAACCCACTGGAAGGAAAATGGGGAGTTGGAGGAAGGTAGTGCAACTGGCAAGTAAAATGCTATACGTAAAAATCTGAAGTAGAACCCATTATTTTGTACAATAAATTTTAAAGCCCAAAACTTCATTTTGGCTAGCAACTATTTTTCAAAGTTTCCGTAGATACTGCACATCATACACATGTCAGCTTCAGGTGGCCCATAAAGGTGAATGGGTCAGGCAGCACTGACCAGGAAAAGGGAGGTAGAGCCAGAGCTGGGTGGTGAGAGGCCTTCCTCCTGCTCTGGAGAAAGCACTGACTCTTCTGGAGGTGGAATGGCTGGAGGTGAAGGGCAGCAGTGAGGTTCTGTGAGGCTATGGTGAGCAGCATAGGCCAAGGGACAGAAGAGAAGACAGGGTGGTGAAGATGGAAACCGGTGAGGTACTTACTCCACCCCTGGGGCCTACTGGACTGCATGGTGAGGCCTAGAGGTCTGAGAGGGAGGAAGGGATGCTTGGTGCTCAGTGGATCATGCTGTGAGCACTGACTGAGAGAGCAAAACACCCCCAGTGACCACAGTGGAGAGATGTCATGTGGGACTGACCACCTTGGTAGAAGTGTTGAGAGGCCCAGCGGCTTAGAAAAGGCACCGAGGCCACTGGAATTTTGTCAAAAGAATGTCGCTGGCAGTTCTGGTAAATGCAGCTCCTTCAAGGTAAAGACCAGAGATGAAGAGCCACTCATCTCATCTGATAGTGTGCTCTGGACAGGAACCACGCTCCACTGTGTCTGTATTTCCCCGAACACCCAGCACAGAGCAGGACAGTGGGTTCAGCCAAGCTTTCAACCAAGCCAGATTTCAAGTAATCCAGAAAAAGGCATTCATATAAAGATAGAAGCAGCCAGCATCAAAGTCATGCTTCAGGGATCAACACTCCAACAGAAAGGAAGAGGAACAGGGTCTGCTGTGGAAGCAGGCTCTGTTAAAGCAGAAATAGAGAGACAGTTTCCTTGGACTTGCTGTAAATCAACATCACTAGTTAAGTTTGATGAGAACTAATTTTCTGATCTAAAGAAATATCTTTATGGGTTCACAATATGTGTGTGTGTCCCCAAAGAGGGTTAAACTTGTGGGGGGAATAGAAAAAACATTTATATGAATGCTGTGTGGCTCCTACAACGTTGGTAACATGTTGGGGATTCCCCTAACTGCCCTAGCTTTTTCTCAGCGTTAAGATCACATCATGCATGCGATTTTGCATCTGCTATCTCCCCTTAGCCCCAAATCACAAGCTTTTCCCCCAAATTGATGAAAATTTTCATAAATATAAGTTTCCAACTGTGCAGATGTACCAATGAATATTTGTTTGTTCCCCTATGATTCAATATTTAAAGTATTTCTTAGTGTCATCCAAGTCAGTGACATCCAAGATGTCTTTGAAGACGCTGGAGGAAAAGTGTCCCTGTTAGCCACATGATTCTTATCTGTCCTTATTTTAATGCATGTGAATTTGCTGTCTTTTTCAATGGCCAATCACTTGTTCATTTATTCAGAAAACACCCCCTGCCCCTCTGTGTGAGAGACACTATCTAGTGGTCATGATACCAGAGAACAAGACAATCAAAGACCCAAACTGTGTGGTGGTCAGAGGAAAGTCTGTGAACCACACTTAGAGTGACTGAGGTCGAGAGTGACCAGCAACCAGGGCTTTGTGGATAAATCACTGTGTGAGTGTGGGAACCCCCAAAGACTCCCTAGGAAGTAGCCTTTGAGTAAAGGCCTGAAGGAAGGCAGAGGGCAGGCAGCATTCCAAAGAAGCAATTGCTAATGAGGGTGGATGTGGTTCTCTTGATTGTTCATATGGGGTGTTTCTCGATGAGGCATGGTGGTGGCAGAGGCTGCCCTCACTGCCCAGATGGCTCTGACACTGGAGAGCCTGAACAACTCCCCTTTACCTCACTGTACTCTATAGGATGGAATTACAATGCTCAGTTACATGAGAAATTACTGAGGTTCAGTGAAGAGAGTCACACAGCCTCCCACCAGATACCAGGTCGGTCCTTGTGCACATTGATGCCCAAGGCTGACCCAAGATCAAAAGTGACTAAGGCTCTTCTATGGTGTCACCCTGCCTCCCAAGACCTTTCTCAGTGATGGAACCAGTGGAACCAGGCCCCAGGCTGACCACCAACTCCAGGCTCAATGTCTCAAAACCAACTTAGGGCAAGAAGGTTCACGTCACTCTCTTCCTGCCTAGATAGTTTCCTCAGACAGTGTCTCACACCATGCACACTCAAAAGGATCAGTTTCCCTTTCTTCAGGCTGCGGCCCTTATGCCTTCCAGATAGGCAGCATGTCCTTCCAATGTGCAGGAACCTACTTCAAAAAAAAAAAAGTGATCTTGGCTGTTTCTACTCAGAAAGATTCTAAAGCCATGCTGAACAGACCTGCAGCGAGGGAGGAAAGTAACCAGTGTCCATGGTCATAAGGATCCTGGTTCCTCCTGACCTCCCCTGGCCCTGACCTAACCAGTTAGAGGCAAGAAAATAGAGAAGCTGGCTGCTTGACACAATATCCACTGTGTTCAAGATACTTCAGCATCTTTGTGGTCCCTCTGTGTGCATAGGTAAATCTTAGATGTGTGTGCCCAGGCTCGCAGTCTCAGGGTATTCTGGGAAGTCACAGTGGTGAGGGCTTGAAGCAACTGGTCACATTGTATCAGCAGCCAGGGAGCCAAGGAATATGACTGTTAAGGCTGGGCTCCCTCTCTCTCCTTTGTTCAGTTTAGGACTCTAGCCCATAGGATGATGCCATTCGCTGTCAAGGTGGATCTTTAGATCTCAACTAACTTCTTCTAGAAACTTCTCCACAGGTTGTTTGCATGGTGATTCTGTCACCATCTTGTTAGCTTGGCCTTCAGTATTAACTTTCTCACTTCTAGCCTTCCATCCAAAATATCACTTTTGTCATTGCTTCCTTTCTCTGGTGATAACAGCAGTCCCCGGTGCTCACCATCCTGGAGGTCCTGATTTCCCTTGCTTTTGTCCTCTGAATCACAGGCTCATCATCCCTCAGCATGTCCTATCTTTCCATAGTTTGCACCTCTATCCAGGCTACTTTTGCATATTTGCCTTTCTGAAACTCCAGTTGAGCCGAATCACTTTACAACTACAAACTTTCATTATACATACCTCTCCTCTTCTCTTCCAACTGTGAGTGAAGTAACATATTCCTGTCCCCCTAATATCTAACAAAGTTGTAGATTCCAAGGTCTACTTGGTCATCTCAGTGTCTGAGCTGGCCCCTGAGTGCACCCAATCCCTGTGATGTTGACGAACTAACACTCTCCCCAAAGCAAGCACCTTAACAGTTCAGAGTTTCTCTATGGTCTTCCCTTTCCGGTTTCTCAGTCCCCACCTCTACCTCCGAATGTTTACTCTTCTACTAACATGCCCTGTCGGACTTGAAGATTTTCAACCTTGCTAGTCTCAAACCTCAATGTTCTTTTCTTTCATGTATTGAAATCCTGTGATGGCAAGGTTCAGAACAAGACAAGGCTCAGAGCTGCTGATGGTCTCTTTGGTCCTCTCAATCATCTCCACCTTCTTGGTACTTTCCCAGAGAATCGATACCTTTTTGGGAGGATGAGTGATATGTACCCAGTACCAAGCTGAGTCACTGTCAACATACTCTTTTGGGCAACCCCGGGTCTCAGCCATGCCTCATTGCCTCATCCTGTGCCTCACAGGAGCTAAGGGGCTGAGACAAATCACAGATCCTTCTAGAGACCATCACAGTGTTCCATGCAGTTGGCCATTCTAGCTTGAGCTGTGAGTCTCAGAGTGCCATAACAAGAGGAGGTAGACCTCAAAGACATGGAGCTTTGGTGTCACAGCAGGAGTGCCACCAATTTTAGGACTATGGGTTTTTTTCGAGCACTACCTTGGCAGAAGGCAGCTGCGTATGGTAAAATATCTTATTGACCCATGAAACAGGGTGTGGGGCCTCTGCAGAACAGGGACATGGAGCAACAGAAAAGTGGTCACTGGCCCTTCGGACGGGTGCCTCATGACAAAGAGAAGGGGAGAAAGTATGAAAGCTGAGCTGGAGCCTCAGATCCAAAAGGGGTGGTGGTGGTGCTGCTGTTTACTTAGCAAGTCCACATGCCCTGTAAAGTCAAGTTCCCTCTTGGATAAAATCGTGGCATGTTGGGATGTCTTCCCCTACTGGGCAGATGGAAAAGACAGCTGATGGCTCTCCTTGTCATTTTCAAGTTTTGTCGAATGCCAAGTGCCACAGGATACCCGAGTTCTGCTCAATAAAAGAGGGGCTAGAAAATTAAAAGTGTATGCAAACCAAAAAGAAAAAAAAAAAAAAGCACAAAAATTCAACAGTTTAGCTTCCAAAGTTCTGTGTCCCTTAAAGCCACTAAGCACGCTCACCTGTCACCCAAGGAATCTTTGCAGGCGATCACACCACCAGGGCAGAGAGCATCCTCACAGCTGGCCCTCTGGGGGTTTCTCTTAGGCATGTACTGATTTCTTTTACAATTAGTGGATGGTATCAAATAAAAACAATATATTTTCGAGCCACAAGTAGCCACGCACATGTTCCTATTCAGAAAAAACAAAAAGAAAACAAAAAACAAAAAAGAAAATCATACCAAAACAAACAAACAAACAAACAAAGGCCACTGGATGATGACTTTACAAAGATTCAAGGGGGGAAAGCACACCATTTAGCTCATAAAGTGATTTTCAGTTAGTCAAAGCTGATGAAGAGCCCGGTTTCCTTCAGTCACAATGAAGCCTTCAAGCAGGCTGGGCAAAGATGCTTCCAAAAGCATGTGGGGAAGCAATTCAAGGAGACCCGGAAGGTATGGAGGGAGGAAAGGGGCAGAAAGTTGCTCACAAGTTCCACAGCAAGGAGGCACCCCTGTCACAGGGATTGGATCGCAGGACAGTTCTTAACAAATTTGTGCCATCAGTACTCCTTGTGGCTGCCACTGGTACAAAACAACACATCATATATAAAATAATCTAAATCACATGTTCCCTTAGAGATTGCCAAAATGCTTTTGTATAATGTCCAACACTAAAAATTGAATATTCTCAACATGACTAATGTCCACGCCTACAGTGCCATTAGCACTTTCACTCCATCTTAACTTTTTAAAAAATAATTTATTCAGATTACATCCCTATTGTTAACCCCTCACTTGTATCTTCCCGTTCTCCCCTCTTTCCCCATCTTAATGTTTTGTATACTGTCCAAACTGTTCCTAAAATTTGAATGTCCCCAACATGACTTCTGTTCATGCCCACAGCACTATTAATACTGTCACTCTGTCTTCTCAGAATTCCAAAAGCTTGAGACAAAATGCCTAAGCAACACTAAAAATTATGAATCTTGACGTGTGACTGTATAGTGGCTTTAAGGGACACAGAACAAACATCACTCGGTGGACTCCATAATTCTTTTCCTCACTCTTGGGCCATGGGAGCAAAGGGTGAAACCTCCTCTGAGAAGGAGAGAAAGGAAGGGGAGTCACAGGCTGCTTGAATCACATATGCTAGTTTCTCTGGAGAAGGAGGAAGGTGGGTTGCAGGTACCACAAAGTCATTGGTGATCGTCAACAGTGAGAAGTAAGATGAAAACCAAGGGGACATAATATTTCTCTGTAAGCCAGACCATGTCTGCTTGACTGAGCTTCTCAAAGACCAGGATAAGTCTGAGGAGAGGTACACAAAGGGAACTACCCAGGATGGTGACCCCAGAGAGGTTGAAAGAGCTGGCCGAAGCCTAGGAGCACCGGTGAGTGTACGGTGAGGTTGTCCTCAATCTCAGATGGTTCCATTGCCGTCTGGACTACTCCAGGTGACCTCCCTGCTGCCAACCTAGTCCTCTCTAAAACAGGACCATAATCCTCACCTGGCCCTAGGAAAATGTGATTGTGAAAACTGTATCTGGGTACAGCACAACACTGCTTTGGAGCATAAGAGATGAGGTTCATTGTCTGCAGGCTGCTATGGAGCTGGAGGTGAGGGTATGTGCCACAGCTGCCATGTGAGATCAGAAAGGCAGGGCTGCACATCCAAATCCAGAGCAGGTCTGTGGATCAGGCCTCAGTTCCAGTTCAGAAAAACACTACATACTTACCGTCCGCCATGGCAGGTCTGTGGACACTGCCATGCCACACTGCCTTGGAGACCTGCCGTTAGACAAAAGCAGGGACCCAGAGAAGTATCAGCCCTTAGCTCAAGCTCAAAATTCAAAGTTTGAGCTCCACAGCCAGCTCCTTGAGGCATAATTTTTCACAACTGCAACTGGCCTTGCAGGGTAGATGGCGGGTACAGATCTAAATCCCTGTGCAAATAGAGCACCTGGCTGTCTTGCCTCTGCATCCTCTCTACTTTAAACACAGAGAAAAAAAAAAACCAACCATACTCATAAATGATCACCTTAGAATATTGAAGAGAAAGCAGGTTCCACTGTTTAAATGTCCATGAAGAGACAGTGAAAGAGGATTTGTTCCAGGTTGTGTAACAGTGACAATAAAATGACGTTTTCGCCCCTCTGGCTCAAGTTGGTTTTGTTGTGAAAATCAATTAAAATGTTTGTGTTCCATAGGAGTGCAACACAGACTAAGTGAGACACCAACAGTCTCCTCTAAAATTGCTTTCCTGAAGCCACCCCTAGCAGCTAGAGGGGTGACTCCAGGGCGCAGAGCCAGAGTGGTCCCCAAAACCAAGCTGGGAAATGGGTCTGTCAGCTGCTGCCTCTGGTGCCTCAATCTGGAATTTTCCTCCACTTCACCCAGCTTGAAGGAGCCCAATTCTCTCAGAGTTTCTGCTCATATGTGGCTTCTTATATGATAGTTTCTTTGCACTCTCTGAATATCTTAATGTTGGTGTCTACTGTGGGGACTTTTTCTCCCTAAATCTCAGGGAGAAATGGTGACTGATCCCACACAAGTTATGTGTCATTTGCTGTCACTCATGTCATGGATAAAAAAAGCACACAGAGTACACAGGTCTCAAAACACTGTATAGCACCCCAGTAGTACACACAATTTTCATGTTGTTTTTTTAGTCATCTAAAAGATATGTTTAAATTGAAAAATGTTGGCCCCCTAATGTGGGAGACAGGTATTGTCCATTTGTATGACAGGAGAGGTAAGAATGCTTTGGATCAGAGACCACACATCCTTTCCCTCTCTGCCTCAACAGAACCAAAGAAGCTCAAGAGTGCTGCTGCTTCTGTGAATTCACAGTCATCAGGTATAAGCAAGGAAAGCTTTAATGCAACTGTGAAAGTTTCTCTTTTGTCTCCTGCCATAGGATACTCAGCATCAACAAACTGTTGATACGAGGCGAGGAAACTAGCAGGTGACCCCCACACAGAATACAGAGAAGAAGAGATGCCCCACAATGCCCTGTGTGGATGCAGGAGGTACTTCCCAGGTGGTCCTTGGGAAAGAGGGCTCTCTCTTTGGCTGCAGAGGGCACACTGCCATTCTTAGGGGTCCTTAGCTTTCCTTACTATGAAAAGGACAGTGACAGACACTTCCCTTCTGCAAGCCACCATGTTCCCATTAGCTGCACTTCCTGTACTCCATCCTCACGGCTGTGCAGAGACAGCTGGTGTCAAAGTGATGGTCTTGCTGGGGCTGTGCTGTGCACAGTATGGAGGATGGAGATGCTTCCAAAAGGAACCGCAGTATAGGGTCTCCAATTTACTTTAGTTTAACTTCATTTTTTAAAAATTTGTAATTTTATAATGAAAATGAGACACACCTAGTAAAACTATCTTTTGAATTCTGGACACTGGTTCTTTCCCAAGTTAGCCACAAAGAGATGATTCTCTCTGGCCAAGCCAGACAGCAGCAGGAACCTCAGCTCCCAGTCACAGCACTGCCACAGGAGGAAACAACTCTGTACTGTTCTCTGAAGCTAAGATGTTTGAAAGTTTAACTGTAGTAATGTGTTCCTACTTTTGATGTTTTCAACTTAGAATGGGTTTGACACAGCACTTTCAGAAGCTGAGGAACACCTGTACCTACCTGGAGGGAGAGCCCCCATGGGGCCTGATTCTGGGGATGCCGGGTACGAAAGTGAGGACCACTTGTTCAGATAAGAGAAAATCACTGTGTGGCCTTGCTCAGAGGACACAACATGACACACTCAGAAAGACCCCTAGAGATGCTAGAAACACACCACTCTGGGATTCCAAGAAGAGAGAGTGCCATGGCCCACAACAATCAGGGGAGACAGCAACTGCCAAGCTGCTCCTATTCATCTTCAGAAAGCCAACTCAATGACCAGCACCCCCGCTCATCAGTACTGCCCACCATCACTGGACAGTCTCTCAGAGATAAACTCTGCAGGCTAGAAGACCAGAAGATACAGAGAGAGAGAGAGAGAGTGCACGTGCCTGGATGCTGAGCTAGGAATTCAAAAGGCTGCTCAGGGAGTGTGGGTGGGAGAGCCAGTAAGAAGATGTTATCAACATGCCGATCATCTGAAGAGGGAGTTATTATTCATTCAATGCAGAGGGCCAAGGGGACCCACATGGAGACCCTTGGTTCTTATTTGTCAGTGTTGATGGGCAACTATAAAGGGCACACCGAACCTTTTGACCAGGAAGGAGTTGATGATGATCAGAAATTCATGCTCATCATGCCTGAAGGCTTGCTTTGTCTCGTCTCTGGTTGAGCAAAGAGAGAGGTGACCTACTAGCCCACTTTCCATAGCTTCCTTTAAATGTCTGGTTTGGAGAATGTGTGTGCACACGTGTAAGTATTTAAGCTACTTTGTTGAGAGTCATATTCATATCCAGTGTTATGATTTAATTCTCCCTCCCCATATATGCTATTTAGCTTACCGTTTGAAGGCTATGGCATCAATTTATCCAGACATAACTCCATGCTTAGTGAGGATCTCATGGCAGATGGTATCATAGTAGCAGGGATATATGAAAAATGGCAGATCACACAGTGACTCTAAAGACCAGAAACAGGGCAAGTTTTTTCTTGCTTTTTTCATTACAGTCTTCTCATGACAAATAGCTAGAGAGCTATATCAATACCTTCTAAAGCCACCTCTTATAGTGGTCTAGTTACTTTCTGCTAGACCTCAGCTCTTAAAAGCCACACCATCCTCAAGTCCAGGCCACTGAAAACCAAGCTTCCAGTACATGAGAGTTGTGCACGGGGAGGGGGAATGGGGCACCAGATCTGAAAACACATCCAAACCACAGCATTGGTGGATTATGAAAAAGTCTGAAAAGGACAAGAGGAAGCTCTTGATGAGCCAGGGTTGGAATTTACCTCACTTACCTACCACTTCTGCATTCCCACCAGAATACGGTGGCCCGAAGTCTTCCTTTGTCATCTGCCTGTAGGAACGGATAGTAGGTGATCTATAACGAAGAGATTTGCATAGTTTGAAGTTCTGGAGGCCGGGAAGGCTGGGAGCATGGTCCTCACATCATCTGCAGAGGCTGTTTTGCTGAATCGTAGCATGACACATGGCACCGTGTGGTGACACAAACCAAGCAGTTGGTTCAGGCCTCTCTTCTTGTCTCATATATGCCTTTTCTGCCAACATGCAGAAAGTAATGAATCCTATTTACTTTCCAAAGGCCCCACCTCTACCAAGAACAGTTTCACTGGGGAATTAAATGGCCAACTCACAAGTGTCAGAGAGTACATTTAAATTACACATCAAATTACATCTGATATACACCTGAATCTCAGGCAAAGTAGCTTCAAATACTGCAGGGGGCAATACTTATACTAAAACATTACCTTTTATCTGAAATCTAAATTTTTTTCCTAATTATACAATTTTATATGCCATAACTGGCAAAACTCTTCTAGGCAGAAAGGTAGGTAGGACGCCTAGAGTCCTGGCAGGTATGAGCAGAAATAGATCAAATATAACAAGGCACAGACTTTGGGGGGCACTATCCTGTGATGCCCAGATGTGTGTCAGGGGAGAGATAGCCCAAACTTTTAGGATATGAGAGAGTCAACCTATAAAGTGAGCCTCCAACTCAGAGTCACACTTCCCCGACAGAGCCTGGGAAGTGGATTCTCCAGTGGTACCATTTCCTAACGTTTGCACCTGGATGTCTCAGTCCATCCTCGTCAAGCCTCTTGTCCTCTTCCTTACTGCCCCCTGTTTGCCATCTGCCTGTTCTGTCTGAGAACTTGTCTCCTTCTAGAGAATCCTTGCAGGAATCCTAGTCATTCCTCCCTGTCTGCCATACCCAACCACAACCAGATAATTCCTCCTTTGCTGGGGCTCTCATCTCCTATCAGGGGATATGGGTCAGGGCACTGTGCATACCACTAATTGCCAGCATGAGAAGCCAGTGTGCATTTCTTCCTGAATCCTTTTTCTCTTTGCCAGTGATCAAGGCTGTGCCAACCTAACTGGTCCCGAACAGCCCATATGAAAGAACAAGAACGAACTCACTGCCCTAAGCCCTCAGATTGACACAAGGTAACTCGCCTTTAGACATAAGCTCTACTATCCCCAGGTGTCCCATCATCACTCCTGTGTGACAAGTGGTGGTGCACTGTTTTGCAGTGTTCTGCTGAAAGAATAGCAGATACAGTTTAGTATAATCCAGAGTCAAGCAATGTTACAATGGGTGAAAAGAAATGATGCCATTTGCCTTTCACCCATTGCTTCAGTTTACAGAAAATTGTCCCCAGCGATTGCACACCATTTGCATTATTGTTGGCTTGGGGACTGGAGTTGGCAGTATCAAGTGGTTCCTTGCTTAGGGCCACGTCACTATTTACGCAGCAAGCAGAACAAGTCAGAGAGAAAGGGCTGTCACAAGGGAACTTCTTAGAATGCTGGTGATAAAAGGAAACAAAAAAGGAACAGTCCGTTGTTTATAAACATGACGAAAGAGAAGGGACAATGTTGTCCTAGAGTCATAGACTTTATGACTCCTTATTACATAACTGGTTAAAATGACAAGTCTCGTTTCCTATAAGGCTAAAAGTGATTATTTTCTGCCTAGGAAATAGCCACATGCATTGACTCCTGGCATTAATCGTGTTCCCAATGGCTTCTCCGTCGCAATGGCATAGGCTCTGGGGATGTTTGATACTGGAATTGTTTGAAGTCACCAAAACACTAAGAGCAATTTGCAATTTCAGTTATGAAGGTATATTCAGAACTATATGAAAAATACTTGTATGTACTATTGCCCAGGAATGCATCATTTTACCAATAATGTTCAGTTTAGCTCTTGGGATCCACCTAGCTCAGTCTCTCAGGTTATAAGTACACAAAGCCATGCCCAGCTTTTTTTTTTTTTTTTTTTTTTTTTTTTTTTTTTTTTTTTTTTTTTTTAACATGATTGCTAAGGATTCAAACTCAGGTCCTTATGCTTTCAGAGCAAGCACTCCTACCAACTGAGTCATCTCCTCATCGCCTGACTTTAACCCGAAGGGCAGCAAACAGATATATACATGGGAAAGACTGACTGGTTCATAAAATCTGAGTTTTTGGGCAAGTCACAGAGATGGCTAGTGCCCCCCTCCTGTACGTCCACGATTGGACTGAATATGTATTGCCCTGCACACTCTGCAGGTTCGGTTGAAGGATAAATGTTATTATTTCTGGTACACTCCCCAAGTGCTGATATAGGATACAAACAATCATAGTTCTAAGTGGGTGAACACTCGTGATGTGCATAATATCACTGTCAGGACACAGCAGGAGGTAGGGGCACCCCACTCTTGAACATGGTAAACTTAAATCACTATCCGAACCTTCACTCATGTGAACTCTAGTCACCTCCCTCCTGCCATGTCCCACAGAGTAGTTGTTAGGGGTCACCCTAGGCATTCCAACACACCTGGAGTCAGGGTATCAGAGATTTAATTTTTTATCAGAGGCAATGCATCAAAACAAGAGAGGGTTTTTAAAACTCTCCTGTTTTATTTGTTTTATTTTTCAAATGAGTTTTTAAAAGTTACATTTTAAGTCTCATTTTAAGGAGTGAATTCATGAGAAAATACACTTATCCAAAACAAGGTCTCAGTCTATGAAGGAGGAATTGCTTTGCTTTGGGTTGCTGAGGATTGAACCCTATACCTTCTGTGAGATAGACAAGCATTCTACTGCCAAGGTACACCCTGGGCTAATACTGTCTGTTTGCCTGCCTAACATGGACTGGCTCTATAAACCACTTTTTAAAAATATTTGAATGGATAATTTTAAAAGGTCAATTCTTAAAATGCTGAACTTGGGCATATTTACCTTTTCTTACAGTCTCTTTGTGGTATGAACAAAAAGTCTACCCCATTCAGACCTAGTTCCCTCAGCAGTCCTTTAGCAGAAATAATCTCCGTGTGGACTATAGAGCTTTCTGCCTTTGGGATGCGTGTTCAATTAACTAATTTCCTATGGCATTTTAGAACAACTGTCTCCCACTTCACTGTGGAACATAGTGGTTTTAAGTATCAGTGAGAAAGGGGATGACGAATCTCCTGCTCCCTGACAGCTGCCACTATGACTTAAGAAGTTCTTAGTGAGTAGCTGGAAGCACACACCTGGTCACTCCTTCCTCTCCGCCAGCGACAACATGAACACCGAGAACTTTGGTGATTCATAAGGAAATTTCATTCAGCCAAAAAGAGAAACAGACCATGCTGTTCACAAGGAATGGTTGGAATTGGACCTCAATGTGTTGTGTGAAATAAGCCAGTCTCTCAAATATGTGTCTCACATGTTGGGGCAAGGGTGTGAAAGTAAAAGGGGGGGGCTGCTTAAGGATGTAGGAAAGCTGGAGGGGTGAGTGGTAAGAAATGCCAAGAAAGGAGGTGAAAGTGATCTGTGTATGAAAATGTCATAATGAAATCCATTGCTGCCTGTAATTAACAGGTGCTAATAAAACAGAAAGTAGTAATGATTCAGATGGTTTATTGCTTGCATTCACCTCATCGTTAAAATATCACTTCTAGGGGATCCATATGACAACCAAGTAAACCAGAAGATGGCGTTGAAGACTAGTGATCATATCTATGAACGAGATAGCCATGAGAAGTCTCAAAAGGTTCCTTGTAATGACTGTTATTTAAACTTGTAAAGCAGAGGATGTGGATGGGTGAGGAAAATGTTGAAACCGTCTAAGCTAAGGCAGAGGACACGTGTATGAAAGTGAAAAAAAAAAAAAACCCTCTGGTTTGCTATTTTTGCTCTTAGCAGTCTCCTATTTGTGGACACTTTGAAGAAAAGTAATTCCTCAGTGGCAATGCTATCTGAAGCAACAATCTCTGCTTTGCTCAGAGATGTGTCGCCAGTGGCCAGGAGAGTTCCCGACAGACAGGAGGTGTTCAAAGAATATTTTTGAATGAATGAAGCCATGAAGGAAGAAGAGGGGGAAAGGTGTGTGAGCAAAATTTTCTTTGAACGAAACTGTTGTTTACTACTCGGGCTGTGACAATGGAAAACTTATTGGTGTGAAATAACGACATGGCATCCTGTTAATTTCTGAGAAAGCATACTGGTGTTTGGAAAAAAAGCATACCTGTGGGCATCTCTGTGCCTGTTTCACTGGGGCTGAACTCAGCTGTTTCCTGAAGTCCAGGGCCCATGGGAGAAGATTAAAAGAAAAGCCGAGAAATGAGTGAAATGAAAAAACTTTACAAACGTTCCAATTTGGCTTGTGGTGGCGGTGATGTAAAATCATTTAGAAAGAGGCCATCTGAGTGCTTACCTGAAAATGCTAAGTAAACAAACATTCATGCTCTAGGTATCCAGCGGTGAACGCTCAGGGAGTTGAATCTGAAGGTTGAACACAGCACGGGAAATGGATGAAAACCCTCAGTCAACTTAGCTATTATTTGTATTTGGGGCATTCGTACTCCAAGGGTAACTGTCTCCTACGAGACTGAGGTTAAAGCTATCATTTTAAGGTGAATTGACATCCGGAAGTGCTATCTACCTGAATGCTTAGGGATCCCCCATCTCTTTTATGTTGCCATAATTGAAACTTTGGTGGCTGTGCGTTGTCTGAGTCATCTCAATTAATCGGTTTCATACACTCAAAGTGCATAAGCGTTTCAAACACAGTATGTGGAGTACAATTTATAAACTTGCCTGTCTATTTTCTTTTTAATGAGCGTGATATTCTTTCTCTAAACAGTGCAGAGACAGCCTTTGCCCATGCCAAGGATGCTCCCCACCTCTCAGTGTATCTCTTCTGACACGTGCTGTGAGAACCAAGTCCCCTGGGCTCCAGAGCCTTCACCACTCCCAGGCAGAATTGAGCGGTTGCTAGCTAACCTCCACGCAGGTTCTAGTACTGAGATCCCCTTTGCTTGCCTCATCCTCCACAAGAACGGGCCATAGTGACTGTCCCACTGGGCTGAGGATTTCCGAGTGCGTCAGAACCCCAGCCCTCTCCACTGGAAGGGCTGGCTGGAGAAAGTCAAGGATTGTCCGCAGGGAGACAGCCCCTGACCCTATGGGCTCCAGTCCAACGCTCCAATTCGAGCCCGCCACCAACGCTTCGGCCAGGCCCGGGGCTGGAGTAGAGGGCCCGCCTCAGTCTAGGAGAGCCACGCCCTCGCAGGCGGAGACGCTGTGCCCCGCCCAGCCCGGCTCCCCGCCTCCGGCTCTATAAAGTTCCTCTTTCTCACCTCACTTTGAGTTTCACCACTTGAACTTGGGACCCTTTGCTGCCCTCAGCTCAGAGTGCGGGTGAGGTAAGGCCCAGAGTCGGGCAAAAGAAGGAGTATGAGGCTAGTGGCAGAGGATGGGGCGGGAGCGAGAAGTCCAGCTTCCCTCTCTGAGCTGGAGGCCCGGAGGTTGCTTGCGGAGATAGGGGGCTCCGGGTCCCTTCATCTGAGCTGGCCCAGGACGTACACACTGCGTGTTCTGTGTGAAGCTGCTTGGGCGGGCGTTCCAGAACATCCCCACGGGCTGGGCGGGACAAGTTAACGGGACTGTCGTGTTATCAAAGGAACACGCACTAGCCGCAGCTTGTCCGCAGGGGGGACTATCCTTGACGTTGCCTGCTTCTGTCAGAAACTCCTTTCCCCGCCTTGGTTCGTAAGAGACCCAAACTCATCGAGGGCTGCAGCGCAGGATTCCTAGGCCAGATGGCTAAAGAGAGCTAGGAGCTCCAAACTTGGGGCGCTCAAAGCCCCTTCCCCCACGCCTTTCTTAGCTTCCCGCGCAAGGGAGCCGGTGTTGCTGTCCGCAGCACCCTGCATCGCATTTGCTCCCGCCTGGGGTCGCGCTGACCCTCTCCAGGCCGGAATCTCCCGCTTCTTGGCTGCGGCGTTTGTCCCATACCCAGACTTGTTGCTTCCAGGGTGCACGTAATCGTCTCTGGCTGGGTAGGCCTGGCGTTATTCCCGGGACAAAGTGAGGGTGTCCAAGAAAAAAGTCAAGGGAGAAGACGGCTAGGTACTGCACACCTGCAAGGCATGGCCACAGGACCTGGACAAGGGCTAGTCCACGTGCCAGGTTCATCGCGCCTAGGGCACCAAGGCAGCCTGAACCCAGGAAGGAGCAGTAGAAGTAGAGTGAGGGGAAAATGGGGTGAAAGCAGTTTGGAACTAGCAAGCAAGCTAACGGGGCGCCCATGACTTCAGATGCAAGACTTGGGGTCTGAGGACAGTTGTATGTCTAGGAGCTTGCGATGGAGTGCGTTAAAATACTGGACAGTGAGTTCTAGATGGGGTGCGAGGAAGGTCCTTGAGGATGGTGCGCTCCACGGGATGCTCCCCACAACTTAGCCAAAGTACTTTCTCTTGGCGGACTCCGGAGACACTGGCACTGCTCCCGGGCACCTCGCAGCCTCAGAGACTCCGGGGCCTCGTGGTTGCTGCGAGTGTTTGGGACAGGGAGCCCCGAGAACAAGGCAAAGGTGGCTGCAAGGAAGTTTGTCTCCTTGCAGCGCGCGAGCGCAGGAGGTCGGCACAGCATGAACCTGGAAGCGGGCGGCAGGGGCTCAGAGTTCGGCATGGGCGCGGTGAGCTGCGGCAACGGGAAACTCCGCCAGTGGCTGATCGACCAGATCGACAGCGGCAAGTACCCTGGCCTGGTGTGGGAGAACGAGGAGAAGAGCGTCTTCCGCATCCCGTGGAAGCACGCGGGCAAGCAGGACTACAACCGAGAGGAGGACGCCGCCCTCTTCAAGGTGACTGGCATTCGGGAATCCCAGGGCAGAGGGGAGTCGGGGGAAGAGAGGCGAGTATGAGAGCTCTAGATGCTTTGTGGCTTCAGAGCAAGGGATTCGGAGGTCGAGTGGGCCCCCTCCCCGCGAGAACTGAGTCCTGCTTGGCGAAAGTCCTGGGAGAAGGGAAAGAGGCTGCAAGCTCTCTAGGGATTACACAAATGGGAATCCAGGTCCCAATCTTAAATTTGTGTGGAGGAAGTACTTCCAGTCCCAGGAGCATCCCTGGGGTTGCTGGGGTTCCTGTTGCACAGCCCATTTAGTCTGTTTCCTGCCCTTGCCACTGCTGACTGCTAGGACCACTCTGTTTCCCACTCTCTGTTTTGCTACTTTTCTGAATTTCTCTGTGAGTTTTGTTTCTTTGCTCGGGCTCCTCTGCTGTGTGATTCTAGTTCTGGAAGCTCCCATCTCTGTTTCTGATTCTCTGAGTGGCTTTGGCTATTTCAAGTCTTTCTCTGGGAGCTGCCCCCCCCCGCCCCGTGGGAGTCCCTGAGGACCCAAAAGAGCTTGCTCACTGAACTGTGAAGCCCCCCAGCTTCCATCTGCCAGCAGGGTAGGGGAAGGGGACTTCCTGCGGGAATTTGTTCCAAGTACCTCTGTGATTTTGTAGACGTTCTCTCCGGGGCCAGCTCTCTCCACAGCTCTGTCTTGTCTACAGATTCAGACACTGGCTGTGTACAGACCACACTGGGGGTGGTCTCCCTATCTCACCACAGGGTCCTCGGTGAGAAGTTCTTTCCTTAGAGGACCTCTGCTATCATCGCGGTCCACATTTGGGCAACAGCAGAGCTGAAACACCAACCTTCCTTTCAGAACACGCAATCCATAGATTCCTTTTGAAGACCTGAGCTTGACTTTTCCTTCTCTCCTTTCTCAGGCTTGGGCACTATTTAAAGGGAAGTTTCGAGAAGGTATCGACAAGCCGGATCCTCCTACTTGGAAGACAAGACTTCGATGTGCTCTAAACAAGAGCAATGATTTTGAGGAACTGGTAGAGAGGAGCCAGCTGGATATCTCTGACCCGTACAAGGTGTACAGGATTGTTCCAGAGGGAGCCAAAAAAGGTAGGAGATTTTCCCGGTACAAGTCTCAGGATAGAGGCAATGGGAAACTCAAGGAGCCTTAGTTCCTACTGAGGGTCACTTTCTACTACAACTGTTGTGTAGCCTGCTACCTTCTGCCCCATGCATGGTTAAGCCTAACATTCTCTTAGTCCAGGCTGTTAGGGTTGTAAGTGAAAACCTTATGGTGTTTCTGTAGGATTGCCTCTCAGATTTTAAGCCCATGGGCGTGTAGGTATGTACACACAAGCATTGTGGTTACTCCATTCAATGAGACCATGGACCAAATTTCAAAAAAAAAAGGGGGTGGGAGGAGAAGCTCCATTAAAGTTTTACTTGCCTAATAGCCACTACTCTTCAGAGAAGAAAACACACCACATACCCCAAAAGTATTCACATTTATTGTGATAAAAATGCCAGAGTTTCTAGGATGATATGGTCTGCTGGGGTACCTATGAAAATTCAGACCTTGAGTTTCCCTTTCTCAAGATTCCAACTAGTGCACTTAGAGCTGCGTCCAGGCATCTGTGCTGTGTTCCAGTCCTGCAGGCTGCCTCAGCTCGGCACCATCTCACTGCCGTTAACCACTCGTCAGATCACAGAGCCTGTGTGGTGTTTCCTCCTGTGGCTGTCGCACACAAGTCAGAGCTTGTCTACTCAGTTTCATGGCCTGGAGAAAGCAAATTACTTAAAATACAAACACGGGATTGGTTAGTGTGGCTAGGCATTCTAAGAATTAAGTGCTCAGGTGCTTTTATACGATTTGCTGATCAGCTAAGTCAGTTCCTTGTTTTACTCTGTGCTGTTTCTTTTCTCCCAAAACACACAGGAGCAAAGCAGCTCACGTTGGAAGACACCCAGATGGCCATGGGCCACCCCTACCCCATGACAGCGCCTTATGGCTCACTGCCGGCGCAGGTATGTGGCAGACTCTTGGTCTTGTGGAAGGCTAGGCTGAGATTTTGGTTGGCTGCACACAGAGGGGGAAATCTCAGATGAAATCTGCAGAACTGCCTTCCTATTGGCTGAACAGACTCCTGGTCAGAGAAGGGTGTTTCAGTTTCAACATGGTGTCACTGTCCCTGTCGCCATGGTTAAGTTGGGGAGTTTGGTGTCCCACCTGTGGAGATACATGTCTACTGCTGGTCAGATCTTCTGGGAACCAGACCTTTTGTGGAAGTCAAAGGTTTTCGAAGTAGTACTTTATCATGTGAAACCACAGGGCAGCTGACTTCTTTAGGCTTCCCCGATGTGAATTACAGCACTGTTTGATTCACTTTGGTGGCTTAAAAAGGGCAGATTTCATTGCAGTATTTTTGGTGCCAGGCTCAGCCATATGATGAAACTTTACAAATATCATGGCTTTACACAATGCCTCCACTGTGCTTTTAGACCCTCTGTGGTTGTTTTCTACCTAGTCTGATAGACAGTTCATGACATTTTTTGGGCAAAATGACTTGGCTGTTGGTAAAAAAATAAATAAAAATAAAAATAAAAAAGAGGTTCCCCAAGGAGTGTGCATGATATGAAAGGACCCCAACCCCCACTGATGGTTTCCTCTTAGCAATCCCTGTCCTTTGTCAGCAGGTGCATAACTACATGGTGCCACCCCATGACAGGAGCTGGAGGGATTATGCCCCTGACCAGTCACACCCAGATATCCCATATCAGTGTCCTGTGACATTTGGCCCCCGCAGCCACCACTGGCAAGCCCCATCTTGTGAAAATGGTAAGCAATGTGCCAGGGCAACAGACAAAATAACAGCCTGGGCTCGGGTGTGTGTGTGTGGGGGGGGGATCCTGGGTGACCCCTCCCGGGCAGCACCACAGGGCTTTCTCCTTCCACAGAGATGCCAGAGGGACATCACATGCAGCTGGTGTGTGTATGGGGGTGGGGTCACCTTATCCCGTAAGATGTAGAAGTCTTCAGAGCCATGATAGGCCTCACTCTGTGTGGGAACTTAACTAAAAGACCCCAGGCCACCTCTGCAGGGACTTAAGGAAATCATTGCTAGCTCATTTCCTTTGAACAGTGATGGGTCATTTGTGGCTGTTCCTGGTACCAATGAAGGACCAGAACAAAAGCAATTCATACAATATCCCTTCAACAGTGTTAGCCTCCAAAAGAGCCACATGGCTCCCCCAAGACGTGAGATGAGCTTCCACAGAAGAAACACGAATTAGCCAGACAGACATTTTCACAAATGCTCAGTGAAGCTTTGGTTATTTTAGCATTTATTTAGGCAAGTGTACTGAGCTGCCACCCCTCACCTCCACCCCACCCCAAAAAGTCCTCTTTTGACTGTGTGTTTTAAGGTCATCTTGCTAAATTACCTTGGTTAGATTACACCTGGTCCCTCCTGCCTTGAACTCCTGAGTAGCTGGGTACAGGCCTGTGCCACCAGGCTGGGCATAAGCAAGAAGTTTTTAGGACTTTCAAGCTCATCATTTAAATAGTCTTGACACAGGTCACCACATGAGTAGTTCGTTTATATTGTTCTGGAAATAATTTCTTTATCACAATTTCACACACACACCCGCCCAGTACCTGCATCCCATTCATGCTTAGATCAACCTTGGTTTAGTGTGACTTAAACTTCTCTGCTGCCAGGAAACATGGTTCATTTTCCCCCAAGCAGAGCAGGTTGAAGGTTGAATAATTTAGTTGTTTTATTTTTTTTAAACTAGCCTCATTTAAATTTAAACTCTGACTTTGCTGGGAACTTGTTGTGTGGGGTAGTACAAATCCCTCTCTTTCTGGGCCTCAGTTTTCCTATTGATGAGTTTTGCAGAGAGCTCCATGTTTCCCTCCAGAGCACACTGTGGCTCCATCACCCTGCATTTTTTCATTGGACTTGGACTTTGGCCTTTGTCTTATAATTATATGCTCTGCGGACAGTGGGTATTTACAGCCTGTCAAGCTTGGGTTGAAGGTGACAGTTGTGGTTCCTCCCAACTCAAGAGCCTCCCTGCACTTGGACTCTCTGCTTAGACATCAACTGATTTTTATTTGCAAATGCAGGTTGCCAGGTGACAGGAACCTTTTATGCTTGTGCCCCACCTGAGTCCCAGGCTCCTGGAATCCCCATTGAGCCAAGCATAAGGTCTGCTGAAGCCTTGGCACTGTCAGGTGAGTGCAGCGCTTCCTTTAAGGCTCTGAGGGAGGTGGCATCTCTCCTCTGGGTAGGTTAGGTTAGGATTTAGACTCTCCCCTTGCAGGTCCTGGGGTCTGGCGCAGGCTATGTGGACATGGACATCCCAGTGAATGAAGAGCACTATTAGAAATCTCCGCAGCAGTATTAGGTAGACAAACACTATTTGGATGAAGTCTTTAACCTCCACAGCATTACCTGCCCAGCTTTCCAGGAATGTGTCACCAGGCCCCTCCTCCAGCCAACATCCTCACAGTTCAGAAAGACTTCCTAGCCACAAGGGCTTTTCTTTTCCAAGAGTTGTTTGTCCATTTGGGGTCAGTCACAAACAAGGAGGCCCTGAACTGCTTCCAGGGAACACTGGTTTTGGACTCTGTCTCTGACAAGTCTTTATGCCCCCAAAAGACCATATAGCTTTGTCTTCTCTGCAGCTTTGATAGAATTGCTGAACATGCATGGGCTTGATCTAATTTTAAAGTTCTGTTACTAAGGAATCCTGCACCTGAAGATGCTGACCAGTTTTAAGGAAGCCCCCAGCACACTTGAAGCATGCATTCTATGCCCATTAAGTCTTAAGATGATTTTTTGAGGGAGAATGTTCTCAAATGGATTTTGAATGGATATTAAAAATGAATAGCTTGCACATTAGAATTCTCATCATGCTTGTGGCTACCTTAAAAGTCTGTAATTGAAAACACCAACTACATTTTCACCGTTTTAGATACTTCCCTTGTTCTCGAGGGAGGAAGTTTTAATGCCTAGTTCCTTCCAGTTAGGATGTTCAGAGAGACCCTGTGAGCCACTCAAGAATGGCAGAGGGACACTTCTGAGCATCATGGCTTATCACAGACTCTAGAAAGCGCCCAACCCTCTTCTAGTACACCCAAAACTTGTGTAGGTGCCCAAAGAGTAGGAAATAAATGTCTATTTATATCTCTGCCATCTTGTAATTCTGGTGACATTAAATGAAATGAAACCTGCCCTACCAGTCACCTCAGATAGCCAACGCCCCCTCTCTTTGGCGCACCACTTGACTTGCTGTTTATAGTGGCAGAAATGGAAGACACCATGATGTGGGTTGTCAGAACCTGCCGTTGAAGAACACGAGGCTTTTGTGGGTTTCTTTCTCGGAGTTTGCATAATTAATGATCAGCCCTCAGTGCACTTTTCAGAAAGCTATTCTTTCCAGGCATTATTTGGGCTCCAACCACCACCACAGTAGCTGTCTCTCTGCCTGGGGAGCCCTTTGCACACCCAGCTTGCCCTTTCAGCCTGTGGGTGGTGTTTTAAAGCGGTTTCTGCAATCAGTAAAATCATTTGTCAATAAGTTCCTGTCTTAAAGCTGTAAAACAAACACACACACACACACACAGAGCGAGAGAGAGAAAGAGAGAGAGAGAGAGAGAGAGAGAGAGAGAGAGAGAGAGAGACAGAGAGAGACAGAGAGAGTTGTTGCGTTCTTTTCAGAGTTGAAGACAAAGTGTAGGGGGGGTATCAGGAGGTTTTATGCTAACTATTGGCTTTTGGAACATTTTCTCGTCAATTCCTTCCCCTGCCCCAAGAAAACTGACTTAAAAATGAGAAAATAAAAGTATCACTTCCCACAACACAGAAACTGTTATTTTAGTAATGACCTACAACATATCTATGGGTTTTTTGTTGTTGTTTTGTTTTGTTTTAACCTAAATAGCATCATGGTGACACTTTAGGGAAGTCCAAAGCTTTTCTTCTGAGATGTCTCTGTATTTTTTAGTAATAGAAATTAGTCTTAGAGTTGCTGGAATGGAATATGAAGTGTTATTACTTCATATTTTAGACAAGTGTCTTCAGTACTAACATCATCACCTCCCCCAACACACACCCCTTCATAACAGAGGTGCTTCCTAGTAAATTTTGCCTGAAAATCCAAGAAATGCATATGTTCCCCAAATGAGTAAATGGCCACATTAACACTTGAAAATGGCCATGTTAGAGAAAGAAGTTCTTTCTGTGGGCTTCTCTTGGTATTGAATGTGCTTGCAGTCTAGCAAGGGGAAAAGGGTGGCTAACATCTTCCAAACTTCCTTGGCCCTAGGACCTCCCACTTGTTTGTGGAGCATCTTGACCCACTAGTGGTGTTCCACCTGCTGTAGTCTAGTCATTGAGTCTTTGGGCCTCTGAGCATTGTGGCACTTGTCTCAGGTCCGTCAGCACTGACATCAGAGTTTTGTTCACAGACTGCCGCCTACATATCTGCCTGTATTACCGGGACATCCTAGTGAAAGAGGTGACCACGTCCAGCCCTGAAGGCTGCCGGATCTCCCATGGACATACCTATG
The DNA here is from genome assembly GCF_903995435.1 of Acomys russatus. Lineage (NCBI taxonomy): Eukaryota > Metazoa > Chordata > Mammalia > Rodentia > Muridae > Acomys > Acomys russatus. The sequence continues at coordinate 15,413,474 of NC_067139.1, forward strand.
ATGTCAGCAACCTGGACCAGGTCCTGTTTCCCTACCCAGAGGACAATGGGCAAAGGAAGAACATCGAGAAGCTGCTGAGCCACCTGGAGAGGGGACTGGTCCTCTGGATGGCCCCAGATGGCCTTTATGCCAAAAGACTTTGCCAGAGCAGGATCTACTGGGATGGGCCCCTGGCGTTGTGCAGTGACCGGCCCAACAAACTAGAAAGAGACCAGACCTGCAAGCTCTTTGACACACAGCAGTTTCTATCAGGTAACACACCTTACAATCTGTTGGAACGGAGGTGGGGAACGGAGGTGGCGTTGGGTGCTAGTCATGAAGGTCTCAAATGACAGTGTCTGCCTAACCCCAGGCAGAGGTCTTTCTCCTAAGATCAGAGAGCTCACCCAGGAATGGGGTTTCTGCCTGGTTCATGTCTGCTTTGTGTGCCCCTTATTAGCAGAGGGCCAGAAAAAGGGACCATATGAGCTGGCCAGGACAGACTGTGATACAGGTTGATATATTAATTTGTCATTATTAGCAGTGTTTTTTTTTTAAATAATCTATGTAGCTCAGACTGGCCTAGAACTAGAGATCTTCCTGCCTTGGGAATATGTGCACCACTACAACTGGCCAATGAGTTAAAATGTGGGTTTTCCGCAGCACGTGCCCTTCCCCCAGGAAGGTTCCACTGTATTGGCTCTATGCTCTCAGCAAGTTTATCTGCTGACACTTCAGCTCATTAGGGGTTCCTAGAACAGTCGAGAAGGTTAGAAGCATGTTGTTAACATTCTTGGTTATGAGATGTGTCACCCTTACAAAAGTTCCACACTGCAGGAGGGACAAAGCTGAGAGGGTAAGGAGCCGCATCAGTGAGGGGGAAATTCTGAGAAAGCTTGACCTTATCGCTGCCATATGAAGGCTTCTGATCATGTTTTCCAGAACCTGTACTTCTTCTAGTTTGAATTGTGATTGTGTGGAGTTAAGTTAGTCCCGGGCTGGCTTATATGAAGCCATTAGCCATGCCACTGCCTGGTACCAGCCAGAGGCTTTCCCTAGAGTCTAGCAGAGGCTGCCTTGGAGGGGATAGGCTGCTCTGCTCTGCTGCCAGTCCTCCCATCCTGTCCTGAGCTTGTTCTATTCCCAATGTCTTTTCCAAACAGCCCATACATCTGGCTTTTTGCGTGCTTGTGCTTTCCTTTTATTGAGCCTGAATTTGCATTGCCCCTGTCACCTCTGTACACTGTGATGCCTTTGACTTAGAATGCATGTACACTATGTTATGGCCAAGTTTCACTAATTAGTATGTGTATCGCTTTGCATGTCTTTCTTTTCCTTTCTTTCTTTCTTCTTTCTTTCTTTCTTTTGCTTTCTTTCTTTCTTTCTTTCTTTCTTTCTTTCTTTCTTTCTTTCTTTCTTTCTTGTGTGTGTGTTTGGTTTTTGGTTTTTCCAGACATGTTTTCTCTGTGAAGCCTTGGCTCTCCTGGACTCATTTTGTGGACCAGGCTGTCCTCAAACTCACAGAAATCTTCCTGCCTCTGCCTCCCCAAGTGCTGGGATTACAGACGTGGGCCACTGCACCTGCCACATTTCTTTCTTTCTTTCTTTCTTTCTTTCTTTCTTTCTTTTTTTTTTTTTTTTTTGGTAAGAACACTACTTGAAATTCCCTTTTAGCATCTTTAAAGTCCATGGGCCATTATTACAGCCATTGTTGAGCTTGTGTTCAACAAAGTCCTCCTGTCTTAGCGAGCATGTAAATTCTTTGACCCACAGCTTCCTAGCCACTCACCCCTCCCCCACTTCTGTTGACCACTGTTCAGTGCTACTTTTATGAGTTCAACTAATTTAGAGTTCGCATGGGAGTATCATGCAGTCTCTGTCTTTGTGAGCATGGCTAGCTTCACTTAGTGTGATATTTTCCAGGCTCATCTGTCTTCCTTTGTTTTAAAGGCTTGGCACTATTCCGTTGCGTTAGCTGTATCCCATCACGTACTCCTTATCTGCGTGTTCACTGGCGGGCACTTGAGGTGACTCCTTCCTTGTGGATGCAGCTCCGGCTTGTGATGCTGTCATATGGGAGCATCTCTCCACAACTGACTTACTCTGCCTTGGATATGTACACAGAAGGAGGCCTGCTGAATCCTCACTGTACTTCTTCCTTTAGTTCATTCACAGTGAAGACACAGACCGCTAGTGTGCTCTGTACTGGTGGCATGCCCTCAGCCTTCTGATGTCCAGTGACCAATATTTGTTTATGCTCATCCAAATCCTCTTTCATTTCCCAAAATAAGCATGCTCCTTGATAAATATCCTCTCCTGGGAGTTGGGATGCAGGGAAGAGACTCATCTCAGACTCCAAGGCAGATAGATACCTGATGAAACCCTTGGAGCTGGGCATGAGCTAAACCTTGGCCAGACTAAGCCTTCCCTGCTCTTGGAGTGAGTTCTAGTGCTTGTGGACCAAGGCAAAGAAAAACAACATCCGAAGATGGCTGTCTGCATATCCTATATCTGCTCTGGGGTCTGGAAGTCCTCATGTGCTCCCCTTGAAGGCTCCCACTCACTCCCTGCTTGACTACAGTAGCCCAGAACAATGACAATTGCCAGAGACAGGACTGTGGGGTACACAGTCTCGGGGTGTCAGTAGGGATCCAGGCAGGAGGCAAATGCCAAAATAGAGCAGGCACTTTGGTCTAGAAATCTGCTTCCTATGACCTATTAGTGATCCATAAACAGGAGCAGTTCCCTTTTGTTTCCTTCTTCTGTAGTGGGGCCTGTTGTTTTTGCTGCCCAGAGTCCCCAAGCCTCACTGAGGCTCAGAGAAGATAATGCTGCCGCCACCACCACCGCCGCCGCCGCTGCTGCTGCTGCTAGGCCCATCAGGTTCTGTACCTAGGGATCCCCACCCAGTGTTCTTGAGTTATCAGGCTGATGTACACTTTCTTAGAGAATTGTACTCACCTTCTAATCTGGCCTAACCTGTGTAGGTGTCTTCCCAGCCATGTGCGATTGCACTCCATACATTGTGACTAAACCACTGGGTTTGATTTGAATTCTGGAAGGAGCAAGAAATGCAGGAAGTCAGTTCTGCGAGCTTCTCGGAGCTCTACAGGTGCAGAGAGCAGTGGAAACCTTTGATGTCTACCCATTCAGGATTTGCACCCCTACTCGGGACAGTCCCCATAGGCACAGTTGAGAATTCATATCTGATGGGGGCAGAGTCTTCATGGCTGTTCTGCACAGGCAGCTCCCTTATGTCAGTTCTTTCATGCAGAGAAGGCCTGGGAACCCAGCACCAGCAGGAAGAGCAAGGGTTCATGCCAGCAACTGGATGTGGCCTTCTTGTTCTTTTTAGCAGTGTTGGGGGTGGAAGCCAGGGCCTTGCACGGCATAAGGCAAGTGCTCTGCCGGTGGTGATGCCCTAGCCATGAACATGTCTCTTTTCATCAATCTTCTCGCCTGTCTTGGGTCTCTCGAGTGGGAATGGCCTCAGCACGTACATCCTTGCCAGAGGGGGCTCATTGGTCCCCTTCTCACCGCATCATTCTGTCTCCAAAGTGAGACTGAAGTCTACTCAGCTCTACTGATTGGAGTTTCAGACCTAGTACCAAGTGGGGACCCAACTGCCATCAGCTGGTATGGGCTATAGATGCCCTTGGCACCCAAACACCACATGGCCTCCACTGTTAGCCAGTGAGGTTTAAAAATAACCTTGGGCCACCAGGACATCTTAACTCTTTATATTAAAACATTTCCTTTGCCTGTGCTGCTTGTTTGCCTCAACATAGCTACCTTCCTTTTTCTTTTCTGTCCTCCCTTGCTTCTTTCTCTGACCTCATGCATTTCTGGGAGGCTGGTGCACAGACCCAAGTTCTTCAATCCTCAAGAATAATGAAGTAAAACCAACATCAAGTCTGGAAGTCAGTTGTGAACTTGAACATGTGGTTTTTGTGTCTGCTATCTACCCTAAGGGCCAGACTTAGGGAAACAGAACCTGGGCTCCCCCAAAGCAGAATTACACGTGGCTCATGTTTTCCGTTCAGCCCATTTTACCAGGTGTCTGAGCAGGTTTTTTTTTTTTCTTGTGGGTTCTCAGAACTGCAAGTGTTTGCTCACCATGGCCGGCCAGCACCAAGATTCCAGGTGACCCTGTGCTTCGGTGAGGAATTTCCAGACCCTCACAGGCAGAGGAAGCTCATCACAGCTCATGTGAGTACCTGGTTACATCACTGTTAAATCACACAGTGTGGAGATGTTCCTTTTAGAGATGTGGCAAATGAAGAGTAAATGTCAAATCACCTGGGAAAATAAATGTAGACCTTAAAATAGCATAGGAGGAAGCAGGCCCCAGTGAGCAACACAGCTCAGGGACCCACAACCTACTTCCAGCCAAAGTCTGTCACCACAGAATCAGCAGGGTGGATGCCATGAACCGTTTCGCTTGTCCTGTACTCTTCATTGTTTCAGACTGTTATCTCCCCTTCTACAGGAATTTTTTAATAGTTGGTACCAAGTACCCCACTCTGACACCTCGCCTTCTCTGTGGTTTTTAAAAAGCTGTCTATTCTGGCAGAGTAGAACTTTCCCACCAGGAAGCTGCCTGCATAGTTCCTCATGACTTCAGACAGTTCCCAGGCCCTCTTTTCATTGCCGGACTTTGGGAAGTTATTTAATAGTTGGACAAGGGGGTCTTTGGCGGAGGTCTAGTCTTCCCAGGAATCCAGGGAGGTCAATCCATCTTCAGAGCAAATCCAGTTTAAGATGGGTACAACTCTGGCCAGTAAACATCTTTTAACAAAAAAACCAAGCAGGTTTATTTAGATAATATTTAACATCCACTTAATAATTAAAATGAGTTCTGAATACCTGATGTTTTTAATTAGATAATTTTACTTTACTACATATCTAGAAAAGTATGCAGTACCAAGTAAATGTCATATCCCAGAATAGCCACAATATCTCAATGCAAATGGGATTTTAGTTGTGATGTTTTTTTTTTTTTTTTTAAGTGAAAATTGAAGGCTGGGCATATAGCTCAATGGCAGGCACTTACCCAGAACTGGTAAAGCTCTGCTTCCAGGCCTAGTGAGGGATGGGCTTGGGGGCACTGATGTTGAACACCCAGCCTCCCTTCTTGGTTGCAAAAACAAAACCCAAGAAGTAACAAAAATACAGTCCTGGACTTGAGCATTTTCCCAGTTCTGTCTGGTGGTTGATACCAAATGAAATTACAAATGAGTGGGTGAGTCTAGCATTGATTAGCAGTATTTTTTTAAAGTAGTGAGTAAATTCCTACATATATCTAATTTTAAGGATTTAGGTCCATTGGTACTCAAAAAAAAAAAAAAAAAAAAAAGACAATGATGATCCTATAGTCAAAGTGCCTTAAAATGCTGCTATATATTTCCATAGCTAGAAAACAGGCATGGGCACACCCATGAATTCTCCTGGTTTTCTTATTACAGGTTTAATTGATATGAGCGGTTGCAGAGAGTCATACCAGTTACTATAAAAAAGGCTTGGTTTATGTATGAGTGACGGACACAAGCCATTCACCCTGACTTGATGAGGGTTGGCTTTGATTGAGAGTGTGATCGATGCTCATGAAAAAACGAGACCCATCAGAGCCAGTGAACCACTGCTTGCCATGTGGATGTTTCATGTTGTTCAACCCTGTCTTCTGCTTGTGGTTCAGAATTTTGTGTATTGCATGGCATGATGTGGGCCCCTCTTTCTGTCAAATTCATGAGCCTAACTTATCCTGAATTATACTTAGCCTTTTGATTTGATCATTTTACCTGATGATGTCCAGTTATTTAGTCAAATATAAATTCTAAGGGGCAGCCAGGCATGGTGGTACATGCCTGTAATCCCAGCACTCAGGAAGGCAGAGGCAGGAAGATCACTGTGAGTTTGAGGCCAGCCTAGTCTACTTAGTGAGTCCAGGACAGCCAAGGCTACACAGAGAACCCATCCCCCCCCCCAAAAAAACCCAAGCCCTCAACCCAAAAACAAAAACCAAAAATAAAATCTCAAAAAACAAAACAAAGCAAAAATTGCAAGAGGCAATTGACTTGAAAATGCCGTATTTAGCTTCAATTATAAAACCAAGAATTCTGTTTCCAGGGTATTCTATTCCAGGTATTATAAGGACAAACAAAACTAGTTTTTTTAATTGCTCTGAATATGAAATGATTTGCTATGTTATTTTATACAGCTCGTGGTTTTGCCTAGAGTCTGCGGGTCATTTCATGATGCCCCAATTGTGTGGTTTTGAAAAGAATGTTCTAGTAATGCCTTTTTAAAAAAATGTCTTATTAAAGGTGGAGCCTCTACTAGCCAGACAACTGTATTATTTTGCTCAACAAAACAGTGGACACTTCCTGAGGGGCTATGATTTATCTGAACACATTGGCACTCCAGATTACCACCGGTCCCTCCGTCATTCCTCCATCCAAGAGTGAAAAGCCAGCCTCGGGGAAGGATTTTGCTTTGTTGTAAATACTCTGACAGGGCAGCTGATGGGTGCCCTTTTTCTTTGAAGAGCTACGAAGTGGGTTCACAGTTGAAGAGACAACAAGAGGGATTTGTGAGGAAAAACAGCTGTACCTGCTCAACAGAGGAGCTTGCCCCAGAAGAGTGACTATCATCCAGGTCTGACAAGTACCAGCACACTGGTGACTGTGCTCTGACTTCTAACTGTGAAACTTTATTAGTGACGTGTTTACATGTCCTTAAATGCTGGTTTTAGCCTGGTGTCGATGGGTCTTTGCTTGAAGACTGAAAAGCTGTGCCAGTGTGGATCTCTGACTAGAGAAGAGAGATTTAAGTATTATTGATCCATTTCTCAGGGAAGTAAGTCTAAATTGGAGACCACTCCATCTACTAAACGAGAAATGTATTCCTGCTTGGAGGAGCTGCAGTTCTCCTGGATCATGCCACAGACTAAAGAGACAATAATGTCCTTTTAATGTCCCAATCATGCACCGTCTCTCCAAGTGGACCCTGCCTCCCATTTGCTCCTTCTCCTTGGCCTTCCCGAAAAGCCACATGGAGGGTTCTGTTGTCACATACTTGAGCCACAAAAATTAGGGATATATAAGATGGGGCATTTTTATATATGTCCTTCCATTTAGTAATGACTAGAAAGTATTTTGTTGTTGTTTCCCTTTTTGGTTTTGCATCTCATTCTTCATAATTGTTGCTGACTTGTTTTTCTAAAGGGCAGAGAGAGAGAGAGAGAGAGAGAGAGAGAGAGAGAGAGAGAGAGAGAGAGAGAGAGAGAGAGAGATAGAGAGGCGGAATACTAGAGATGGTTTTTTAAAGTTCTATGCCATTTCCCTTTGTATTTGTTTTGTTGGCCATCAGAAGTCTCCATGGCAACACTGGAGGGGCGGAGCTTTTGTGCAGGTTGGGAACTGCCCTGACACCAGCGGTTCAGCTTACAGCTGCAGACTCAGTGGGGTATTTCTGCTTATTTTGTATATTAGATGCTTCCTTGTGCCAATAATAATTTGACAGATCCTCAAAATTAACAGACTTTTCAAAAATGCATTCTTTCACGTAATCTCAAAAGGTCCTCTTTACCTTCAGAAATCTGGCCCTTTATTTTTTTGTTACTGTTTTGTTTAGATGGCTTTGCCTTGCTCCAGGATTTTTCTCCTACCCTAAAATAATTTCTGTTTCTTCCAGGCTAAGAAAGAGTCAACTGTTCTCAAACACTAGCTTTAAAAAAAAAAACATGCCACTCTTAATATGTCTTAAGTCACTCAGCAGCATACATTCAATAAGCAACAGAACATTGGGTGTCGTTTATTTTTTTTAAAAGGAGCCTTTACTAAATAATACATATTACAGAAAATGTAAGCAATTTAGGGAAGGGAAAAACCAAAAGCTTTTTTTAACTTAATTCTTCCTTCCTAGAATTAGCTCCAATAATTCAGTCTGTTAAACATGATTTGCCTTTTAAAAGAGACAGAGAGAAATACGATGACACATTCTTATGTGCCTAACGGCACAAAGTTACCTCATCTTTTGAGTGGCATGTGGAATTCCACCGCAGTGTGCCTGGGTGCAGTTTAGACATCTTATTAGCTGCTAGTCATGAGTGCATCCCAGCAGTCCACTGAGTCTCATGAACTGAAGTCACTTATACATCTTATAGATGCAAAACATTCTGGGGTATATTATCCCAAGGGAAAATGAAGGCAAAATTGGGAGTGCTCTTTCCTGGAAGCCTCGCACCAGAGCTGCCCTCCTGGGGGAGGGAGGTATTTAACCATGCCCTTATCTGGCACTTCACCGGACTTCTCTGCCTTGTCCCTTAGGAGAGCGAATCTTTTCCTCTAAACAGACCCTTCATCCTAGTGCCCATGTACATTTTTTTCCTTTTCCTTAATGTTATGCTGCTTTGACAGTGAAGCTGAATTCTCTGGAAAATGCTTGATGGTTTGGGCCACCACTCATATGTTCCTTTACAGCCATGCCTGCTGATGGCTTCAATCTTGAGGGCTCTGTAAGAAAGTGAGGCACAGAATGATAGGCAAACACGCCTGACACATAAGGAATGGCTCCCTCAACCCTTGGCGAAGCAAATGGGGGACACACATAGTGGGATTCAGGTTGCCCTGTTTGGAAGTTGCTGTGGAGGAGGTAGGCTGAGGAACACTGCATCACAGGGTACATGCCATCAGCTTGTTTCTGCTCCCAGAGCAGTCAGTAGTGTCTAGCTTAAAACCGAAAGCCCCAAACTCCTCTGTTGTTGTCCTGGACAGAGAAGCTGATAGAAACTACATAGAGAAATCCATGTAGACTCTGGGATTGGATCAAGGAAGGGCCTGCTTCATTGTGAACACGCCAGGACTGCAGGGGCCTGGGTGCACTGCCCAAGTGGCTGTATGCCAGGCACAAGGAATGCCAGCAGGCTGAGTTTGGTGCCTGGCTATGGCATATGTAAGGTGCCCTTGCCCTGCAGACAAGGTGAGTGTGAGCCCCAGCAACAGAGGATTCTGGGAGTCTGAGTATCATGTCCCACACAGGAAGGGCCTTTGATATTGCTTTAAAAACTTGCTTTCCCATTGGTGATAGTTTGATAAAATGCCCAACAAGGTTTAAAAGCCCTTTCATTCCTCTCCAGTCAGTCTTGTCCTTCCCATTAGTGACTATTAATACTTTTTTTGGGGTTATTGGTGAAAATTATGAAATTGTTAAGGTCTCTATTTTTGTTACGTAATCTCCTTAAATCACGTGACTGCTTCACACATTTCTGTGTGGCGTGACCCTGCCATAGCACACACACCTTTGTGCAGGTTGTTTCTTCACTAGTTGAAGTCTGCGCTGTAAGTAGGATTCCCTCAGTCCTTGCTAACTACTGCTCACTGAAGGCTGGGAAAGCTGATTTTCCTGGACTTTATTCCCACTGCTTTGAAGAACGTGTCTCCAGGGTATATTGAAACAGAAGAGAAGAGAATCCGGCAAGCCAGTTCTATAAGACACCGACACATGCTTCAAGCCCTTCAAGGTGAACCCACCTCACACAGAAAAGCACCGATGCTGCTCTGCTCCCAGGTTCTGTGCACCCACCTTACGAGGAGAGAACTGCTGGGGACCAGGACTCAGAGTTCTTGGTTAGAGCTCATACTTTGGACGTTCTGCCATGTCTGAGCCTGCCAGGCAACCCTGCCCGCCACCCTGCGTGCAGTGTTTGCCTACGCTATGGATTTCGCTGTAAAGTTGCTTCACAAAGCAAACTGTGTGTTTTTAAATATTTGATAAATAAAGAATTTCTAGGAAGATTGATTGTAGAGCATTTTTATTGCCATCCCGACAGCCTTTGAAATACTTCCTCTATCTGCTGGGTTCTTGGTGAGGCCGTCAGCAGCCCTACTTCCTTCCTGGCTGCCTGTGTGTCCCTGAAATCAGATCTCTAAAGTGTTCAGCAGAGAGAGAGAGAGAGAGAGAGAGAGAGAGAGAGAGAGAGAGAGAGAGAGAGACAGAGACAGAGACAGAGACAGAGAGACAGAGACAAAGACACAGAGAGAGACAGACAAAGAGACAGAGACACAGAGAGACAGAGACAGAGAGACACAGACAGAGAGACACAGAGAGAAAGACAGAGGCAGAGACAGAGACACAGAGACAGAGAGACACAGAGAGAGACAGAGACAGAGAGACACAGAGACAGAGAGACACAGAGAGAAAGACAGAGGCAGAGACAGACAGAGACAGAGATGGAGACAGAGAGGAGAGAGGGAGGGAAGGAGGAAAGCAAACTAGCTCCACAACTCTGCCACTACAGGCCTGAGTCTCCTCAGCTGTGTCTGAGGGGAACATTTATTCACCCTATGCCCCTTAATCCTGTCTCCTCCTTCCTAGATCTATGTTCCAAAAGGCCTGGTGGACTCTGAGATTTTTTTTTTCATATTAAGAAAAAATTTAATTTATAGTGTATGAGTTCACCTAAGTGTAGGTACATGCACACACAGGTGTCTGTATGGTCAAGAATGGGGTCTGATATCCTGTGGCTGTAGACACAAGTGGTTGTTAGCCACATATATGGGAACTAGGACAGAATTCCAGTCCTCTGGAAGAGCAGTAAGCACTCTTAACCAAGCTGAGCCATCTCTCCCATAAGGAGAAATAGGTTTTAAAAACATTGTTTTGATGTTTTGTTTTATACTTCAAGTTCCTCTCATTTTGTTATCATGTGGGTACCCAATAGTGAGCCAGCATTATGATAAGCCAGATTCTAGGGGACAGGCACAGGGTATAGGGGGAATCCTGGGTGTCCCCCAAGAGAGAACCTTGGCTGAAATTCCTCTCCGAAAAGCCAAGCCAGAGAACCTCATTCTTGTCTGCGTCACTCTTCCTGACATGGCTGTGAGCTTCCATGTCTCATAGGAAGACTGTCAGCCCAGGGCTGGAGCCTGGGCTACAAAAAGCCCAGGGATTCACAGAGTTCTGGGAAAAGGTTCTAGCAAAGATTTTGGATGCCCAGAACATCATAGTAATTTTGAATGTACTAAATGGTAATCAGTTACCCTGCAACTTTTGCTTTGTGAACTCGCTGAGCATAGATGGGCCCAGGTCAGCACATATACAGCCAGGATTTCACCAAGTAATTCTACTACTTGAAGCTAAGCTTGTTTGAAAAAATCTGGTGGCTTGAGTTCTGGACTGTTTTGTTTGTTTGTTTGGTTGGTTGATTGGTTGGTTGGTTGTCTGGTTTTTGTTTTTTGGGGTTTTGTTTTTGTTGTTTGGGGTTTTTTGTTGTTGTTTGTTTTTTTTTTTTATTCCCACGGGGCCCCAGGTCTTAGACTTTTCCTTTGAGTTCAAACTCTGACTGTTGGATTTCGTTTCCTGCAATTAGCTGGTAGTACCAACAAAAACACAGATGTGCTTTGCACGTGAGCAATACTCCTCCATCCTAGAAAAGCACGATGTCCCCTACGTGCCATATTTCTGGGGAGGGACTGAAGTGTTGGTTGTACCATCTCATAATTTCTAGCAGACACATGCCTTTCCAATTTCTAGTTGTGAGTTAAAGGGCATCCGAGGCCAACCAGCATGTTCCTTCTACAGCTTGAGCCAGTGGCCACAGGCCTATCGCCAGGATGTCGATACAGGTACACTGCACAGCTCAATGGCTCTCTCCCATGAGGATAGAGTACCCTTTCTTACAAGAGGCACTTCACCGCCTCTGTGTACCCTATTTGGTCCTGTGCCACTGAGAAACAATTGCATACTCTATCTCTTGCTTTGCCCCCTCTCCTTTGGGACCAGGGATCAAAATGGCCAGAATATTAAGACAAACCCTTTCAGCCCTGTTAGCCTCCTACCTGAGGAGAAGAAAATGCGTAATCTAGGGAAATAAGATGGAAGAACAAATGAGTTGTAGATACCAGCTGTCCCTTAAAACAATAATTATGTTCTGCCTCCTGGAAAAGCCTTGGGGGCTGTTAATCTGAGAAGAATGTGCTGGAAGGAGCGGTGAGAACCACAGGGTAGAAAGGAGCACATATGCAGGATGAGAGGATGACTCCATGGTTGACTCTATGGAACAATAACTAAGAATGATGGACATGCTGAGATGAGGCTGAGCAGAGCTGAGTCAGAACCATTAACACACACATACACACACACACACAAGTGCACACGTGCACATGAGGGCGGGGCAGGCTAGGGTCCCACTAGCTCCTTCAAGGACATGCCTTTGTTTATCTAACTTCCTCACATTAGTCCCCACCTATCAAAGACTGTACTAAAGATGGTATCACCTCCCAGTACTGCTTCCCAACCACAGAAGCTAGGGACTCCAGTTTGAAATGTCTGTGTCTACAACATAACATTGACCTTTTTTTTTTTTTTTTTTTTTTTTTTTGCCATTCTTTTTATTTTAACTTTTTTTTATTCTTTGTGAATCAATGTCATGCACCCGAGTCCTATTCATCTCCCTACACCTTCATACCCACCCTCTGCCCTTGACACCCCCACAAAGAAAAAATCATCTTGTTGTGGAAGCTGTAGTGTGCCCCACAGTATCCACACTTCTTTTTTTTTTTTTTTTTTTTTTTTTGGTTTTTCGAGACAGGGTTTCTCTGTGTAGCCTTGGCCATCCTGGACTCACTTTGTAGACCAGGCTGGCCTCGAACTCACAGCGATCCGCCTGCCTCTGTCTCCCGAGTGCTGGGATTAAAGGCGTGTGCCACCACGCCCGGCTTGTCCACACTTCTTTACTTGCAAATGTTCATTGCAATGAGTCACTGGTGTGGTCTGAGGCCTCTGGCTTTTGTTACACACTAGATCCTCACCATGACTCCTCTTAGATACTCTGTGTTGTATTGCATCATGGAGATCCTGAAGTATTGGATCTACAGGACCAGTCCCTTTGTGTACTACAGCAATTTATCAATGGGGTAGATGTTGGTGTGGGCCAACTCAAAGCTCTGGATCAGGACCTGGGTGGTAGCCAAGTTGGCCAGCCTGCCAGTTCTCCTGCACCCACACCACCAGGGTAGGCTCTCTCTCCAGCACTGCCCTGCCTAGCTCACCCAAGGCCACAGCCTACAAGGGGTGGGGTCAGCTTTCCTGCTCTCATGCCCTCATGCTCACTTGCACCTCTGCCACCAGGGTATTGTACTCCTCATGGGAGGTACAGGGCCCGCTGCTCTGAGGGCTGCAGCTAGTGAGGGCCAGGGAACTCTGGCCATTTGACAGTTTACAAGTTCATTGATTTGTCCTCCTGACTACCAACTCCTTAAAGACAGAAACTGTGTATGCCACCTTACATCTATTATCAGCCCACGGTGGGCTACTAAGATTCATAGGTGATCCATCTATGGGCCAAAATAGTGTATAACCACTTAAAGCTGAATGCTAGGTAGGTACTTTATGACATGAGAAAATGATTATTACTTTCTTAGGTTCAAAGAAAGTTTTTAAAACGATGTAACATATGATGGAGATTAGAACCTATTTCTATGTGCATGGTGAAAGACCCGAGTTAGGATGAAAAATCAGATGCAATTCTTGTCAAAGAAAGTTGAACAAAAAAGAAATTACTCAAGTAGAATTTTCCTCTTTGGAAAAACAAAACAAAACAAACAAACTTGAAATTCAGATTTTCCACAGGTGGCGTGGAGTGGCTTGGAAGAGGTCAATCCCCGTGACTGTTCAGATGAGCTCCACAGAAGCTCAGAAAGTATGCTGCTAAGCTTGGCCCAGTCGCTGGTGGGTGTGTCTGGGAAGGGTCATGCTGGTTACCAGGGTCAACACAGGCAGGTGGGCATTCCACAGGCTCTCAGACTTTGGTCATGGGAAGCCCTGTGCATGGAAAAGAGTGACACTCTAAACATGAGAGGTGGGGTTGTACTTGGCAGGTGGAACGCCTCAGACTGGAGAATCCCATCCGAAAGAAGAGTTCCCACAGCAGAAATGCTTCTTGTCAGGAAGGACATACTTCCTTACCTTGTTGGAATTGTTAAAACCAGCAGGCACCACCCCATCTCCCTCAGGCAGAGATTTCTACAAAATATAATCAAGGAGAAAAAAAAAGTCACAGTATGCCATCCAGGAGCCACAGGTAAGGTTGTAGTACCTTCTGTTTAATGGGGGTTGTTGTTGTTTGAGATGCAGTTTCTCTGTGTAGCCTTGGCTGCCCTGGACTTGCTTTGTAGACCAGGCTAGGCTCAAACTCAGAGAGATATATGTGCCTCTGCCTCTCCTAGTGCTGGGATTATAAGTGTGTGCCACCACACCCAGCTTTTACTTAATTTTTAAATCAAAAATACTTTTAAATGTACACTCCTGTACTTTAATGCCCTTTCTTTCTCTGCATCTATGCCAGAATATTTTCTTTGCTCTTGGGATACCTCTTACACACGCATTCATACTTTACTTCCTCTTTCCACCTTTTCCCATTTCTGCATCATTTGACTACTTAATTATTGATACATTAAATGAGTAACTATATGACACACCATCAGTATGCTAGTACTGCTATCTCTAAAGCTTCCTGGGACACGAGTGACACACATGTGTCTTCTACTGCAAGTTAACATAAGGATGGCTGTGAAACCATCCTATCTGTCACTGCTGTTGGCTTTCCCCCTAAATTGTCCAGGGGAACAGGAGCTCAAGTGAAGGCAACTCACCAGGAAGACTCAGGAGAAACAAAATAAACACACAAAAGGATGGATAAAAGAATAAAAATTGGGGGACACATCTAACCAAGTGTAAACCAAAACAAAGATACATGCAACAGGAAACAGTAGCCACCCTGACACCTCCACAGCCTTACAGAAACTTAATTCTGTGAAACAAAAGATGAAATGATAGAAAAAGATTTCAGTGCCTCACTTTTATAAAGAGTCAATGACCACATAGAAGAGTTTAATACATACATGAATGAAGTAAAGCAATCAGCTCAGATCCTAGATTTCAAGTATGCAAAGAAAAACCTTAAAACCTGAGGGAAAACTAATACTGGGGATGTCAATAAAGGCCATATAGAAACTTACTAGATCACAAGCTTCACACACACCACATGGATTTAACTGGGGTTACCCTACACAGGAAATAATGCTTATCCCAGAAGCCATATGTTGCCAGTGGCAACTATGAGATATTTCCTCTTGAGTTACTGGTAGAGGTGTCCTGGAGATCTTCAAAACAATGCAGGTTATTGCCATTGTTGGTGGGTGCCCAGCAGAACTTCCTGGTACACTCTATTGCTGAAGACATCATACACATTGGTCATAAGAACAGAGAAGTCAAGGAAGCCGCTTATCTTTTATAGTACTGGAAGATGATACACAGAAGGAGAAGGACTGTAATAAATAACCTTTCCCACCTGTGAGCCCTGTGTAGTATAGTAACTACTGGTGTGGCATAGATATTGTATAAGTAACCAACTACTTTCTGATTGGATTTAAGGTCTATTTCACGGGAGGAAACTCGTGCCTGGTGCTGTAGATCTGATCTAGAACCCCTGGTAGGGAATCTCATAGGCCATCATGGGAAACCTAATGCTATTATTCTGTTAAGTGGACGTAGTATCAAAGTGCCCTCGAAATTCATATCTCTATATACATAGATCAATGCAACTTTCAAACCTCATCTGAGAAGTTTCTTTACGCAGTGGATGGTACTTAGTACAGAAACTCGCAAGCAGCTAATTTGCAGAGAATAAGAGTCAGTGTAATACTCAGCCACAAATGGGATATCCACATCATACGCCCTCCAAGGATTAGGAACTATTAAGGAGGAGAGGGCAGAAGGATTTTGGTGCCGTAAGAACTAGCTATTGAGAAGAACCAAAGCAAAACAATGTCTCCCAGAGACAGAAAGACTGTAGCACTCATGAATGAGTTCAAAGCAGTCAATATTATGGCATGAAGGGGGCATAAGTCCATGAGGCCCAAATTCTAACTGAGGAGCTATAGATAGTTGATAGCTTCTGGGGGAGAGAGAGAGTCAATTATCAAAACCATGCTCCAATGTATAACCTCACATATAGGAGTATTTGGCAGTGCTAATTAGACTTGATGTGTTATTTTAAGAAGAAGACATGAAATTGGGTTCATAGAGAGGTGGGAGTGGCTCTTGGAGAAGTTGAGGGAAGACTAGGGATTGATGTGTTCAAAATACATGGTATACAGGGAAGTCAGTACAGGAACTCAAGGCAGGAACCTAGATGCAGGAACTGAAGAAGAAGCTTTGGATAATGGACTACAAACTATAAGCTGGAAAAAAACCCTTTCTTTCCCAAATTGCTTTGGTTTTGATGTTTTATCACAGCAATACAAACTCTAACTAAAACATTCACAAGCTAAGAGACAAAGGAAAGAAATCAATCTAGTAAGCAAATGTAAGCTTAAACCAAACTGTTAGAACTGCCCTTCGTACCTGATAAAGTAGAGTTCAAACTAAAAAATAGCCTTTTGCATACTCTGAATTTGGACAGTAACATTTTGCATTGTGGGGAATGAGGAAAATCTATTCTATGGCATCTTAAAGTTTTATGGAGGATTCTCACTTATTTTTTGATTAATTAAACATTTTTATTTTTTACATATACATTTATATTACTATACATATATACAATCAACTACCTATAGCAAGAAGAACCATGACACATTAGGAATTATATAAATGTTACATTCTTAGTGTTTTGTCTATTTGTGTTTGATAGCCTTGAAGAAAACATCTTTCCTATCTTGGTACATCTAAAATTCTGAATGTAAATCAATCTCTATTGCATCTTGTCATTAGTGACTTAAAACATCTATCTAGATCTAAAAACATCTTAACCCTTAAAAAAAATAAACTCCCTTGTACAACTAAGCTACCTGATATTGTTCCCATATAACTCAATTATAATACAAGGTTTACTTCTAATACTTTGAAAGTGCTATTTCAGACTGTTTAGGATAAATAAATTATACAAGTTAATGGGTAGCTGATCAAATCATGGTCATGTCAATCACTAGTCTACTTTTAACACAAGAATATATATTTTAGGTGCAGCAGATAGATATGATTCTATAGAAAGATGAGGTAAGATAGTTAGATAAGGTCTTCAAAAACCTCAGAGACATGCAGAATACGGCATTTAAAAATGATTTTATTATTTTAAATATTCACTGACAATGAGACATTTTAACTCCTGGCAACACCCAGCCTACCTCAAAGAGGATGATGAGCATCAAAGAACCTCCTTATGGAGATGGTTTCAAACGTGGCAAATAAGCCACTGGGCAAAATGTCCTCATTTCCACCATAGACATAATTCTGCCTAAAAAAGGGCAAACTTGGATGCGGGCAGGGTCAATGGCCAAAGTCTGCCAAGACAGGGTAAGCAAGGCTTCAACAGTTCCTGCTTCACAATTATGTCTGTCAGATATATGGGGCCAGAAGGCTGAAGAAGATGCTCCAACATAATAGAGAGTTTTGGGTGACCACTCAGGTAGAAAACTGTCTCTGTCATCTTCTCATTTGGAAAGCTACTAACTTGCACTCCCAGCATACTCAAATAATCAAGTTTATTCCTTCTCACTTATTTTCATTCATTCATTCATTCATTCATTCATTTGGTTTTTTCAAGACAGGGTTTCTCTGTGTTTCAGCTCTGGCTGTCTTGGAACTTGTTCTATAGACCAAGCTGGCCTTGAACTCATGGAGATCTGCCTGCCTCTGCCTTCCAAGTGCTGAGATTAAAGGCGTGTGCCACCACCGGCCAGCCCCTTCTCACTTATTTTAGTAGATCTGTTGTGTTTAGAGTCACTAGAGGAGAAATTCAGATCAGACAGGAGAGGAGAAAAAAAACTATTTTAATCACACTTCCAACAAAGAGTTAACATCTAGACTATCTTAAGATATATGTATATGCATATGTATACACACACACACACACACACACACACACACAAACAAAGTTTCTAGTCAATAAATGGGCTAAAGTACTGAATAGACAGTTCTCAGAAGAAGGTACACAGGTGACCAATACATTATTAAAGACATGTCCAACATCCTTAACTATTAGGCAAGCGCAAATGAAAACTGTACTGAGACCCAGAAAATAATCACCCACAAACACTGGCAAGGATGGAGTGGGATTGGGGGGGGCCTGGGGTGGAGATGTGAGAAGACTCCTTATCAGTGTTGGGGCAAGCATGAATCTGTACAGCCTCTATGGAAATCAGCATGGAAGAGTCTCAAAAAACTAAAAATTGAACTACCAACAACCCAGTGTTTTTATCCCTGGAATATAACAGAGGATCCTAAGTACTATCAAGATAGACTTGGCCGTCCTTGTTTATTTCTGTCCTATTCACAAAAGCTAAGAACTAAAATGGCCCAGATACCCATCAGTAGATTAACAGCTAAAGACATGGTACATATACACAATGAAATTCTATTTGACTGTAGAGAAAAATCACAACATTTACAAGGAAATCGATAGAATAGGAAATAGCTGCATTAATTAAAATAAGCCAGGCTGAGAAATACAAATTTCACATTTTCTCTATTGCAGGAACCCAAGAGTTTACTTTTTGTACATGTATCCTGAATGCAGAGCAAAAAGGTTTCCTGGGTTCCATCAGGCTGCAGGCATGGTGTGTGTGTGTGTGTGTGTGTGTGTGTGTGTGTGTGTGTGTGTGTGTGTGTGTGTGCGTGCGTGCATGCGTGCGTGCGCACATGAGCCATAGTTAGCCAGCTGAAGCTCCCGCTGGTTCACACTGATGAATAACCACTCTGCCGTCAGAGCCCAACAGCAGTAGAAGTTCATGATCTGTCCGGTGGGAAGAAACAAACTTCAACTCCTTTGACAGCTGTATTCATGGTTTCTCAGCAGGGCAGTGTCCAGCCCTGTTGCACCTAGTATCCCTTGGCCACTGTGAGGTTCTGGTTCCTTGAGCCAGACCAAAACTCGCTGTGCACTAAGGCTTGCACAGCCAGGTCCTCCTCTCTCTGCATCCTACTGCCTCGTTCCTTCGGTGTATCCTGAGAAGCAGGTGTCAGAACCTCACAGGCTTCCTCCGGTAGCATGGTTTGGGTAGCTCTTCTGTCAGCTCTGTCTATTTCTCTATGAGCCAGGACAGGATCCCCCCACATCTGTAAAGTTGGGTCCTCAACCAGAGCTGCAAGACTAAAGTGGAACTTTGCCTACTGAGGATGCATATGAGGGGATGAAAACATACATAGAAAAGGCATGCAATTCCAAGGAGGTGGGGGGTACACTTGATCTGAGGGCTATAGGCCTAGGGTAGAGGGCCATGGCAGAGTTCCACATTTGGGACCAAAGACTGGGGAGGGGTGGGTGCAAGTCACGAGGTAGAGGCTCTCCTGACATGCTGTGAAAAATAGAAAAAGCCACCTCTGGAATCTTTCCTGTAGGGTCTCAGAGACTCCATGCCAGGAGGGAGAGATGGAAGCAGAGTGGGGGGTCCCGGGAAGCCTCAAGTTTTCTCAGCTACAAAAACAACCCCAAGGCTCTGTGGATGCAAAATAGGAATCTGGCCACAGCAACTGGGACTCTTGACACAGACCTGTCAGCCTCTTGCCTCCTGCTGATCACAGTGTGGCTGGTGAGGGAGCACCACACTGCAGTCAAATGTCTCCTCGTTAGTGTTATTTAACAGGGTGCTGTAAACTTAAAATATACAAACTTATAATATATTATAATAGGAGCTAAAGGTAACAAATGCCCATTTTGAACTGCAGTTTGATATCATCTCTGCTCTTAAAATTATTTTTTAGAAATGATTTGTTTTTATTTGTGTGTGTGCACCTGTGTGTGTGCGTGTGTGTGTGTGTGTGTGTGTGTGTGTGTGTGTGTGTGTGTGTAGGTATCATATGTTAGAGTGGATACTCACTAAGGAAAGAAAGGGGCATTATGTCAAGAGTGAACAGAGTTGTGAGCTGCCAAGCCTGGGTGATGTGAATTGAACTTGGGTCCTCTGGAAGAGTAGCAAGTGCTCTTAACCACTGGACCATCTCTCCAGACTTTAATTTTTTTAATTGGCAAATGTATATGTATTTAGGAGTGTGTGTGTGTGTGTGTGTGTGTGTGTGTGTGTGTGTGATGTGTCATTATATGTTTCATGTACTGTTCAAATCAGGGTGACTATGTCCACCTCCTTAATGGTCAGGTTGGGTTTCACAGGCGCACTCCCGGCCTGTGTCACTGGACAGAGTGGAAGGTATTGGGCCCTCCAGTCTGTCTTCATGAATGTTGTTCATTTGGGCCACTCACATGCATCTCATCTGGGCAGCAGGGTTGGGGGGCACGGGGAGGGGCTGTGCTCCGCAAGTATTTCTCCTGCCTCACATTCAGTGGTGTCAGGTTGGCACCTTGGCCGACTGTAATGGATATCTTTACCCCACAGGAATCTGTAGACACCTCAAACCAGGACTTCATTTCTTCTTCCTCCTGCTGACTGGTTGCAGGCATCTATCTGCACACCACAGCACAGCACTGGCTGGGGTGGTTTGCTATTTCACATTCATTCCTCCTTCTTCTGAGTGGAGCTGCTTTTCAAGCATTAGGGTAAGAGGAACAGTGGCAGAGGTGACCAGGGCCACTCTCATTTGGAGTTTTCACTGCTAACAGCATGGAGAGGCCTATCCTTATGAGCCTTGACTGGAGGCAGATGCCCAAATGCTGGGTCCTGAATGACCCCAGGTGGAGAGGAAGAAAATCACCAGGACCTGTATTTAGGGATGGGAGGAGAGTCTTAGAGCTCTCTGCAGGGCTGATCCTAGGGCTTTATCCTAGGCTGGATCACAACAGTAGCTGCCGACATATGTCTAGGTCTCACTGGCCTTCCATCCTCTTTCCCTGGTTTTTATATAACTCTGTGACCTGGGAGATGCCCACACACTCACCTCGCGACCTCCTGTTCCCAATGGGCCCTCTCTTCAATGACCTGAGGCTTCATCTACTTCAAAGGTGGGCACAGGAAGCAAACACAATCATGTTCACATGCAAGACAGCCCAAGTCCTTGCTCTTTCAGCCTCTCCTGCTGCCATCCCACTGTGGTCATCCCCTGTCCCTTCCTGCACTGAGCACACCATCTGCGCGGGGTGCTCTTCTGTGAGTCACCCAGGCTTGAGAAAAAGTCTCTTGACATTAGAGAAGTCACATAGAAACAAGGAGCAAAGTTGAGTGGCATAATTTTGGAGACCTGAGGAAGGCCTTAGACCTTAGCTCTTTATTCCGAGAGAATGGACGGATGGAGGCACATTGGCTAAGAGAGGGAACAGTTGGCCACTACGGGCAAGAAGCTGCCCTCCCCCCATCACTTGATAGTTTCCAGATTTGTTGTATGCCTGTCAAAGGAGCAAAAATGACGTAAAAGGACACCTGCTTTGGAAGGTGTGTGACCAGAAATGAGTGGAAAACATTGCAATAGCTACACGCTGATGGCATTCTCTTTGTTGAGACATCTTAAGCTCAGCTGTTATGTTGGTATTAGTAGTTCTAATTTCTTGTTTAATTTCCATGCAAGATAGGGCTTGCCTTTAAAGTGCACTGACAGAGGTAGCATACTATATTTAGTGAAGCAGATGCTATCTACAAGTTACAGGGAAGTGACTGTGACTGCAGCTAGGTCCCGGGTTGGTGAAATAAACCACAATCAAGAAACGAGGAGCAGGAGAGAAGCAACATTCTAGAAGTCACTAAGAACCAAAGTTGCCTGACTCTGACTGGTGATGACTTCTTGGTCCTTAAACGTCCTCCCATGCCTGAGCCGTATGGCCTTCATGCTACTGGGGTTAGAGGAAGAACAATCACATCAAAAGATTTCCTCTGTACCCTGGGAAAATGATTATCTTCTTCTCCACTGGGCAGTTAAGTGTCTAAACCTCAAACCACTAGTGCAGCTGTATGAGTTTAGGAAGAAGGAGAAACAGGGCATAGATCTTGTGACATTAACCTAAACTGAGGAGCCATCAAAAGGTTTCTGACAGTTTTACAGGAAAAGAAAACACAGGCACAGGGCAGGCATGAGGCTGGCCTGGGCCATGGGACTGATGAAACTGAGGGTCCAAGTTTGCAGTGGCCCAGCCATGTTCTTCCCATCCTGAATACAGAACTCACTCTGGGGTTTTCACTATAGACAAACACAGGCTGCCAGTGTGAACTGTCTCTGTGATGGTAAATTTCCCAGCAGGCCTTAAAGTTAATATATATAAATTAAAATTAAAGTACAAATTAATACATATATATAGATAGAATATGTTTTACAATAATCTGTATAAGCTAATGCCAGTTTTTACAGCTCACATTAATTATTAGAGAGTCAGGTTACATTACTTTTGGACTTGCTACACACTTCCATGCATACCAAGTTCATGTCAAGTCCTTAGTAATCATATGTGACCAGTGGCTAACACTGCCCTGCTGGCCTGTGAAGGCTGGGACTTAGCATGTAGTCATAAATCACATAGCTCTGAGTCTGAGTCCTATGGAGACTTAAAACTTTCACCTATCTTTGCACTCAGGTTTTCTCGGGTAAGAAATCAGCCCTGTGAACCCACAAAGCCAGCAGCATCTTGCAGGTGCCTGGCCCTCCCTAGCACCCCGAGGTCCTCCACTGCTGTGAGGTGTTCATGTGGAAGCTTCAGGAGATGTGCTTTCTTGGTTTGTCATTCAGCAGAGAGCACCAGTGCTCAGTAACTTCCTTCAGTTGGAAACAAACATATACTGAACACATCTCTATGCGGGAGACATTGACTTTCAGAACTTGACAATTACGCAGCCAGATCCTGCAGCGGGTAGAGAGGGTGAGCACTCTGTACTATGCAGAATTGTTCTGAGACTCTGTCCACACTTCTTGTTGATTGTAATCAAGTCAGCTATTAGCCTAGCTGGACTGGTATAGAAACAAGATGCCTCTTCTTAAACCGACTGTGCAGCCAACCATCACAAAGTCGTACTGAGTACATACACAAGTATTAATAGAGGCCTGTATTTATTAATACATGTATGGTGATTGCAGTGTAATGACATCCCCAGGTTATATAGTATAGATATGTGTAATACTGCACAGTGGCCCTGCCTTCTCATCACTTCACTAGAGGAAGCAGTCCCATGAGTCTGTTACTATAGAAAAAGTCAACGAAACAATCCACTAACAGGAAAGACACTTGAAAACAAAACAAAACAAACAAAAAATACCATCACTATATGGGACAGCAAAGAAAGAAACAAGGCTTCTAGTAAAAATACAAGGACACAGTTAGGAATGAAATACGGGCCCTAGGCAAGTGACCAGTTGTGCTGTGTGCTTGACATTAGCTTCACTCTGCCTTGGTCTGAAACTTCCTGCTCTGGTCTTGCTGTTCTCAGTGGGCCAAATACCTGCTAATGTACCCCTGAGCTGCCTCAGTGTTGGGGACATCACCAGGAGTCCCACAGTTTATGAAGATAAGATATCAACTTCAGCCTCCTGAACTCCTGGGGCCACACATACCCAGAACATGAGTCAGCTCCCCCAAAGGGTATCAGTATCCATGACTGACATCTGAGAAACATGCTGGCCTGCCACAGGGAGCCTGGGCACAAGTAGCATGGCTGGCCAGGACTTCTGTACTGGAGTCCCTTTGACTATGACCTAAATGTCCATAGACATGCCTTAGAGACGGCCTACTACTCATTGGTGTCCTCTGGACTCTATGTTACGGCTTTGCTCTAAGTTCTATCCACTCAACAAAGAGGTTGATCCAACCTTGGAGCCAGAGGGAATTTCCACCACAGGGAGTTTCAGATGGTCCCTTCCCACTGAGTTGCAAGGCATGCTTACTGATGCAATAAGGACATAAAGACATGAGAGTAATCGATCACTTTTAAATTGGATTTAAGTCCAACTCCACAAAATGAAACACATATCTGGCATATTAACCCTACCAAGAGCCTCTGATTTGACTGTCATGGGCACTAGGGGAGAGCTTACTGCTACTCTTAGGAAAAACTGTCATTGTATTAAGCCAAGTCCTAATGATTTGTCATTTGCCCATAGATCAGTGCATCTCTGAGCCCTCGTCTGGAAGCTTCCATTTGCAGTAGATGGTGATTAATGAACAGAGGGAACCACAGCTGGCCAGAGTGCAGAGAATGAGACTGCAGAATTCTCAGCCCTATGGGAAACATATGTACAGCATTTCTCCCTACTAAGGCTCTGAGCCAGAGGATAATCACAAGGAAACAGTGTGCTTTGACTCATCAGGGCAGATGGACAGTAGTTACAACAGTATGCACGAGAGC
The DNA here is from genome assembly GCF_903995435.1 of Acomys russatus. Taxonomy (NCBI): domain Eukaryota; kingdom Metazoa; phylum Chordata; class Mammalia; order Rodentia; family Muridae; genus Acomys; species Acomys russatus. The sequence goes on from NC_067139.1 coordinate 15,437,722, forward strand.
CAGGTAAGACCAAGGCAGACCAAATCTCAGCATGGAGATTAGAATTGAGCATAAAATCCTACCCCTATCCATTGAGCTGTTGGCAAAACTGTTAGCTGATTGGAAGAGGAGAGACAGTTTTCCCTAAGACTGTGGTCCCTAGTAAGTTGACCAGAATCCAGTGAAAGACCACACTGCCAAAGATATTTGGGTCTTGAATTTTTTTTTAAAGACTCAAAGTTGGGTGAGTAGGGATCTGGGAAGAGTTGGTAGATGGAATAAATATGATCAAAACATGTACAAAAATCTCAAAGAAATAGACAAAAAGAAACAAGAACTCAGCCCAAGAAACCATGGAAGAAGATGCTTACCACTTTCAGCTTGTCCACGAGTCAGCACACCAGGGAAAGGGCTCCTAAGAAGTGCTCATGTCTCAGTTTCTTGGAGTTGAAGTAATACCCAGTGTTGCTACAAACCACATGCTCATAGAGGCAGACAGAGCTCTTCAAAGGATAAGAGACAGTGTACATGATTGTATCCACCAGAGTTTAAGATCTCCTCAGCAGAGCCTGCAAAATGGAAATCATGGGAGAAAGACCCAGTCCAAAGAGCAACTCAGCCTTGTCCAGCCTGAAGAAAATAATAGGAGAAGTGATGCTGAAGGCTGAGCCTTAAATAGGTGGCCAGTTCCAGTTCCACTAAATACTCACCCCAAGCATCCTCTTTCCTGAGCACTGATATGTATGGATACCTCTGACATAGGGAATGCACAAAATATCCATGGGGATTCTGTATGACAGCACCAGGACAGTCCCTGCAGCATGGTCACCATGGGCCAGACAAAGCCCTTCACTCACGTCTCTGCTTCATCCCTCATGACAAATCTGGCTTCCAGATGCCTTTGTAACAACTGCCTGGGTGTCTAGCAGCCACAAAACCACATGAGTACTGGGCAGCTGGCCCCTGCCCTCCCTGGAGGTGTGTGCTGCAACAGGCTGTGTGATACTCCAGGGATCACCATCTGACTAGAGATGAACTTCACTGGTGAGTCACTAAAATGAGAAAGAGGCCAGCTTGTGTTGTCCACAACTCTGCGTCTCAAAGGGAGGGGCAGAATCACCAGGCATATATATGAGCGGTGTATTTTAGGGGTGGGGAGAAGTCAGCTGGTCCTAGAAGTATTATTTGTGTAGACCTCAGACTGTGCCCAGAGAACAAACAGTGTATCATCACAATAAGAGCTGCATTGTTAGAAACGGCCACTTCAGTCCAGCAAGGATACACTGAGCTCACTTGCATGTCTCTTCCTCACGAAGTTTGGTAACAATACATACCTTGGCCTGAGAAGCCCTATGACTGGGCAGGGCAGGGAAGACACACATGAAGAGGCTGTGATCCTGGGGTCAGACAGAGGCAGAGTGGCCGAGTGGAAAGGAGGCTGAGCTGTGACTCATTTCTATGATGTGCGTTTTCATTCTTTGCTGATCAACTGTCAGCTTGTAAGGAGAAAACGCCCAGGTCACGCTCAGTTCTTCAGTTATTAGAACTGCTCTGTGGTTCCCCGGATCCTTGGCCATAGCTACTGGCATGAACTGAAACATAGAGGCTATTTCCATGCTAGCAGCCTCATTTGGTTTTGATTAGGATGAGTGAGGAGAGGAGAAACACAAATCTCTGTCAGCCCGAGCACTGATGGGTGGATGCTGGCGTTTCAACAGAAGCTGCATCTGGGGCCCAGGGCTAGAACGCAGATGGTCAGGCGATACTCCCAGGTTTGCAACCTCTTCACTGGCACTGCCACCTGCAATCTCAGTCAGAACCTGCGGTTGCACTTCAGAACGGTCTCTTAGAGGGACAGCCTAGGCTCCGTCCTACTCGCAGATGGGGGAACCCTCCAAGTAGAGCCAGTGACCTCTGGTAGCCCTGGTAGCCTGCCTCTGGCCTCAGCTCTGACTGTAAGACACCAGCTATGCTATGGAGGTTTTGTGTGGCTGTACAGAGGACTATCCATCCTGGGCGTCGTAATCAAACCTGAGCCACTCGCCAACTCCTGACTTGCCCCTGTGTGGTATTTGGCTGAGCTCCGCAGCAACTGTTGTGAAGGTCAAGAGAACACATGGCATTGTCTCTAGAAAAAGAAGAGGCAGCTTTGGGCTCTGAGCTGTGTGTACTGAATAAAAGACTAAGGAAATGTGCACTCCAATTTTTCAAAAGATGCATATGCATTAAAATGTGTCATGTTAGCCATTTTTAGTTACTCAGTTTAGTAGCATTAAATCCAACCATGTGGGGCCAGGCATGGTGACGTGCGCCTTTAATCCCAGCACTCGGAAGGCAGAGGCAGGTGGATCGCCGTGAGTTCAAGGCCAGCCTGGTCTACAAAGTGAGTCCAAGGCAGTCAAAGCTACGCAGGGAAACCCTGTCTCGAAAAACCACAACAAACAAACAAACGAACAAGCAAAACAAAACAAAACAGAAACAAAAATAAAATAAATCCAACCGTGTGGTGGTGACGTCATCACTTCCATCCACCATCAGAACCTTTTCCTCTTGCCAAACTAAAGCTCTACAATTCCTCATCCTCCCACTCTGACCTCTTGGTGACCTCCGTTCTGCCCTGCATTTCCATGGGTTTTACTCCTCTAGGAACCTCATGCGTGTTTTTCCTTTTCATGTGACCATCCTATTACTTAGGTCATAGGGAACTCAAGTTTCATCCATGCTGTAGCATAGGCAAGAATTTCCTTCCTTTCATGGCTGCATAGCATTTTACTGCATGAAATGGAGTTGAGGGTACAGATAAAAAATGCACACATACACATACGTGTGAAGTGGCACATCGGTTGTGCACGTTCTTTGTACAGGAGTTAATAAGGCCCATTGAAGTCCCCTAGACACACTCAAGCTCGCATACTCATTACCTGGGTTGGTGTGTGTGTTTGTGTGTGTGTGTGTGTGTGTGTGTGTGTGTGTGTGTGTGTGTGTGTGTGTGTGAGAGAGAGAGAGAGAGAGAGAGAGAGAGAGAGAGAGAGAGAGAGAGAGAGAGAGAGAAGAAGAGATCCACACCTTGGCCTCCTCTTCTTTATGGCTGTCAGCATCTAGCAGCTTATTGAGATGGTAAGCTATAGACTTTGACTTTTTGTGAAAACGGTCCTGAGGCTGCTAGCCAGTTTTTAACCTTCACAGTGGCTATCCCAGGGATGCCTCACACGCCTTGTGTTTTACAGTCCTTACAATCATCTGCAGATCTCACAGATACTTTTAAACCTCTGGTCACATTCCCTATGCCCCACCCACAACTCTAACTAATCTAGAGGGAACAACACTTGGGCCATCCATCCACAGATCCAATCACTTTCTACTTATGGCCAGAGTTCTCGACTGTTCCCCCTTCCTCCCCTGGGACTGCATGGAAACACATGCTAGATGTCATGCCACATGGCAAGCCTGCTTTAAAGTTCATAGATCTCAGCCTACTTCTTATTTAAGAGACATTTACTAAGCAATTACACTATCCTGATATCTATCATCTTTTTGGTTTGGGCTTATCTGCCTGAGCAGGAAAAAAAAAAAAACCTGCTTCCTATTTCCTGAAATAAAGTACCAAACACATTTTACCAGTCCACTTGCACTGATCATAAGATGTTTTTCTCTTGTGCATATGCATCACACTCATGCAATTGCCTTAAAGAATATCTTAGAGTATTGGGAAACACAATGAAATGAAAATTTCCCAGGAGAGCCCAGTTGATAGGCTGACTGGGTGTAGGTAGGTCACTCCTGCTAGACTGGGACATGGAAGCTGTGGAGCCTAAGGAGAGGGTGTTGTGGAAGCTGTTCTCACAAATCACCTTGTTGAAATCAGTTGGGAAAGATCAGATCACTGCAGCCACGTGGAGACATGGCATTGGTCGGTGGCTTTGCGATAAGCACCCTTCTGGGACCTCAGGTATCTGCCATCTGTCCAGCACTTTTCAGTCAGCCAAAAAAACTTTCCCTCACAGCATCTCACATGCATATCAGTTCCCATGCGTTATCTGCGGTTCACAGAAGGAATCTTAGGGTGCAAACCACATCAGGGTCAGTACTGTGGGCACATTTGGGACCGGACTTCCCTTCTTGGGGTTCTGTTCTGCCTGCTGAGATTTTTGCTTCTTCTTGCAGCTTCCTAGTGAACAGTTTTTACTTCAAACTCTGGGGCAGCCAAAGGGTGCCCTTCATGTTCTATTGGTTGAGCTGAGGGTCAGGCATGTCACTGTGGCCTTGGAAGGGAATAGTCTTGCCTGGCATGTCACTCCTAGGCTGGGATCTTGATGGGCCTGCCTGAGCCCAAGGAGCAGGTATTCCAACCTTTTCCCTCCCACCTGAGGTGTCCATCACTATAACGAATAACTAAGGCAGTTCCATTTTAAAGCAGAAACCTTAATTTTGGCCCACAGTTTTGGGAGCTTTAGTTCATGACTGATTGAGTGCATTGCTTTGGGCCCGGGGAAGGCAGCACACCATGCAAAGGTAGAGCAAAACCAGTTTATCAACCAGAAAGCAGAGGGGAAAGGAGGAAGAGACAGGTCCTACAATCTACACAGACAAGTCCTTAACTGCTCTGAATCTTTGCCAAGTTCTCACCTGCTAAGATCCCACCGTTCCCTAACTATGCCACCACAATGACCACGCCTTGCACATGTGGGCCTTTGGGAGACAGCCAGACCACAGCACCATGCCCTGCTGTCTCATCTCATCTTATCTCGTGCCATCTCCTCACAGATGCATTGGTCGCCATGTATGGCTGTGACCACAGTATTTTACAGAACAACCCAGGGGAGGGGAGGGCTCTGAGTCCTCAAGGCGGAGAAGGCACAGTGGAGTGATAATGGCGGGAGTGTGAAATAAGTGCTTTTCACTTCAGGGTGGACAAGGAAACAAAGAGAAGGACAAAACCAGGGCCTGAGTCCAGACTTCAGAAGCCCACTTCAGCAAGCTATTCGATCTAACCAGACCCCACTCCTTACAATTATTCCAAAAATAATGTCACCAGCAGACGAGCAAGTATATCAAATATGAGCCTGCACGTGTTGGAGGCCATTCCAGATTCAAATTATAACACCATCCTTACACAGCTGCACCTTTCTTTCCCATTCCTTCCGGGCACACCCTATTCCATTTCTTCTATTCCTATGTTCTGCTATTGAATTGCATATGCTATTGAATTAATGGTTTTGAACTATAGCTCACCTCTGTCACCTACTTTGACAGATAGGATGTGAGAGGAAATGACTTGTGTCATCTCGCATGAATACTTTAAGAGTGGGTGCATGGGGTGCCAGTGTCTACTTTCCCTTGCCAAGCACACATACATGTGTTACATGCTGGCGGAGCCTGCCTGTTACCAGCTCACAGTTCAGTTCCTGCCTCTTTCCTTCTTCACCCAGCCCACTCAGCTGACCCAGCCTACCCACCCACACCTCAAGCCTCCCAATCCAACGCTGCCATGTTCTCTGCTTAGTACACTGATGGTGTGACTTGGAAGGTGGGATGTCAGGAACATTCCAGCACCTCCCATCTTGCTGCAGGTGGGACAAGAGGGCTCTAGCACAGGGGTAGGGTGGCCATTGTTCTTGGTTTGCCTGGCACCAACTGAGGGCCTCCCCACCCATATTCTGCCTCCTCCTAAGACCCTTGTGTGCCTCCAATTTTAAGAAATGTGGCCTCTTCCACGCTCTACAGGGAAATTCTGGGTGACCTCTCTGGATGGGCTGGGGGGATGAGTCACAGCCTGTGTGGGAGCAGCCAGGATGCAGGTGCCACATGTACCCAGCCCACTCCTGGGAGTGGCCCAGGCCTGGGACATGTGCTGGGCGGGAAAGAGCAGCTGTTTCTAATTTTCCCTTTACTGATTCACTGTGACAGGTTATTACAGCTCTCTTCTGGTGTGCCATGTCCAGAGAGGTACTTCCTTCTCACCAGGAAGCTACAGTATGGAGGGAGGTGGTAGAGTACCCTCCATGGGCAGCATGCTGTTTCTGCCGTCGTGTCTCCTGGTCCCACTTTGCTAGCCTGGCCTTGTAGAAAGTGCCCCTGCTCTTCATGTCCTTCTGAAGACCCAGGGTTACTTCCTGTGATGTCAGCACTCAGTGACACATCATACGTCCTACCCCTGGGCCAGAGCCACAAGTCCACCAATGTGAGTGGCATAGTCCTGGGCTCCAGGGAGTGAGGTGAAAAAAAAAAATCCTCACTCTGAGGGGATCCTGAGTTTGGTTATGGACTTTTGTCTAATCTCTCAGGAAACACAGTGACCTTGATTGTTGTCATCCCCCACCAGACACACACTCACAACAGGGACAACCATGGATGAGGAGCCATCACCACAGAGTAATCCAGTACTGCTCAATGAAGCCTTTGTGCACGGTCATATTTTTAGACCCCTATGAGCAAATCAGGGCCGCAGAGTGCGTGTCTTTTGAGGGCCTCCTCAGCACCACCCATCTTCGGAAGGGCTCTTTAACATCCCACATTTGTAGCTTCTTTGTTCCCATCCGATGCCTGTGCACATCCCGCTGGCTGCAATTACAGTATAAACGCAATGTTGTTGTTCTCTTGTAAAATAAAAGGTCTTCCACGGCTGTGTGACCGTGAGGCATGTTACTGAGCACCGTGCTTTGTTTCTGGATTCCCCGCTGCTGACATTTAAGTTGGTTTCATTGGTCAGCTTTCAGACCTGCAACAAAACATCCAGGGCAGTTGATTTTGCTCAGTCTTGGCAGGGTGGGGCTGTGGCACCTGCATCAGCTCACATTTGGCAATAAAGCTGCTATGACAGTCACATCAGGTTGGAGGCACTTGAGCCTGTGTGTGGGAAGCTGAGTGCTCCCACAGGAAGTTAGAGAGCAGATGAGGCCCCACAGTGCCTTCAGGGGCCTGTGCCCTTGATGTAAAAACTTCACACTGGATCCTAATTCCTGAAAGTCCTATCATTTGCAAATGGCCCTAGCCCGGAAACCAGGCCTTAAGTCACAAGCATCCAGCTTACGCCAGTTTTTGTCAGCCTGACACATGCTAGAGCTATGTGGGAAGATGGAGCCTTACCTGAGACAGCACCTCCATCAGACTGGCCTGTAGGGCAAATCTGTGGGGACATTTTCTCGGTTAATGATTGATGTGGGAGGGCCCTGCCTGTTGTGGGTGATGCCACCTCTGGACTGGTGGTCATGGGTTGTAGAAAAGGAAGCTGAACAAGCCATGGAGGAGCAGGCAGGAAGCCGACTCTCTCTGAACTCTGCTTCAGTTCTAGCTTGAGTCCCTGCTCTGACTTCCTCCAGTGACGGGCTGTGGCTAGAATGTGTAAGCCTGCCTCTGGGACCGAGTAATAAACAATTGCTCTGTCTATCTTTGCTGGGACTTTACCTTATAAACACACTCCATTTATAGGGGTTGCATGGCTCTTAACATCTTTTAGTCTTAGACTATTTGCCTTCCATTTTCTAAGCAATTAAAAATAACAATACTACTACTATTACTACTGCTGCTGCTACTACTAGTAGTAATAATAATAAAATAATAATAATTATACAGTTGCTGTTTCAACACAGCTCACCAAGCTTGTGAAATTCCTAAATGCCTTTTTTGGGTCTCACAGAGACTCTTCATGAGAACAAGAAAGGTACAGTATCCACACAGGTCCAGCCCTTCACTCCTCTGCTATGGCTCTAGCCTTAGGTGAGGTGCAGTGTGGTATCCTTTAAGACACGACTGGGCTCCACAGCAAGGCAGACTGCCAGGGTGCAGTTGGTTCATGGAGCTGGCAACAAGCTCATTGAGATTTTTGCTGAATGGACGTTGAATGAGTTTGAAATCAAAGGGTAAACCACAACTCGTGAGGAGGAAACAAGAGATGGTTCTAGAGAGAACGAGGCTTGCAGAGTGTGGCAGACAGTGGAAAAGCAGCCACCCATCCCCGGGCTCAGAAACCTGACTCGTGCTGCTTGATTTTCCTTTTCAGATGACTATAACGAATGTGTTTTGTTTTGGTTTTTTTCTTCCTCTGGTTTTTCAGAGTTAGAAGTAGCAGTGTTCATTAGAATCCCTGTCGATGAGCTCACCCTGCCTGAGCTGGCCTGCTCACTGGTCACTTTGTCTCTGCTGTTTCAACAGTGGAAGATCAGAAGAAACACAACACACACACACACACACACACACACACACACACACACACACACACACAAGTGGAAGGCTAAAAGGGCTGTGCCTCATGCCCAGGGGTGGTTTCTGCAGCCTGGAGAAGCTCCAGAAGCTATCACAGGCCCACAGAGGCCTGGAAATACAGATGGACCATGCCAGAAATATGTCACCTATAATAAAATGTGACACTACTAGTCTTTAAAATTCAGGTCAGGCAATATGGCAAGGTAGTGGGGGTGTGGGGATCAGAAGCCCAAACATGGGGTCCTGGTGATGAGCCATAGGGAGATCTGTACTAATCAAGAATAGGACAGTTGCCTTAATGCTCCAGGGCCCTGTCCCCAGCTCCACAGCACTTTAGATAGTCAAGGCAGTGGGTGCTTGATGGCATTCATGCCCCAGCTGGGGTTGTCTTCAGGGAATCCAGCCCTCAAGGAGGGGCCAGCGAGGTTCACACACAGAAGTTTGCTGAATGGGCTGGTCATGTGGGCTCCTGGGGTTCCTTTGGGCCTTCAGCAAATTCCAGTACAAGGACTGAGCCTGTGGATAAAGATAGGGACGGCTGCCTGGGTGGAGGGATGAACAATAGGAAACAGGACTGGGCTCTGCAGCCATCTTGATAAGGCCCCAGGTAGTACCACCCTAACCAATTCAGCATAGCCATGGTACCTGTGCTGGGCTTTGGCGGGGACTGAGAGTCTGCCAGGCTCAGTGCTGCTGCGTTTTTCTCATGGAAATGTGTTGAGCCTGTCTCTTAACCTCCTGCCCCATATTCTGTCTTGCAACTTCCTGCGTTTCTGGGTTAGGGCTTCCAGAATCCTCCAACACAACTCTCATGACTTGCCTGGCTCCCTACAGGAGGACAGATGGAGACTGGGAAAGCATGTCTTGGAGGGGAGACGGGGCTTGAGGCAGAGAAGCTTCTGTTGAGGAAGCTTCAAGTAGATGTCACTCTCCATCTGCAGTGGGGAGACGGTGAAGGGTGCAGAGCAGGGGCTGGCATGGGAACCCCTTCTCCCTGAAGCATCCAAATAGTTCTAGTGTAGACAGAATTCAGTATACAAAGGGTGGCTGGCAAGAGGAACACTTAACAACAAGATGTTGTGGGCATCCTGCAGGCATTTTCTCTGCTCCTTGGCTCTGCCCTGCTGGCTTGTGCCCTTGTCTACCCTTCATATCCTTGAGCTTTCAGTTCCCAACCTTGGATTAAAGTAGCGGGACCCAGTGGTCTCCTAAGTGTGAACCTGATGAGCCGTCCTAGGCTGCCTCAGGTTGAGACCAGCAGCCAGCACACCATCCTCAACCCTTTAACCTACTTAGTGAATGACTTATGCAATTGAAAAAAAAAAAAAAAAAAAAACACCAAACTAAACAACAACAGAAACGCAAGCCACAGATTCAGTGACTGAGTTCCACCGGGAAAGTCAACTTTCTTGGTGGAAACAGTGATGCAGTGCTCGGTCCTGTTTAGCTGGCACAGGCAGCTGCCCCGGCTCTGCGAAAAAGAGGCGCGGCTGGCCTGACTCAGTGGAAGGAAGTGGTGTGTTTCCATCGCTGAGCTCAAAAACAAGGTGGTTTGAGGAACGGCCTGCGTGTCGTTGGCATTTCCCTGTCTTGTTTATGAAACAAGGTGGGAATAAAGTCAGGGTTACTCTAATCTTGTCTTTTACGAGAAACCAAGAAGCCCGCAGTGGAAGGCAGGCTGAGGCAGGCTGGAGACACTGGGGAAACCCGAGGGCAGAGGGACAGGCAGGGGGCTGACATGCTGCCTAGCTCTCTAGCACCGAATTTTAGATGGACAGCCAGGCCAGCCTAATCACTGAGTCCTAGGCCGAGAAGACACACACACACACACACACACACACACACACACACACACAGAAGAACACAGGCACACACTGAGGAGCACAATGTGAGACAAGGAAACAAACATCATCTCCAAGCTAGAGAGTCCTCTGGAGTGCCAGCACTGTCTGTGATGGATCTTGTGTCAGCCTTCAGGGTTATGAGAAAATAGTCTGCAGTTTGTGCAGTGTGGTGTGTCTTGCAGCAGTGCAGCATTTTCCTAGAGTCTGTTTCCTGCAGAGGAGCCCAGAACCTATTGAACGGAACCCTCATTTTACAGCTGAGGAAATTGAGGTCCTGTAATTGGGTCCTCATGCCCAACAGGAACCAGTCGTGTTTCCCGAGTGTCCTGTAAGTGCGTGATGGGAGGAACAAACCAGAAGTATAGGAAAAGTATGTGGTCTAAATGGTTCAAGTGGGGGCCGGGAAAGTACAGAGGTGCTGCAGCTGGAGCCCAGGAAGGCAGCAGAGGCAAAGGAGAGAGGATGGGCTGCTAGGGCGCAGAGATCCAACCTCCACTGTGGAGGCCATGGTCAGGAGGCCATGGTAAGAAAGGGAGCAGTGAGCGCTATGCCAGTGCCAGTGAGGATGGGATGAGAGGCACAGGAGAGCTCTGGCTGACCCTGACTTAAGGGAAGGGATTGTGCTACCTGTGACAAGGTTAGCTGTGGATACAAGACAGAGGAGAGAGGATCAGGAAAGCTCCTGAGTGTGGAGATGTGTGGCTGTTCATCAGATGACTGAAGGCTTGCCAAAGGAGCTGCACTGCAAACACCATTAAGAGCCAAGGCATGGCTGCAATGCCTGAGGTCATCCGCAAACCTTCACTGGGCAAGGGCAGTAGCGATCTGAGGACTGCCAAGAACAGGACCAGGGAGAAAAGGAGAGGCCAGGACGGGGGTGAGGAGGAGAAGCACAGGTTGAAAGAAGTGACCAGGAAGCTGGAGAGGGCTGTTATTCATGGAATGCTACCAGGCCAACCCCCGCCCCCCGGAGTTGGTGGTCTTGGCAGCTGCAGTTTGGGGATGACAGACGAAAGTCAGTGAAAGAAGATGAATTGTCAGAATGAGTTTGGGTGACTCAAGGAGTGACTATATAGAGGGGAACTGAGAGATTCAGCAAATGTCGGGATGCCCTGAGAGGGGAGAATGCTTTTTAGGGGACCCAGTGAGGCTTGCATGCCTGTGAGAATGATGCTGTACAGAGAATATCTGCTACTGTCAGGGAGCTGGCAGGACCACAGGCTAGCTAACAGCCCGGAGGGACTGCGATGGGCCAAGGGCCACCTGCCACTGTTTCACCACTAAGAAGACCCAATTCTGTTCTCCTTCCAAGAAGCCACACCACTTAGGGAAGGCCCCTAAAGTGATTGAGTTCTCACCAAATAGGGATGTGACACTTACTGGCAGACGGAGTGGGTCCTGGAGGGGACTCACCCTCCTATGAGTAGAGACACTGCAGGGATATGGCCTTCTTTCTCCTGGCCCTGGACTTAGACATTACTTGCTGTGACTACTTAGGGATCTCTCTCTCTCTCTCTCTCTCTCTCTCTCTCTCTCTCTCTCTCTCTCTCTCTCTCTCTCTCTCTCTCTCCCTCCCTCCCTCTCTCTCTCTCTCTCTCTCCCTCTTTCTGAGACAGGGTTTCTCTGTGTAGCCTTGGCTATCCTAGACTTGCTTTGTAGACCAGGCTGGCCTCGAATTCACAGCAATCTGCCTGCCTCTGCCTCCCCAATGCTGGGATTAAAGGCGTGCATCCATGCCTGGCTCCTACTTTGGGATAATAAGGAGGTCATTTTAAAACAAAAGCAAGCAGAACATGACAGTGCATTGGACACTTGGTGTCACTGGCCACTGGAGACCAAACCCTAGCCTCTCATTAGGTGAGACTGTGAACCCACATGGGTCAGTAGCTTTCTTTTCTTTCTTGTAATGCCTCTGATCTTAAAACTGGAGAGTGAAGTTCTGAAAGAGAGCTGATAGTATCGCATGACATCAATAAATACTTGGGAAAAGCCACCAGCTTATTAAGAAGAGAGGTTTTCCGCGGCTGTCCTTGGAGGGCTCAGCCTGTGACGAGCTGATTTCCGTTGCAGTGAGCACCTATAAGAGCCTGGCACATGGTAGAGGAAAACCATTTTTTCTCATGGTTGGGGGTGGGCACAGAGTCAGAGACAGACTAGGAGTGCTTTAATCTAGTCCAAGGACACCTCAATGACCTAAAACCTGACCATAAGCCCTTCCATTTAAGAGTACACTACCTCCTTGGGTACTACTCTCTAGCACATGGACCTTTGTGATTTACGCTTCAAAATAATTAAAAATTTTCTTTCAATATTTAAAATTTGTGAAGGAAGACATCTAGGCCTAGAAGTTTCCTTGTGAGAGAAATGATAACTGTAAACCCAATTTTAACAGTTTGGGTTATCCAATTCTTCTTCTTTGAGATAGGATCTCACACAGTAGGTCACAATAGATACATAGTATCTAACGTACTCTGTATCCTGGGCTGGCAGGAGAGGCTTCGGAGGGCAAGGGAGACGGTGCCAGCGTTTAAGAGCACTGGGAGCATGAGGACCTTTTGGCTAACGGAGATCTTGAAGGAAAAGGAAAACGAGAAAGGGAGAAATGAGATCTGGTTTGAAAAGCTTGGCTTTGACATTCGGAAACATGGCATTCTCTTTGGTAGTGGAGACAAAGCCCTTGTCATTAGAAGTGGGGAGGTTAATTTCATGTCACACGCAGTCACTGCCTCTACAGCAGTGTGGCTCTCAACCTTCCTAATGCTATGGCCCTTTAATGCAGTGCCTCCTGTTATGATGACCCGCCCCCCCCACCATAAAATTACTACTTCATAGCACTAATTTTGCTACTGTTATGAATTATAATGTAAATATTTGATATGTAGGAGATCTGATACCCAAAGGGGTAGTGACCCAAAGGTAGAGAACCACTGCTCTAGAGGGTGCTGGGCTGCTGAGGGGTAAAGGACTCCCTGGAAACCAGGTGATCACCTGCTCATCTCTAGGCACTTTTCCAAACCTCCTTTCTTGCTGTCAGGACCTGCACTCTAAACTCCTTAGGGGGAGAAATGCTTAAGCATCACTTTAACTTTTAACATGCTTAAATGGCCTCGCGTTCTTCCCAGCACTTTATTTTGAAGTCACTTCAGATGACAGCAGTATGAATATCTCAGAAGATGACCACATACTTTTGATTTCCTTTAAAGCTCATGTTTTTCCCCCCCACAAGCATTGTAGAACCATGCAAACTGGAATTAGTGTTACTAAAGACACAGAATTTGTATTCAGATCTGTATGACACTTATGCAATTATGCCATTTGCAGTGGGCCAAGTTCCAGGGCAGCTAACCAGCAGGAGACCTGTTCTCACTGTCTCCAAATCCCAACGCATTTGCTACATCTTGGACCTGCAGGCACCGCTGAGTGAGATGGAGGGGTGAACGGAGTCAGGTGAGAAGCATGCGCTGTCACCTCTGCTTTGTGTCTTGATGGCCCTCTGAGGGTGAAAGTGTTAGCAAAACAATTCTGTTGTGGGTTGTTGTGGGGAGAGACCAGCTACCTGATAGAGAAGGAGATAATGGTTGTGGGGTACTTTACAGTTTACAGAGTTCCTCGCAAAATGACTAAAGGGTGTCCAGAATCCGAGCATGACTCACCATAGGTGACTCCCAGAGAGAGAGAGAGAGAAAGGGCTTTGGCAATGACCTGGTCCATCTCCACCAGGCACGGAGACAAAACTTTGGTGCTGAGAGTGGCTTCTTCCAGATTAGAGCTGAGCAGGGAAAGCCTGCTTGGACATCTGAGATGCCAGTGTTGTTTTGCTAAACATTTTCAACCATAGCTCCAGAGCACTGGCTTCTGTGGTGAAACTCCCAGCTAAGACAGAAATAAGACAGCCACCCTCCGCTGTACTTCTGATGTTGAGTAAAGGCGAAGGCACTTCAGGACGGCAGATGTTAAGCCCAGACCATCCCAAGCCTACCAGCCCAAGAAGCAGAAATTCTGCTGGAGTCAAGGAAGGCTTAGGGAATCCCTAGTTTGGGAATATGAAATTTCAATTCTTTTTCACTTTTTCCTGGGGGTTTGTACTCAGAGATGCTGACAGAAATTCTGTTTTGACTCAGAACATTTTTATGTTTAATGACTTAACACTCCGTGGCTTTATTTTGTTTGTTTGTGTTTGTTTGTTCTGTCTGTTTTTTAAATGAGTATCTTCGTGCTTTCAAACTATTCAGAACTACTTGAGTTTTGTTTGTGGGGCATTGTGTTTTTATTTAATAAGCAAGCACTTTTTAGGGGCATAGAAAAGTACTTATGGCATTTTCTTCAGACAAAAGGACACTGAGGTCACCCTAAATAAAGCAGTCATGGTCTGCTCTGTGTAGGTAGAGCTTTGGAACCCATTGCAATAGTGGCAGAATCATTCGCTTTGGGTACCAAACAGCATTATCCCTCAACCTGAACCTCACTGTCTCCATCAGGTGGGAGGACCTCACAGCTTGGGAGCAGGTGTGTATTCGGGGTTGTAGAGGCCAGGCTTGTCACACACATCGGCTACACATGAACAAGCTTGATAGCTAATGGCCAGAGTGACTTTTCTACTGCAGGGGATTAACTAGAGGAAGTATTGCTGACGAAGACAAGTCAGATGGCTTGTACTGAATTATAACCCTTAAGGATATTTGACCATGTCTCCTGGAGGGGGAGACCTGGTGGCACTCAGAGGAAGGCTAGCAGGCTACCAAGAAGAGACTTGATACCCTATGAGCATATAAAGGGGGAGGAAGTCCCCCTCAGTCACAGTCATAGGGGAGGGGAGTAAGGGGAAAATGGGAGGGAGGGAAGAATGGGAGGATACAAGGGATGGGATAACCATTGAGATGTAACAAGAATAAATTAATAAAAAAGAAAAAAGAAAAAAAGAAAAAAAAAGGATAGACACGTCTTCCAAGTGGAAAGTGTGCAGGTGGGTCGGCAGACCCCTGGGCTGACTCCTTACATGTGGTAAAGCGGCTCCTCCTGCCACTTGGGATGGCTTTGCGATGCTCTTAAAAGGAAGGCATACTTTTAATTTTCTCTGAGTTGAGTTTTCCTGAAAAGTGAAAACAGAAAAAGCGGTGTCTCTTAGTAGCAAATGTCTCACTTTTCTTTAAAAGTGGAGGGTGCTTGTGAGGGACAACTGGTGGCTTAATGCCTGTTAGAACTCGCTGGATGTTCTGGGTAAGGTCCAAGTCACCAGAAGCTATGGTGGCCTAGGGACACCTCTTCCTCTTTCTTCACAGGAAGCCCCTTGATAGCTGGTTCACTCCAATCTCTGGAAACAAGATGAAGCCATCATTTCAGAGACACAATCAGTTTCTGATGATCAGCTGTCCTTGTCACCCACCCCCAAGGAGACTCTCCATTCTCTGTGTCATTCTGTGACTAGGGCACCCATCACGGTCCCACACGGTGGACTCTGGGAATGATGGAGCATCTGCTTTTCGCCTTGATCATGGGATTCAGAAAAGCAAGTTAAGGAAGCTCTTCAAATAGCAACCCTGGCTGCCAGGACTGCTGGTCTGTCAGAGACAAAGTCCTTCCATGCCAGTGGCACCTTAGGGTGAGGAGCAACGGAAAAGCTGTGTGCTCCCAGCCCAGAAGAATTGTTTACAGGCTTATAATTCAAATCGATTTTTATGGACTTTCTATAAATCAAAATAAACAAAACTGATATTCAAGAAGCAAAGTTGTCTTCTACTAAGGATGTGTAATTTATCTCCACAGGCTTCATGCTGGTACAGTGTCACTGTCAAAAAGCCTGAACACCTGTCATTTCGTACCTGCATACATGCAGTACATACACAGAGAATAAGGCCACATTCCCATATGGGCCAATACCACTATGACACTCAATGGCACTCACTTGAGCTGACTTCTACAAATCATCAGCCTGCAGACCATGTTTAAGCTCTCTGTGATTACATTCCAAACCTCATGGTATGCTTTTTCTTGACAGTTTTTGTCATATAGAAGTACACAACAGTAAAGGCACAATCCATTCAGATTGTGAGTTCTGATATGGGTGCAGCCAGTCCTCTTGGAGGCTGGAGAAATGACTCAGTGGGCAAAGTGCTTGCTGCATGAGAGGACCTGAGTTTACATCCCCAGAAGCCACATAAAAGCTGGGTGAGGTAGTGTGCATCTGTGATCTCAGTACTCCTACAACAAGATGGGAGACAGGGACAGAATTCTTGGAAGCTGTGGGCAAGCTAGACTGGTAAACTCAGCAGAGAGCAACAAAAACCCTGTCTCAAATAAAACAGCAGGCAAACACTCATATCTAAGGCTGTCCTCCAAGGTCTAGCCTGCACCCTGGCATGTTCACACACACACACACACACACACACACACACACACACACACACACATGAATGCAACCATGCAACCACACGATGACATGCATGTACACACCCAGGCATGCACCCACACACTCATACAAGCACGCACATTCACTCATGTAGACACGTATGCCACCAAGCACGCAAACACACTCACACGCACATGCCTCTCTCTACTTGAGGTTTGCTCAAGAGCCGAGGGCAAGTGGTTAATCCCAAGGAGAAAGTCAGTGGGAGCTCTCTCTTGTCTTCTTCAATCAAGCTTTATCCCCCATGGCAAGAAGGGTGCCAGCAAAGTTAACGACAGCAGTCCATGGGTCTTGGTTTTTCTCTCATCCTTTTCTCAAATGAATTAGTGATTTTCGATGAGTCATTAAACTCTCCTGGCCTACTTCCTCTGTTCAAAAATGCAGATGTTAAAAATATTCTGATGAAATTCAGTACCTGGAGGTTCTTGAAAAAGAGCCACATACTACACCTATGAGGTGCTGTCCCAGCCAGAAGCTGTGGTAAATATAGGTACACCTGCGCAGACATGTGGGCCAGGAGTGGCTCTGGGGTGTCAGTGGTGATGGTATCTGTGGCGGGACCTGCATAGCTGAGTAATTAGCTCGTCACATAAGAACATCACTGGCATCCTCAATTGCACCCTGGCTCTCCTGCGAGTACCAGGGGCTGGCTGCACTGCTGAGGCTAACGCGGCATGTTGTGGAAAGGTTGGCTTGGCCAGATTTTCCCTCCAAAATCTGCTCAGTGGCTGTTCGAGCCCATTTCAAAATGGTGGACTGTGACAGAGTGTGTTTCCTCTGTCTCTGCACCGATTTTGTCACTTGCTGTCTTATTAGGGTTTATATTGCTCTGACGAAATAAATGGTCAGAGAAAATTGGAGAGGAAAGGGTTTAATTATTCACCATCAAAGGGAGTCAGGTCAGGAACTCAAGCAGGGCCAGCTCTCTTATAGAACGTTGGTAGGACCACCAGCAGGGATGGCATCTCCCACAATGGGCTGGGCCCTCTCCTATCAATTACTAATTAAGAAAACATCATAGAGGTTTGTCTACAGCCTGGTCTTATGGAAGCATTTTCTTAATTGAGGCTCACTCTTCTCTGATGACTTTAGCTTAATGTCAAGTTGACATAAGACCATCCAGCACCCTTGCCTCTGTGATCTGCCCCTTCAGGCTGGGCTGGCTGGAGTCCCGTTCCAGTCTGTCTTTCTAGGCCTCATCAACAAGTACAATCACGTTCATTCTCCATGGTCCCCCAACATCTCTGAGTAGTCTTAACAACGTCTTCAAACCTCAACAAGAAGTTCAGAAAGCTGAGGAAATCACTTGAGTTTCCAACAGCCTCACTTTCTGGTTAAATCATTTCCTTCCTTTAGAATAATGGGCTTGCCAACGGCAACCGACCCAAGGACCAAGAAGAGATCCCTTTGCTTCCTAGGAGGGCTCCCTGGTGTGGCGCACAGCGGTCATGTCTCTGTCCTTTTAGGGCTTTCTGCACTGCTTATGGGTAGATCAGATGTCTCCAAACCTCTGGAGCCAGATCCACCCATCAGCCCAGGGCTGCTTCTCACTCTGACCAGGACTCCATCAAGCCCAATGAGCATACTCCATGCGGGCCCTTCACTAGCTTGAGAGACAGCTTCCTACTCAGCAAAGCTCTGCTGCTTAAAGTCACTTCAAGCCAGAGTAGGTGGCTGCAAAGTGCCCGGGCACTACAGCAAGCCTCCTCAAATGCTGTCTTTGTTTTGCACTGGCCTTTGTTCCTTCCCTCCTAGTAGCTATGAACACATTATTCGACTTCAGTGTACTTTTGTCACCATGTGTAAACTGGGGATGATACTGCAGACCTGGAAATGCTCATGTGTGTCAACTTACAACAATGCTTGCCAGATAGTGAGGGCTTAATGTCAGCCAGGGACCAAGGGACACCTAAGGTGACATGCTACAGACGCTGGAAAGTGTAGGTGCTGAAACTCTCTGCTGTGCACAACTCAGATGCCCTGAGGATTTTTTTTTCAAGAACATGGAAGCTGGGGCTTCTCCAAGTAACCAAGACTTGATTGTGTCTCCTGGGTGATTCCAACAGTTGGTGTCTATGTTCTTAGACCATACTTCTGGATTGTTTTCCTTCCCTTGAAAAGTAAATCAGGAGGAATAACCAGGCTCTCCTCTCCTCCCCCACTTTTTGCTCATCAGCCTGTGTCTGTGGAGAGGCTGCATCATAAGGAGGGTGAGTGGGGATGTCAGTTCAGCTCCATGCATCCAGGCACGTCATCATGTGCATGCTGAGGGAGAGGATGGGCCATATTCTTATACATGGCACTGTTTTTCTAAGGATATGGCTAGGAACCTACGTTTTTCAAGAGCCATCTGTTATTCAGAATGCCACCTTGATGATCCCTTACCCCTCAGCTCACACATAACAGAATTTCCTGATGTGACTCGGTACTGCCAAACACAGGACAATAAAGTTAAAAAAATCCCACATGGCAGCTTCCTACTCTCAAAGGGACCCTCTTGCAGTGAGGATCTGCTAAGCTCTAGGTGGCTGCTTGCACTGGGGTAGGGGAGGGGCTGGCTGGTGGAGCAGCTGGGTTTCCTGTTCTGTAGGATGGCAGGAAGGCTAGGAGAGAGATGTGGAGAGAGCTTGGCTAACTGGTATCTGTACTTCCTGCCCCGCTGACCCAGTCCAGGGCTGCAGCTTGCTCTGATGAAGGCCTGTTCACTTGGAAAATGTCATATTTAAGAAGAGCTTCATATGTCATTTCTTTCCTCATTCCAGACATTTGGCTCCAACCTCTTCTTTTTCCCCTTTGGCTCTCCTTGCCTAATTTGGTCCCTGGGCTCCTTTAACTAAAAAATATTTAATTTGACCATCAATGCTTCATCTTTTTTTTTTCCACTGCTGTCTTTAATTTCCTCCCCTCTACTTTCTTTGTAACCATTCTTTTAAAAAGTTTTTTTTTGTTTTTGTTTTTGTTTTTTTTTTTAAGTTCACTTGTAATGAAATGTTCCCAATGAAAGGTGCACCGTCCCTGACTCAGTCACGTGAATTACGCGTCTGGATGGGAACATGTTTACTATTGTCCAGTGCTTGGCTTTTCCTTTTTGTCAACTTTACGTTGGTTTGCCTGCATGCATGTCTATACCACCATATCTGTGCCTGGTGCCCAGGGAGGCCAAAGCTGCATCAGACTCCCTGGAACTGGAGTTACAGATGGTTGTGAGCCACCATGTGGGTGCTGGGACTCAAACCCAGATCTTCCAGAAGAGCAGGCAGTGCTTTTAACCACTGAGCCATCTCTTTAGGCCCGCTTTTGATTTTTCTAAATTTTGGATGGTTTCTTTTTTGGGTCATGTGCTAACTAGAAGTGTGCTCCAGAGCCGCCACACATGCGACACACGTCAGGTTCCTTTCTGTTGCTGATGTATCGAGTGCTGTCACCATGGTGGAAGAGTTCTTCTCTCTCCTCAAGACTTGCTGTGTGCCTGTTGTGTAGTCACTTGACGCTTCAGCCACATTAACTTGCTAACTGCTGTTCAAATTTTCTTTCCAATTAGATGGTTATTTTTTTTTTACCAATTTAACTTACCAACCCTGAAGAAATTTTGTTAAAAACTCACTAATACAAATATTAATTGCAAATTCCAGAAACTTTAAAATTATATATATATGAAGGTTATATATATATATTTATTTTCTTATAAAAGTATTGTTTTTATCTCTGTGTAGATTTTACTCCTAATTTTGCTTTCAAATGTCTTTGTGCCTTGTTGATTCTTAGCTCTCTTTTCAGGAATGTCCTTGATATTCATTGGATCACAGCAGGCAATAACAAAGTGGCCCCGAAGGGCCCTGGTGGGCCAGCACATCTGCCAAGGATTTCCCTCCTATGGCCTCAGATGCGCAGTTTTTCATGAGGATGTGTAGTTGTGTTACTTGGTTTCTTTGCTCCTACAACACTCTGGTCACATCTGGTCCTTGTCCTAAACCCTCATGAACTAGGTTGTGAGACCCTCACTCATTTCTGGTTTTAAAGTATTTCCCAATTCCACACCAGGTTTGGAGGCACATGACTTTAATCCCAGAATTTTGGCAATGGCAGCAGGAGGATCTCTAGAGTTCCAGGCCAGCCTATTTGGTCTACATAGTGAGCTCTAGGCTAGCTAGGAACTATCCCTCCACTGTCAGTTTCCTGGGCTATTATTAAGGGCCCCTCTGCCTGCTGCGCCATGGATTTCCCTTCCTCCATACTGAAGGTCACACAAGGGGTATCTTCTGTTGCCTCAGTCTCAGTCTGCCCCTCCACAGCCTTTTCTTTGAAGGACTTTCAAGGTTTTGGATCCCGGGAGGGGCGATCTAGCACGGATATAATTTCTCATGTTTGCCTCATGTTTCCCCTGCCTCGGCCATGGCAAACAGTGAGCACACCTCGTCTCATTTTTCTCTGCTTTTCAGTTTCCTGTCCCTACAGAAGCTAATGCTTACAATGGCACCTGCCTGTCTTTTTCTCATTCTAATTCCTCCTTTTTTGAGGGAACGTTCTTTTGGGGAAGGCAGCTGAGCCCCAGACACACACTTTATTGCCCATAGTGAGGGCCACAGGGCTGATGTCACACCCTGTGTACAGCCTTAAAGTGTCTCTACGGGGCTGTACTAGATTCTCTAGTCCGCGTACAGTTTGAGGAGTATGCTCCATTCATCAAGATGTCTGGCTCCCTCACTCCACATAGAAGCAGTCGGTCACCCTAGGATTCCCAGCCTCGACACTCCCCCTTCAGAGCCAAGGCAGGCTCAGCTGCTTGTCCTTTCACCTTTGGAAGGGACAAAGACAGCTGCCACCACAGCACACACGCATGCCAGTCCCACAGCATACCAGAAATGGCCATGTTGGGATCGCCCCTGCAGAGGCTGCAGTGCAGATAGCTTCCGTGGCATGTCTCATCACCCACAGCAGAGGTGCCCCTCCCAAACTCAGCGTTGATTTTGTCATGTCTCACGTATGAGTGCCAAGTTCTATGATGAACTTTTCCTAGGAAGATGAACAAATATTTATTTACCTCAGTTAGGTCGCTAACCACAGGCCAAAGAAAGACTTCTACTCAACTCTAGCGGAGTGGAACAGCAAACTTGATTAGAGTTATTCACAGGAACACAGGCAGCGTTTGGATAGCTAGCCTGTGGAAGCAAAAACTGAGAGCTATCCAAACATCCAGAGTGAGGGGTGCACCCTTAGCCTCTTCCCTTAGCCATGATGGAAAGTTAATGGGGACAGTTTTGTCAGGTCTCCCTTGAGTAATTACAGTTGCTGACAGTGCAGAGATACAACAGCCACCTTACGCCCAGAGGACAGGGGTTCCCACAACCACTTAACTCCGCACAAACTGTTTATCTTGTAAACGATTTTTCAGTTCCAAACTTTTCATGATACTTCCACTTTCTGTTGAGATTTCCTACTCACTGGTTGCTGGAATGTTTTATTTGACTTCACTGTGGGAGGTTACAACTTGTGCACCGACATTCTGTGCTAACCACCAATTGGCTTTCCACATGGCCAGCCCTAAGAACACTCACACAAGTAACATTATACAGGCTAACTAAGCAGGCTGTATTTATACGTTTATACATGTATATGCATATATATATATATATATACATATATGCATGTGACAAGAACTGATGAAAAACGAAGTCACAGATTTGAAAGAGAGGAAGAGTATGGAGGGATGAGTGGGAGGGTCCGGAGGGGGCGAGAGAAGGGAGAAAATGATATAATCATAGTATAATCTCAAAAACAAAAATAGTTTTAAAATCCCATGCTAATTACAACATCTGGATCACTTTAGTGTCAGTTGACTTGGGATTCTCCTGAAAACGTGTCCCAGGTTTTTCCTTTGTTCTGCATGTGTCAGGTAGTTTTGGAGTTGGTCCTCCACACTACAAATGGCAAGTGATGGCTGCTCTGGCTCCTGCCTTCTTTTGACTTCCTTAGCAGTCATCTTTTGTGGACCGGGACTGTCACTCCTTTTCTCAGATGCTTCTTTTCATCTCAGCCAAGCACGTGACTTCAGCTGACCTGTTCTGAGTCTGCAGCATGCAGGCTTTCTTTCTTTCAGGTGTTCCGAGACGTCAGTGGTCTTGGGAGATCTTTTCTCTTTTCTGAAAACCATCTCCCACTTCACTCCAGTAGCTGGTATTTGCTGTATTCAGTTTTCTGGGTCCTGCGACCAGGAAGAGCAATTTCCTCCCTGGTGCCTCTGGCACCTTCAGCGCTGGGTTCCTTGTAGTGGTTTCATGCTAAAGCCATGCAAGCGGGAAACCACTCTGCACATCTGGATTACTGCCAGTCTGGGTACACTATTCATTTCTGTGCCTGCAGGTAGGCTTCTTTTTTTTTTAATGTGCTACAGTCAGAGTGCATGGCTGTCGCCTCACGGAATATAAAGGTTAAGGGATTTTAGCCAGTAAAGAGAATTACAATGCAGTTCTTTCTGAACTGTTATTAAGTTTTATTCTGACTCTGATAATAGTCATTAAAATGCTAATCCTGGTTTGGAGATGGAACTCAGTGATGGGGTGCTTGTTCCCTGTATTTGACCTCAGGGGTGCTGAATGAGTGAATGAATGAATGAATGAATGAACAAATAAATACACCGATACTCCTAGCAGTCATGATAGAAGGGAGATAACTTTTCTCCATACAAAACTATTTTTTTTGTAAGGAGAACTATCTTTTCTGATTCTTGATTGTACAGGTCACTGGCAATAGCATGGAAGGGAGCAAATGTTTCATCTGCCAACCCAAGACCACAGACGTGAGTTCCCATAAAGTGATCAATGAACATTTGCTCTTAAAACACCCGGGATTAGTCACTTTTCTTGTGGCTGTGACCAAATACCTGGTAAGAAGTGACTTCAGGGAAGAAATTTTTACTTTGGCTCCTGTTTAAGAAGGGACCCGGTCCGTTACACCAGGAAGGCCTAACAGTAGGTGGATGAACTAGCCGGTCACCCAGTGTCCTTAGTCACAAAGCAGAGAGACAATGCTGGCGTCTAACTAGCCTTTTCCTTTTCCCTTTTTTGGTTCACTCTGGCCTCTCAGGCCATAGGACAGTAGCACCCGCCTTCAAAGTGGGTCTTTATTCAGTCAGCAATCTCTGACGATAGGTGGTGCCACCCACATTCAGGGGAGGCTCCTTTCTCTTCAGTCAAACTTTTCTAGAAACGCCCTCACAGCATGGCCAGCGGTGTCTCCGAGGTGATGTCAAGTCCTGCCAACGTGACAACAAAGATCAACCCTGACGAGCTGCTATTCCCACGCATCTGCCTAAACACGGCTCTGCACCCCATTGCCTCTTGCTGGCGCCCAATACCTAGTGGCTCTCCACTCATCTTTTCCAAGTAAGAAAGGATTTTGAGACCGCCCCTGTGTAACTGATCACACTTTAGAATAATCTAAAAGTGTAATCCATGTCACTGTAGCGTGAGACTCGAGACTCCACAGTGGTTCACTCTGGGCCTTACACTCACCCTGACTTTACATTCTCTCTTCACTCTTCCCTTATCTAGAGTCTACTCTGTTTCCACTCACTTGTGTGTTTGAAGCAAACCCCAGACATAGAAATACACAGCTGTCCCTCAGGACCCCTGGTGATATTGGCTCCAAGGCCTCCATGGATATCTAAATTTACAGGTGTTCAAGTCTCTTATATAAAATGGTCTATCATTTGCGTATAACCTGCACACATGCTGTGTGCTTGAACCATTTCCAAAGTACATGTACTACGTAATCCTATAGCAATGCCATGCAAGTAGTTGTCGTCTGTACAAGCCTTGCACAGAAGGGACCATCATGGCCTAGCAGCAGGCAGACCAGCTTTGGCTGACATTCACAGGAACACTGTGGAGAGACAGGCAGCAGAAGCAGCAGCAGGGCTACAGGGACCCGACACACTCCTCTTCAGTGTGCACTTAGCACAGGGCTTGGGACACATCAAATTCAAGCTCTGGTTTTGAAACCTCTTAAGAGGTTTCTCATGGTGAATACTTTCAGTCTGCCATTGGTTGACTCTGAGTGTGGAGTTAGCAGACACAGAGGGACCCCCACTCTATATCTCTTCCAGGGCTTCTTCTTTTTTTTTTTTTTTTCAGAGACGCTTTTAAAAATATTTCTTTAATTTTTAATTTTTTAATTCGTTCTCTTTACATCCCCATTTTAGCCCCCCTCCCTCATCACCTCTTGATCCCACCCTCCCTCCCTCATACCCTCTCACTCCCTCCTCTAGTCCTCAGAAAGGGGAGCCCTCCTCCAGTAACAGCTGACCTCAGACTGTCAAGTCTCACCTGTACTACCTGTAACCTCTTTTCTGTGGCCTGCCAAGGCTGCCCTGCCAAGGGAAAGTGATCAAGGAGGGGGTAAGAGGCAGAGTCCATGTCAGAAGTAGTCCCTACTCCCGGTTGTAAGTTCACATAAAAACTGAGTGGGAAATACAGTTCCCATGATACGCACTGGCCTCTCAGACCCTTAGCGCCACCCAAGCAGCATTACCTGCCATATGACACATTTGCTAAAATTACCCTCTCCTGACACCTCATTGTCATTCGCCCTGCAGCATAGGGTTCAGACTAGGTATGCACTTGCTATGGGTTTTGAGACAGGTCCAAGGAGGATATCCATTACTGTATGACCACGTGAGATAGTTCCACTGCCTGAAAAACTGTGCTCTGTCTAATCCTCCCTCCCCTGCAGTTCTGGAAAACATCAGTTTCCTCGAGGGCTTCATAGTGTTTCCCTCCTCAAATGTCAGTGGTCAGAATCACACAGCACAGAGCTGTCTCATAATGACTTGTCAATATAAGCACTGAGGGTTGTGCCCTGCCTTCAAAGCCTGATGTATGTGTCTTACTGCTGAGTGTTTTGTGTGCTGTCTGGATGAACCATTTGTTTATCCAGCTACCCACAAAAGGTCATGCAGGTTGCTTGCATATCCCTTGGGACTCGAGTCACAGTCAGCTGTGAGTTGCAATGTAGGTGCTGAGAATTGAACCCTGGTCTTCTGGAAGAGCAGCCAGTGCACTTAACTGTTGAGCCATCTCTCCAGCTCCTTAGGCAGCATTTAACATGTTTTAATAATTAGTGAAGCATTTCTTGGTCTGCACAATGCCTCTGGGTGAAGGATCTTGGAACTCTCTGCTACTGTGTAGTATCTCTCTTGCCTTGTATTTCCTTCTTGAGGAAATGTGGCTGTTTGCTTTTATTTCCAGAAATGCTGACTGTGTCATGTGGCCCCCAGGATGTTTCTCTTCCTTAAGTTTTCTGAATTGTTAAGGAGACTACTTTACTGGTGAGTTCTAATCCTTGTTTCTAACTAATGTTCAAAAGACCATTTCCTGCATGCTGACCCTGTTTTGGCAATACTGTTAGCGATCAGGGATCGAGAGAGTGAATTCATAGAATAGACAGCCCATGGCCTTCTTCTGTTAATATTCGTTCACATCTCAGGACAACGCCAAGCAGTGTACACAAGGACAGTTATCATAATCAAATTTAACCTGAACTTTCAGCTACATACAGATTGGAAGTACGTGTGCCTCAGTGTCACCCAAGGCAAATGCCAGACCAGCCTGTGGGGATGGGGAGCTTCCATTGCGCATACTGCACATGTGTACGTGTCCCGATTCAGTATCCACACAAGTTAGGTTGCACGCTAGCAGGGTTTCAAATAAGATGTACAAAGTTGGAATTCCCAGTGCAAAATTCCTAGTACAGATCCAGGAGCAAGGATTATTTTAGGCTCTAAACCCACTGGTCAGTCTGAGGGCATTTTAGTAAACAGCCTGGTACCCAGGGTCCCCTTCTTGCCCACACAGCTGGTCAAATATCTTGACATCTTGTCCCCAAGGACAGGGCTTTACTTTTTCTTGGAAGAAGATGCAAAGAGCTTAGGAATCACCACGAACAGGCCTGTAACTAATGACCTCAGAGATTTCCTCCTCACGTGGCTCCCGGAGGCATGAGACTCTAACATCTTTCCCTTGGAATCTAAGCAGCCCTAGAGAAATGACCCAAATATGAGAAAACTGAAGACTCCCTACTGAGTGCCCATCCCAGTATGACCGACTGGTCAGTTGACTGGTCCCGCCTACTATATAGTACCGCAATCTCCATCAGCTTTGGAGAACCCCACTCATAAATACTACTATGTTTCCACAGCATTTACCTCCACTACCGACAGATGAAAACAGAAATAAAACAAAATCCTTCAACAGAGCATTATGCTCATTTCCAGGAAAAATAAATAAGTAGCTCCTAAGAGAATAGTCAGGGGACCAAAACTTAATGTTAAAACAATTCTCAGAAAGTAGGATGAACACAGAGAAAATAAGAAGGAAAAGATTTTTAAAATGAAAGGACTCAGCTAGGAAATCCAAAACCCAAGATAAAGGAAAACAACCAACAGAACTAACCAACCATCCAGGGCTGCTGAAGACTTATGGAAACAATTCAAGAGAATTTCCCAGAATTTGCAACATTCTACTCCCTAGTAGGAACCAAAGAGCATCAACACAGAACAACATCACGGATTTCAGAAAACCTAGGCAGAGGAGAGACATTGCAAGCATGGCGAGGGGCAGATACCAGAGGACAGCTGGGTGGAGGCTTCTGAATTCCGAGGGCAAGTGATTTTCAGTCTAGAATTCTACTTCCATCCAAGGGACCAATACAGTTTTTTTTTTTTTTTCAGATGTGAAGGCCTCAAAATTTTTATTTCCAGGGTATTTCTTCTACAGGAAGTTACCGGAGGCTGGATCCTGCCATTTGAGGGAGCAAACAGAAGTGACACGAAGCGGCTGATCTCCCACAGAAGAGCAAAGGTGAATTCAGGCTGCTGACTGGTAGGAAGTCCTTGCTGGGAGGACTTCTCTGTATACATGTGGACCAGCTCAGTACACGTGTGGACCTGCTGG
Organism: Acomys russatus; assembly: GCF_903995435.1. NCBI lineage: Eukaryota > Metazoa > Chordata > Mammalia > Rodentia > Muridae > Acomys > Acomys russatus. Next base: position 15,465,102 of record NC_067139.1, read on the forward strand.
CCAAGCTGTCAAGAACTTCCACAAGGACATTTGAAAATTCAGGATGGAGGTGGATTCTGAGAAAGGGAAAACAACACAGGATACACAGAAAATACAAAAGCACATCAGAAAAGCATCAGTTTATTACAGTCAAGGCCTGGGCACCATATCCACAGGCTTAATAATGTAGAGAGTGAATATCTACCTAAGCAAAGCAAAAGTGCCAGAGGACATGAAGAGAAGTTATAAGAAGAGGAGAGAGCTAAATTCTTCCATGCAATTGTACAGAAACCATAGTGACCCAAACTGAAGTATTAAAGAAAGAACAACTTAAAGCTGTTAGGAAGTGATATAGAGGTCATTACCAAATGATTAAGGACAGGCAAAAAATAACATATTAATACTAATACTAATACTACTAATAATAATAAGTTGATTTACTTTGGGGGAACTAAGTGGGGAAGGAGGATAAGGATCTGACTAGTTATTTATTTAACTAAAATTACAAAAAACTGGACACACCTGCCAACACGATTTCATCAATAACACTGCACGACTATTCCCCAAAGGGTTACTCAACACTAGCTGTAGTGCTGGGACCTTATGTCCCTGGCCTGGGTGTGGGCCATGCAGAGAAGACAGGGAACCCTGGCTGCAGTACAGAAGGTCTTTGAGGCAGCTCAAGTGTAGAGAACATGGCAGTACAGAAAACCACCCACTGCCACTGGGCATCTGTACCTGTCATGACTGTAGAGATCCAGTAGACATGAGCATCATGGTGGAGACAGAAGCAGGGGCAACAGGACACAATCAGATTCCTAGAAGAGGGAACTGAGGAAAGAGCCTCCAAGACTGTGTGTGTGTGTGTGTGTGTGTGTGTGTGTGTGTGTGTGTGTGTGTGTGTGAGAGAGAGAGAGAGAGAGAGAGAGAGAGAGAGAGAGAGAGAGAGAGACTGTGTGTGTGTGTGTGTGTGTGTGAGAGAGAGAGAGAGAGAGAGAGAGAGAGAGAGAGAGAGAGAGAGAGAGAGATATGGATGGAGGGGCAGGGCATTCTCTGCTCAAGGAAACAGCAGCTGTCCTAAGATCACCTACTTGAGTTTAGGGACACAATCCACACAGCATATTCCTCTGGTTCCTCTTTTTGTTTTGTTAGACAAGGTCTTATGTAGTCCAAAGTGGCCTTGAAGCCATGATGTAGAAAAACAGGACCTTACATTTCTGATCACGCTGGCCCCACCTCCTGAGTGCTGGGTAGAGGCACATGCCACAATGCTTCATACAGTTTATACAGGGCTGGACATGGATGCCAGGGCTTCATGCATCCTGGCAAAAACTGCCAACTGAGCCATATCCTGGTTCCTTTATTTATGATCCCTCTAAATTCTAGACTTAGCCATTTCTCAGGACTCATTCCTTTGACGTCTGTGCTTGACTTTGCCTACAGTCTCTTTCTGCTGTAATTCATTCTTTGGGACCTCATGCTTCCTTAGCTTTCTATCTTCTTAGCCACTGGAGAGCTTCAGGGTCCTTTGGGGACAGTTTGAAGTCAGGTAGTGGTCATGCCTCTCAGCGATTCCTAGCTACCTGGAGCAGCGGTTCTCAACCTGGGGGTCGCAATGCCCTTGGGGGGGGGGCATAGAGATATGCTGCGTATCAGATACTTACATTACGATTTGTAGGTAGCAAAATTACAGCTATAAATAGCAACTAAGTAATTTTATCACTGGATGTCCCCACATGATGCGGGTCACAGCATTAGGAGGTAGAGAACCACTGACCTAGAGGTATGTAGGTAAATAGATCAGGAGTACTGCTTCAAAAATGTGACGACAGCAGTGATAGCTGTGACAATATTAGCAGTGATCAATCACAGCATTAGCATGGTTAAAAGATAAGGACTGGAGAGATGGCTGGCAGCAACAGAGCCTACCGCACCAACGTGAGTCCTGCCCAGTCCCCATGTAAAAGCCAGTGTCCTGGCTCACACCCATAACCCCAGCACCGTGGAGTCAGACATGCAGCCTGCCTTTGCTGGCCATTGCAGCTGATCTCAGAAATAAGGCAGGCAGTGATTGGGGAAGATAACTGATGTCGACTTCCAGCCTCCACATGTGCATTCCCTCCCCACTTCAGGATTGGTCTTGACTAGAGGCAAAAAAAAAAAAAAAAAAAAAAAAAAAAAAAAAAGATATGTTACCTTCCTATCGGCTTTACCTCTGAGGTGAAAACAGGTACTCTAAAGGCTTGGGTCCTGTTCAGAAGCATATTTACTGCTATGTGTTTATAATCCCACCAAGCAGAAAAAGCCTGGCTCGTGACACGTATCCTAAAACTTAAAAAGGTTGGTTAATAGAAATGATCCTCAAATACACTATACAACTATTTGTGAGAACAAGGTAGGGCTCAGTGTGGCTGCTTCTTACACTGAGGGACAACATCTAATATTCAGTATTATCTTTAGATTTTCAGACCAGCTAATAAATCTGTATGAAGATCATTACACCACTACTGATATTTAATGAAAGGTGTATAATTTTCAGTTGACAGGTGCACATAATTTTATCAAGTATAAAAATATATACTTAAAATCTAATTGTTTTAATATACTGAATTATTTTAGTGACTGAATCCTTATTTTTAATGAGTGTTAGACCACCCCCCTCCTATTCCATCCCCTCCAATTTTTCCCCTATTCCTCCCCTACTACTTCCCTCCCTGAACTTAATGTGTGCTGTTTTAAAACACTGAGTGCACTGATGGCTGCCTGCATGTGCACAGGTGCAAAACCATCTATTGGAGCATGGGAGGCCTTTCAAGTGCCCCCATCCCTGAAGACAACTTATTCTCTCTCCACAGTAGGCATCAGCTGCCAAGAGCTGCTCAGTCGGGGCGCGGGTTTTCATGAACCCCTTCCCATCCATGCTGCGGTTTTACCAGGCTTGACCTTGTACAGGTCTTGTGCATGCAGTCAATGTAGGCAATGGCCCTGTCATGTCCAGCACATGATGCTGCAGATGTCCACTGCCCACTACCTATGGCTCTTACAACCCTAAACCTCGGGGGAAAGGGGGTATGATATAAACGCCTCTTTTAGAGCGGAGCACTCTGGCCTCTCATTCTCTACACGATGTCTGTAGTAATTAGCATTTACTGTAAGAAGATTTTGTTTTGTTTTGTTTTGTTTTTTTGAAACGGAGTCTCTTGGTGTAGCCTTGGCTGTCCTGGACTCACTTTGTAGATCAGTCTGGCCTCGAGCTCACAACAATCCACCTGCTTCTGCCTCCCGAGTGCTAGGTTTAAAGGTGTGAGCCACCACTGCCTGGCAAGAAGATTCTTATAAACACCACCTGAGCTGGTGTAAAAGGATGGTTTGTTACAATACTATTGATACATGCTTAATGAAAGGCATACAATTTCTGGTTAACAGGTATGCATAATTTCACCGAGTGTAAAAATACATAATTGATATCTAATTGTTTTATAAGAATTTACCTGAGGGTAAAAGGATGGAGAAAGGCACTCTAAGCAGACAGACCTAAGACACAAGCAAGCGCAGCTACTCCAATATTGGTAAAATGGACTTCAAAGCAAAAGTGGTCAGAAGAGACAGGGAAGGCCACTTCAACCTCACTAAGGACAAGCCACCAAGAGGGTGCTACAATAAACATATACTCACTGTGTCAGTTAGTTCATGTAAACTTACACAAAGCTAACTATAGCTTGAAAGAGGAATTCTTCACAGGGGAGCTGCCTCCATCAGACTGTCCTGTGGGCTTGCCTGGGGAGCATTTTTCTTGATTAATGATTGATGTGCCAGTTCATGACACAAGGTGCCACTCCTGGGCAGGTGGTCCTGGGTGGGTAACAGGCTGAGCAAGCCAAGGGGAATAAGGCAGTGAGCACAGTTCCTGCCTGGTTCTGCTTCAGCTCCCGGCTCTAGGTTTCTGCCTTGACTTCCTACGCTGATTTTCTCCAGTAAAAGACAAACCTTTCCCTCCCTAAGTTGTTTTTTGGTTATGACATCTATCACAGCAACAGAAAGCAAACTAGGACACCCACGAAACACAAGTACAACCAATTTTATGCTATTAGATATAAAATTACAAAATAACTCAACATAGTGATAGTGGGTGACACTGACATTTCACCCTCATACCTGGGGGAGGTCATCTGGACAAAACTAAACAGGAAAACATTGACATCAAATGGCATTATCAATCAAATGAACCTAGCAGACATCTATAGGAAATGCTACACAAACACTAAAGAATATACATTCTTCTTAGCAGTTCATGTAACTTTCTCTGAAATTGATCACATATTAAGATAAAAAGTCTCAACAAACATAGGAAAATAGAAATCATCCTGCATTCTACCTGACTTATAATGGAATAAAGCTAGACCTCAAAAGTGAAGGGGACTACAGAAAGTACACAAACCTATGGAAAATGAGCAACACACTACTAGATAATAATTGGGGCAAAAAGAAATCAAGAAGGAAATTTAAAAATTCCTAGAATTGAATGAAAATAAAAATACAATATACCAGCACTCAGGAGGCCAAGGCAGGCAGATCTCTGTGAGTTCGAGGCCAACCTGGTCTACAAGGTAAGTCCAGGACAACCAGGGCTACACAGAGAAATCCTGTATTGAAAAAAACAAACAAAAAAATTAGAGATCTCAAATACATAGTTTAATGATGAACTTGAAGGCTCTGGAAAAACAAGAACAAATAACACACATAAAATAGTATTAGGAAGAGGTATCAAAAAATAAGGGGTTACATTAATGAAATAAAAAAAAAGAAAATACCAACACAAAGAGTTAATGAGATAAAGACTTGGTTCTTTGAAAAGATAAATAAGATTGACAAACTCCTAGCCAAATTAACAAAATCAGAGATGAAAAGGGAGATGATACAACAGACACTGAGGAAACTCAAGAGAATCAAAAGGACACAGTTAAAAAAATCATATTCTAAAAAAAAAATCTATTAATCTTTAAAGTTTAATTAAAAATTAATAATAACACAACTAATAGTAGAGTATTCTACAGCATACGTTCCAAATATAAATATATACCACCATGTTGTACTCAAACCAGAGCTGTAATGTAATGCAGTCCATGCATTTTCTTTAAGGAACTGCATGCAAGGCTGATACAAAGAGGAGGGCAAGCATGTGAGCTCTGCCTGTGCCAGTGGCGATTGTTTTGCAATGCCCAAATCATTTCTAGAACACACCACTTTCATGGTACACTGATATAGAAAGTCTTAGGAAAACAAAATTATTTCTAGTAGTCCTTTCTAAAGGTGAGACCAATGTGTTAACTTTCATGAAGCCATGCTGAGCCACACAGGCGTGGCCTTGCTAAAGCCAGAAGTTCCCCCAAGGAAGAACAAGCCTTGGAGCATTTCCATTCTTCCTCGCGTCCTTGTTGTCACCCGTCACAAGCCTGGTCTGCCTCTCAACTTTCTTCTACTTTGTTGTGTTGCTCTCACCTCTTCACCCCAAACCCCCCATTCATCTTCTGTAACTCAAGCTTTTGAAATCCCCTTCTTCCAAGAAGTCCCCATGACTTGTTGGAAGTTGTCTTTCAACTCCCTCGTTTGGGTATGGGGTTTTCATGCCGCTCCCCTCCATTCTTTGAGCCATAAAAGTGCTTACATGTTCTGAGTTGCTAGTTTTTCAGCCCTCTGCTTATGTGCTCTCCCTGAGCTGTGGCCCCAGTGGAAGGATGACAAAGACTGTGTTGAACTGGGAGGAAGAAGTGGGTTGTGGTGCAGTTCAGGGCCAGCAAACCAGAAAGTTGTGAGTGCAAGCATGGGTCTTCAGCCACATCCCAGCCTCAAAGTCTCAGATGTAACTCAGCTCTCTCTAGGCTCCTAGGAGGTTGCCCTAACAAGTGTCTGGAATGAAGTAATTTAGTATCTGTGGCACATTTCTAATTCAATTTATAAGACACTTGATAAATGATGTCTAACAAGGAAGACACAAGCACAGGATACAACAGAGAACTCAGTTATTTATTTTGGATATTAAAATTAGAAATATAAACAGTTACAGAGCTAATAAAAATGTTGCAATAAAGACACTTAGAGGTAACATGTCAACTAAGTAGCATTTTATAGAGAAAGAAGCCTACTGGCTTTGTGCCCTGTTTTTATTAACTTAATAGTATCTTACAGTGAAGGGAGGCTACTGGCTTTGTGTACTGTATTTATTAGGTATTTGAATAACAAATCAGTCCGCACTTCTGCTTTGGAATTTAGTTTGGTTATCTTAAATATAATACCAGTACACAAGAGAGACAATGGTACACATACTTATCAGCTTTGTCAACACATTTGTAAAAGATTAAATTTGTACTTCAGTTACTACAACTATACATTTACTAAGTGTACATACTGTGCTATGGAGTTACTTGAATTAAGAGGGACATGGATTTTGTCAACTGAAAGAGAGGAGTCTGCATTGTCCATAGATCATTTTGAAAAGTGAACTACAGCTGAAGCCAGGGTAGGATGGAGAGAGGTGGAAGAGCTGCGTGCAGGTCACAGTGACCTGATTCTACTACACAGGCCAGTCAGCAATGAGTCACCACTCAATGCCTGGTGACCCGGGCACCTCGAATCTTTACAAAACACGGCCTGTGCCAAAGCGGCATCTTTCCAGCTATGGAGCAAGACACTTCAAAGGGTGAGAAGTGGCAGAGGGGAGTGACGTGCGAGAGGGGAAGGAGTGCTGCCTTGCCCAGGAGCCCAGCTTCGTCTTTAGGTTGCATTGAAGACCACAAGGCTTCCACAGGGCTGTGGGTTAACAAGGCCTCCACACACAGGTCCTGTGAACCCTCACCACAGCGCTGCACAGCGACACACCAGCTTCAGTGTGAGTGAGAACCAGAAGCTTCAATGTTTAGCACTGGGAAAGATTAAGCCAGATTATGTAATTCAGAGTTCATTTATGGACATCTGGGTCACAAATTATCCAAACTGAAACACTTTTAAATGTAGACTGTATATTAGGAGCTTAGAACCACTTGCATGGAATGGTGGTTTTAAAGTTAGGACAAAGCTCCAAAGCTATGACTTCAAATCTCTTCTCAAATGCCTCACTGGGTCGGAAACTGCCAACACTGAAGCCTGGTAAAGGGCTGCTGAGAACCGCATTCACATACACCATGGGCTGCTTTAGAACACTCTGGAGAAGCCCCCGAAGCTCACACCATGCAGCATTTAGCTTAGAAAAAACATTTTGAAGAGTACACTATGTAGACTTGCAGGAACAATGCTAGTTGGACATTTAAAGTAGGGTTGTTTAAATAGGTTGAAATTAAATATCCACCAACATCTTTCTGCACCCCCATGCTGGGGAAAAGGCAGAAGGTAGATGTAGTGCTTGGACACGGGGGACATCTCTCTGGTGCAGGAAGAGGACAGTCTCACACTTGCTATACCTGGATGCTCTTCTTCCACCGGCGCCTAGGTTTTCATCATGGTTGGAGATGCAGCTTGGAAGCAGGCGAGCTGCAGATGCATGCTACTCTTGAACTTGTTGAGCAGCTCTTCCAGCAACCTGAAGGGAGGACATAATTTTATATTCTGACAGTAAAGGTCTGTGCTGGCAAGCTGTATGCCAACTTGACATAAACTTATCATCAGAGAAGAGGGAGCTTCAATTGAGAAAATGCTTTTATAAGTAGGTAAGCTTGGAGGTTGTTTTCTTACTTAATGATTGATGGAGGAGGTCCCAGCCCATTGTAGGGGGTGGTGCCATCCCTGGGCTGGTGGTCCTAAGTTCTATAAGAAAGCAGGCCGAGCAAAGCATGTTGAGCAAGCCAGTAAGCAGCACTCCTCCATGGCCTTTGCATCAGCTCCTGACTCCAGGTTCCTGCCCTGTTTGAATTCCTACCCTGATCAATGATAAACAGTGCTGTAAAAGCCTAAGACAACCCTTTTCCCCCCACGTTGCTCAAAGTCACGGTGTCTCATAAGTAATAGTAACTCTGACAAGGTGGTTGTCTTAGTTGCTTTTCTGTTGTTGTGATACAACACCATGACCAAAAGCAACTCAGAATGATGCATTTAGATTACAATACAGTCCATCCATCATCTGGGGAACCCAAAGCAGAAACTCAAGGCAGGATCTTGGAGCAGAAATCCTAGAGGGAAGGTTGTTTACTGGCTTGTCATCAGTCTCACAACAAGCCGTCTTTCTTACACAGGCCACCTGCCTAGGGATGGTACAATGCACAGTGGACAGGGTCTTCTTATGTCAATTAGCAATCAAGAAAATGTCCCTTAGACATGTTACAGGCCAATGTGATGGAGGCAATTCCTCAAAAGAGGTTCCCTTTGCCCAGGCTGTCAAATTGACAACCAAGATTAGCTACCTCAATAGCTTAGCAAGGCAGAGCTGGTGGCCAAGGTCTGACTGCCATGCTGTGTTTAGAAGAAAACCAAAAAAGCCACTGTATATAAATAATAAAAATATTTCCTTTGGTTGACAACCAAAGGAAAAGAGGCTAGTCAAATAACACATTAATAAGTAGGTCTATATTTATCTTTAGCTATTCTCTTTACGTTCCTTCTCTAGAATCCTTCCTAAAACAGAACAGTACTTAGGTCTCCTCTCTTAAAGTTACTCAAACAATCAAGAAAAACAAAAAACTCACTCTTTGATTTCTACTTCTATCACTGCTGTCAAGCATACATAGTAGTAACCCACTCCAGGAGACAGGATTTTCTTTTAATCCTACTCATTAAATTGTTAATTTCTTTTTATTTATCATTATGTGTGTGTGTGTGTGTGTGTGTGTATGTGTGTTGGGGGTGCTGGCCTGCATGCCAAGGCATACATATGGAGGTCCTAGTTTGTAGCCCAGGCAGCTCTAGGAATTTAAATAAATACCTATATTTATTATTATTTTATGTGAAAAATGTGTGCATGGTATGTGGAAGGGGTGGGCACATGAACAGGCATGTAGGTCAGAGGACAAGCTATGGAGCTGGTTCTCCTCCATCGTTACACGAGGAACAGAGCTTAGGTCTTCAGACTTCCCCAGTAGGTATTTTACCCACTGAATCTGTCCTGGCCTAGACCTTCCAATCTGCCAGCTCCTGAGTGCTGGCACTATGTGCACAACAGACCCCAAACACAGCAGTGTATCAGTTTAAACAGTCTATTACTGGCTTTTCTTGATGCTCAAATGACTTTTGAAACATGTTCCATGTATTAAGAATAGTGATGGCTATTTTTATTTTTTATTTTAAAGCAGTGAAAAGGGCTTGGAATGAATTCAAGACAAAAACAAAGCAAGGTTTCTGGGTTGAGGAGCATTGATTTGCGGCTTGCCTGACCATGTGGAGACATTCACAAGGCTCTGCGCTTGGGGTCACACAAGTAGGAAAGCTAGTCTGCTCCTTTCATCCTAGGCCCAGTGACGCTTGGTCCAGGCACCTTCTCTGACCATTGTTCCACTAGGCTTGGCCACAGTGGCCAGCACTGTGCGTTTTATCCAATGAAAGGCAGGTAGAGTAACTAGGAGGGGCGAGAAAACAGAGAGCTACAGGGTCTCCACTGCCTATGCTGAAGCATTTATGAGAGACAGCTGGCCTAGACTTCCCCTCAGGCCACAGTTTCCTGTTATATGAAGAGTAAAGTTTAAATGCAGGTCGAGCTCATTAATGTGGCAGTGACACTTGTCTAAATCTCCATGTTTTATAGAAGCCAAAGTGTGTCTAAAGCAGCAGACAGGAGAAATGGCTGAGGTCCGCGCTCTCCTCAATACAGTAGCCAAAGCTGCAGCTGATCACGAAGCTAAATGATTGTCTTACATCCTCCGTACTTGTTATGTAAAACTATAATAGAGATCACCTTTAAAGTCAAGCGTAAAAGACAAAATTCATTCTGTCACTTGAGGATAAATGAGACACAGGTAAGCCAGCACACCGCATTACAGGGAGCCCAAGCTCTCCTTGCACCTGGGCCCCTCTCAGTCCTTCTAGAGGGTCCCTGGCTCCCAGAGGGTCCCTGGCTCCCAGAGCTCACATTCAGCTCGGCCAGTGGGCTGAGGACAGCACGTGGGGACTTACTTTTTGTCTGCGCCACTTGCAAGCTGAGGCAGGGCTTCCAGGGCCTGTTTGAAGCTAGACCTGCAACAGAAAAGCCCATGGCTCAGAAGGTCCACGGTCTCAGTGGATCATAGGGGGTCACTGTCAACACCTGGAAGCACATCTTAAATATAAAGAAACGGACAGAGGCCAGTGAAGGGAGTGCAGATGTGTTAGAAAAGTAAAAGTGAGAAATGACAGAAAAAGAAAAAGTAAAAGTAAGGCTACGGTGAGCAGACCGGCAGGGCCAGAGAGATGCAGCCAGGAAGTGGAACCTGACCCCAAGTGATGCTGCTCAGGAGAGGTGAGGCTGGTGTGACTGTGCAGATGGGGGGGGGGGGGGGGGCGGTGTAGGGGGAAAAGGAGGAAGGGGAGGAAAGGGAACTTTCTTTTTAAGACAAAACTATAGGTAAAGCAATTGTGAAGATGGGAAGAGAAAAAGTAGAGATGGGGTGGTATGCGGAACAGAACTCGGACAGTCACAGGGCCTGCTTTACAGTATCTAGTTCTTATTAGAATTAACATGGGCAGGAAAGGGAAGTATTTACATATAATTTTAAACAATATAATATCCTTACATGTGAAGGTAAAATGAAGGAATTGAAAGACTACCTGTTTAGTTTTTTGGAAATAGACAGTACCAAAAGAGTTACTGAGTGGAGTAAGGACCACACTGGACAGCTAATTTGGTGATAACTATTGTCCCTAAGAACAGCTGAGCTTTTCATGTCTTCTATTGTTCTAGTGGAGCTGAAGAAATAAATGTAATCACCACAGAGCAAGGAGGTCTTTCCTCTAGAAGTAAACTTAACCTCTTCAACTGCCCAGGATATGAATGCATCCTAAACTAAGGACATGTAAGGTGAATGAAAGTCCCCACAGAGTTACAAAAATGCCTCTGGGACTCCTCCATTCTCCCTTGCTGAGGCAGGGTGTGGGTGGGGACAGTGTCTGTTGGCAGACTCAGCTGTCTTTCCATGCTCAGTGGGCTCTCTTCTTTCCTCGGGGAGAGGGATGTCACTTCCTATTATGCTAACATCTCATTCCCCACAGCCTGATTAACTGCAACAAACATGGTGCTCAATTGCTCTTTGTTGCCAGAACAAAATAATGGTGATGAAGATGAAGGCGTTCAATTTTTTGTAGGACACCAACAGCTTAGGTGAGCTGACATGTCCTCGACCTCACAAGTCTGTCTAGGAGTTCACAGCTTGAGTATCTCCAATGTGAAATTCAATGTACTACAAGATTTGAAATGTTTTGGGCAATAAAATGGAAAGTTCCATATCAAGCACTCATTTTTTCATGTTCATTTATTTCATGTGCATGCGTATGCTGACTGCATGCATGTCTGTGTACACAGGCATGACTGATGGGCATGGAGGGTGGGTAGGACAGGGTGTTGAGTCCCCTGGTACTGAGTTGCAGATGGTTGTGAGCCACCAGGTAAGTACTGGGACTCAAACCCAGGTCCTGTAGCAGGTCTTCCAGATCTCTTAACTACTGAGCCATCCTTCCGGGCCTTCAAGCATTAAATGATAAATGATCAAATTATCTTTAGTCATGTGTATGGGTGCAATAAAACATAAATGAGTTCCACCTTCAAGATAACTTTTCATCCAACACAGAAACACCCACACCCACACACTCACACACACCACATAAAATCAAAAATTGAACACACTTTTGCTATTATCTTGCTTTTATAAACAAGGAACCTAATTCACAAAAGGTTAAGTTTAAAGGGTCAGGTAGGCATTCCTATTGAGCAATAGGGACTGGGTACTTCCTATTGTCTGTATCATTTTCAACAACAACAGCAACAACAACAAAAAGTGTGGTTGGGAAAGTGTGTTTTTAAACAATGAACATAGGAACCATCTATAAACGGCTTGTGGTACACCATGGCAAGCAGGAAGAAGCTAATTTTATCTGTTAAGAAAAGAAAGAAAGTTTTCAGTTGTACTGGTGACAGTAAGGGTGATGGCACAGCCATGTTACCAAAATCTGGAAATGAAATGAATGGTCCCAGCAGGGACCTCGTGTTCACTGCATAGCTCAGACTTCCTGGGCAAAGCTGTGTCTGTGGTGAACAGTTCTGTGCACATGGGTTGTAGCTCTCTCATTTCAACTACTGATGTCTCAATAGAAGGAAATCCTGACTTTCATTCAAAACAGCAAAGTTACCATCAAATTTCCACTACAAACTTTGCAAAGAAACCACAAGGCTTCCTCTTACACTGATATTTACAACACTCAAACTGTCCTTCAAATTTGATGAGATGTAACTTTTTTGGTCTCTTTTTAATAAAAGGAGTATGTCATACTTGGTCATATTACTTATGAGACTAAGATTTATAAATAATGAATGAAAAAAATAAAATTATATTAAATTTATAATGTGCTCTAAAGAAGTGGCCTTGAGAATCACCATCTTGCTGTAAGCTTGTGCTTTTTAGTAAAAAATTCTGATGAAACATCAACTTTATTGAAACACAAATTTATGAGTATTTACTTTGTAAGTATCTAACAGAGGACACAACACATGAGCAAAGCAATTTTGATCACAGAAAAAACTGAACGGAAACACTTGGCACCTTACCTACTTTCCTGGGTCAGGTAAATGGCTACAGTGTCCCTGAGGGCACAAATTTCAAGTCTGGCCTAAAGAGGAGAAAAATGCAAGAGTGACAAACGTCAGTTACCAAATGAGAACAAGTACTTTGGACACAGTCTGAAGCCTGCTTACTGTAGTGAGGCTAGTCAGAACACCACCACAATGACAGTTTGCTGTGAAAAGATCCAAAGAACAGAACTAACATACCAGTGTCTCCTTTAACCCTGCTGTCAAACAGGACTGTGGGAGGGACAGACATATCACCATGAAAATCATCACTGACTAGTATTTGCCTTTTCGCCTGGTTGTAAGAGGGAGGAAACTAACACATCAGCCCAAGTGGCTGGGCTTGAGTCCTGGTACCTGCATCCTTTCAGATATACTGTCTCCTCTCCAATACAGCCAAGCTCTATAAAGTCAATGCAATCTCTGTTAAATTCATGAATGAACTTTGAAAAAATGAAAATTGACAAGTTAATCCTAAAACTAAAATGGAAATGTAAAGGCCCCAGAAAAGTTAAAATGATGAAGGGAAACAACCACACATTTGGAAGCCTCACATTTTCTAATTTCCAGCACCCTCACAGCAGGCCACACTAAATCACAGCGGCATGGCACCAGATGAGGACAGGCAAGGAGCTCAGTGGTGCAGATGAGAGCCCCAATGCGGTGGAGAAAGCACCCATCTGGAAAACAGAAACAGCACAACTGGACCCACATATGGAGAAAGTGAAGCTCAAACTCCCTTAACAGAAAATAAATGTAAAAACAAAAACTATCCTAGCTTGATGCCTGGCTTTGGTGGCCAAAGTTGTTTTATGCCTAGGACACGTAAAAATCGAATCAAATCAAATTCAGGCAACATAGTGTGGGAGAAGGAAGTTAAACAGAGACCTGTGGACCACTATGTCACCCAAAGACCTGCCCTCCAGACCTTGGCACAGGTGAACCATAGAGACCCACTAGCCGGAGGATGTCACCCAGGGCCCACGAGCCATGTGGTCAGCCTGCAGTGGCAGCCACCACAATGTGCATGTGGTGCACAGATGGGAGCGTATGTACAGAATATGTGGCGGACAGATGTGAGAGAAAGAGAAGTGGAGCAGCTGGACCATTATGAGAAGAGATGGAACTGGAGACTCAGGGGTAGAGAGGAGTGGCCAGGCCCGCTATCTGGAACCATGGTGAGGGCTCAGCTGAGGGCCATGCCTGGGTCTGTGGCTATGTAGCTGCAGGGATTGGTGTTGATGTCCATGGCTCATATTATCACTAGAGAATGTGGTACTGATGTCCAGGGGTTGTGTGGGACTTGCCCCTGCTGTCATCATTCTGGAGAGCTTGCTTGCCCCACCGCTCACCAGAGACAGCACTCTGGAGAGTAGGCCCTGCACTTTGCCCAGACAGTACAGCGCAGTTGGCCCTGGTTGAGGGGCGTGGTTGAGCTGGCCACACCATTCATCTGCTGGGAGGTGTCATGGGTGTGGAGGTGATGCCCTCCCCCCAACCCCAGCTCAGAAGAGCTGGTCCCAGGGTCATGAGAAGTGAGCTGTTCCTGCCCCTCACTGGCTGCAACACTCAGGAGAGTGGGCCCTACCATCTCATCTGGGCAGTACAGTAGTGTTGACCCTGATGGTGAGAGTGCAGGTGAGCCAGCCCTGAGGGCAAGAGCACAGGAGAGCTGGCCTGAATTTGCCATCTTCCTGTCTTAGCCTCTTGAGGAGCTGGGATTCCAGGCATGGACCACCATGTCCAGCAGCAGATGCATTTTCACTTAAAGTTTCCTAGTCTCAGGACAGTTGGTCAGAGTGGATGGAATCTGACCAAGCACACATGTTCAAGGGGAATCTGGGCCGCACGCACAGGGCTATGATGCTGCTCTCTGGGGTACTTGCTTGTGTCTGGGTTGGCCCAAAAATCTAGCCACAAAGATGAGAAGGCTTGAATTGAAGTGAGATGACCTTCAGGCTAAAGGCAGGGAAAGTGGGAAATTTACTGAAGTGTATTTCTTCTAAGTCAATTCCAGCTTGCTCGTTGGCATCATCAATTGAGATGTTTATTTAATAAAGATGTCAAGTTTGCAAGTATTGGATGCAGCAGGCAGGCCTGAAAGAGCTTCCTATCAGCTGAAGAACTGTCATTGTTTTAGTGTGGGTGTGTACACATGCATGTGTGAGCCTCCAGGGTCCCATATAAGCCAAGCATAGCCTATACCACTAAGCTACCCAAGCCCTTCTGTAAATGCACAACAAATGTCTCAATACTCAGAAAGCTCACAAGCAAGCCATTGTCCCCTCTACCTGTGTACCTGCATCATAACAGTTACCTCACCAAGGTAACTTGCCTGAATGCTTTGGAAACACATGAGGACTCTATGTATCTGCATTCAAATAGTTTTATAAACTTCTTGAAGGACTTGTCTGTTTTTAATGCCTAAAACAGAACCTCTGGGAATTGCAGACAATACACAATGTGACTGAGTGTGTGTGTGTGTGTGTGTGTGTGTGTGTGTACACCTGCATGTGTGCATGCACAGTGGGCATATGTATGTGTGTTGTACAGTGGGTATAGCTTGTATGTTTGTATGTATGCACATGCTGTGTGTATGCTTGTGTTTGTGTATGTGTACACCTGTGCAATTAGCAAGGGCATCAAAAACACCCGCTGTGTCTCTAAGGCTGGTAGTTAGCACAGAGGTAGATGATTTTGGTACCTGCAGTGCTCCATTTCTGCTGAAGGATGAGACACACTGCATCAGCCGGCTCAGCTCTTCAGAGACTGCTTCTACCACCCTGGCCAGGACTCGTGGCACCAGTTCTTTAGAAATAGTGAACACCTGATGGGAGGTTTAGAATAAAAAGAAGGCTGTTACCTACGCTTTTCCTAACTTGTGCCTGTCAGTAACATAAATAAATAAATAAGTAAATAAATAAATGAAAAAACCACATTTCTTAGGTTTTTCTAAGCCACAATTTTAAAAAACCAAACTTATGAATGAAAGATACACAATTATGCATAAGCTTTTGTTTTTAAGATTTATTTTATTCTGTATGTGTGAGTGCTTTGCCTACACATATGTGTGCGTATCACATGCAGGCCTGGCACCTGTAGAGGTCAGAAGAAGGCATCAGATGCCCTGGAACTGGAGTGGTTATGAGATACCATGTGGTGCTGGGAGCAAACCTATATCTTCTGCAAGAACATCAAGTGCTCTTAACTACTGAGCCATCCCGCCAGTCCCCAGAGGTATACTTTAGTTGTACTTACTGACTAATGACAAAACAACTTCTTTTTTATAAATGTATTGCAGATGTAGACTAAAAATTGTTTCAAAAATTTTGTGTTTTTAATGTGTCCTTGTTAAGAAACAAAATCTCTAAAAGGGAAAAAGCCTCTGGATAAGTATTTGCCACAATTCAAAAAGGATTAAGTGAACTATGGTACTGGTGTAGTGGTGTGCACCTGCTATCCTGGCTACTCAAAGAGATGAGTAGGAAGAGCGCTTCGACTCAGGAGGAGTTTGAGTCCAGCTTGGGCAACACAGTGAGAACCTATGTCTTATAAATAAACATGAGTTTCATTATTTCGTATTGGATAAGCTTTCCAGTTTTATTGTGTACTATCCATACATTATTACTTTTATTTGATAAACAATTTCTTTCTTAATTTGTGTATTTATACCTCCCCACACCGTGTGTGTGTCTTTGTGCACACACAGGCACATATACCTTGTCATACAAATAGAAGTCAAGGGACAACTTACAGGAATTAGCTCTCTCTTCCACTATGTGGGTTTTGCCGATCAAACTCAGTTCATAAAGGCTGGCTACACATGCTTTATCTACTGAGCCATCTTGGAGGCCCTATTTCAAATTTTAACAAAGTTATATTTGAAGGTTTAGTAAAAAGCTTTACCTTGCTAATTAACACATTAAAGTATGTTTTCTTTTTAGCTTTGCTTGTTCCCAGTTTGAGGTTCTAGTGTTAATTAAATTGTTGAGCACTCAACAATTATTTGGGCAATTTAAAATTTTGTCACAAGGTTATTGGGCTAAACTAAAGGGGATTTGAGAGGCTGATACTTAGACTGTTCTCACAGCTGTGGATATGGCTAATAGCCAGCCTTCAGGACAGAACCAGAGTGACCCTTAGAGCCCTGAAGTCTGCAGTTCCTCAGTTCTCTGCATACAGGATGCTCCTACCCACCACCGACTTCACTTATGCTTTAATCTTAAAAGAAATGGACACAAGAATTATCTCCTAATTTTAAATAAAATCAGAGTTAAGTCACATAAAATCTTTCAAAGAGGAGCTCATGAGCTCCTTTGCTACAAAGGGGACAGTGTAAGAGGAGGAGGTGTCACCTGTTTTCTCTGGCTGCCCTGCCCTTCTGCTTTTCTTGTCCTCATGCATATTTTTAAAGATACCATGATGGCCTCCAAATCTTCTAGAAGAGAAGGCCACATAAGCAACTGCCTGGATGCCTAGAGCTAAGCTGAGGAGGCATCTGATCAACTGTAGTAACTGTTTTGGCCTTGCTTTGTTTGCCAGTTTCTCATCCTTCTGTGAGCCACCCTGAGAGTGCTGGACCTTGAGATCGATCGCTGCATGAAAATGCAGGCAGCAGTGGTGGCTGAGGCACCAAAGGTGGCAGCTTGTTTTCCAGTGTGCCTCAGAAGAGTGACTCCCAGTGCCAGGATGTCCAGTAAGGATGCCAGCATGACACCTCCCATCATAACTGTGGGGACAGCTTGTGTGAACCCTGGGCAGCAGCATCTATACACCGAAGCAACAAAACTAATTTACACTGACTTCAGTGTTGCTGTAAGGATCACAGAAGATATGTATATTTTCACACAAGCAGACACACTCACACACTCACACGCAAAGATGCAAGCATATACAGACACAAACACAAGCATATGTACACAGAGACACAAATGCACACCGACATAGATTCATGCACACACACATGCATGCACACAGACACACATGCAAAGATACATATGCAAGACACACAGACATATATGCAAACACACACACACACACACACACACACACACACACACACACACACACGCTGAGCTCTATTTTACTAATATGCCCAAGATACATTCTGAAGGGGAAAAGAGACCCCCTCCTTGGTAAAAATAATCCAATTTGCTTCTCTTTCTTTCTTCCCCTTCAATTACCTACTTTCAAAGGAACAGATAATGACAGCTTACCTCTGCATGCACAGCAATTATATTCACCAATGCTTCTTTTAAATAGTTTCTGACACCTGAAATCAAGATGGGGGAGGGACAGGCACTCAGTGACATCCTCAGCCAGCTCTCTCTCTGCAGCATCAGCAGGCAACTGCCAGAGTGGTCTGAGGTGAGACTGAAAATAACACCATTGCTGTCCATTTCCTTTTGAGATCAAATGGTGAAAGGACTATTTACAGAGAGGTTAAAACCAAAAGAGCTTAAATGAGAAATTTTCTTTCACTCTTTTTCATTCATATCTCGATTTGCCCTGAATTTACTATCAGTTGGCCTCAAAATCCAAACTTTAAAATGTCCTTCTATTTCAGATGCATAGTAGACAAAGTACAGAGGACAAAAAGAGGGTGTTGAAGACGTTAGACACCACAGCATTATAGAGAAAGAAGTTTTGATCCTAAGAAATAACTTTAATTTATTTTGTGTGTGTGTGTGTGTGTGTGTGTGTGTGTGTGTGTGTGTGTGTGTGTGTACATGTGCAGGCATGTGTGTGTTTATGTGTACATTGATGAACAGGTGCCTGCTGAGGCTAGAGGGCATCAAATCCATTGGAACTGAAGTCATAAGTAGTTGTAAGCTGCATGGCATGGGTACTGGGAACCAAAACAGTCTTCTGTAAGACCAGTAAGTGCCCTAAACTGTTGAGCCATCTCTTCAGCCATGAATGGCTTTCAAAGAAAAAACCTTAAGGTCTTAGAGACCATTCAGTTGGCAAGAGTGCTTCCTGTGCCAACATGAAGACCCATGCTTGAAACCCAAGTACCCATGTGAAAATGCTAGGCTGGTCAAGGCTGTTTGTGCTTTAACCCCAGTTCCATGGGGGGATGGAGGTAGAGACAGGATGATTACTTGGATGCCAGCCCAGCTGCAGGTTCAGTGACAGACCCTGCCTTAAGGGGATAAGACAGAGTGTGATAGAGCAGGACGCATAGGTGTGCGCCCCCATGTGTCCATATACCCTACTACACACACAAATAAAAGCTGTCATGAAATTAGTTAGACCTGATTCTACTTAAAAAAAAAAAAAAGTTTAAGATTGGACAAAATAGATATCAGACTGTGGGCCAGAATTAATGAGCAGAGCCTGAGTTAGCAGCAGCAACCAGGTCACGCTGCTGAGTGTGCGGTCACAGCTTTCTGAACCAACCACCTCCTAGCTGTGACTTTTGCTGAGAAGGCCTTCCCACATATCGAGCAAGTGTAGATTTTGCACCTCTTTAGCCAGGCTGCAGTGAGGATTAACGGTGACCCCATGCACACACCCTAGTGCTCACCATCCTCTTAAAGAGACCATCATTGCCGTGGTGTAGGAAGAACATGCAGCAGTGTTGTTTTCCTATAACTCCAAAATGACTGCTGTCTTCTGGAGTGAAATCGTCTAGACTGTCCTCTAGAATTAACTACAAAGTGAAGGACAGTATTCTCTCAGGATGTCATCCATAGCTTGAACCAGGAACCATTAACTGTAATCATTTTTTTTCTGTTTTTTTTTTTTTTTTTTTTGAGACAAAATTTTGTGCGGTCCAAGCTGGTCCTGAACTCACTATGCAGTTGAGGAGGACCTTGAATTCCTGATCCCTCTGATTCCCCTCCCCAAGTGCTGGGGTTACAGCTGTACCACCCGGGGAGGGTCAGGACAGCAGAACACAAGGGATGTATGAAAGTGCAATGCACTAAGCAGTAGAACACAGCAGCTGCTTCCAGTGGAAGTCCAGCCATGCCACGGAGGCTAGGGAACTGGGAGCCGGGCCTGCTTCTCTAGACAGCGCCTTGAGCATGACTCTGGGTGTTAGAGCAGGGCACATGCATGTGCACCACTCAAAACCTGGGGCCCAGGGCAGTCTGTGAGGGAGCAGCTCATGCATGATTATCTCTGTGCACCTAACATGCACAGATACTGAGATCCCAGGCCAGAATGAGAACAGTGATGCTCTGATGAAGCAGGAGTTAAGCCTCAGCAGCCTCTGTCATGTGAAACCAGGCTCTGCTGGTGCCACTGCAGTGCAGCTATGACAGTGATGACTGAAAATGTAAGGGCAGCTTCACAATGTAAAACACTCACGCAAAGTCAGAGTGGGCTGCAGTGCTGACTACTAAGACAAAAATTAAACTTAGACTCAAGCAGGGCAGTCACATGCCCAGTGACCGTGTACTAGGAACTCAACTCCCCCTCTGACCCTGGCAGTAACTTTACACTAAGAGTCACCAACAAAGTACCCCACAGCAGAGACAGCCCTGGATTAGTCAACACAATTCTACAGACGCAGCTGTGACAGTGAACAGTAAGGATACCCGTAAGGGATATTTCATCCAAGAGAATATTTCCAACAGAAACTGAAAAAACATGCTTCCCCTGTTAGCCTGACTGCAGGTTTTCCATAAATAGCAGAATTAACCTTAGCTGTGGGGCTACGGGGCATGCTGGAAGAGAGAAGGGGTGATAGCCAAGGATGGATGCAAACAACTCTAAGGTTAAGCAAGGTGTCAGGCCAGTGAGGGGGGAAGGGACAGGCTGATGTTGATCAGCTCTGCAAAGGGCAACCAGCCTGAGCTGGATCTTGCTAAAGCAAAGCGTTAACCTCTCAAAGCAACACATACTCTACAGTATTAAACAGCAATTACCAAGCTAAGCTGGTTAGGATGGGGCACGCCCATAATCCTAGAACCCAGGCAGCTGAGGCAGAAGGATCTGAGTTCTTCCTCCTGTTGGGTTACCATATCCAACTTCGATAGGATAGCTTTTGCTTCATCTTATATTTTGTCATGTTTAGTTGTTATCTTTTAGAAGCTTGTTCTTTCCTCTTTTTTATTTTAAGTTATATGTTTATTCATTAGTATTTTTTTATAAGGTCATAAGTCAAAAGCTTTTCTGGTAATGCTATAGAAAATATTCACTTCTAATGAGAGACAGAATGGGAGTGGTTCCGGAGGGAAGGGGAGGTGGTGAGAAATTGGGAGGAATGAAGCAAGGGGAAACTATAATCAGAATATACTGAGGAAAGAACCTCTTTTCAATAAAAGAAAAAGTGCTGAAAATACTGAACCGCAGGCTTTCTCTTCCCAAAGAGCAACTCACTACATTAACCAAGAGTCTTTTACTGCCAAGTGAATTAATATATTCATTTTAAGGAAGTGGCTACACATAATCCCTCATTTGTTAACACAGATTTCCTAGGGTTCTCTTATGCGGTGGACTAGTAGGTACATGCCCAGCATTGGGCCTTTTTAGTGGAACATGCTGATGGTCCCATAAAGAAGACCAAATAGTTACTACAAGTGTCATCACAATTTACTGAAGTTGGTTTGCGTCTATAATTACATATAGCAAATTTATACATGACAGTTATATGAAAGGGTTTTGTGTGGCAAAGAAAGGCAGTTTAAAATAATTTGTAGGTGTGTTTAGTTGCTCTCTTCTTTTGGTGTCACTCTCAGCTGGTTGAACACTAGTACTGAGGTAAAAGGCAACCCAAAGTGTCAGCCCAGGGATCATCTATGTTTGGAGATGGCCACTTGGCCTGACCCCTCACTGGTGGCGAGCAGCTGGCAAACGTGCTTTTTGCTGGCTGGGCAAAGAAAACGTACAACTAGGCTTCCAAGTCCAGAGACTGCTCGCCCAGAGACAGATTCAACCCATCGCAAGTGTAGAATATGGAAAGCATCAATACAAGCATATTTCCCCATCATTATTCCTGAAGTAAAGGCCTTTAACAATTATCCGTGTTTGTCAGCATTAGGAATCTAGCAATGACTTACAGCTGAGGGAGGACATTCAGAGTTCTGTGTAGTTCTGTGCCTTTTCGCAGAATGGTCCAAGATTCTGAGGCCCTTGTGTCTGCACTAGGGAAGCTGTGGCAGATGGAGTTTGGAATGAGGGGCTAGCCCTCACCTATGGCCTCAGGGATCTAAGCCTGCCATCTCTCCCTTCATTGAGGAGTGGTACAAGGAAAGGAAGGCAGAAGCTGAGGAAGATGTCACCTGAGGAAGATCCCAGGGAAACTGTACAGATACACACTGCCTAAAACAAATGCTAGGATGGATTTCAAAAGTCCCTGGCTTTGATGCCAGCGGACAGGACCAGAATTTGATTTTTGATGAAGAGGCTATTTCTACAGGGTAGGTGACTATGAGGGTGAAACCACACTGTCATCTACTCTGGTGGCAAATGTTGTTTTCTCTTGTCACATTTTATTTTATTTTAACATTATTAACAATGACAGTTGCTAATTACTTTTTATGTTCCTTTAAGTGACAAAAAGTACATCATCTAAGATCCAAATTCTGGTTTGTCAATCAGTAACTACATGACCTCAGATGACAACTCAGTTTGCCTCTCAAGTGACTGCCAATTCTGAAAGGCAGCAATTATAGTGCGTCCTTTGCTAACAAAGCCATTTTTAAAATGCTGTTTATTCTCTCATTCTTCAATAGTGTCCATACCCTGTGTGAACACCACCAGTGTGGTGTAGGAAGTGGGCAGAGCAGACACAGCTTGCAGCCCCAAGAGAGATCAGACTTTTGTGGGTCTCAACAAGGACATACATGGCAAGGATACAGCCTTAGATAAGACATAGACAGCTGGCTAACAAGCACTGAGTATAAAACGCACTAACTACAGCTGTGTCTTCTGAAACTCCAGGTGGACACGTGCAAACTATAACACACTGTGACTGCCATCCAGCTGCACATGAGGTTCTTCTGAGCAAGCAGACAGGAATCAGTTAACCATTGAAAACTTGTTAGTAATATATGGTGGCAACAGGTAGTTGCCATGCTGTGCAGTGTGGCTGCAGTGGGGTCTGACAGGGCTCTGTCTGTGACAGTCTCACACCAAGGCTGCTCTGTGCATTCACCTGGCTTCACCACTAGATTTTTAGGGTTAAACCGTCTAAATAAACTGTTAAGTGAGTGGAATGCATCAGTAATTAGAGGAAAACTGAACCACTTGTAAGCTTTATATGACCCACAGTCCAAGATGCTCAGCTTTCACCAGGGCTAACTAGAGACCTGCGTGTCTGTTATGGAGAGCTGTCTTCTGGCAGGTACCTTCCTTTTCATAGGAGACAGGAAAGCAAGGACAGTCTTTCTGATTAAGCAGCAGGCTCCACTTAGACGTACAGTTAGAGAAAGTAGAGCAGAATGCAATGCTGCTGAGGCTCAACCAACTTGCTTTCCAAACAAGCTTTGCTCTTCTGGTGACAGCTTGTCCCAAGCAATAAGTACTGTTTTGCTCAGAGCCTATAACGTACGAGCCACCATGGCAATGCTCAGGAAGATAAGAACACAGTGGGTGCACCTTGTGTGTGTCGGAAGACCTGGGTTTTGGTCTGCACCCCAATGGCAGTAAGCCATGAAGTGTACAGTACAGTCCTGATTAGGAAAGGAGGCAGCAGCGTTGACAGTGTACAAGGTGGGGGGGGGGGGGTCATGGGGACTGACTTGCTTCTTGGAGTTGCAGGAAAGTGCCAGGTTATTATGATGTAGCCGTGAGTGTTGTTTTTAAAAGAGCTCTACTTAGATAAACCCCCACAACTTTCCATGTTATTTAAGTGAAGGATTGAGAAGCCATTTCTGAGCATTCATAATATCGACCTTCTCTGCTCTGAATATGAAATTAGAATGTGTCATGATATTTGACCAGCAAAGTGTCCCCACCCACACAGTATGAACCCAGACGATCACTTAGCAATTAATCTAGAAGCCTAGTGTGGAAATTCCCCAAGGAGAACACAGAGTTTGCCTCTCCTCTGAGCAAGGTCCCGTAGGCTGCTGCTTGCATGGTGGGCTTCCGGTTAGAGAGTCTTTGTGATCTGACATCCCCCACAAGGGAGACAGTGTTTGCACACTTCAGTTCTGGTCAGCTTGTCAGTTTCTTCTTTTTTGAGCAGAAAGGTCACATGACTTTGGGGATAGGCACACTATTATTTAAAATACATAGTGGGAGCCTAATATTAGTATTCTGTGCGAAGCACCATTTCAGGTCCTGAGGAAAACACGAGAGACCTTCTCCAGAGCTGAGAGAGGCAACACCCAGGTTCAATATAATAACTTATATTATCTCTCTTACATATAAGAAAAAGAGCAAAGTAAAGTATTCTTAGACAAGAAAACAGCTATACGACATAACACTACTCAGGCGAACAGTAAAGCCTCGATTGGCAAAGACAAGACTGCTCTGCATGAGAAGGGCATCACTGTGACAAATGACCCCATTCCTTGTTGAAGGGACCTGGTGTTCCTGTGTCCATTTCACAAGAATGCTTCCTGCCCACAATGTGATACTGCAATGTGTACTGCAATGGAAAGTGTTTAAAGGGCAGCTGAAAGTCAGGCAGTTCATCTGAGGTTTGAGTTCTTGATGCACAGGGCATGCTCACAGTGTTACACAGACAGATTTGATTCTTTTCATTAACAATATGAACAAGCTGCTAGGCGAACTGCTGAGGATGTACTCCGTGGGAGAACAGACTACTGAATGATCAAGGCTTTCTTCTTTTTTTTAATTTTGAAATTTTAAAAATTAAATGCCTATTGGAAAAAATAAATGTAAAAATATAGGTTTATTTAATAACAACTAAATGTTGTGTTCACCACTTTCCCCAGGAGAATGACACCTGACAATTTAATATAGTCTTCAGACTTTTGCCCAGGAACATTTTTTTAAAAAGAAAGAGGCTATGTTACCATTCTCTTGTTAAAACTTCATTATATAACACTCTTAAAAACCATAAAAACAAGGAATTCCCGAAATTTGTGGATAAATGGATTGAGCTAGAAATGATCATAATGAGTGAGTTAACCCAGAAGCAGAAAGACTCAAATGGTATATACTCACTTATATCTGCATACTAGCCCAAGGGGCATGTCCCACGAAAGCCTTCACTTAGCAGGAAACTGGGACAGAGGGGAAGGCATCCTATTGGGACTCTAAATGAGAGACACATGGGAGAACAGCAAAAGAAAAGGATACAGAGGGTCCTAGAAATCTACAAGTAGAACAATATGATAGGTAGATTTGGGCCCAGGGGTCCTGCTCAAACTAAGGCACCAGCCAAGGACAATACAGGAGGTAAACTTTAAACCCCTTCCCAGATCTAGCCAATGATCAGAATATTCTCCACAGTTGAATGGAGAGTGAGATACGACTTTCTCACATACTCTGGTGCCTCACATTTGACCATGTCCCCTGGAGGGGGAGACCTGGTGGCACTCAGAGGAAGGACAGCAAGTAGCCAGGAAGAGACTTGATACCCTATGAGAATATATAGGGGGACGTAATCCCCCTCAGGAACAGTCATAGGGGAGGGGAATAATGGGAAAATGGGGGGGGGGGGGAGGAATGGGAGGATACAAGGGATGGGATAACCATTGAGATGTAACAAGAATAAATTAATAAACAAAAAAAAAACCATAAAAACAGTCTGCTCATCATAACAGAGCTGGATCTTCAGCAATGTCAGGAAGAATATGGCCTCCCATGCACTCCTGCTCCCACTAAGAACGGCAGCTTTCCAGGCACTGACCCTCTAGAGGGTACAGCTGACACACTGATGGCCCTAGCACCACACCCTAGACCCAGAGGCCATGGTCTGCATCAGGGACATTGTTGGAGGTGCACATTTTGTTGGTTTAGTGGCGTATACTTACTGCTACACAGTGATGTGGACAGTCTTTACTGCCTGAAATGTCACTGCTGCCTCTCTCCTTCACGTTGCCCTCTCCAGTAACCCTAAAGCCACTAAGCTTTCTCTCCTTCCACTGTTCTGCCCTTTCCAGAATGTAATAATTTGGGGTCATACACTATGTAGTCTTTGTAGACCAGATGGCCCTGAACTTGCAGTAATCCTCCTGCCTCAGTATTCGGAGTACTTCTTAAATAGCTACTTGACAAAACTTTTCATTGAAACAATCAAGTAGGATTTTGAGCAAAATTTAAAGGTCAAAAAAGATATGTCAAAGACACGCAGACACCTCTGCCTGTATGAAGTCTCGGAAGGAGTTACAGAAAGCACGCTGTACCATGTGAGCCTATACCAAGAACGCAGATCTCCCTTCCCAGGAAGCACTTCCTGGCACAACTGACACCACTTCTCTACAGACAGCTCACTCAAGGTACTCTGCCTAATGTTGTTTTGAAACCCGGCACTCCCCAGCAGTGCTTCAAGAAAGCGAATTGGAAAGTCTGGAGACAACCTACTTCATATACCACATTTCCTGTTTTTAACCCCTGTGCCCTAAATCAGTTAGCACTCCTTGTCTACTGATAAAAATAGATCGAAAAATACTATAAATATCCCACAATGTACTTTTTAAAATTGTCAAACTGAAACAATACATGAAATGCCTGGGGCATTTTTTTCAAGTAAATTATCTATTCAATTATACTTTAAAGACATAAAGATCACCGCCTGTTCTTTGTTAAAAAAAAAAAAAAAAGGTAGTCAGAAACAGTATCAATATTTAGCATAACAGACAAAAGAGCCTAAATATTACATAATACATTAAGCTTCTGTTGGCATAGAGAAAGCGAGTTTCTGTTGGAAGTACGGCTCTTCCTGTCCTAGTGCACATTCCCATACTGAAATGTGTTTAAATGTGTGCCCACGGGCAAGGCAGCCTTCCTGTGAGGGTGTGAATAACTCCTGCCTCTACAGTGCTCTATTTTCTATTCCAGAATTTTTTCCTCCTATCAATATGCTGTCCTACTGATCATTATGGCGGGTTTCATAGGAGAAGTTGAAACCATTTAGAAAACACAAAGTACTATCTGCAATGAAAATGCTAACGAGTTCATGGTTTACTTTATATCCATATGTGTGTGTGTGTATGTGTGTGTGTGTATATATATATACATCCAAGTAGAAGTGACCGGCTCTAGAGTTCTAATGTTTTGTACAAGCCACTTGTCTGATCAGAGTATTAAAGCCACGAAGTGCTGGCTTTGCACCCTGTCGAATCCAATGGCACAAGCAGGAGGCTGACTAGGAAGAACAGGATGGTGGGTTTGAGTGTGTGCCTCCAGCTCCCACGAGCTGCCTGCCTGCCCGAGTCTGTACTTACAGAGCCACGATAACAGGTCTCAGAGATGGTTCTGACTGAACACAAGTCACACAGCCCAAGGGCAGCAAGGGATTTTTCAAGACACAAGAAGGGTCAGCTCCTCATTTCATTCATAGGACTTTGTTTCTGATTCCTTAAAATGCAATCTTCCTTCACACGTAAGAATTCAAATGGCCATTTCACTGCAACCACTGAGCTGCTTCCTGTCCTCATACACGGCCTGGTGCTCCTGTCACTCTGCCGAATGCATCCCGAGTGTCCTGCAATAACTCAATGCAGATTTTTAATGCCAAAGAGTGCAATGCCTTTACTGTCCCTGGTATTTTGCCATTCCTATGAGGGACTTGTGGCAGCACCCCAAGGTGATTTAAGACATTATATCTACCAGCAGGAGACATAATCTAAGAAACGTTTTTGAAATCTATAGGATTGTTCAAATCAAAGGCAAACAAAATTTAACCCTCTTAATATACATATATTTACATCTAAAGCTATAACATGATCTAAATAGAAAACATTTATTTTATAAAAATGTGTCATATGATATGTCCAAGACTGGTAACGGGGTCCAGTCATTGTAGTGGCTCTGGTCTAGATTCAGGAAGCTCCACTGCAACACAAACTTCCATGACAACAGACACAGGCAGATCCAGCAGAGCCCTCCCCCAGGAGGGAGCAGGCATTCAGTCAACAGCATCAGATGGCTCCATACTTACACAGCATGAGAAGTATTCCAAAGTTAGTGTGTAAATCATCTGAAGGTCTGATTAAGTCCACTTTATTTTGCTGCCTAGATTTAGTGGCTTTCATAACTGAGAAACTATCCCACTAAGAAATGCATGTGTATTTGCTAGAGGTACTTTTACCTCTCATTAAATCACTATCCCTGGCTGTTAGGGTCTTTCAGAGGAGTTTTTCCGTCTGTCTTAAAGTAAAGTATAACTACTACATAATGAACTATGTGATTCCTTTGTATACCATTTGATTTTTCACATGCATACACAACATACAGCCCACATGTACTGGCAAGATAAAGAAGGCAAACAGGATTTCCAGTAGACTGGAGCAGCCCTTTCCTGACACCTATCTCTGTAAACATGCACACATACTCACATACATGCGTGAACACGCACATGCTGATGTGTAGTGAGTGAGTGGTCACTGCATACTCACATGCTGACCTGTAGGGCAGGGTCACTGCACACACACAGGTTGATCTGTAGTGGGTGGTCACTGCACACACACACACACACACACACACACACACACACACACACACACACAGTCACTGCACACCTGCACACACGCACACAGGCTGATCTGTAGTGGGTAGTCATTGTTCACAAGCTTGCTTGTTCACATGGCCACTGCACATGCCATTCTGGAGGCTGTGTAGCCAGTTGCTGGTAAGCAGCTGGGCAGCAGGGCTACAGTCCCACCTGAAGCACAGCTTCATTAAATTGTTTACTTTCAAGGCTGTTCCATGTGGGCTCTCATATATACAAGTAGCACTGCCTCTAATGAAAACAAAACAGAATTGCCAGACCTTCTTTTTTTTGGTATACCCTTCCCAGCATAATATAAAAACATAAGTCATAGTACCAAGCAACAAAGAAGAGAAATAAAAGCCCAAGAATACAAACCATTTTTCATTTCTTTAACACTACCCAAGAACAGAGTACACGATATTACATTTTTTCATCTCCATCATATTTAAAGTTTGTGAAGACAGTTTTTGTGATTTTATAAAACCTATTATTAACACACAAACTTGCTACCATGATATGCAGTCTTCAGAAAATCCCTAAAAGTCCTTGTCACCATAATCACAGGTTGTCGAACCATTTGCAACCAGAAATGACAGCAACTTCAAAAAGCAAGAATGGGTTTTCAATATATCATATTTATGAATTTACTGTGATTGTCACTCAAAAATTCGATTATTAGTGTACGGTGTTATCAGAAAATTGAAGTCAATTGATTAAAAAAAAAAAGGCACATCTGAGCACCCTGCACAATAGACGTTGTACTAACATTCTTTAACTTGCCCTGATAGACACAAACTGCTTCATTTTGTTCCAAATGCTTAAGACATAGCCACTTGCTGAGTTTTTTATTTTAAATATCTTTTCTTTCTCTTTCTTTCTTCCTTTCTTACTGCTTATACAATGCAGTGTTCAGACAAATTTTAAAAAGCACTTTATGTGTCTACTTTT
Organism: Acomys russatus; assembly: GCF_903995435.1. Classification (NCBI taxonomy): domain Eukaryota; kingdom Metazoa; phylum Chordata; class Mammalia; order Rodentia; family Muridae; genus Acomys; species Acomys russatus. The sequence goes on from NC_067139.1 coordinate 15,494,345, forward strand.
GTGTGTGTGTGTGTGTGTGTGTGTGTGTGTGTGTGTGTGTGTTCCAGAGAATGTGGAGATCAAAGGACAAATTGTAGGAGTGGTCCTCTCCCTCTGTCACTTGGGCCTGGGGACTGAAGTCAGGCTGTCAGGCTAAGCCATCTTCCTGCCTCTTAGGCACACTAACTAGCTTGCTGATAATGGTATTTTTGGAGAAGTCAAAAGATGGAAATTCCAGGAAACCCTGGTCTAGAGAACATCTCAACTATGAAAGGAGGGGTGTCCAAGGTTTTTCTGCCATCTCAGACCTCTAACTTTTTCCTTCAGTGGATTTCTAGGAAATATTCAAGATCTTGTTTTGAAAGGTGCAGAAGTTGGCACCCCACTCTTCAGAATCATGCCGGCTAATTACTGTGCTATGCAGGTGGCTTGTGGTGCTTAGCTGGAGAGAGCAGAAGAATTCTCCAAGTGACTACTTCATATGAAGCACCGTTATCTGTGGTGTTAGAGGACACATATGCAAAGGCAACTCTAACCTGAGTAGGGACTGCTCTGCAGTTTAACACGCTTAAAAAATCCTATCAGTTGCTCACTTTCAAAAAGAGGACTAAGTCTCTGGGTCTTCTATCCAAGAACAGGCCATTCACAGATATGCAACTAGTGGTTTACCAGAGCACCTTGCCCCTCACCCCCCTCCCTGCATTTTCATACCTCAGGGCTCTCAGGAAGCTGACACTGAAGAAAAATTTCAGGAGAGTCCTGTGCCAGACCCATAGGGTCCGAGATTCAAGATGGATTGTACAAGAAAGGCAGAGAGAAGCAGAGGGTAAAAAAAGAATCTTTAAAGGTATTTTGAAGGGGAAGTGATGGGAACCAATAGTTGTATCTTAAAAAACAAACAAACAAAACAAAGAAGTTAAGCAATGGAAGCTCCATTCTGAATTAATCCTCCTTAAAGGGGACCACGGGGAGGGGGAGCTCTAGAGAGGAGGATAATAGTTACTACAAAGAATGGGGAAAATGGGCAGCTTTAATTGGGGAGGGGGGCAGTCGAGAGGGAGAGGGAGAGAGGACAGATAAACAGTTTCAAGGATGTTTGAAAAAGCAATAGGGAATCATATTTTTTTATTTAGAAATACATATATAATGTAAATACACTCATATACATATAAGAATTTATGCCACTTGGGGTGATAGTGCTCTCTCCAAGAGCCATAGACTATCTAAAAACACCCCTGTGATAGCCATGGAAATCCTCCCTTAAAAGTAGTTGGCCACACAAGACGTGCAGGGACAAAGATAGAGCAAAGACTGAAGGAATGGCAAACCAAAGACTTGGCCTACTTGGGACCCATCCCATGACAGAGAGCCAATCTCTGGCACTATTAATGTTACTCTGCTATACTTGCAGACAGCAGCCTAGTATTACGCCTCTCAGAGACTTCACCCAGCAGCTGATGGAAACAGACAGAGACCCACAGCCAATCCTTAGACAGCAGTCAGGGAGTCCCATGAAAGAGTTGGAGAAACTATGGAGGGAGCTGGAGGGGTCAAGGGCTCCATGAGCACACCTATGGAGTTAACTAGCCTGGACCCATGGGGGCTGAACCACCAAAGAGCATAAATGGACTGGTTCTAGGCCCCCTGCACATATAACAGATGCACAGCTTGTTCTTCATGTGGGTCCCCAACAACTGGAGTGGGGGCCCTCTCTGAATCTGATGCTTTCCTTTGGATCCTGTTCTTTTTCCCAGGCTGCCTTGTCTGGTCTCAGTAGGAAAGGATGCATCTAGTTCTATAGCGACTTAATGTGCCAGGGTGGGTTAGTACCCGTGGAGGACCTCTGAGGAAGAGAGGGGAAAATGGGAGGAAGGAGTATGTAAGGGGGAGGACCGAGAGGAGAGGAGCAGGAGCTGCAATCAGGATGTAAAGTGAATAAATAAGTCAATTAAAAAAAAAAAAAAAACCACAAACCAAAGAGGACAAGAAGTTGCGAGGGGAACACAATGGGGAGGGAGTCTGCAGGGAGTCTCAGGGGGAAATATCACTAAAATATATTGTACATGTGCGAGGGGAACACAATGGGGAGGGAGTCCGCGGGGAGTCTCAGGGGGAAATATCACTAAAATATATTGTACATGCACATGAAAGTCTCAAGGAATAAATGGAAAATATATTAACACACACACACACACACACACACACACACACACAGAGGTGTTGGTCAGGGGAACTGAAGAGACTCCTAAAACAATGTAGCCTATTAATGTAGCTCTTGGTTGCTTCCCAGAACTTGAAGGTAAACTCCTATTGGCAAGACACCGACATTTCAAACACAGGACTTGGAGAAACTGAGGAGGAACTAACCTGATAGGCTGCTCCCTGAAGACTAACTCTCATAGTACCAGAAGGTGCTATGGAAGCTGCCGAGAGAGAAAAGTAATCAGTAGTCCTGTACAGTGGTAAAGCCTACAATGACCAGCACAGCAAGCCAGCCCTAATCATGAAATAGAAGTGCTTTTGTCTTGGGTGTAACCAACAGCTGTCTAATCACACATAATGTGCACTCATGCCTGGTACTGTAAACCTAACCAACTACCAGTGGCTGGAGGGGACATAGACTCTAGGAGGGAAATGGCCGTTTTTCTAAACCAATACAATTTCTAACTGCTTTCTAAATACTTACACCCACAGGTAAGGTGCATCCCCCAGTGTGCACACACATGTACAAAACTTTTTGCAACAGATGAAGACTATTACAGAAATCTAAAACTAGTCAAAATGCAAAGAGTGAGGCCCAGCCCCACCTGATACAGCTACCATGCTCACCTTCACCTAAGGCTCAGAGCACATGGTAGAAGTGGGGTTGAAAGGCTGTGAGAAGCAGAGGACTAAGATGCCTGCTGCTAGAGTGTCATTTAGACATGACAAGGAAGCTGTCCCTATGAGGGCTCAGCAGTGTGTCTGCCTGACACACCTTCATGTTTATAATACTAGCTGACACGCCAACATGAATGGCGGGAGTTGCGTAAGAGCTACAGGACATTTACAGCTGCCAGGAGAAGAACAGTCAGTCTTCTTCATGTATGAGCCTCCTGGAAAGTTACCCAAGCAGTGAGCCCAAAACACATTTGTACTAAATGGAACATATATTAGATAATAATTAAAGAAGAGGTCATGAACTTGAGAGGGAGTGGTAGGGACACAGGAGGAGTTGAAGGGACACAGGAAGAGTTGGAAGAACAGAGAGAGGGGAAGAAATGGTGTGAATACAACACATCTGCAGGAAACTTTCAAAAAAATTAAAAATAAAACCAAACCAAACTGTCTTTTAGTTCCAGCCATACAAAAGACATATGAGTGAGGCTGTTTTTCATCAAACCCCCAATAAATTCAGAATGGTTGTATGTAAAGGAGAGAATCCTTGAAATACAGACTTTTCAACTCAACTCTCAGAATTATTTTAATTGCTCAAAATTAGGAGCTAGGAATTATAATCCATTTTACCCTCTACCTCTGGAGCAGAAAGAAAAAAGAAATTTGAAAGCAACCAAATCCCTGAAAGGCAGGCTAAGCAATGTGGGTAGCAGAAGAGAATGAAGAAAAGCCCCATCCTCCCAGCTCCTTGTCTCCTAAGCATCCCCCGCTGATCTGTCATCTTTCGCGCTCACTAAGTTACCTACTGCCCAAGCACTAGGGCCTCTGTGGAAAAGCTGAAGGTGGCAGTGCATGCCTCCAACCCCAGCAGTGGGGGAGTAGAGACAGGGGCTCCCAGAAGCTCATTGGCTAGTCAGCCTAGCAAGAACAGTGGGCTTCGGGTTCTGTGAGAGATCCCGTGGCAGAACAATATAGATAGAAAGGAATCCAGAAAAGGTGTCTGACAACCCCAGCATGCGCAGGTGCACACATCCACACTAAAGCACACGGAACTCACCTCCACCCCCAATGTGTACCTCTGTGGTTGCAAAATTCCCATGTTACACAATACATCTAAAGGCCACCAACAGCTTCAAAGCTGACTGCAGTCACTCACACCTCGGTGTGTTAACTGGGAAGAGACACCCTGCTCCTGGAGAGGACAGAGCTAGCAACAATAATTTCTGTTACACAATCGTTTTCCATTAAAAATGCCCCTCCTCCATGCACGAATGTACACACACAAGTGACCTTGAGTACCTGAGCCAAGCACAAAATGACCTCTGGGTTTCTTTACAGATGACTTGTCTGTCCTCAGCTTCACTACTACGACTCAGATCACTCAGATCCTAGGAAATGGGTTACACTATCAAGGCACCTTTGATGGTGACTTAGACCCAGGAAGTGGTCCAAATTTAACATTTGGAACCCATCTGGACTTTGGCTTTCTATTGTGATGTGCGCTATAAATCACAGCACTGATCCTTTTCCCAGTTCAACTTAATGACATGGACCTGCTTATGTCATGGAGGGCAGTGCTCCACCCATCCAAATCTCATGGCAACCCTCAAGTGTTATCCAGCCTCACTTTTCAATCCCCAGTGAAGATGGCACTATAAGTCTAGTGGGTTTTCTACCCAGAGTCTAGTAAAGCCACATGCTTTACTTACTAGACTGGGATCTGACTACTAAGCAAGGCTATTTATTGTTTTGAACAGGTGTCAGGGTAACATCATGGCAACTCTTAGGCTAAACATATGAAACCGACAATCCAAATTTTAACATTACTGTAAACTTTCAATGTTCTCAAACATGGAGCTTGTGCCCCTGTGCAGACAGCTGGCCATCCAAGCAATCAGTTTACTCAACAGACAAAGGTGGCTCTTGGCAGACTGAGTGTGAAAACACCACAGGGCAGGTCCTCAAATGCCCTATGAACACTTAGAGACAGAACTGTTGAAGAGACACAGTAAGTTCAGGGCTAGCACAACCCTAGTGTAATGGGTCACACACAAGAACTAAACAGAAACATGGAGAAGAGCATGCCAAGCCAGAGCTCTACGGTACCTCTTCTTTTTGCCATACTGCTTACTGCTGGGCAACAGGCTGTAAAGTAAGAAAATTAATTTTGGAAAGAGCCTTTTAGATTTATAGTTAGACAAACAAAATGGGGTAGAGTGAGGGGGGGGGAAACCCCTAACACTTTCCATAGTACTGCAGAAGCTTAAGTTCCACAAGTTCAATAAGATACAGAATTACAGAATAACATGTATATTTTTTCCAGTGCCTCGCTACCTGGAAGGGGCTGCTGCAGAGAGCAGGAACACCACCTCTGCCTCTGGTCAGACAGGAATAGTGGTACTCTGCAAGCACTCACAGGTGCAAGCTTCAAACAGAACCATGGTAACCTTGCAACGTAAGAGGCACTAAGTCCTAACACTGCTCAGCCAACTACAGAACAGATTTCTGGATGAGATTTACTGATGGAAACCAAGAAACCTGGGCAAGGTGAGGTGGGCAGGACACCGTGCAGGGAGAGAAGGAGAACAGAGAGGAAGAGCTCCTTTTTTCACATCTTCCTGCCTGTCAGTGGCCGGTCCCTCTGGGACAAAGATATTGAACTGAATGTGACGTGCGTCACTACACCAGAACACAAGATGACAGCAGCAACAGCATCCAGGTCCAGAAGTTCACTCCAGGGGTTGGCAGTAAACAAGTTTAGGGCTAGCCTTAGTCAACAATAAAAACAACTACTATCATGAACTGAAATTTATCACATATCATAATGAGTCCATAAAACTTTATAGCTAGAACTATCTTGTTGATAGTCCTTGAAAAATGCTAGGAACCAACTTGTTTGGAAATGGCTAAGCAAAGGACATGCTGTCCAGCCCTTTCCTATGAAGGAACCAAATAGTCAATAGGGAAAATATTTTTGTAACCCTTAATAAGAAATAGCTTCTCTGGGTGGAACTGAGGGCAGGGAAGCATTCCTGTCTCAGGTGGCTGTAACTCGGGAGTTAGGGTGCTGGACACTCCCCGTCACCCAGAACTTCAACTGAGTTGGTGGTTCTGCTCCTTGCTGTTGTCTCACCCACTGTAGACTGAAGTCTACAGCACCAGAGAGATCAGTTTTCAAGGAGTTTTTACTACAGAGAGAATGTTTAACGAAGAAAGCTTAAAGCTATAGCAGAAAGCAGAGCTCCAGAAAGCAAGTGAAACTGCAGAGGTTCCAAGAGAGGGTCCTCAGAAAGGAGATTAGCTCCCATGTGGAAAGGGACCCATGAGAGGGAAACACCCAGTGGGAAGTTTTCCTGGGGGTGCCTTATAGGGCTTAGAAGAGAAATCAGACAAAGACTGAGATGATTTCTATTGAGACTGGCTAGTTTCTCTGGGCTAATTACACACCAAACCAATTAAGGCAGCCCTGCCCTTTGTAATTTCCCCGGCCACACCAGTTTCTGAGCTGCTCACTCACTCAGGGGGAAAGCCTTCCCACCCTCTGCTCCATTCTGTCTATCTCTGACTTGCTTTACTAGCTGCTAACTTTGACTGCCTGCTAGTCATTAGGCCAGGCTTGCACTGTAGAGCTCAACCTTACAGGTGCTGCTGCTCTTCGACAATGTCGGGTCTGTTGTGCTGCCTCTGTTCTCACATTTGCATCTTTTGATCAGCTTGTGGTTTATCACAGATCTTTTTTCTTTATTGTCAATGGGCAGTTAACTCTTATCACAGTTACAAGATGTAGATGTAGCTTTTCTTGGCTACCTCATGTCTGCCCCCTTGTCTATGGAGCAGTCTTCCTTGAATAGGTGGGAAATAAATGTTCTAAGCCATTCTTACTTGCGGCTTACTCAACTGTAAACTGTATTATTAGCAGCATTAGAAGCAGGAGCATGGGAAGGGATACAGCACCTTGTTTATGTTGCTTGCGGGGTGCGGGTGCTTTGTGGGAGCCAGCCAGCATGACCTGCCTGCCTTCCTCTCGCCTCGCAGCTTGGCTATCTTATACTCAGATGAAAGCCCTCCTTGTTTACCATCCTCAGGGTTCCTGGCCCAGATGTTTTAACCTGCACATCCCTTTTCATTTTAATGTCTGTTCACACTGTAGCAGTGGGCTGGGATGTAGCTGTGTGGTGGACAACTTGCCCCACATGCAGGCCCCGGGGTTGGCATCCGGCAGAAGGAAGGCAGGGAAAAGGAGGGAGAGAGACACTTCACATTGTGAGTTATATCTTATCAAGTATTGACAATGAGATTAAAGAGACAAAGAACAAACAGAGCAGTGGATGAGGCAGCTCAGTGGGGAAAGGAAAGGGACTTGCTGATGACCTACATTCAAGCCGCAGAACCCAAGTAGAAAAGTCAGATGAGGTGCTACTCATGCGTAATCCTAACACTTACAGTGAGATGGGAGGCGGAGACAGGAGGAAGCTACTGGGCCAGCTAGCCTGGAGTATGCAGTGTGGCAGAAACACGCAAGACCCTGCCTTAAAAAACCAAGTTGGAAGAAAGTCTGCTGACTTCCACATGTGTGTCAGGACATGTGCACTCTCCACTCAGATGGACACAGACTAAAACAGGAAGAAAGAGAGAGATCTTCGCACGAATCAGTGGTGATAAATCATTAGATGTAAGTTCACTATGAACCATTAAAAGGATGGTCCAAATAACACTTGAATTCAAGTTTCAATTCTAACATCACAAACTGGAGGAATAACAACCGCGAGTACCATGGAGCGTCTGTTGTAAGTGAACTTCCATGGAAACAGAGTGTAACCTAACACCTAACACCTTTTTATTGACTCATGGGAAATGCAATGGACAGAAAACAGCATAGGGAAACAATCCTAAAACCCAGGACTTCAGAAAATCCACACAACAAAGAACCTAATTTATTCAACAAGTAAACTGGAAAAGGAGACCCTACAGAGTTAAACAAAACTAATCAATCAACAAAGAAAAAAACAAGGGTTAAATCAACCAAAGCAGTGCAGAGACCTGAGGACCCTAAGCAAAGTTTCTGGGCAATAAGCATTTGGGAGTTTGAACAGTGACAGGATTTTTGGTGAAATTAAGGAATTATTACTATCTTCCAAGTCTTACAATGGTATTATGATTGGTTATGTTTCTGTAGGAAAAAGTAGCCATGTGATCTGCATACAGATGACACGCTCTAATGTCTAGGATTTACTTCAAAATAATACGTCCAAGAAGCAGAAGGAGTTCAGGAGTGTAGATGAAACACATAGGGCCAAAACTGGTTATTCTATTCTGATAAGTGTTTGAAATTTTCTATAATAAAACTTAAAAAATAAGTGAGGTTTGCACAATAGGCTATTAGTTTATCCTGATGCCAAGCAGATAGTTTACAGCTATCAATTTAATACATAATAAATGCTTTAGTAGATAAGACATTCGAAAAAGAAATATGCAAGCCACAGTCCATCTCAAGGTTAATCAATTTCACATTGAAGACGAGTAAAGCCAAAATTAAGCTTTATTGAAAAATGCTTGGCAGACAAAGAAATTATAACCAAATGTCCAAAGCATTGTACAAATGGTTTTATGGCATTGACTATAATATATTAAACTGTTTGTAAAAAAGGAGACAAGGTCTGAAAAACAAAGCAAGCTTACATAATGAAACTGTGACTTAGAAAAATGGATGAACAACCAGGCTTATCCTCCTTCAGAAAATGGAAAACTGCTTTTCTGCTTATGAGCAGATTAAATATAGGATCATTAGGATGTCCTCATAAAACTTCTCAAGTGAAATAAAGAATATTCCTAGGGGTTTTGAAAACTTTTCCTTCATAGGTCAGAGCAGAAAAGGATGAAGGACCAGGGCACTCAGGGACGAGGTCCACTCAGCTGGCATGTTTTCATCTAAAGCAGCACTGATGCTGAGCTCAGCTGCTCACAGTAGGAGTCCAGGAGCCAAGGAGGACTGCACGCAGCACAAGCGCACATCCCACATCCAAAGAAGAAACAGTTTTGAGAAGTACCCAGGTATATTGTGTGGCTCAAGGAATTGTGAGAAAGGCTCTAGACAAGTGGCACTTCCTTTAAGGGACCCTTAGTGCAAAGCGAGCGCATTGTAAATACTCTGATCCTTCTACGTGGCTGCCCATTATTTTTGCAACTGAACTGCTATGTTATTTAATCAACAAAGCTCCTTCTTTGACATTCACTAAGTAAGAATAGATGATTTAATCTGGAATTCTGTTGAAAATATCTATTCATCTAAAAACTAAACTGTAAACTATATTTTAATTGCTGTTATTTTCACAGTGTACATTGCTTTAGGAACCTTGTCAGGGTGTCTCTCATGAATCAACCTACTACTTGCTGTAAGAGTCTGTCAGACAATGCATGCTGTGAGTTGGATCTTATGGAGGGCAGGCACAGCACAGAATAAAATAAGCTCGGGCAGGGCAAAGAGCCCGGGGAATACCAGGAGAGAAGTCCTGGACCAGGTTCAAGCTGCACTCTGTGTCCATCTAGAGGCCTCAACAGGAGCTGGCAAGGTGATGGCAAGTCCAGTGGAGGGAGCACTGTGTGCAGGGGTCTCAGGGAAACAATGCCATGCACTAGGAACGGCAATAACTGCACAGCTAGGTGCTGGTTACAAGAATAGCTTATATTGAGCAATGAGACTAAAGAGGGACACTGGGTCAGCTCATGACCAGTGCTAAAACTGTGTATGTCCCTGAGACAAATAGGCCTCTCTGGAAACCTCAAAGCATCTCAGGCTATTGCCAAAGCTGTTGGTTGCTCTCCATAACCTGATAGTAAAACCCTATTGTGGATGATAATACTTCCACACTTCCACGTCTCACTGAACACAGAGAAGTCAAGCTGGTGTCTGACTAGAGCCTTCACTCCTACTGACTAGTGTTCCTGATATTGGAAAGTACTCTGCATGCTACCAGATGGAAAAGGTAAACACCAACCCAACTACAAAGCCTTCAATCTACATTGGTGATTTGCTGATATAACAATGGCACAAACATGGGAGCAACCAACCACTCTATGATTTAAGGACCACTCCATGAGATGGGATCCACGCCTGACACTGCTCAAGTAACCAAGAACCGAATACTGGAAAGACAATGGGCACAGGGAAACAAAACAAATACTATTTTTCTGCTAAAGGAACAAAGCAATAAGATAACTCCTAAGGACATTCTGCTATATCCATAGGTCAGTGCCTTGCTCAGCCATCATCAGAAAAGCTTCCTCTTGCAGGGGATGGCAATACAGAGACCTTGCAACTGTACAATGTGCAGAGACTAAGAGTTTTTGGAACACTCAGTCCTAAATGGGATGTTGTAATCAAACCTCTCCCCTCAGGGCTCAGGGAGCTATGTGGAAGAGGAGATGGAAAGATTATTGGAACCAGAAGGGATGAGTGATTCCAAGGAAACAGTGTCTTCCAGACACAACAAGACTGATGCACATATGAATTCACAGATTGTAGCAGCATGCACAGGACCTGGACAGGTTCAACCAGACTGTGTCCCAGTGCTAAGGCGGGGAAGTGAACATGGGCTCCCACCCTTATCCAGTAAGCTATCTCCAATTAACATCAACTTGCAAAGGAGAAAACTGGTTTCTCCAATGGAGTCTCAAAGGGTGAGAGGCCTGGGAATGGGTATAGTGAGTTTGAGCATAGCCTCTCTACAGGCTAGTGGGAGGGAGGGAGGGACAGAGGGGCATACATGGGTGGCAACTGACTGCTGGAATCCATTGCCTAAAAATCCAGGAGGTATTTAGGAAGAAAAACTTCAAAGTTCAATTATAGTTTACAAGTGATTTTTACAAGTGATTTTTTTTTTTTGAAGTGTTAGCAGAAGTATTTCACTTGTATAGGAATTAATATGGAAACATTTAGCTGAAATAAATGCTTTGTTAATGGGGTGGCACAATTTTATTTGCCTACATTAATCATACCTTTCTCTTTTTTGTATACCCAGAGATATTAGTCATACGCTCATTATGTTTATTGCTTGCAATTAATACAACAATACAGCGTATAGACAATTACAAATAATATTAACTTACACAAACACAATTTGGAAAAGTCAATGGATGATGCCTTATAAAGGATAGTGAGTAAGTTAGTCTCTTGTCCCACATCCTTCCCTGTGCAAGGATACAGGCTTTGTCCTCTCTGAAGGATACAGCCATAGTACCACTGAATTCACAACACCTTGATCTTAGACTCTCATCCTTATTCTTTATAAACTATCTGGTTGGAGCAATAGTTAGGTTGGCTTTGGTGGTCAACTTTTTGGTTTTTGTTTTTTGTTTTTGTTTTGTTTTGTCTTATCAATTGAAAAATCAAACTTTTCCTTATCTTCATCCTTCTAGCATCTTTTTTTTTTTTTTCTAGAAATTCTAAGCGGGCTTGTGTTCCAAATGATTCATGTTATAAGATGTACTACATGACAGCTGAACTGCATTACGTCTCTCACACAGTGAAATACACCAGACAGACCCCAAAGGTAGAGATGTGAAGATAAAGATGAAGCTGCTCTGAGGAAAGCAAACACACACATGGAAGAACTACGCACTTACTATGTCACACGAGTAGTGCACGTATGTTCTGTGTGAGACGTATGAATCACCCTGGCAGCAGACATCTAATAACTAATGGCTTGGTCATGATTCAGGGCACTATAGGCTGTGTCTGACCCAGCACGAGGAGTTGGAATCACGCTGCTCTGGACCACAGACATGACCTACTCAAGACTGTCACTGAGGTGTGATTCCGGAGCAGCGCTAGACATTTCATGTCATGATACCCGTCAATCTCTCCGTGCACGTCAGAAATCTACACACCACTACTATTTAAGAGAAAAATTAAAGAAAGTTTTTCTCGATATGATTCAAAGACCTTGCATGTGTATGTGACAATGAGAGACCAACAATATGAACCAAATATATTAGAACGGTTATGTCAATTTTGACCCATCACTTGACAAGAGGGCCGCGTTTTTAACAAACTAACACTCGCTAAATGACTATGCAAGGCTGAGGAGTCAGATGTCATCAAGTCAAAACTACACAAAGAACAGAACTAAATCAGGTTGACAAGTGAAATAGATGCAGACCTTCCTAGTGTATTTGCAATGTGAGAAATGCAAATTGTTGTCAGCGCCATTTGTTTATGAAAGGAATCTTACAATTAAGATTAAACTAGGTAAAAAGTGTACATGCCACAGAGCCAGCAAACCTTGATGCTGAAAAGTTTGAGGCTGCTATTACTACTACTACCAATTACCACCGCCGCCGCCGCCGCCGCCGCCGCCGCCACCACCAAGTTTTTCAAGACAAGGTTTCTCTGTGTACCCAAATCTTGGACTCGATTTATAGACCAGGCTGCCTCAAACTCACAGAGATCCACCTGCCTCTGCCTCCGTGAGTGCTGGGATTAAAGGCGTGTGCCACCGCACCCAGCTTCAAAGCTATTATTATTAAGATAAATCTTATGACTAGGTATTTAACACTCTAACCCTAAGCCAGAAGTGTCATGAAGAAGAGAGAGAAGTCAGACTTTGGTTCCCTGCACTATACACAGTAGAGGACGAGGAACTGTGCAGTCCTGCGACCTACAAGGACGGCCAGGACCTGCCCCAGCACTGCCATTCCCACACCTCTGTCCCTTTGATTAATTACCTCAAGTGGTGCCACAGGGTTCATACCACATGAAAATGGCCAGCTGCCACTGCCGCTAAAATTACTGCACGTAGCACTTGAAACACAACTTACTGCTAACACCTGTAATTAGTAATTAGTTTCCTAGGTGATTTGTACAATCACTTCCTGGAGGTGAAAACTCTAAAAATACCATTAAGATTGTTGGTCAAAATATTTTTGAATGGTTATGTCAATTTTTATCCATAGCAAACTGGATCCCATGGTCCTCAATTACCCAATAAATAAATGGGCAACGAATAGAAATTCTCAAAGGAAGTCAAATACCCAGCAAATATATGAAAGCATATTCAATATATTGTTATTAGGGAAATGCAAATAAATGCAGTATTGAGATTTCATTTCACCACAGCTAAGAAAACGACATTTTCAAGAAATAACATTAACAGATGTTAGAGTGGGTTGGGAAGAGAGTTGGGTATATAGAGCTTGGGTATATAGAAATCAGTACAGAGGGTCCTTGAAAACTACAAGTACTGCTGTGTGACCCATACAGCTATTCTACTCCTGGGTACACATCTAAGGAATCTAATTATATTCAACACATATGTCTACATAGCCACATTTATTGTGGAACTATTTTTATACAATTCAAGTTATAGGATCAGCCTATGCGACTATAAGAGAGATAAAGTCAAGTTTTTGTTGAAGATGCTTTCTTTTTCAGTGTGTATTACTGGCTTCTTTATCAAAACCCAGGTGCTCACAGGCATATAGATTTATGTCTGGATCTTCAATTAGATTCTACTGACCAATGTGTCTGGTTTTGGGCCAAGGAGTTTTATTACTATTGCTCTGTACTACTTGAGATCAGTGATAGTGATACTTCTGGGAGTTCTTTTATTGTTCAGGATTGTTTTAGTTATTCTGAGGTGTTTGCTGTTTTTTTGTTTTTGTTTTTGTTTTCTCATATCAAGTTGAGTATTGTCCTTTCAAGGTCTTAGATGGGGAATGCAATGAATCTGAAAATTGCTTTTGATAGATGGACTTTTTTTTTTTTTTTTAACTATATTAATCCTACAGATCCAAGAGCATGGGAGATCTTCCTATTGTCTGACATCTTTTTCAATTTTTTTAAATTCAAAGACTTGAAGATTCTGTCATACAAGCCTTTCACTTGTATGGTTAGTTACCCCAATATATTTTATATAATTTGTGGCTACTATGAAGGGTATTGTTTCCTTGATTTCTTTTCAGTCTATTAGTCATTTGTAAATAGGAAGAATTCTAGTTTGTTTGTTTTTAGTTAATCTTGTATCCTGTCACTTCACTGAAAGTACTTATCAGTTGTTGGAGCTCCCTGGTAGAATTTTTAGGGTGATTTATGTATATTATTTTTAATATTTTATAATTTATTCATATTACATCTCAATTGTTAGCCCATCCCTTGTATCCTCCCATTCCTCCCTCCCTCCCGCTTCCCCCCACTCCCCTCCCCTATGACTGTGACTGAGGGGGACCTCTTCCCCCTATATATGTTCATAGGGTATCAAGTCTCTTCTTGGTGACCTGTTATCCTTCCTCTGAGTGCCACCAGGCCTCCCCATCAAGGAGACGTGGTCAAAAATAGGGCACCAGAGTTTGTATGAAAGTCAGACCTTAACTCTCCACTCAACAGTGGAGAATGTCCTGTCCATTGGCTAGGTCTGGGTAGGGGTTTGAAGTTTACTGCCTATATTGTCCTTGGCTAGTGCCATAGTTTGAGTTACGTATATTATTATATAATGAGAGTTTGACTTCTTTTTTCTTTTCCAATTTGTATCCCTTTGATCTTCTTCAAATGTCTTACTGCTAAAGCTAAAACTTCAAGTACTATATTGAATAGATACAGAGAGAGTGGACTACCTTGTCTTGTTCCTGATTTTAGTGGAACTGCTTTGAGTTTTTCTTCATTAATTGATGCTAGCTATCAGCTTGCTATATATTGCCTTTATTACGTTTAGGTATGTCTCTTGCATCTCTAATCTCTCCAGGGCTTTTATCATGAAGGATACTGTGTTTTTGTCAAAGGCCTTTTCTGCATCTATTGAGATGATTATGTTTTTTTTTCTTTCAGTTTGTTTATCTATTGGTTTCCATATGTTGAGTCATCCTTGCATCTCTGGGATGGAGCCTACTTGATCATTGCAGATGATTTTTTTGTGTGTGTTCCTATATTCAGTTTGCGAGTATTTTATTGAGTATTTTTGCATGTATGTTCATAAGAGTTATTGGTCTGTAATTCTCTTTCTTTGTTGAGTCTTTATGTGGCTTGAGTATCGGGGTAACTGTGGCCTCATATAATGAATTGGGCAATGTTCCTTCTGCTTCTATTTTGTGAAATAATTTGAGAAGTACTGGCATTAACTCTTCTTTGAAAGTCTGGTAGAACTCTGTGGCAACATCATCTGGCCTTGGGCTTTTTGTTTTTTGTTTTGGTTGGGAGACTTTTAATGACTGCTCTACTTTACTAGGGGTTATAGGTCTATCTAAATTGTTTAAGTTGTACCTAGGGAGAAAACAATCCATTTTCTTCAGATTTTCAAACTTGGTAGTGTATAGGTTTTTAAAGTATGTCTTTATGATTCTCTGAATTTCCTTGGTATTTCAATTTTATTAATTTGGATATTTTCTTTTTATCTTTTAGTTAGCTTCCATAAAGGTTTGTCTATTTTGATTTTCTCCAAGAACCAACTCTCTTTGATTCTTTGTACTGTTCTCTTTGTTTCTATTTTATTGATTTCAGCCCTTAGTTTGATTACTTCTTGCTGTCTATAGCCATCAATTTGATTATTTCCTGACATTTACTGCTCTCGGATGTGTTTGTTTCTTTTTGTTCTAGTTCAAGTGTGCTGTTAAGACATCTCTCCTATTTCTTTTATGTAGGCACTTAGAGTTAATACCACTTTCATTATATCACATATGTTTGGATATGCTGAGTATATTTACTTTCATTGAATTTTAGAAAGTTTTTATTTTCTTTCTTTCTTTCTTGACCCATTTTTCATTCAGTAGAAAGTTGTTCAGCTTCCATGACTTTGTAAGCTTTCTGTTGTTGACATCTAGTTTTAGTCTGATGAAGGATTCGGAGAGCCATTTCAGTTTCCTTGTATCTGTTGAGACTTGCTTTGTGTCTGAGTATGTGGTCAGTTTTGGAGAAAGTTCATGAGGTGCTGAGAAGAAAGTATATTCTTTTGTGTTTAAGTAAAGTGTTCTGTAAATATCTGTTAGGTCCATTTTTTATCATGGTGTACAAAACTCGTCCAAGTGGTCAAAGATCTCAATATAAAACCAAATATACTAAACCTGATAGAAGAAAAACTGTGGATGGCCTTGGTTGAATTGGCACAGGAGACAACGTTCTGCAACACAACACTGATAGCTCAGGCACTGAGATCAACAATTAATAAATGGGACCTCATGAAACTGAAAAGCTTTTATAAGGCAAAGGGCACCATTTACAGGACAAAGCGGCAGCCTACAGAATGGGAAAAGATTATATTTGACCAACTCTATATTCAATAGAAGTCTAATATACAAACTACAGAAAGAAACCAAGAAACTATACATAAAAAACTCGATAAACTAAAAAATATGGCATAGAGATCTAAACAGAGAATTCTCAATAGAGGAATCTCAAATGACCTAGGAACACTTAAAGAAATGTTCAACATCCTTAGCCACCAGGGATATGCAAATCAAAATGACTCTGAGATTCCATCTTACACCTATCAGAATGGTTAAGATCAGTAACACAAATAACAGCTTATGCTGGCAAAGATGCAGAGCAAGGGGAACAGCCCTCCCTTGCTAGTGGGAGTACAAACATGTACTGCCACTATGGAAATCAATATAGAGGTTCCTTAGAAAATTAGGAGTCAATCTACCTCAAGACCAAGCTATTCCACTCCTGGGCATATACATACCCAAGGACACTCCATCCTACCATAGGGACATATGCTCAATCATGCTCACTGAGGCTTTATTTATAATAGCCTGAAATTGGAAACAACCTAGATGACCCTCAACTGAAAAAATAAAGAAAATGGGGTACACTTACACAATGAAGTATTTACTCAGCTATTAAAAAAATGACATCATGAAATTTGCAGGCAAATGAATGGAACTAGAAATCATCATCCTGAGTGAGGTAACCCAGACCAGAAAGACAAACATAGCATGTACTCAGTTATAGTGTATGTTAAATGTAAAGGATAATCATGCTACAATCCAGAGAGGCTAAATAATAAGGAGAGCTTAAGAAGCAATGCAAGGATCTCCCTGGGAAGAGGAAACAGTATAGATTTTGTGATAGACTCAGGGTAGGAAGGCAGGGTGAGGATGGGAACAGGAGAGATGAGGTGGGGGCAGATGGAGGGAGAGAATACAGGGTGAGATGACTGGAATTGAGGGCAGGGACATCTAAGGGGTACTAAGATAACTCCGTGGAATCTGAGTGTGACCCTAGCAAAGACTCCTAGCAATAGAGGACAAGGTACCTTTACCAACTGCCTCCTCAACCAGGCTAGGCCTCAACTAGGATATCAACCCAGCCACAAAACCTTCAACCTACGAGTTGGTGCTGCCTGCAGAATGTCATTAGAGCCTAGCAGAATCGTCATTAGAGAGACCAGTGAGTTTTCATCCAGCCCTTGATGGGAGCAGATGCAGAACCCCCTAGCTAAACATTAGGTGGAATTCAGAGAGTCCAACAGAGGAAGAGGAGGAAGAACTGAAGGAATCAGAGGGATCAAGAACATCATAAGAACACAGCCCACAGAATCAAGTGACCAGGACTCATGGGGCTAGCAGTGATCAGGGAGCCTATATGGGTCTGATCTAGGCCCTCTGATATATATTACGGTTAGGTAGCTTGGTGTTCCTGTGGGATTCCTAACAGTGGGAGCAGGAACTGTCTCTCTTTTGTCCACTTTTGGGACCCTTTTCCTCCCACTGTGTTGCCTCGTCCAGCCTTGATATGAGGGTATGTGCCTAGTCTTACTGTAGCTTGTCATGCCCTGTCTGGTTGATGTCGTTGCAAGGCCCACTCCTTTCTGAGGAGAAGCAGGGGACAAGGTGTGAATATGTGGGAAAGGGAAGGTGAGGGGAAAAGACTGGGAGAAGAAAGGGTGGGAAACTACAATCAGGATGCAATACTATATAAGAGAGGAATACATTTCTAAAAAGGAAGAATATTTTTAAAAATTATTTGAACCATAAGTAAAAATAATAAATGGTCTTGTCTTTGGTAAGAACAGGAAATAATGAATATAAAGAAGAACAGTTTAACTACATCTTGGTTGACAGAAGCCTTTCTACACCTACTACCCTAGCTAGCATTCAGAGAGGCCAAGAATGCTTCTAGACTTACCTGTTGGAGGCAGACAGTCTTTCCAGTCAAAATAGCCAGCATATATCCCAGGTTCCAGGGATCCAACAATAGGATCTGCTTTTAGCTCAATGTAATTTTCAAAGAGTCGTTGGTCTAGTTCTTTCAGTGATGTCATGCTAACCTATAAGACAAATAATATAAATATGCCAATTTAAGAATGAAGGGAAAATAAAATAGTACAAGTAAATATCCAAAATATTTTTAAAAGAATTTTTCTATACAGTTCAGGTTTCTATCTTATCTTACACATTAAGAATAATTCCCACCTATGGACTACCGGTTGTCTTAGAGAATACTTTAAACTTTAATTCTGGTAGGCAGACCAAACTGGCAGTATAAATACTGAACAGCCAGTGACCTTCAAAACAAAGGACATCGGCTGCAGTGTTCCACGTTAGTGACATCCTTTGAAGGCATCCTGTCCTAACAACCTGCCTGTGGCTGCCCAGGCTTCCTCCAATCACATGTTTGCATGACTGAGATGTGTCTTAGTGCTGAGCAGTCTCAGTTGTCCTACAGTCACTCCATGGAAACACCAGGTCTTGTTCCCTCGGGGTTCAAACAATATACCAAAGATGCTACGAGACAGTCCTGGTGTGAGTACTACAGAGAGGCACACACCTAGGTGCAGTTCAGCAAACGACAACAGTGGCTGCTACTGGCAGTAGGGACAAAACAGACAGAGAGGCTGGCATCAGCCTTGTAGGAGTGGGTTTGGTCTCAACAGCACTCACGTGACTAAGATGCCATTTGACAGGGCCAGCATGCTGACCAAGGGAGCACAGGCAATCTTCTTTCATATCATTTACTTGAAAGACACAGGCTTCTTGAACATTAGACCTGAATTTCAACAAGCTGACAAGAAAGTGGAATGTGCATTTAAGGAGTGCACCTACTGGGAAGTGACGTACCCAGCAGGCAGTGATGAACGCGACAGCAGGAACAGGACACAACGGGAATCCTTTAGAAGAGGCTTTGAGCAGACCATAGCACATGGTTTCACAGAGACAGGACACACACTTTCCAGAGACACTGAAGTGAAAAGCAAGCTGTCCTTCACAGCACAAAGTATCCTGTGCAGAAATCTAAAGCTGAAGCTAGAAACAGGGAAGCGAGAGTAGTTCCAGAAGGCCTTAGAACACGAACGCACAGAGATTCACATGGACGCACATGAGCAACGAGAGAAGAACCAACAAGTAGACAAGCAAAAGAAGACAATTTAACTAGATCTGACCCAGAGTTTGAACTACAGTAGGTTTCTGAGCACAAGCTAGACTGATGACATCATACATCCCCAAAAGGGGCATACTATACGAGTTAGCAGTTTCTAAGTTAAATATAGGGGTGGGAGTGAGACTTCACTTTTTCAGAAGAAAGTAGGAAAACCTACAGAGAATTAAAGATCAGTGGAGGTTCTGAAATGCCACCCCCAAACCTGAGACCACTGCAATTGTATCTACAGGAGTAAAAGAACTGAACCTCAGAACCATGTCAGTCCTGATCACATACACTGATGAAAGAGACACTAACCTAAAGAAAACAAGTCAGACTGTGAAAGATGAACAGCTGAGGAAGACAGTGGGAGAAAATCAAATCCAAGTTCCTCCCCAAATTACTTCATGACTTATACCTAAAACGTAAACCTAACAGATTAGAACCACCTTGGAAATGTGAAATAAACATTCTAAATAAGTATTCTTTTCAAAAAGTCTTTTTTTGTTGTTTTGTTTTATGTGTTTTGCCTGCATGTATGTATGTGCACCACTTGTATGGAGCTGCCTGTGGAGCCTAGAAGAGGACAGCAGATCTCCTGGAACCACCGCTACAGACGGGGGCGAGCTGCCATGTGGGTTTTCTTCCTCTGTAAGAAAACCAAGTGTCCTTAACCACTCTCCAGTTTGAAAGATCCTTTTAAGTATTCTTAGAAGAGGGGAGGGTTCAGGGGAAGAGCATGTGCTTAGCATACCTGAGGGCTTGGATGACCCTTACTAGGTTCCACCCCACCTCACAACAAGAAATCCTTAAGTAAAAAAAAGAGGCTGAGAGGAAAAATGCAAGATATCTAAATGTATGTGGAAATAAGGCAGTGAGTAAAGAAACTTTGAGCTACAGATGTTTAAAAGAACTTTACAAGAATGGCTTAAAATTAATGTTTTAAATTCCTTCAAGCAGCAAACAAAATAGAAAATTAATCCTCCTTCTTCTCTATGTAGCCTTAGGTGTCCTGGACATGCTTTGTAGACCAGGCTGGCCTCAAACTCAAACTGAGATCTCTGCCTCTCTGAGTGTTGGGATTAAAGGCGTGCACCACCACACCCAACTAAGGCCATTATGTTAAAGACCTTTGCACTTGCTGTTCCTGCAGAGGACCAGTGTTAAGTCCCCAGGACTTGCATTGGTTGGCTTACAATCCTTTGAACTCTAAACCCAGGAGATCATTAGCTATCTTCTGGCTTCTGTGGGCACCTAACATACACGACATATACTTACACAAACACACATACATCAGTGAAATAAATCTTCAGAAATTAATTTGGGACAAGAAGCTAATTGATAGGAAGAGGAGTCACTATTAACAGAAACCACGAACTGTGGAGGAAGCAGGGTGCCCATACATGGCAGTCTAAGGATTGGCCACTGGCCTTCCCTTGCAGTGGGTCTCAGTGACTTACTAAACCTGGGTGGTAAATACACCTACACTCCAAATAGTGTATTCACTTTCCGTGACTGGTTTATAGGCCAGTACCCTGAGGATTAGGCTCTACTCCTTTGCTCCAATCTCCCCCTTAATGGCATAAACACATACCTCCTTAGACTATGATTTGGCCTCTCACACCCATCTGAAGGATACTATAAAGAACTTTACTGCCAATTGCCTCCTCCACTGGTGTTTGGATTATTCCACAGTAAAGTAGTTGTTATCCCTCTCTTCCAACCCCTCCCCCTAAAAATACCCAAGTTTCTAGATATGAGAATTAACTGAAATATAATTCCAATGAACAGCAAATTTCAGCAAGATTAGACGCAAGTGAAGATAAAACAAATGAGAAAGCTAAAGAACTATCCCTGACTAGCACTGAGTGTTAGGGATAAGGCTCAATGACAGTGACAGCAGCTGAGGCGCTGCGGCGCCTGAACAAGGAAGTTTCACGGTTGCTGAGCTAATCAGAACAGGTCAGGTGCCATCCAGGGGTGGGAAGGAGACACCGTGTGATGAAAAGGCCATGATCTGTTTCCTGCTCTGAGGAACAGAGAGAAGAAGGCACGAGAAGCTAGATACAGGATGTGACATCTACATCTGCAATGGCTCAGAGGGCAACAAGACTCTGTCAAGCTGAGGCTGGATGAAAACAGGGTGTTCTACACAGACAGGGCACGCCACAGGCAAATGGTCCTCCAACAGAGCACAGAAAGCTGGTGCTGAATGAGTGGTTGAAAGAACAAATGAGTGGAAAAGATGGACGCATCAAATGAGCTAAAGGGTAGCACTCTAAAGGCAGGGGGTGGACCAGCGCCCCCGCAAACATCAGTCAGGGACATGTACGCTTTGTTCTTCAAGCAAGGACAGTATCAGAAATACGGGAAAGAGGAAGGACCGTAAAGTCAGATTTCTTTCTGGAAGCTCTCTGGATACTCTGTGAAGGATGAGTTGGATACTGAATTAAAGAAATAATAATAATAATAAAAGGTGGAATAATACATCTGCAAAGCAGGTTCTTGAGATGCCACAGGTCAGATGAGGAGAAAGGACAGACTCCAGACAGGAACTGCAATTTAAAGGACTAGAAGATGATCTAGAAGGTCCAGGGCTTAAGATGACAAGTGTGTAGCATAAATTGTCACAAGGGATACAGTCAAGAACAATTCCCATTAGCGGAAGAATAAATACGTATGCATTGGGGATTGACTCAGTTGGCAGGATGCTTACCTAGCATGCACTGGGTTCAGATCTCAGCACTGCATAAAACTGGCTATATTTATGTAGGTTATAATCTCAACACTTGGGAAGTGAAGGCAGAAAGACCATAAGGTTCAAAGCCATCTGCAACTACATACTGAGTTTGAGGCCAAACTAAAATATAGGACCTTGCTTTAAAAAAAAAAAAAACATAAAAAACAAATGAATAAATAGAGGAAATATACACAGTGGACTACTAGACAGCTGTAGAGAATAAAAATCTGTCAGTTGCAATAATATGAATGAAAATAGAAGACCCTGTACTTGGTGAAATAAGCCAGGCACAGGAAGACAAATACTGTGTGGTCTCATCTGTAGGCACACTAGGTGTCTTCTAAAGTCGGTTTCATAGACACGAAACAGACAGCAGTCCAGAAGCGATGGGGTGAGGGTATGAGAAAAGGAGTAGTTTCATAAAAGGCACGGCGTTTCACAGACTGGAGACATTTGATCCAGGGAACAACTGT
Organism: Acomys russatus; assembly: GCF_903995435.1. Lineage (NCBI taxonomy): Eukaryota > Metazoa > Chordata > Mammalia > Rodentia > Muridae > Acomys > Acomys russatus. Next base: position 15,516,759 of record NC_067139.1, read on the forward strand.
ATAGAGTACCTAACAATTTATTTAGCTTCCAAAATTACTCAGAGAATACATTTTAAATGTATTCACCACAAAACATGGCTAGTGAGAGGCGGGAGATGCCAATTAATTGAATCTTTCAACCATGTATACACAGATCAAAACAGCACATTGTGCTCTACACATATACATAATTAGCACTTGTCACTTAAAACAGCTAAATGAATCAATAAGGAAGTGGGTACAATTCATAGGTTCTGGTTGGCTAGCTAACTGACTCAATGGTGACTGACTATGATAGGAAAGATATCAAAACAAAAGGGAAGGTGATTTTGTTTATAAATGCTGGTCAGATGGTTTAAAATCCCATTGGAAGTTTCTAGTGAAACTGTGTGGTAGGAAATGGATACCAAGGCTAGTGATGAGGTGTAGCATTCAAGAATTTGGGCAGCACAGGCTTTAGTGATAGATTAAAGCTATATGATCACCAAAGGAAACTGCCAGGATGATTAGGAAGCAAAAAGCACGAGGTCAGAGCGCACAAGCACTGTGGAGATGGTGAGAGATAGGTGCTTTTAAGGCTCAGACTCAGGGTTTCTAACTTGGGAGACCCTCGTACCCTACCCTGGAGAATCATACATTTCACTCACTTGTTTCTATCTTTTCCTATCTTTCTAAAGACACACAAGGCAGTCCAGTCACTCTTACCTCTGAAACCATGTCCTGTGCCTGAAATTTACATCTCCTTTTCTTAAGTCTGCACTGGAGAACATGCATGCAGTCAATGACTAATGTATATTCTATCCCACCACCAACCCTCACTCTCCTCCTCCCTCCTCGTCCTCCTCCTGTCTCCTATCTCCGGTCTCCCAGGTTTCCTTCCCTCCCTTCCCCTCCCTTTTCCCCTTCCCACTCTGTGGTACTGTGGATGAACCACTAGGCAAGCAAGCCTACTCTGCTGCTAGGCTACAACTTCAGCCCTCACTGTATATTTATCCATGTGCCTTTGCCTTTCCCATATATAGAAGAAATGTAAGGAACCTAAATAAGGTCAAAATTTAGCTTAGAATTTGGTAAGAGAGAACACATTTGCTCAAATTATATTTCTTTAGAAATTTAAACTCTAAATGAATTAATTTACAAGTAATTTGTTATACAAAAATAGCTTCTTAAGAAAGATACCCAAGTACCCATTCTGGCCCCACCAGCCCAGGGTGACTGGAAGAAAGACACCTAAGCACCCACCATTGGTGTCACTACAATGAGTGAATGTGTGATGGACAGAAGAGAAAGATGGGAGTACACAGTGGCGAGATGGGAGAGAAAGCAAAGCAGAAGGTTTCATACACCATGGAGAAAGGTAGAACTAGAGACTTGATGGTGGTGAGGAACAGGCATATGTGAGGAGCTTGTGCAAACATCTGCGGCCATGCTGATGCCTGGACCCTGGTTGGCACCAAGGGTCATATCATCCATGGTCTGTGCTGATATCTGTGGCCTGTGATGCTAAAGGCCACCCAGATGTCAATGGTCTGGGCTGCTTCCAAGACCATGTGGTTATCTGAGGTCAGTGCTGCTAAGGCAACCATACTGATCTGAGTGGCCTGTGCTGCCATCTGAGGCCATGGTGACTTCCGGGCCCATGCTGCTGTCAGGGGCCATGTCTGGGTTCACAGTCCTATTGCAACCAGGGTCTGTGCTTTTGTCTGAGGCCATGTTAGCACCAAAGGCCATGCAGATGTCTCTGGGCTGGGCTGCCACTGGAGGCCATGTTGATATCCAAACACTGTGTTGAGCTAGCCCCACTCCTCACCTGGGCAGCATGCGAGAGTTCAAGCTGGTGCTGCAGGTGCAGACTTGCTGGTGGGCTGACCAACTCAGCTACCACCCAGGCCCAGATCCAGCACTTTGAGTTGGCCCACCTCAACATCTACCCCATCAATGAACTGCTGGAGTGCATGATAGGGCTGGTCATGCAGATCCAAAGCTGCAGACTCTCCATGGCACAGGGTAACAACAGGAGAGTAGTGGTGAGGATCCAGTATTGATGGTGTATCAGAAGCCAGGGGCCTTGGACCAGACCAATAACTCACTGCAATGAACATTTGCAAGTAAAAATGTTTGGACAAAATGGTATACTGTGTGGCATACTGTGACACACACTAACTTCCACAAGAAGATGGGTTTTTTGTTTGTTTGTTTGGTTGGTTTGGGTTTTTTATTTTTTTGGCTGGGGCAGCGGGAGGTTGTGCGGGTGGGGGGTGGATAGGAAGGAACATGGAGATGTAGTGAGAATTTTGTAATTTTGGTTTCTTTTAAAAACAGAAATGCAAACAAACAAACAAACACCCACAGAAATGTTTTCCATAATGGGAATGTGCTTTCGTTTTAATCTTAGGTGTGAGGGTTAGAAGCTGTTTCATAGCAGGTGACTATGATTTGCCTCATGCTCTAGCAGGGACATGAGTTTGCCAGCTACAGATAGTTTCTGTAAGTGTGTGACATTTGGAATTCTGGGAACGTTTCGGAGGATATATATATGGTAGGGCCCTAAGAGGCAGAGTTGCTGCTGTTACTGATGTTGACTGGTTGGTGGTTGGATGCAGTCAGTTGCATTTGTTAAGAGGCCATGTGCAAAGAAACTAGAAGAAGAAAAATGATATCCTAACCTCGAAGACCAAACTTGCCCCGAGGAATTTAACACCCCTACTCAGCAGGAAGTAGTCTACCAATAATCACCCTCCTTTCCCCTCTATCCTTTTCTCTCTTACCTGGTGTTAGGGGGCTAATAAGGGTGGAGAAAGGTAGAAGAGAGATAAAAGAACCCACAAAGTAGCCAAAGCATCAGCTATACAGAGATGAGTTGGATTGGAGTGCATGATGTGAACCTCACAAAGAATCAATGAGTTAAAAAACAAAAAAACAAAACAAAAAAAAAAACCTTAACAAAATTTAGTTAATATACTCTCACGAAGAAATGAGGAAGATAAAACAAGCATAGACACAGAAAACACAGCAGGAAGGAAAGAAAACTGCATTCATTCCCATCAACAAATTCAAATGGACTCGATATCTAAGAAGTACACTCAGTTACGCTAAAACTAATGAACTTCATATTATATGTACTATGAAGAGCTCAAGCAATAAGAAATACTTTAAATTGGTTGCTAGATATAACAGATTTTCCTGGATTTGTGATGAAAAGAAACTGTCCCCTCACCCTTCTGAGTGGAGTTTCTGAACTTAGGAGCTTAAATAAAAGTTCAGCAATGCATTTAATACCAGACTTGATCAGTGCCCATACTCTCAAGTCAGGAAGAATCAGCAATTATGCGCATGCTAAATCAATTGTAGAGCTGTTTGTTTCCTTATGACTGATGCAGGTTAAATATCAGCTGCCATATGCCAAAATACAAAAACAAAAACAACTGACCAAATAAACAAAATGTCCTCGGAATTACATCATTATAGTTGCCACAATAAAATAATACTAAGGCTTATCAGCCATACAGCTCTGATGTTCCCACCAAATGCTCCTGAGGAATTTGATCTCTGTTATATCTGGTCTCCATCCTCAGAACAAAGCTCTGCGTCTCTCATGGTCTCTAAATGCTTCCAAGCTATCTCTTCTACAACACAGGCAATAAAAACGCAAAAGCACTCATTTCCCAAAAGAAAAGGCATGCAAATTAAAACACATAAATGGATATTTTTACGTATAAAAATTTAAAAACATGTTGGGACATCATGGTCTAAACATAATGTAATCACCTCCCCCAAAACAACGTGGCTATTTATTACAATTCTTGAGGTCCCAAAAGAAGTCAGTGACAGGGACTGGATCCATGTCAGGTAGTGAAGTGACATTGATGTGTATGGGGGCGGGGGACGGTGACTAGGGAAAGGTCTAGGTTAACTGTAGGGGGTAACTAGACAAGTCGGAGGTAATCACCTCTTATTAACAATAAACATGTTACAGATGGTATTTATTTTTATTTCTCCTTTTCAAAAATATAGTTGTCATTACAATAAACATTTGCAAGTATGTGGACAGAGGGCTATACTGTGGGATACAATGTGACAGACTACAGCTTCCACAATGAGATATTTTTCTATGCTTTATTTTCGTTTGTGTGTGTATTTTCATTTTGGGAGTAAGGTTACCAGAGCAAAAGGTAGATAGGCAGGGATGAGGAGGTGAGTGGGACTGGGGTGCATGATGTGAAACTCACAAAGAATCACTAACAAATATATGTGTCTGTGTGTGTGTGTGTGTGTGTGTGTGTGTGTGTGTGTGTGTGTGTGTGTGTGACACCCAGGAGGTACAGAGGCCTGTGTGTCCCTCAAGGGGCTCACTAGAAGGTGGAACCTTACTGGGTAAGAGCACTTGTATATTCTGATCTAATGAATCAGTGCTCAGTGTCTCTCAAGGTTAAAATGACATCCATCATATTAGCTTCAAGCCTACTTTTCCTTTCCCTGGGGCACTCATGAGACTGGCTCCATTCTTGATCTTGGGCTATGGTGCGAGGCTGGAAGCACTCAGGACTTGGAATCAACAGACTCATTTTCAAGTCCACACTACTTTTAAGCAAAGTCTATACACTCTACACCTCAGCCCCTATGAAAATCACAGGACTAAAATATCATCCTCATTTACTTCTCAAGAGATAATATTATATACGTGGGGCTGGGGAGATGGCTAGGTAGGTCAGAACTCCCTGCATAAGCATGAGGACCTAAGCCCGAATCCTGACTGTGGTGGTGTGTACATATAATCCAGGATTTGATGGCTGACGAGTCTTGCCAAATAGGTGAGGGCTAGGTTCAGTGAGAGAGCCTGCCTCAAAAAATTAGAGAGAAAATAGATGTAGACACCTGATGATGCTGGCCTCTGGCCTACATAGAACCACCCCTGCAAACACACACACACACACACACACATACACACGCGCGCACACACACACACACACACACACAGAGAGAGAGACAGATGTACACACATCAACACATACATATGAATACAATACACATCAAACCATAAAAATAAATAAAAGTACATCTATGAAATCATTCCATCCTTAAATGGCATTGATTGTCACATTTGGATAAAGTCCTACAAAGAATGATTATGTATATACTATTTCTATAGTAATTCAATTCTATTTTGAATAAAAAAACAAGATGAAGGTGCTAGAGAGATGGTCCAGCTGGTAAAGGCGCTGGCTGCTGAGCCCGATGAGCTGAGTTCAATCCTGGGACCCACATGGTAGAGGGAGAGAATCAAGTGCCACGAGTTGTCCTCTGACCTCCACATGAATGCCATGGCATGTGCAGCATGATAAAATTTTAAAATTGAAACAAGAAAACTAAATAATTAATTTTAGAAAAGAAAGAAGATGAAAGGCATTTTAGAAACGGTTGCTTTCAGGCTTCTACTATGAGAACACCAATAAGAAAAAAAAAAAATGAGAAGGGAAAAGGAAAGGTGGGGGGAAGGAAGGGCAAGGAGGAAGGAATCTGAGTGGAAAGGCCTCTTGCCCTGTCCCACCAGCCAGCACCCCCACAGCACGGATGGAGAGAAAGCCTGGCATCTATTGACACTGTGAGAGGAGTCCGCTGAGACAGCATGACCTGACAGGGCAAACACAGAAACAGAGAAGACGCTGTCCACTGTGACCTGCCCTATGACTTTGCTGGCAGGCTTCTAGGTTGTGTCATAGGAGAAAAACTGTGGAAAATAAGGCTATGAGTGACCTTTGTTTTCCTTCAGGGCAAGTGGGTTTGACTTTCTTTATTATTTGAAAGTATATTTGTTTTTAAATATTTTTTAAAATTTTAATTTGTTCACTTTACATGCTGATTATATCTCTCCTCCCTCATTGTCTCCTGGTCCCACCCCCTTCTCTCATCCTGCCTCCCCCTCCCCTTGTCCTCAGAAAGGGGAAGCCCTCCTCCCCTACCATCTGACCTCAGCGTATCAAGTCTCATCTGGACTGCCTGTATCCTCTTCCTCTGTGGCCTGGCAAGGCTGCCCCACCAGGGGGATGTGATCAATGAGTGGACACCAGAGCCCATGTCAGAAGTAGCCCCTGATCCCCATATTAGGGGACCCACAAGGAAACTATGCCACCTATCCCAGCACTTGGGGAGGCAGAGGTAGGTGAATCTTTGTGAGTTCAAGGCCAGGCTGGTTTAAAGAGGAGGTTTAACTTTCTTGATGAAATAGAAACAAGAGCTTCTTTGGCACACAGTACAGTAAGCAGGTGCGCTGTGGTCTGAGGTACGTTACTCCATTCACTTCAGCCACGGCTGTATAAGTTCAGGACAGTCTAGAAATCATTTTTAAAACTCATAATGCTGACTGGACAAAAAGCCTACTGCTTATTGCAAGCTGTCCCCAGGTCTTCGTGTTACTTTTCTCTGTGATTCAGACAAAGACAGGAAAAGAGACCAAGCCTTCCTTTATGTCGGTTTCATTCTGCTTGCTTCTCAATAGTATAAACTGAGGAACGTAATTTCTACTTATTACTTCATAAAAACTTAGAAAAAAATCAAATGTCATTTCTTTCACATGCAATTTTTAATGACACATTTTAATGATAAAGTTCTTCATATGTATGTATAGTCATATTACTATTTTATTGAAAAAAAAAACAGTTGCACAGATCTTGCAATTATGAACATGAAAATTTCTGGAAATAAACTAGTCATTTAGCCTCAACGCCTTAAGTCATAACATTTATCAGCAGGATGATTAAGCTTTACGAAAAGGCAGGAAAACAAGACAGAGCCACCCACTCTGACATTTTCATTTTTTCATTCTTAAAAAAAAAAAAAAAGAAAAGAAACCAAACAAACCAACCTAGTTTATAAACTGGAAGCATCATTTATAAAAAGTAGATCGTCCACTTAGAGTAAACTCTGATATATGATTAACAAGATGATTATCTTTCTTGTTTTCTTCACTGAGTATTAGGCAGTGGGGTTGGCACAGTTTTACCTAGAAATCTGATAAACTTTGCTCAGGAACTAGCTGACCTTTAACAAGATACTTCATTTTTCCCCCCTTTTCTGATGATTTGAAAAACTATAAACAAGAGAACGAACATCCTAAGGCAGGAAACTGGCTTCACTAACTTGCACGTACATGTACATTTTTGCCTACATCCAGCAGGCGGGGTGCAAAGCATGCAGAAGTTCTTTCTGGTTGAGCCAGGAAGGAAGGGGCCAGCAGCTAGAGAGCAGGATGTGCGCGTGCGCAGGCTTAAGCAGCCTCACAAAGGCAAGGCCACAGCCACAGGGAGAACAGTGCACAGGCAGGAAGCATCTCATACAATCAGGATCTGGGTTGCTCTAGTGCTTGCAGGCACTCCCAGCAGAAGTCAGATGAGGAAACTCTTAAAGATTTAGGTTTGATGCTTCTCTCCTGACTCTTGTCTGACTTTTAAACAGCCTAGATCCAGTTAAGTAAACCAGTTCAACCATAAGAAAGCTTTGCTCCTGAGAAAAGCAGTGTTACATTAACAATTTAAGGTGAGGAAGAAAATCGTTCCCACATAGGTGAGGTGAGAAGAATGGGTGTGGGGCCTGGGGAACCGGAGTGCAGGGGAGCCAGGGAGCTGCGGAGAAAAGAGCTTGCCTACTGAATAATATCAAAGCACTTACCTGTGCTATTTTTTCTATTCCTTGGAAGTTGTGCTTTTCAAAATGTTCTGTTATATTTAGGAAGGTGTGACGTTCTAAATAGCAGCAATTGCTCAGGACTATCAAAAGCCGCTGCTCCTACAAGTCAAACAAGCCATTAGAAGTTGACATAGATAGTACTGGCCAATGGCAGAGACAACCCTGATCTTGCATTTTATACTGAGTTTAATTAGAGGCTTCTGCCCTTTAACATCAATATCCAACACCTTGATTTTCTTGGCTGTTTATTTCCTAAAATTAACACACAGAGGAACATATTACAATTCCACTGACTTATTCCATTTACACTGAAGAGTTAAGCAGAGCTTGGGATACAGCTCAGCAATAATGATCCCTCTCTGGAAAGCCCAAGGCTCTGGGTTCTACCCTCAATATCCCCCAAAGAAGAGTCAAATGTTTCACTTACTATTTTACATACACAAAAGGCCACACACATTGATATTAGGAATAACTATATAAATGTAGGAACTATTAGAAAATGGTTTGTGAATCTTCTACAACTTGACAGAACATTTTAATGTCATACTGTCTATCTGAAGGGCTCCTTGTTCCTTCAAAAAGTTCCTGCCTGTGAAGGCCTGTGGGAATGCTTCCTGTTATGCATTCCTTCTAGTGGGGAGTGCATGTCCTGAGGCCAAGTCTCATCCCACCTGCCATCCTGTCTCCCAATAGCCCCATTTCCCCACATCCCTACAAGAAGATAAAGAGAGGGGAAAGTGCCTCTCCTGTTACATTCTTGAATGCTCTTCCCACCTAAACCATTGCTTATCATTAGACTGCGATTGCAATGCTAATGAATACAGTGGGCTTTTCACAGTTCAAAGAACCATATCTGTAAATAAGGTTCTAGGAATGGCCCCTGCTCTGCTGAGGCTGCGGTTCACTTCAGGGCACCCTGAGTCTGTGTTCCCACAGGTGGGAGGCATTCTTTGGAATGGTGACTCATCCAGGCCTTCAGTGGAGATCCTTGACTAAAACTAAGGCAAAATCACTTTCCAGGAACAGTTCTCACCCACACTTGGTTACTGTCTGTGCAGAATCAGAGTAACTTACAGTTAAGTACTGCAGGGGAGAAAAAGCAGACAAGCACAGGTTCTCGTTCTTTGAGGCACGTGGAGCAAAGGATGAGCTAGAGTCTCTAAAGTCAATAACCAAGCAAATCTATCTTCTGGTAATTCTGAGCTCAGTCAAGTGCCCAACATCTTCTCAATTCTTCATCACAATTTCCTATTGTTATTTCTTAGCCCACTTACTGCCAGTTTTGGTTATCAACAGACATACATCAAAGGCTAGAGAGCCATTAAATAGCCCAGACAAACTAAAGGCTGCTGCTGCTGGCCCTGAATTAACTTTTAGATAGGAAATGGAATATAAAAAGGCCAGAGGAGGTCATGCTCTATGACATTGTTTTGCTATAGTGAATGCATGGCAGAACCATATAAGAAAATAAGCAACCTGGGTATAGTGAGGCTTTATCATAACATATCCCTTTTATAGTACGTGAAATAAATAACTTTCCAACAGCCACTCCAAATATGCTGAACCCCACAATTGCCTCAACTGGCTTCAAGCCCATCCTTTACCACTCTTTCATTTAGAACTCAAACTTCCATTCCAGTTGATTGAGCCTGCAAGTCCTTCCTAACCTGTCCCCCAATTGTCTTGACTTACTTTTCCCTCACTACAGCATTTATGGAACCTTTCCAAAGTGACAAGAAAAAAACACTTCAGAGATGTAAAGACTAACTCTTAGCAAGTATATTTTATTCCTATATGTTATGTGAAACATCATATGAAATCAAAGTGGGAAGAACGAAAGAATAACAACAATCTAATCTTTATACTTGGATGGTTAATCTGAAGCTCGCTTGAGCCTGGTATAGAGGACATGCCTTTGACCCTAACAGTTCAGTTGACCCATATGAAGGAATCCCTGAATGTGAAGGAACAGGTCTTATATATCACTTCTCTGTACTCCCAGAGAGCACTAGCAATGAATACTCAGAGTGCCCGAGGTTGTGACTAAGAATCCTTGGACTCTAAATCTAGATTTTTTTTTTTAAATCAAATCAATAAGGAGTGCTATCCAATGCTACCCATTTCCTTCTGGATAGCACAGCCCTGAGAAGATCTCAGTCTTCTGAGATGATGAGTGAGATCTGATGAGACCCCTTCACTGGGGAAGAACACAGGAACAAATTTTGGAAAACAATGAATGCACCTTGGGAAGTGGACAGGTAAGATGCTGGGAAGAGCAAAAGTAAGTGAAAACTCTGGGCAGTGCAGAGAGCCTGGTGGCAGCTCTGCACCTCCTCGAAATTGGTCACAGGGAACTATCCTGCTCTCCTCTCTATTCCTAAAGAGGGACGGGAGGCTCAGAGTAGCACTCCTAATTGAGGTGCACACAAATCAGTGGGGAAATGGCTGATGGGTCACAAAGTGTTAAGGTGAGAAATATCACTGTGTACCATTTAGACTCCTTTAGAAAGACAATAGAAACAAAAGCACAGGTAGGGCAGATGGCTAGAGTAAGGTCTTAGTGTCAAGGGCTCTTTCCCTCAGCTCCCCCCCTCTACCTTACTGTCTCCCTAGATTTACATGCAATAGCTGATTTCAATCCACGTCATGGTTTCTCTTAGCTCTTGTCACTTTTCTTGCTAATTTTGCTGTTGTTATTGTTTGTTTTGTTTTATTTTTATTTAACACAAGCTGGAGTTATCTGCAAAGAGGAATCTCAGTTGAGAAAATGCCTCCATCAGATTGCTTGTAGGGATTTGATTTTGGCTTAGGCATGTAACCTATGTCCAAATAAAACAGGAGACTTGTAGAACTAAGGCAGAGAAAAGTGGAGTGTGTCGGGCTAAAGAGGCCTTGCCTTCTGCCTCCTCCCGGTCCGTCCAGGCAACTTTGCAGCACTAGGGGACAACTGAGGCAGCTATTAGCACTCAAGATGCAGAGGCTGTGTTGGATCTGTTTATATAACTCTGGTTAAAGGTTTTTTTTCAGTGTGAAATATACACAAATATCCATACAATGTAATATAGTCCCAAAGTGTATTGCAGTACCCACAGTGCCCATCTTACATGAGATGATGTTTCCCATTCAAGTGAATGTAACACGACACACTTTACTTCTGTGTTTGCCATTTTACTTACTGAAGTCAAACTGAAGTCTTCATGGATGCTTCCAAACAAATCAGGAGAAGAAACATCAACAGAAAGGCTAAATGCAGAAGAGGCAAGAGAATAGTCACAATTAAAACTGGCTGAAACGTACAATGACTTCAAATGTTTTGATGAAAATGGCTGTGCAACTTTCTGTAGATTTCCTTGTATTTAATTACTAGTACCATAAGGAAGTACTAAGGACTATCTCTTACTCTGGGCCATATAATACTTGTTGGGAGCATTCTCAATACTCAAGTGACTTCATTAAATTTAAAAGCAAATTACTGAAACAGAAAATATAAAATAATACTCATATAATTAAAATTTTTTGACTATAAGAGTTTCCAGGGGAAGACTTGAAGCCTAGTCTCACAGTGACCTATTTATTGATGAGCTAAAAACTTTAGTTGACAACTCAAAAGCAATCAAAAACATAAAAAGATGAAAAGGGAGAGCAGGGCAACTAACCCATTAATTAACTTATTATTTAACAGAATTGTAAGAAACACCTTAACAGAATTTTTATTTAACCTTGACTGACTTAAATTTATATGGAAGTCTAACATGATGGAATATTGGATAATACTTTAAAATAGAAATAAAATAAAAAGATGTCAATATGTAAAGAGTTGAAATATAAACAAATGGTAATCAAAATAGCACCAACTGATATGAAATATATTTGAATGAATACAGCAGAACATCGAGTTCAGAAATGTTGCAATACACATTAAAAATCCAGCTGTGTATGAAACAAGAATTTGAACAAAGTAACCAGAAAAGATTGATTGGTTTAACCTGTGAGATCAAGGCTGTGAGTAGTAACACAGCGTTCTAGTGGGATAATGAGCCATATACTTAAAGGTTGTAGAAGACCCACAAGCATTAAAAATGTGGGGCTGGAGAGACTATCGTGGGTACCAATTGTGAGGAGCAGAGTCAGACCTCTAGCACCTTTGTAAGTACCAGTGAGTACAAGAGCTCACCTGTACATGGGAAGTAAAAATGAGCTGACTTGACAAGCTGAGTCAGTGAGCTCTGGGTTCAAATCAAAGACTCTGCCTAAATATGTGGCAGAGGCATATGTGAGAAAAACATCATCATCTACTTCTGGCCATAAAATGCCCACACACTCACACACACACAAACATGCATACACATGCATGCAAGCACACTGGGCATGTACATACACACACAAATTAAAACAATGTATTTGGCCAGTAGAGATGACAGTTTTATATCCCAAAGAGCAAAAGTTAATGCCAGGAAACAGAAAAATCCTCAAATTGCCAATCAGATTCAAAGACTTCTTTTGATACTATCTGTGTTAATGTTGGAAGCTTAGGTGCACAGGAGTGTCACATGCCAAGTGTCATCCAGAAAATGCTAAGTCAGAAAATGAGCACACGAGCACTCTGTGTTGCTGCTCTGTGTAGAGCATGGAGAGAGAGACAGCTGGGAGAGAGCAAGCGTCTGTCAGGAGTCAGGGTTGGGCATGGACCAGGAAGGCTGGGGACTGCAGAGAGGGAGGGCAGCCAAGCACACAGGAAGTGTACGCCAACCTGGGCTGCATGTGCTTACATTTTATTACTCTTAAATACATCAACAAGATCCATTACATTTTTACTTACTGAGTAGTATCTATGTCTGCATCAGGCTTGGTGCTCAGCTGTTCCAGGCAGTATATAAAAACCTGGATTAAAAATAGTAAGTTTTAGTGATATGAATTCTCAGGTTATCAATGTATTTGAATATGAAAACAATTTTACATAAACCAAAACAGAACTGTCTGGCCATAAAAAACAAAATAGCGGGAGAAATGTGTCTAATAAGAGAGAGAGAGAGAGAGAGGGAGAGTGTACATGTGATTACACATGCTAAGTGGTACCAATATATAACCTATCAATGTCTAACTATATAAGTGATAGAATATTAAAGGAACCTTGTTTGAATTGATTATTATGTTCTTGAAAATATTTTAGGAAAAAGATACTTTTACTTCTCCTTACTCATTCACAAATACTCAACTTCATTTATGCACTGGTCCCAGTCAAACAACTCTACAACTCCAGGTAAATCACAAGCAACTAATTTTCATTTAATTTACTCTGCTCTCTAAAGGAACTGAATACAAAGTACCAGGAGGACACACACAAGAATATACAATATAGATGAAGCACACAGGTACCGTCAAAACAAAAAAGGAACAGATCCTCCACTAATTTTCACTTGTATCTGTTGTCTTGCTCCAAACTCTTACGTATACAGATGGGATTTTAAAAGCACCTGTATTTAATAGTGACATGAACATTACCAACTGGGAATGACAAATCAATGCACGGCTTCAGAGCCTATATCACTGCTTTCAGTTACCTGCATGATATTGATGCTTAGTTGGCAAACCTCCTCCTGCGTTTTAGGCTGTTGAAAGACCTAAGAAGAATAATTTAGATTAAAAAACAGTTTTGATTTTGCTAAGAAAACAAAACATTTTGCTTGATAAGTTCGATATAAAAGCTAATGCATGGAAAACCATCCCAGGTGTTGGCATCGTTACTCTGATGCGCTAGCTTTAGGTGGCTTCCTACCTATTGTGGCTCTGATCCCCAAGTGGCTGACAATATCCAAGTCAGTCAGTCAATCAGTCCACAAGGACCCTGGTCTGCTTGTGGCTGCTGGACTCATAGTTTAACTGCTCAGCCTGCCCTGGAAATAATTCCTTTAGTTACATAGGTACTAAAGGAATGCATTTAGTAAGAGAATAGCTCTTGGACGTCATTGATGGCTTTACTGTTTACTGTGATCCCCAAGTAGGGATCTATTTATTTATTTATTTATTTTGGTTTTTTGGTTGTTGTTGTTGTTGTTGTTGTTGTTGTTGTTGTTTTGAGACAGAGTTTCTCTATGTAGCCTTAGCTGTCCTGGACTTGCTTTGTAGACCAGGCTGGCCTCAAACTCACAGTGATCCGCCTGCCTCTGCCTCCCTGAGTTCTGGGATTACAGGCGTGGCCACCATACTCGGCTGGGATGTCTTAAGACCTTACAAAGCAGGTAGAACAGAATGGAAACTCACGCTGGCTTCTCCAGGCTTGCAATCCACAACACCCTTCAGCGACTGCAGGGAGTGCACGATGCTCTGTTCAAACTGACATGGCTGGGGGAAAAAAAAAAAAGGACCTCCTTAAACACAGACACAGCACTGGCTGGGAAGGTGTAGTTATGGAGCTGGACATGCAGAAAGCTCAAGTGTCCACACTTACAGCAAATAACAAGGACACAATCCGACCAGAGACCTATACTCATGGAGGCTGAGAGCAGCATGTTTTAAACAGATAAATTTTGAGACTAAGGCTTATCTAAATCATCTTTTCATAGCAAATTGACAAGGAGCACATGGCCTCTTGTATGCTCAGTGAAACCTAACGCGCTGACAACCACCTAGACGGGTGCAAGTCCTTAACAGTCAACTAAGCCTTGTTACTCATTTTCTACATATACGAAGTCAAAAGATGACACTTGCAAATATGTTTAAGCAAAGACACTCCAAGGAAAGAGGGAAGAGACCTCAACACCCTAGTGCCTGTGTTCTGTGTTCACGTGAAGTTCCCAGGAGTGGATCTGACAGGCAGAATTCTCATCACATGCTTTTCCGAATTGCGGAACACTCACCCATCCACCCGTTTATTTATTCATTCATTTACTGTGTAAGAATGAAACTGTAATTTAATCAATAAACATCATGATAGCATACTGGAATGCATAGGAGAATGGTGCTGGGGGAGCTTCTCTCTAAATAGGATGGTCAGAGTAGCCGAGAACAGGAGAAGTGGGTGTGAGGACAGCATGGCATATGTGGTGGCAGGAAACCACAGGAGCTGAGGGCACAGGGAGGTCAGGGGATTGCCAGCATGGTTTCCGTGAAGGAAGAAGCAGTCTCCTCCCAGGAGTTAGAAAAAGGTTAAGGACATGTAAATTCTGCTGTCCCTTTCAGAGGCCCAGAGGACTGGGTAGAGCTGCCCAGAGGACCGGGTAGAGCTGCCCAGAGCTGGGATGCAAGCTCATACTCCTTTCCTCTTGCTCTGTCCTGAACAGCTACAAGGGCTATCCACATCAAGCTATCAAACCAAGATAGCTTCCTTCTTCATCCGCATTTGACTGGAGGATGCTTTGGCTGACTCCAGATATACCATTTCCGTTGTTTTTCCGCATGACCCACTGGGTTTAGTAGTTCTTAACCATGTGTACTCATGTGGTTGGTGGGGAGGACGGCGTCAAACACAAAATTAATATCTTATGATTATAACGGCACTAAGGAAATCCAAATTTAAAAGCAGACTATAGCCATGTTTCCCTCCTAATAAGTCCAGTCATTTTCCCAGGACCCCGCTACAGTAACCACACTACCTGGCAGAATGCTGCCTGCCTCCGGGGCAGGCCACAGGAGGCTGTGCATGCTGCCTTACTGAGCAGGAAGGATCTAAAGGCAACAGCTGCTATGCACAGAGGGCTGCTATTGGTCAGTTTCTCTTGTTTAATGAAACATACACTTTAACATTCTCAAACTGGACATAACACAGTATACAACATGCTTTAGGGTACAGAACTGTTTAATTCCTCCCCCCAAGCCCTAAGACAGGGTTTCTGTGTCGCCTTGGCTGTTCTGGACTCACTTTGTAGAGCAGGCTGGCCTCAAACTCACAGAGATCGGCCTGCCTCTGCCTCCCTGAGTGCTGGGATTACAGGTGTGTACCACCAAGCCAAGCCCATGGTTACTTCTAAGCCCACACTATGAAGACGTCCTGCTCCTGCCATACAAATGGGGACTCAGGCCAAACAGATTCCAGGTTTTCCCTAGGGCAGGTCTTAAAGTGGAGTACAGTACAGTTGCTTCCATGTCAGCATCCTTCAGAAGAGTGGCGTGTGCTGTGCATATAAGCCACAGAAAAAATGTGAGATATCCCAGGAACCATGTTAGGCAGCTTAAGAAGAAATTTTAATACAACTGGTTTAGGACAGCATCTCTTTTTTGGCTATCGAACAGTCACCTTGACACAGTAGAGTCATCTGAGAAGAGAGCCTCAGCTCAGCAGCTGTCTACATCAGATCAGCCTGTGCATGTCTGTGGATGGTTGTCTTGTTAACTGATACAGGAGGGCGCAGCCCGCTGTGGGCAGCACAGCCTAGACAAATTGTTCTGAACTGTACAAGAAAGCCAGTGGGAATTGAGTCCACTTCCAGTCACTGAGAACCTCTCCCACGGTTCCTACTTTACTCCACAGACTGTGAAGTGAATTCTTTGACTGAAGGCAATGCTGTATAGAACAGCCTAACTTCCCTCATGACGGACTGTGACCTGGACCTGTGTAAACTGAAGAATCCCTTTCTTTCCCTAAGCTGTGTTTAGTCAGAGTATTTTAACACAGCAACAGAAATGAACCTAGAATATTCAAATGGCTTCAATATATCATCAATACAAAAGCTATTTTGTAATTTTCTATGTATCTCAGAGAGAGATGAGCTAAATAATACATAGACCCTTTCTCTAAGAATTTAATGTGAGAAAGAACTAACCAAAGAATACTTATTTACATGCAAATAATTTAATCAACAGAACAAATCCAGCCAAATAAAATCATAACTGATTTATTAAAAATAATGAACTTTCCCAACCCATGTCTTGCATGACACTGGAAGTAGGCATGTCTTTTCTAACCCTGAAGTCTACTTGAATGAATTCACACTGACTTGGAGCAATGCCTTGGCCTTCAGAGGAAGTCCCAGCTTCCAACCTCAGCCTAACCAGACCCCCATGCAAGGATCCCGGGGAAAGGGAGATGCCATGTGGGATCTCTGTTCCTGACGTAGGGCTGGCTTATAACTTGTAGGGCCAAAGCCACTTTATTCTTGGCAGAAACCAGAAGTTCCATCCTCAGAATTAATTTTCTCCCCCTTGCAAAAGAGGACATGAAAGAATTTGGCAGTGGCCATATGGTCTGCTGAGCAGCTATTTTTCTGGGGCATGGGGATGCTTTCTGTCCAACAGCCTCTTGAGACTGGCTGTGGCTGCTTGGAGATTGCTTTACTTTCTTCCTAACAGGGTCAAGGCTTGATGGAACCTCCAGGACAGCCACACAAAAACCAGTGCAGAGGGTCACAAAGGCAAACAGTGACCCTGGCTGGATGCAGGACAGGCTGTCTGGCCAGCGTAAGGGAAAATGGCAACCCCTGTCCTGTGTCCTCTGTATTTTACTAGCGAGTCAGTCCCTATCAGACTGTTAGGAGCATCCCTCAGACAGACATGAAAACAGGAAAGATCATGAGAAGTATTTTCAAAGGTACTTGAATTCTAAACTCACCCAGAAAGAGAATGTTTCTAGACTGAACACATCATGGGTGTTTGCTGCCTGACCTGGGCATCTACCTGCAGTGGCTTCTGCTTCTTGGCTTGTTTACTTTTAGCTTTGTGGACAGAAACATCATTCTCCTGTCTTGCTTTTCTGAAGACTTCAAGTTGCTAATAGTGTGGAATTAAGCACAATCTAATTGAAAAGTAATGTAAACTAAAGTAGCAATACAATAGTGATACAGGCTGACATGACTCTAACTAAAATAAATCCACTGCTTTCACTCATTTAAAATTTCTATGATCAGCAGTAAGCAAAACTAACTTTGAGAAAGAGTATTTTAGGATTATTTTACAGTGTCAAGAAACTTGAGTATAATATAAAATGAATATGATCCTTATTAACAAAAAGCATTTATTTTGTATAAGAAACACTAATGACAATTAACAAAAAATAATTCAAACTTACTAGGGAAGTTAGTCCTTCATTATCAACAATCCAGTCTTCCTTTTCAGCTAACCTCTTTATTTCTATGTAGAAACAAGAACACAAGACTTTCTATTATAATTGTCTCACTGAACATCAACAGAGACCAAAATAGCAATGAGTTGTGGCTTTTAATTATTTTATATAAGTCTGTAAAACATAGAAAATCTACCAACCTATTGGCAGATTTAAGAAATAGTAATGTATTCTGCACACTTTTTTTTTTCTCTCTTTTCTCTGCACACTTTCTAACAAAATATTCACGTAAATATTTGTGGGCTTTTGTTTTGTTTTTAACAACACAGCCTAATCTGGAGCCTTCTAGACTAGGAGCAAAGATACCTCACAACAGTGACTATATACTCAGTATTGTCCCCAGCAGTGGCAGACATGTGCATAGCAGTGGAGTTTATATCATTCCTGAATGGTAGCTAGCTCTCACTTGAGGAATGACACTTGCCCAAACTTTCAGCAGGCCAGGCTTGCTTAGGTGCATTCTTAAACTGGATTCCACTCTCTTTTGACACATTGTATTAACTGCAAATTCTACAGTGCAGGGCCCTCCCCACTTAAAATCTTGGTGACAGAATATAATGGCTTATGTTGTTATAACAATGTTCTTGTTTTTTAAAACACTTAAAACCTCAAAGGTCATTTTATAAAAAAAAAAAAAAAAAACTTGGTGACCATTTGGTTGCTGTAGTGATTTAAAAGAAAATGGCCTCCAAAGGCTCAGAGAACTGCACTAGTAGGAGGTACAGCCTTGCTGGAATAGGTGTAGCTTTGCTGTTAGAAGTGAGTTACTGGGGGTGGGCTCATGTGCTCAAGCTGGGCCTCTTGGCTCAGTTCGCTTCCTGCCGCTTGTGGATCAGGATGTGGAACTCTCAGCTCCTTCTCCAGCCCCATGTCTGCCTATATGCTGCCATGTTTCCTGCCATAATAATAATGGACTAATCCTCTGAGGCTGTAAGCCAGCCACAGTGAAATGTTTTCCTTTTAAAAGTTGCCATGGCTATGGTGTCTCTTCATAGCAATAAAATCCTAAGTCAGTGGTTCAAGATAAAAAATTCTGGAAAAAATTTAAAGTATAACAAAATGCATGTATAATTCCTACAATCCATAGAAGCACTACTAATGGTGTTCTGATTTCATGTGAATTTTAAAATTAGAAAATGTCGACATGTTTTAAAACTAGGTCCATATTTTACATAGACTTTTATATCCAGCAGTTTGTTTAAAATTTACTATAAAGATATTCTTATATTCTTAGTTTCAAGTGCATCTACTTTAATTTCTACAGTGTCTTAAAACAACTAAATTATTTTGAAAAGATACTTTAAAAAAAGAGAAAACATTCTATTCTGTAGCAAGAAATGAATAAATACATGCTAAATTCCCTAACACTGGTTTATTTTCAAGGCTTTGGAAACTGGAAGGAAGCCAGCTCAGGTAACTTTGCCCAGTAAAAGTTATTTCCTAACATACCTTCTGCTGTGTGTTGCAGTGTTACCATTATGCAACGTATGCGGAGATCCAAAATTAGGTCCTGGATAATCTGTAACATGTCATTGGGAATTTCCAGGGCAGTCAATGACTCATAAGTCAGCCTGGCAAACACAACACAACACAACACAAGTGAGTAAACGGGGTACCACGCAATCCCTATCACTGCTTGGACTGTCCTGTAATAGGCTGCGTGGAGGTTATGAGCAACAGCATTAGGCTGAAAGTAGAGTGCACAGCAGGGGCTGTACCAGGTCTATGCAATAGAGGGATGCACATAAGGCATAACACTCACCCAGCACACACACCAGGGATGCTTATGAGCTGCCAGGTTAGATTATAAGTGAGAAATAGAAGCAGCAGGACAGAGAGTTGGAAAATAGATTCTCCCCTGACATGTTAAGCAGCACATACGACCCTAGGGGTTGACTGTTTTCAAAAGGCACTAAGTAAACAAATATACACAAACTCACTGAGCCCTTTCAATGAGCATGGCTCCCATGTGTCCATGCTTACCTTATGGTCTGGATAACGTGTGCGAGCCACTGCCCTGAGAGCTCCGCCTGCACCTCCCAGCCTCCATACTGCCTCCCGTCGCCCTCTCGGAGGCTGAGAGGGAGCAGGGCTCCTCGGATCAGCTTCACCAGGGACTGCATTACTTCCTGAATCATTTTCTAGACGATGAAAACCAAAACTGCATTATGATCATCAGTGTGATAAAGATTGTACCGAATGATAAACGTCTCTCAACTGTAAAGTCTTCACTAACGCTGGCAGAGAGAGGCCAGTGCCCTGAAAAGCTGACATTCTCACCCTCACTTACCTTGAAATCATTTTGTCTCTGCCTTACGGTCTTTGATCTTTCAATCTGGCCTGATTTCTCAGCAGTCTTAGGAATTGAAAAAAAGAAAAATATTAGCTCTCTTTTAGAAATAACTTAGAAAATTTAGGAGATGCTTTAACATCTAGACATGAAGACATGAAACTAAACCTGATTAAACGAAATGTTAATATATACCTCCCGCCAAAAAAACCCCTTATTCCAAAACCCTTATTCTAAGATGAGGGTATATACCTATGCACAAACTCAAGCATCAAGTTGAAACTACACATTTTATAGGTCAAATGGCTGGCTGTGCTGTTTGTTTTTTTGTTTGTTTCCCAACAATCGATACAATTGAAGTACAGTGCATCCCGCCCATGATAGGTTCTTCCCGTCATGTTTTACTGTCTGGCAGGGTACAAAGGAGGGGTAAACTCTGAGCTAATGGAGCGATCTCAGATTATCCATTTCATCCCTTTGGTAAGCATTTACTATAAACAGTACTACATCTGTCACTTTATCTTTATTTATAAATCATTGTCTTCTTTACAGTGTACCTTAGGAGGGAATGCATTCTACCATTCTGGAAATATTTATTTCTGTTTACTCATAAAGCCTATGCTTTTCTTTACTTAGTGTAATGTGTGGAAAACTGTTTTCATACTTAAGAGAAATCTTACTGGATTTCTGCTAGTTTCTTATTAACAAATGTTCTGACAACCAAATACTACTACATAAAATGCCCTGAAAGGACAAGCTTATGTCCTTTTCAGATAAAGAAGCACTGACAAAGTTAAGCAGCGTAGAACAAATTCTGACACTTCGCTGACACAATACAAAACATCTATTGAGGTTAAATTCTTCAGGTATTGTTGGTTATGTTTAAAGATGTGTCAAGAGACCTTTCAAGTTAAGAGTAGGCATATCATAAATAATTACAATATTAGCTTGACGTCATTGTGAGAATGTAAGTAATGCTTTTTACCTGTGTCTGCATTACACATGTTAGGGACACAGCGTGTGGAGCCGGTTTATAGAATGAACATCAGTGATGTGGAGTAAAAAAGGCTTAGGCTGTTGTGCTGATTAAGACCCAGTAATCAACATACACATAGCATTACCACCCTTTAACTCACATGTGTCTAAAGTTTCACATTAAGCTATGAAGCTTTTATCATTTTTTTCTTTGTAAAAATATACTTTTACTTTGAAACTTAAAAATGTTAATTCTAAGCTTAGCTCATAATCACTGAAAAAGCTAACTCCTGAGCTAATTTCTTTGCACTCCAAATTATATATGCATGAGATGGATCATCCATCTCTTTATTTTTAGTACAAATGAGAAATACCCAAAGTGTAGTAAGCAGGGAAGTGTCAAGATTAGGTGTCCAGTAATGATGAGCGAGCTCTGGGCCAGCCTGAGGGTTGCAAGAGTGCAGGTGAGCACAGGTGAGATGCTACCACAGACAAGAAGGTACCACATCAAAACTGTTTCTCTTCCTCCCAGCCAAACCACAAGGCTCTACTGCCCTGCCTTCTGCTTTGTCCCACTCCCACACACCCACAGAGTGAAGTGACACCCTCTGCCGTTTGTCAGATCTTAGTTTGAGACATATTTCTCTCTTCTATCCTCTCCACTAATGTTGCCTATAGTTTTAAATAATATCTCCTATATGGGCATCTGTACCTCAAATTCTCTAAACTCACACGGGGTTCTCAAATTATCTACTATCTCTTGAATAGTTCTCAGGAACCTACCAGGAGTCCTCCAAGAAAGAGTCTCTGTGAGTGGCAACTGCGTAGCCAGAAGCCTGTTTCAGTGCTGTATCTGAACGCTTGCCTTCATCTCCCCCAGGATCCACCAGCAAGACCTGCACACCACCTCTGAATGCAAACCACCACTACCTTCTCTCCACCTCCACTGACAACACCTCTCTCACTCCCATTCTTCCTGCACACACAGCCCTACGGTTTCTTCCCATGATTCTGTCTAAAAGGCAGCTGACCCCCTGTGCTTCCAGCCCACCCCACCCCACGGACACCTAAGCCTGCTAGGGCCTGTGCATGCAAGGTTTCTCCTTGGAGCCTCCCCTTGGTGACACATGTGCTGTGTAAGCGCCTTTGTCTGATTCACGTGCTAAGGCTCAGCTGAAAGATATGTCTTCTGAGTCCTTCTTTTCCTCTGCATCCCATGACTGCCCACCTGCATTACAAGGTCGGCTTTGTTCCTTTGATACGTAGTCACAGAATTAGGATGAGTTATTAAAAACTAACTTTTAATTCACCTCTTCACGAGGGGAAGAGAGTAAAGTTCATCACAGTCATTGTTTCATTTACCTGATATCTGACTATTTTGGAATGGATTTACGAAAGTACACTATCTGTATGCAAATGTATAACATGTACATACATGTGTATGTATCTGTACTTGGCACACCGTGGTTAGGATCCTGTTCTGAACATGCTTTCAAAAGCATCTCTACCTTCAATCTGTGCTGATCTAAATGCCTTCCAAAATCACCTAGTATCAGGTCTTGTTGTGACAGACTGGCCAGCTACCAGGGTACAGCATGCTGTATTTGTTTTGTTTTGCTGTGCTGTGCTGTGCTGTGCTGAGCTGCGCTGCGCTGCGCTGTGCTGTGCTGTGCTGTGCTGTGCCATGATATGCTACACTACGATGCTCTGTTATGCCTACGGCACAGCTATGGCATGGCTATCTTATATGTTATGCAATGGCTTCCGACAAGCTTGGTGGACTCAGTTCTTTTCTGGAGACCTAACTGTCAACAAAATGAAGAGCAGAGGGCTGAGAGTTTTGTGTGATGGCAACAGTTTCTGGTCATTTTAATATTACAGAAATGAGCAATCAATATAGGGGTACATATTTGAATAATATTTAAATTTGCTTTAAGTTCTGGAACTTTTAAAATGTTGGGTTTTGATGTTTAACAATTACTTGATGCTTTAAAATACACGACATTTGAAGCAGCCACAGGTGAGAGAGCACTGTTAACTATTTCGTTAAGTAAAGCCTCAGCTCTTTCCTGCACACACAGACCAAAACCAGTTTGTGGTGAGCCCAACGGCAGATTTCACTGTTCTGATTCACATGGGCCCACATGGGACTACTGTTTAAACTGCTAGAAACTTGTAACAAATGAGCTCTTAATAAGCCAAGACAGTTCCACAGTAAGAAAAATAAGGACATTTACAGTGAGCTGCGTTTAAAGCTCTTATATAAGAGAATATCAATTATCTAAATTGTCAGACCTCCTCTCAATGCTCACTTAATGAAGTTTCTGGTTTCACTCATAGACTGACTGAGTAGGTACACTTTCCAACTCTGCTTCTTGCTACTTTCCTATTGTGGCTTCCAAGCTTCCAAGAGTAAATTCTCTAAAACCAGGTGGAGTTTTTGGAAAGAATCACACTTGTTACTATAAACTTATAAAGAAAATTTATGGACATAAATAAATAGAAACATTATAGGCATAGCCAATTCAGTAGCCTAATTAAAATACATTTGTTTTCATTGCAACAATATGTTGTCATGAAGTCACAGTTTTCATCTACAACCAAATATTTATTATATTTATTTTAATTAGGTGAGACCTACAAGGAAGTATATTCTCTTTTAACTTAATAGGGAAGATCGGAACCATTTGTCAACTTTATGACTCTAGAAAGATACAAGGCAACTACTCAGCACTTGGGATGTGCTACATGCAAGAAAAGATCCAGCCGGGCAGTAGTGGTGCATCTTAATCCCAGCATTTGGGAGGCAGAGGCAGGTGGATCTCCAAATCTCTAAATTCAAGGCCAGCCTGGTCTACAGAGTGAGTTCCCCAGACAGCCAGGACAACACAGAGAAACCTGATCTTGAAAAACAAACAAACAGACAGAGAGTGAGTGAGTGAGTGAGTGAGTGAAGGTTGGTTGAAATGACCAGAAAAACAACAACAATAATCAAAAAACACTAGGGTGGAAAAAAGTAACATGGCTTAAAATCCATTTTCTAGGGGACTAATTTACCTTCACATCCTTTTGTGCTTCTATAGAAGTTCATCAATCTACTACTTTCCAATGCTATTAAATCTTTTTTGCACCTGTATGTGCAGGCCAACCTCACTTCAAATACTGGAATAATTCTTATGGGGCACATGACACAAGGAATCAAACTGTGTCTACTGCATTTTAGACAAGACTCTACCACTGGGGTGTGTTCTTATTAACTTAGAAACACAACTTATCAGAGTACCAGTTATGTCTCTAGATCTGTACTTGAAAAGATGACAACGCCACTTTTCACTAGCCCATGAAGTAATCAAAATTCAAAGTGCATTTCTTTTAGATGTGCATAGTTTTCACACCCCCACAACTGGGGACAGGTGTATATTGTGATTAAGATGCTCGGTAAATGTGAAAAGCTGCAAGGGAAGTGCTGTTCCTCACATACACAACACCTGCAGGACCAGGAGGCCAAGGTGGAGTGCAGAGGTCCGAAGGAATTACAGAAAAGGACTTACAACCTCCCCTTCCTACACACTAGAATTGTAAGACTGCTGAGTCTGCAGAGACCCAAGGCTCCCATTCTGTTCTCTACACACAGCCCTAAGGAAGCTGCTAGAGTCTGAGAGCTGAGAACCTCACCCTTTAACTCAGAGCAGCTGTGCTGCCAGCAATCCACTCCTAAGTTCTCTTTTTACTGCGTACTTTCTATTACACCCCTGACTGTCTGCCTCGAGGGTTTTGCTTTTGCTTGTACACTGCTCAGTGAGGTCTTAGGACTGCTCCTTATTTTCTCCACCCAGCTTACTAAGGCATTACCATACTCTTCAGCCACGCCTCACGTAATTCACTCATTCCTACATTTTTCTTCTTTCTCTCATACTTACCCCTCCCATCTTTTTACTTCTTGATTGTAACCTTCCACATATTTAACCGTATGATCTGTAGACCCAACAGTATCCCAGCTACTTTATCCACTTCAGTTTTTTTTTTTAAGTTGACCTAATCCTTCATTCTTATCCTTATTCTTCTCCCCGCCCCCACTCCTAATCTTATTAACTAAAATCCAAGTCTACTCCATAGCATGCTTGGTTGTTTATCTTTCAGGAGCCACTGGAGTCAAAGGGGCCACTGTTATTAATTGGCTAATATGACTTTTACGCAGTGCTAATAGTAAACAGATGTGGCTGCTCTCCATTTAATTGCCTACTCGGGGAATAATAGAGTTCTCAGCAGACACCATGAACTCCTAGACTCAAGAATTATTCTCTTAGACCAAAGAATTATCTTCTAAACTATACCCTCAATTCCACCATACTCAAGTCCCACATGAACATTGAAAATACTTGAATAGCTGATAAAGTTAAATATAAAAAGCAAAATAACACCAGATGCATAAATTCCAATGCAGTAACAAAAGAAATAGAATAAGACAAGACAACATAGCTCTTCCAAAGATTATTAACCCTACAGTAATGAGAGTGAGAATGAGAGTAAGGTAAATGAAATCCCAGACAGAGAACTCAAAATAATTTGAGGTATGTTTAAAGACACAAGAAAACAGCTGAAAAAAAAAGGGGGGGGGGAAGGTGATACAAGACATGAAGGAGGAATTCAACAAAGAGAAAATTACTTAAATGTTGAAACAAAATAAGTAAGTTCAAAAAAAAAAATCTGTAGAGTCTTAGTAATACAGTAAGTGAGGGAAGGAGAAAACAGAGTATCTGGAGTTGAGGGCAACGTGTAGGAGCTTGAACAATCCAACAAGGACTAAGACATTAAGAAGGTACTAATGGGCATCTGAAGATACATTTGACACTCTGAAAATCCTAAACTTAAAGATGATGGGCACAGAAGGAGAAAAACCTTGTCCTAAAGGCATAAGAAACATTTTCAAGAGATCATAACAGAAAATACCCAGAGTTAGGAAAAGAGATGCCACTCTAGACACTGGAGGCATTTAGGATACAAGATGAACTATTCCATGAAAGAGCCTCCTACCTGAGGTCATGATAAAAACACTAACTACACAGAACAGAAAGAAAACATATGGAGAGCAACAGGAGAGAAACACCAGGCCAATGGGAAACACTAGAATACAGTAGTTATTAGTTTGAAACCTTAGAAGCCAAGTTGGTTTAGACAACAAGTGTCTACCCAGATTACAAAATCAATAAAGCAACCTGTCATAACTTAGTCAACTTTTCAGGATAAAAACAGACTAAAGGAATTTATGACACTAAGCTCTACATAAGATACTTGGAGGGAAGTCCATTCACAAGGCAACCAGAAGGAACAAGCCACACCAAAACTATAGCTAAGCAAGAGAAGGGAAGAAGCAAAACCGGACAAGATCTACAGGTTGGCAGGAAGCAGTATACATCTTTTAATCAAAATTCAGAATGCTGATGGTGTCAGTACCCCATTCAAAAGGCACAAGCTAGTATACTGAATCAAAAAGCAAGGGCTATTTTTTGTTGCCTCCAAGGAATGCACCTCCTCGCAAAAGATAGACAATATCTTCAGATAAAGGACGGAGATGCACATTCAAGCAAAGAACCTAGGAAACAAGCAGCTATCACTCAGTTGATACCAACTTAGTACTGCTTTTAGGTGATACAAAACAATTTTCTGAATTTCAGTGTTATCTTTTGTATTACCAAAAAAATGCTCTACTAAACTAGAAATAAATATAAGACATGTATAAATTCTTGGATATATATGACCTACCAAAATTAACCAAGGTGAGATAATTTTAAAGATCTATATCATGCCATAGGACTAATACCAATGCTTTCTCAAATTATGACATAAATAGAAGGGGACATTACTAAACTCTTCTAGCTAAGGTAGTATTACCCTGATATTCAAAATGAGACAAAGATGAAAGAAAAACCAAAAATTACAGATCCATCTCTCTGATGAACATTGACCCAAAAATTATCATCAAAATACTCACCAACCCATTAAAGGACACATTCAAAAGATTATTCATCATGAACAAGTTGGTTTTACTCCAGATATCTATAGAGTATTAAATATGCATTAATCAACCAATGCTATAAATTATATAATGGTCTCAAGGATAGAAACCACACGGTCATCTGGATAGACATGGAAAAGGTTTTAAAAACCCAGCATCCCTTCCTGTTAAAAGTCCTAAAAATTGGGGCTGGGGAGATGACTCAGTGGTTAAGAGCAACGTCTGCTCTTCCAGAGGTTCTGAGTTCAACTGTCAGCAACCACATGGTGGCTCACAACTATCTATAATGTGACTGGATGCTCTCTTCTGGCCTGCAAGTGCACATACAGATAGAGCACTCATATACATAAAATAAATAAATAAAAGTCTTAAAAATCCCAGTGACATTCTTTGGCAGAAAAACAAAATGTTAAAATTCATATGGAAGTAAAAAAGTTCCCAGAGAGCCAAAGTAATCCTAAGCAAAAACAATACTGCTGGAGGTACGGTTTCAAACTATACTATAAAGCCATAGTCATAAAAAACAGTACAATGCTGGCACAAAAGCAGATGTATAGGTCAATGGAAAAATAATAGGTGACCCAGATATAAACTTACATACCTGTAGTCACTTGATTTTTGACAAGGAGAAAGGACAACATCTCAACAAATAGCACTGAGAAAATTCAATGTCTACAGGTAGATGAAACTAGAGCCTTATATCTCACCTGCATAAAACTCAATGCCACATGGCTCAAGGACCTCAACATAAAACCTGACACTCCAAAACTGCTGGAGGAAACAATAAGGAGCACACTCAAGATAAAAGCATAGGTAAAGTCTTTCTGTATATGACTTCAGTTGCTCAGGAAACAGGCCGGCAACTGTGTTGCTCTCAACCTTGATCACAAAAGCTTCTTTCTGCCATGGGCAAAGACTCATCATTGGTCAAAGTGCCATGAAGAAGTGATTGACTGCTCGGCCCTAAGTGGGATACCTACAGAAGAAGATGCAGAATGAATTAAGAGTCAGAGGACAAGAAAGAGTGCTGTGAAATGCAGCCTTCTGGACATGTCATGTCTGTTGCCCTCGTGAGCTCACAGCAGCTGTGGTTATTTGACCAATACCATTTATAACATCAAGCCCACAAAATTCAAGTAGGAGCAAGGACGGCTCATGAGGAGCCAGCCCTAGCTGAGGAGCAACTGGCAGATGTTGGTTGTGAGGGATGGGGTATGTCCTCTGGAAGGCTGTAACTGCCCCTAGTGGATGCCCCATGCCCGTATGTATAGACATCTGTGGGTAGTGGTGGGAGACAGACAATCAGGGCTACTTGACGAAGTTGGGAGGGGGGCTGTTGTGGGCAACCAGAGTGAGTTAGAGGAAGAAAGAAAATAGATATGATCAAAATACATTGTATACATATGTGAAATTCTCAAAGAAAAAATTGAAAATATTATATTAAGGATATACTCACTAAATGTTGAATCGAAAAGAACAACAGTTTACAAAATGTACAAACACAGCCAGGGGCCAGATGACTGTGTCCCAGCTCCAGGGCCCTTCCTTGTCTATCACTGTTTGGTCCACACAATTTGACCTGGCTCGCCTTCCACTTGATTCTGATTCTCTGAATTGACTTCCTTGTCCTTTTTCTTTAGCTGTGCATCCACTTAACCCTAAGAACCACTTGTGCAGCAGGAGAACCTTGCTATTCCCTGTTTACAGATAAGAAAACTAAGTCTCAGACAATCACATAATGAGCTCAAAGTCACAGGTATTCACAATGTTTTTATTAATCTAAAAATGGTGAAAATGGTTAATATTAGTATGCGATCTTTTTATAATAAAGCTTATAAATTTTCAATATTATGTGAAAATGGATAAAGGATTTCTACATCTAAGACTTTAAAGAAGAAACTCAAAACCTTAAGTGTTAAGATCAGAAATCTAGTGTCGCATCTCCACCTGTAGCCATCAGTGCATACATACCTCACTGAAAAGACTTCCATTAACATAGGAAATCCAGAGCTTCCAGAAGTTAGGCAACTGACTTAACACAAGCTTGGTTAACTTTTCAACAAATGCCACTCTGTGGGGAGTTTTGTATCTCCATGCTAAAGAGTAAAAGAATAAAATAGATATTTGAATCAAAAAGATAAATCCACTAGAACACAGTGCCCCTGCCCCTTCCCTTTTTCTGATGAGGAGGCATTATACTGGCAATGCCAGGCAGGGGCAAGGGTAGAGCAGCTGCCAAGGCCTCAGGAAACAGTGCTTTACCCATATCCTCAGGATTCTTAGTTTCTCTTTTAAAAACCAAACCTGGGGACTGAAGAATGGCTTAGAGGTCGAGAGCACTTGCTCCTGCAGAGGGCCAGGGTTCAATTCCCAGTACTCACATGGTGTTTAGAACTGACTGTAACTCCACTTCCAGGGGATCTAGCACCCTCTTCTGACCTACAGGGGCACTGGGCATTTGTAAGCCCCACCTACTCAAGGACCAGGTAACTTCCTGAAATTCTGGTAGTTGTAGTTCTTGGAAAATAACATTGCCACATGGGAAAATATGGTGGCCATATGGTTTTGTCCTTAAAAACCCCTATAACACATGTCTGGAGGGAGGCACTCACTGGTAAACCAGGGGTGGTTCTGACCAAAGTCCATCCTGGTCAGTATTTAATTAAAGCCTGCCTCAAATTTGGCTCAAAATTGTGGAACTGGTTTTTCTCCTTTGGGTCTCAGGACACAAAGACTTGAAAATTTTCTAAAAATAAAACATTTTAAAATAAATAATAAAAGCCAAACCTTCAGCTGGCAAAGAAAAGGCCAAGTTAAGGCCTGTTGTGCAGCCAATAATGAATAGTGACAAATCTAAGCCTGTTGGAATTTACCAGTGAACACCCTAGGTTTTACCTAGGTAAGGTATATCCCTATTCATGTATTCTTTGCTGGGAAATAAGTGAAAGCAACATGGACAGAGCCTAAGGGCCTGTGGTTCCGGAGGCAGGCAGAGCTCTGAGTGGTCTGACTGTGCACTCGTCCCATGCATACATACAGTTAACAGTGCAGGTCTCATCACCCAGATTCCTACCTGTGCCACCTAAGAACCTCAAAGCAACTGATAACAAAATTCGTTCTCCAGCACCAGTGAAAAAGATGGAATCCTGACCGATCACTGACTTAAAAACAAACAATATTACTTGAAAAGCCCCAACAGGAGCAAAAAGTAACTCAGCTTCCTTCTTTTTTTTTTTTTTTGATAATATTCATATTGCATCTCAATGGTTATCCCACCCCTTGTATCCTCCCATTCCTCCCTCCCTCCCACTTTCACCCTATTCCCCTCCCCTATGACTGTGACTGAAGGGGACCTCCTCCCCCTGTATATGATCCTAGGGTATCAAGTCTCCTCTTGATTCAGCTCCCTTCTTAAATCTAGTAATACGTATTATAACTGAAACCATTTTATGATGAGAAAATTACTTAACAATGATTTTTTTTTTTAACTATCAAACTGATTCCAAAAGCTTAATTCACCAAATCTCTTAAGGCAGATGAGTGGGTAGATTACTTTGTCCCAATTCACAGCAGTGGAAAAGGCTTACACACTGCTGGACAGTGCCGTCAGACAGACTCTGTAGTGCTGGATGTGCTGCAAGTACTTAGCATACTGTTGCTCAGTTGTCCAAGGCCCCTGGTACTTAACACACGGTTGCTTGGTCATCCCGGCCTGTGCAAACCAGTATGGTTCCAGGGCCCACTCCACGGAGCAAGGGGAGGAGTGTCATATTCTCTTTCATCTTTTGGCACCTGCCAATTTTCTCAAGTATGAAATGGGGTCTTTTTACCCCATCCCTTCAAAGTATCCAGATCTGAAAGATCACGAGGAGGTAGAGGTGCTAACTTACTGTCATCGCGACCAGACTGAAAGCTGCTGCCCCTCTTCAGTGACGCTGCCTGGCTGAGATGACCCAACACGGAGGGGCGCACATCACTATCCAGGTCCGGCATGGGACTGTGCGGGCCAGGGTTACCTGGAAGAGAGGCAGTACTTCTGTGTAGCTGGATCTAATGGAGTGCTTCTTCAAGGCTATTTCTTGCTCAGTCATCCACTCTTTTAAATAAAGAATTTAAGTAAAAATGTCTTCAAACAGCTTTTGGGTTTTTTGTTTGTTTGTTTGTTTGTTTGTTTTACATTTCTTGTGGCGCTGAGGCTTGAATCCAGGCCCTCATGGAAGAGTTCTGCCACCAGCTTACATGTAGCCGTGAAGTCATTTCCGTTAGGGCGCATGTGGAGAACTCAACCTGCCATTCTGGCTGAAAGCAAAGGTCTAAGAGACAGCGTGGTGGCGCGAGTGCGTAGTTTGAGAACGCGTGCAGCAAGATGAGGTGTGGCGACGCTACAAACGCAGACAGTGAGAAGTCGCCTGCTGCAAAACAAGACCCAGGCTTAGAGAGGAAAGCACGGGCTTCCGAGCCGGTCTCTCACGCTGCTGCGCACATAAATGCCACGACTCACACTTGCTCCCTCGCTTTCACTGTCTCTCTCTTTGGGATATGGATGTGATTCCCTCCGTTCGCTGCTGGTGCCAGGCACCAAATCGGAATCTTTCTAACCTGAAACTGCTCATATTGTAGAAGCTGAACATTCTACTTCTGTCAAGAAACTCCACAGCTGTCACCGAAGCACTTAGAAAGTGGTACCATGAGGACCAGTACTTTAATGCCAGCCCTAGCTACACAGCAAGTTCAGGCCAGCCTGGGCTACAGGAGACACTATCTTAAAATGCAAACAAATGTGGATTTTTTTTTTCTTTTTGTGCTGGCTGAGTGGGAAACGCAGAGGGAAGGAGGCCTCCTCTGCTCTCTTGCTTTATTTACTATTTTCTCCACCAGCAGGCCTCACTCATCACTTTCCTTCATCCAGTTAAACTTCTATCCTTAAAGATGCAATTATCACAGCTACTGCCTGGCCAGCTGCTGGCCCAATGAAACATGCTTTCCACTTCCACTGCCTCCAAGAGCAATCAGAACGTGTACCACTCTGACAACTTCCTGTTGTCTATCAACAGTTTTGTGCTGTCTGCCTCCAAGCTAGCTCACTGTCCTCTTGGGAAACAAGAACTGAGTATTTTATCTCTATTGTCACTGGGCCTAACACAAACAACTCCCTTAAGGTAAGCGTGACTTGAACAAATTAAAAATAGAAAATTTTAAAAATAAAAATAAATAAATAAAAATTTTAAAATGAGCAAATTAAAAATAAAAACTTTTCAAAAATTAAAAAAGAATGGCTGATTTCAAGTTACTAAAAACTGTATTCCTTATAGTTTCTCATTTAAGTTAAAAAACATGAATACTTTCAAATTCTAAAGAAAAGAAACATTTACAAATTAAAATAATTTAATACTTTCGGGAGAATAAAGCGGTATTTAAATAGCAACACAAATGGCAGATAGATATTCAGAAGCATCTAACAAGCATTTACTGGCCAATCCTCTGTGCGCCCTTCTGAGGAGTTTAGATTCTGGTTGAGTGGAGGCAGAAAAATAAACCAACAAACAAATATAATTTAAGTTGCTATTCAGGTAATACAGAGTGAGAAGGAATGGGATCTTTCTTCACGGGCCCGATACTATGTGGCACCAAACTCAGAGCAATACTGGCTACATTCTACCAATGGGTTTTACACATAGCAAACTGGACAGATTTACCTTTTTTTCTTTCTTTCTCTCTTTCTCTTTCTAAGTGGAATACAATATTTGAGGACTGTTTTGATGATTGTGCTAACTACTGCTCATTTAGTCCTACTTAGGAATATATTTCATATAAAGCAAGACTTCTATAATCCGAAATGTAAAATAAGTGGCATATGATGTAGAGTTTAAAACTGCCAACAGTAAGTGAGACAGCTGATATTAGTGGACGTGTGGGTAAGTCTCCCACACCCTGAGGGATTACATTGACTGGGCTGAGGTGGGAAGACCCCTGCTAAAGTTCTCTGAACTTGTGTCCGAGCTTACAGGAGGAGGAGGAGGACGCTGGCCGAGCACAGGCCCTTTGCTCTCTCTCTCTCCCTGGCTGTGGACAGGTCTGCTGCCTGGACCTCGCTGCCATGATGGACTGTAAATACAACTGAGCAGGAGCAAAGCCTTGTCCTACAGCTGCCTCTGCACAGCGTCTGTCACTGTCATAACAGCTGCCCCTGCACAGAGTCTGTCACTGTCATAACAGGGACAGCCAAAATAAGTAAGGCAGGTACGATAAAGCTTTTGTAATTGATTTCTTTCCAAATTAAATAGAAGATCTGTGAGGAAATCTTCATGATTTATATATGACATTTTACATTGTAGTTTATACAGACTTCACTGTTACTAATTACAGAATTCAAGAAATTTATCTCAAAACATTCATTTTCTGCTGTGCCAGAAAGATAAAGGGACTTACACTAAGAAACATGTTAAAAGTTATTTGAAAATTCAAAATATATATAAATATGGATATTTAAAACTTCACAACATGCTTTTACTTTATGAATGCATGCTTCACAGTACTTTCACAGGACCTGAGGCTACACATTTATGACTAAGAAGGAAAGATTTTCTAGCCTCATGAAAATATACTATCTATATTTCTACAAATACTGCAATTACTATTGCTTCAGTGGATCCTCAGAAAAGTTTTTTCTTCATAGCTGGTATTTTGGAGTCTTAAAAGACTTGAATTTTGAAACTTGAAAGATTGGTTTATCGTTACATATGTTCAGTCCAATCAGAAGGGACTTCATCATGTTCTGCTGGCTACACCTGGAAGAATTCCTTAGCTGGTAATGAGCAGTACCATCAAGGATAACTCACGGGTGGCTGAAACAGCAGGTGCTGGGCAGCTCTAACTGGCGCTGGAAACATCCTTGTAAGCAGTATGTGAGTTAAATGACCAGAAGGTGGCGCTGCAGAGCTATGCACGTTTAAAAAATGTGGTTCTCAACCTGTGGGTCATGACTCCTTTGCCAATTATTTTCAAAAATATTTATGGTACACTTCATAACAGTAGCAAAATTACAGTTATGATACAAAAACAAAAAAGAACAATTTTATGGTTTGCATCCCCACACATGAGAAATTGTATTACGTCATCACAGCACTATTAGGAAGGTTGAGAACCACTTTTTAAACCCTCCAGCTAAGCGGTGAGCACTAATCTAGAGTTTCTCTCCCAAAGGTTTAATTTAGTTTCTTCTCATGGAAGCTCTCACAGTGTGTTACAGGAATCTAGAAGTATTATGCATTTAAAAGAAAATTTATTCAATTTATTTAAGACAAACCATTTATCACAAATCATTATGTCAAAAAGACAAACCATTTATCACAAATCAAAAATCGGAAAGCCTTGTGGATTCTGATTATTCTTCTAAAGCTTCAATTATGTCACTCAATACTTTTATTTCTCAAGATGATTACAGTTAAGTTGTTTTGATGGTGAGTATTTCTATAAGACAATGAAGAAAAGGAAACACTTTTTGTCAACTATACAATCAGTAAAATTTTAAAATACTTTGCAAAAAGTCAACCTTTTCTTGTTGATTGTCTTTACCTCACGCTGGTATACAAGTAGCTTGGAAGAGTCTGTTCGCTATACAGAGCACATACAACTGGAACTGAAGCGAGGACTGGGTGACTAAGCACACTCGCTGCTCCTGCAGAGGACCCAGGCTCAGTTTCCAGCGCCCACAGAGAACCAGCTCCACGGGATTCTGTGCCTTCTCTTGGCCGCCTGGACCCTGGGACCCATGTGCACATACCCACACACAAACTCACAAACATACACATAATTTACAGTGGATACTGGGACCCGTGTGCACATACCCACACACAGACTCACATACATACACATAATTTACAGTGGATACTGGGACCCATGTGCACATACCCACACACAGACTACATACATACACATAATTTACAGTGGATACTGGACCCATGTGCACATACCCACACACAGACTACATACATACACATAATTTACAGTGGACACTGGACCCATGTGCACATACCCACACACAGATTCACATACATAGACATAATTTACAGTGGACACTGGGACCCATGTGCACATACCCACACACAGATTCACATACATACACATAATTTACAGTGGACACTGGACCCATGTGCACATACCCACACACAGATTCACATACATACACATAATTTACAGTGGATACTGGGACCCATGTGCACATACCCACACACAGATTCACATACATACACATAATTTACAGTGGACACTGGGACCCATGTGCACATACCCACACACAGATTCACATACATACACATAATTTACAGTGGACACTGGGACCCATGTGCACATACCCACACACAGACTACATACATACACATAATTTACAGTGGATACTGGGACCCATGTGCACATACCCACACACAGATTCACATACATACACATAATTTACAGTGGACACTGGGACCCATGTGAACATACCCACACACAGACTCACATACATACACATAATTTACAGTGAAATCATCTTTGTTTAAAAAACATATACAGTTGAAGATGATGTCACTTTGTATATTTTCTTTGAAAGCTCAAAGACCTGGCCACGGGGAATCAGCTGAGGACAACATTCTCCATCACAACAGAGTTTTAGGCTTTAGTTAGTGTCTGCATTGGACCCTTTTCTATAGTGACAGTGAACCAAGTTTTTAAGGCCATTCTTTTTTAAACAACTACTAAATTAGCAAGACTTCTGACAAACCAATTATTTTCTTCAGTGTAAATATTGTCAAAAAAACCAAACTCTTGTGATTATTGCTGAGTAGAATTTGGGGGATTAGGAATCAGTAAGGCTCTACTTTACCTTAGGGCTACATCTCCAGCACATGGAAAACACTAAAAACTTTACTGTCAATGGTGAGGCTGCGACATTTACTAACTGTCCCCCATATTAGGAACAGTGGTAGGAACTCCTACAAAGAGGAAGTCCCACGGCTAGCGGTACCAGCTCATTGTTGAAAACAGAACTACAAAGATTATTCTTTAATCAATGCAGCCATGAAACTGTTCTAGCTCTAAAATTATGATTTTATGATTCCGAGTTTTAATCTGAAATTTTGCATCGTTCGTGTGAACAGAATGGAAAGCACACATTTTGATAGGCAGTGTTATTTAATTAAAGATATAAAGTTTGCCGCTTCACCCTGAGCACCCTGCACACTGTGCGTTGAAGGGATGATGGTGAACAAACATCTGACTGAAACTCCTTCACTGCGATCTGTGCGAGCTACGTGCTGATTAACTACCATGTAGAGATGACTCTGGAGACAAATCTCAAGGAGGCACGGAGCCCCGCAGCACAGGTCCTCAGCACAGAGCCCCGCAGCACACGTCCTCAGCACAGAGCCCCGCAGCACAGGTCCTTCTGAAAGTCCATGCAGTACAGAATACAATAGCAAGACAATTCTAGAAGGAAACTGCAGCATACAGCTGCCTCCATTTATAAGTTTACCAAATGTCTGAAAGAAAGAGTTCACAAGACACTTTATGTTGAACATACACAAACGCGCGCGCGCGCGCACACACACACACACACACACACACACACACACACCACACAATGACATTTCTTCATTGGTGACAACCAAAAGTTAGTCTTATTTCTCCAGTTTAATTTTCTGTAGCCCATGGAAGTAACATTCTTAAAAAGTAATGTTTTCCTTATTTGTTCTTTCTTCTAACTTGAAGTATATAGATATGAACAAATTAAAATAAACATTAAGTCTGGAAGTTATTTTTGAATTAATATAAACACAGAACAGAAATTTGTTTTATTAAAAGAAAACCAGTTGAAAATTTGGTTTGGAAGTAGCATAAGTCATTTGACAGGAACACAAAAGGCATGCAATCCTAGTCAGACCACCATTTGTTACCATAGGCTACGAATTTGAAACAATTCTGATTTTCTTTCTGAAAACTGTGGGATTTCTACTAGATAAAAGCTCTTTAGCTTTTAATTGTTTCAGAAAGTGCTCTTGTGAGGCTCACAAACTTAATGGGTAAACTTGGAACAATCAGTTTCAAATAGTGACATGGACTATAAAAATGAAATCCTAATTATCATACATATAGCCAGAATATAATGCATCAAATAAAAAAGCAAGGATTTTCCTATTTTAAATGCATCTAGTTGTTAAAATTTGTTTAACAGATGCTATATAAACAGCAGAAAGGGCAGAAGAGTCCTAAGGCAAGCCTGCAGATGTGGAGCCAGGTGAATACCTTCACTGTATTTTTCCTCCTGCCTCCTGTGGCAAATTTCTCACAATCTACAAAAGTGGGGGAACCCTGATCCAGGGCCCCAGACTCGGGAGGGCAGCCTACTTCCTCACCACCCTTAAACACCTTTGAACACATTTTCCTGTGCACAGCGGTGCCCTTGTCCTGTGCTGCAGCCCGACCACCCACTGTTGCTTGTTGACCAAACATGTAGGGCCAGGAGCCTCCAGGCAGAGGCAGGATAGGATTCCTTTCAAGCACCACACAGGAATTTCAATGCCAAGGCTGGGGTGGGGGTGGGTGTATCAAGGCAGAATTACAAATTCCTCACGAATTAGACCTGTGTCAACAGATAAAAAAAATGCTCTTTGATCTTCTGACTATATAGATTTGAAGCTCCAACAGAGAGATTTCCTCAATTTAAAGGGAATAATTTAATCCAAATTGACCCAAGTGAGTCACAGTCACCACAGTTTAGCTCACATTGGAGCTTCCTGATTGGGTTCTAGGCCATATTTCCGGTATGTGTTTCAACATCATTCAAAACAGCAGCTTAGAAAAGGAAATGCATTTAAAAACAAGATTACACATGAACTTTCAAGATGCTAGCAGTACAGCCAATGAAGCAGTTTGTCGTAAGGTGGGTACAGGAGCAACCACAAGGGACAGCCGGTGCTTTCACTAAGGTCTCACACTTCACAGCAGTTATAAGCAGATGACATAGAGGAAAAGAAACTTACATTATGCAAGTCAAAGAGGTATGAAAATCACAGAATATACAATAAAAATACTTGTAACAGATACCACTTAAAAATTACCTTGTACATGTTTTGAACTGACGTGTACTTTGACATTTAGTGTTAAAGCTTAGTCTCTATTAAGAAGGAAGGACAGGATTAGTTAGGCATGAAGTGGCTCTCACTGCAAGAAGTCTGCAGAGAACTAGCTGCGGGGCAACCCACAGAAGAGGTCCTCCCACGAAGCCTGTCGCCTGTCTGTGTAAAACACACAGGTGACGAGATCCCATGCAACAGGAGAACAACATCCAGTTCTTCCCCATGGCTCATAGCAGTTCTTGCTCTACTGTGCAGAACCGAAAGGCCATTCCAAAGGCAAACCAAACTCTTCAAGTCGTAACTGCTCTTTGAAAAAGTGCCTAAATCGCTGGTACTAATTATTGGTCTTAGTTTTTATTTGAAAGGTAAAACTGTCATTGTGCTCCTTAGGTTTGGGGTGGGCTTTGTTTGCTTGTTTGTTTTCAACTTGACACAAGTTACAATTATCTGAGAAGAGGAACCTCGGTTGAGAAAATGACTCCATCGCATTGGCCTGTAGGCAAACTTATGAAGCAGTTTCTTGATTAATGGTTGATGTGAGAGGGCCTGTGCGGGATGCCACCCCGGGGCAGGTGGTCTAGGGTGGCGTAAGAAAGCAAGCTGAGTGAGCCAGCGTTCCTCTATGGCTTCTGCTTTCATGCCCCAGTGCCATGGTCCTGCCCCTGCTGAGTTCCTGCCTCACTTCTCAGGGACGGACTATAATTCACAAGCTGACATAAAGCTTTCCCTTTACCCCCAAGCTGCTCTGGGTCAGGGTTTTATCACAGCAACAGAAAAATAAACTAAGACAGTCATCAAATTATATATGCACTTTACAATCTACAACCAACTGTGTTAAAATGTGCCAATCTGTATTCTGGCAAATATAACCGTTTATATACACCTATGCCACTTCCAGTGCCAACCAGTGGCAATTTCTAGTACGGGCACTCTGAATCCGATTCATGTGCTTCCCCCTTCTGAATACATGGGCAGAGGAGAATGGAAAGGCTTGCCCTCACTGAGAAGAATGCTTTGGGCTCAACTCTTACCCCACGCTTCCCTCTCCTGCATCTACTTTATCCTGTGAATCCCTGTAGAGCTCCCAGACTTAACACAGGCAAATCCTGCCAAACATTATCCCTTGAGCACACTGGCATCACAGCATGCGAAAGAACAAGGGTCCAGGTGAAGGGCTCCCTCCCAGGAGTGATGCCCATAGGTGATGCTCCCAATAACGGAGGAGACTTAGCAGCAGGAAAAAGATGGAGACCAACTTGAATCTATCTGTACTTGCTGCAACGTCTTCTCATTCCAAGTGCTATCCTTCAGGGCATGCTACGACAAACACCGAGGAGAAAAACTACGTTCTTTCTTCTCTAGGAAATGAATTCCATAATGAAACCTTCCTAATGTATAGCCAAACTACAACCTTAAAATAAAAAATATAATTTAAAAATATTTAATATGTGTATAACATATGTCTACTGCCTTCCTAATTATGAGAATTATATTAGTAAACCTATTATTTAAAAGGTTTATGTATAAAATATGTACATAAATTGCTATATTTTAGATAAATGTCAATAAAAACAGTTTAGTTATACTGTATAAATGTAACCAAACAGTGTATATACACCTGAATAAGCATCAACTGAAAACAGAACCTTTTATATCTTAAGGTCCTTGGACAAACATAAATATTTTTAGTTTCTTCAGTGAGTATTTAACAATCTGCTACATGTTGGAAAGCCTTCTTCTGCTGGTGGTTGGTTTATAGTGCCTCAAACCCAGGGTTTTGAGCATGTGGAGTTGTGAGCCACTTCTGAGCAGCCCACTGCCTGCAGCCCACTCACCATTGTGAATGCTGAGAAAAGGCCACTCAGGTGTGACATGTCCGCAAGTCTTCAAAGACAACCTGAGCTGGATATGACTGCTCCTTCCTTCTGTTGTGTCTATTTGTAAAAACTCGTTGCTTGTAGAAGCTCTGGCTTCTCTTCGAAATGTCCCGCACTGAGCTCTATCTAAGTCTAGGAAGTCTTTCCTTAAGTCCTGATTAGAGCACAGATCCCAAGATGCAGAGCCAGCTGATGCCCTTTCCCCCAGTTTACCAGACAGCCAGCTGGGCCGAAAGGTAAACTCAGGCCATTTTAGGAACAAAGAAGACGACACCTTTGAAGGCCACCTTTCAAAGTCCTGTTTGAGCATCCCAGCAGGGGTTAACCAAAGGCCTTTCCTGCCAGGAAACCTTAAGGCGTACTCTAATTTTGGACCTGTTTCATAGGAATTCCCAGAGACCAATCCTCAGGCAGTGGAAAAAATTCAACATGTGCAACGGTTCAGAGCTCAGGGTGCTTTGCACAAAGGGCGCCGGAAGCAGGGTGGTCACCCAGTTCAGGCTGGAAAAACACAGTACTCAAATCCTCCATCCAGATTCAAACTTTCAAAATTGGGTTTTATAATGTACGTAAATCACCAAATTTAGAAAAAAGCTAAAAATACATATGTTTCTCCAACAATAAACACTGGTTTTATCCCGATACCTTTCCTCAACGTAGAAAATCCCAAAGATCACACTTGGGCTTCCGGGTCAGGGCCCAGGGAGTGGGGTGGATATCGGGGTACCAGCTGTGAGGAAGGTGGCGAGCAGTGGGTGACTGTCCACTAATACTGTAACAACTGAAGTCCTCAGGAGGGCCTACCCCAGTCCTCAGCACAGGCCATGTATAAAGAGCAGTGCTGCTTTTTAAGGCACACCTAGAATTCTTTCCCTGCTCTTACTATTTATAGTCTGCCCATTTAAATGGGGCTTTATTTCACACACTGTCCCTGTTCTTAGCCACTGTTTTGTCTGGGTTTCAGCAACTGCACGCCCTCTTCTCCTGAGCCACTAGTCTAGGTGCAGTGGCTGGAGAAGACCGCCTTCACACACTGCGCTTAGGTCGGAAGGACAAGCTGCTTCCTCTCTGAAATGAGGCTCCCGAGAATCCCCTGTGAGAACCACAGCACCCTGACAACAGAATTCCAGAGGAAACACGAGCATCACTGCTTCAGAGCACTCACACACCACTTCTACACAACATCCGACAGCTGGAATATTAGTCACCTTCTCGAATGCAGGTGCCTTCAACAGACAGCTATGATCAAAACCACCAAGCTTGCACCTGCTAGGCAATTAGGTACTCTGTCGCTGAACACAGGGGCCAATCAAATCAAGCCACACGTACCATCAGATAAGCTGCTGGTGCTGCCTTCCATCCCTGCCACCTCTGAGTCCTACAGCTTTAAAAGGAAAATTAGCGGTATCGTGGTCAGATCCAACCATAACTGCTGGGCCCCTTCTAGCAGTCACTCTCAAAGTGTCAACTCAGGGCACTTACTTACACTGAGGCTGTCACTTCAGACATTACTAATTAGCACTGTAAACCTTTCCTTAATAAACTCCACCTGTGGCATAAAATGAGCATAAAAACACAGCATGTGAAAGTGGCTCATCCAGCCTGGGAAATTTCTGCACAGGTCTTCCTAGGTGGCCTGTGGTCAGCCTGCCTTCCTGCCACAGACAGGCAGCCTAATGAAGTACTCGCTGCAGTAGTGCAGCCCATGCAGTGATTCACAGGCCTGGGGAGAAGAGGATGGTGCGACCAAAAAGGTACCTGGACGTGCACTCCTTCCTATCTTCAGTGTTCGGAGAAGGTGTGTCTGTCATTGGTTCCTGTGATTCCTCCTCACAAAGACAATGGATCTGCAGTCAACTGCTACACTTTCTTCTACTTTCCTCCAAACCCAACCTATCACCATTAGGAAAGTATGACTGGTGGAGGGCCCACATACTTAGTGGACCTTCTTCCACTCTGCCTTACACTATAGCATACTTAATTAAGAAAATTACAAGTATCTGTTAGGAGTTCATCAACAACTACAGATTACATGAATGAACAACTGTTTATTCCATACAAACATATACTTAAGGCACATGTTTTAGATAAAGACTCGCCCCTACACAGACGTGCACACCATCATCACATTGCCTGTCAAACGGTAAGTGTGTTAAAGAGTAGCATAGCCAATGGCTTATGCACAGATAAAGCTAAAATGAAAGCATCCATGTGCAAAAGGGCCAAAGCCAATGATTTTCCCAGTAACCAGTTTTTCTGCGCTAGGAAACAAACTCTGCTTGTACACATGGCACATCTGCTAAGACGTCTACAGAAGTAGCTGTTAAAAGTGATGGTATCATTGCTCTCGGCTTTTGGCTAAGGTCAAGTACAAAAAGGATGGCATACGCACCTAAGAAGGACACTGGAGAAAATTAAATTGAACGTGAAAATTAACAGATAATTGTTGTTAATGAGTCATCAGGATCAGGCATGGTGGCATACGCCTGCAATTCCAGGACTCAGAAGGATGAAACCAGAAGATCATTGCAAATTCTAGACCATCTTGGGCTACATAAGTCTTGTCTCAAAACAAACAAACAAAAGCCAAAAAATAAATAAGAAATCCCCAAATAGAAATAAATTACTGATATTTCAATTACTGACATTGGTATTTCAATTCAAAAATTTTAAATAGCCCTTACCTCTAAAAAATACATAGATAATGACGGTCTACTTCAAATAATACAGAATGACAAGGAAGTGGCAGAGGAAAGGGAAGCTATTTGCTAACAACTGATTAAAGTAAGCTAGGTATATGAGGAAGTGTGTGTGTGTGTGTGTGTGCGTGTGTGTGTGTACACATATGGGGGGGCTGATGTGTGGGTACATGCATGCATGCATGTGTGTATGTGTATATCTTGCTCTCAAATATGACTGGTGACTGGAAGCATGTGTAAGGCCCTGAATTCAGTCCCCAGCACTATATGTGTGCATGTACATGCATGTGGCTTTCAAAAATGAACTAATAAAAACTGTTTCTTCAAAAGACCCCATCATCATCTTTCAATTAAATGTTAGATTTTAAAATCCAGCACTAACTAGACTTGCGGTTATTAATAACAAAAAGAAAAAATAAAAGGAAGACATAAAGTTGAGAGGGAGATGGGCCAGGGCACTGGGGGGCTGGAGGAAGGGTAATGCTGGTTGAATATAGTGTTAGGAACTTTCAGAAAAGAAAAGCTATTACTTAAAATTATTTAGTTCATATTAGTATTTATTAGCAACAAAACAAATGTATACCTAAGTATATTCAGAAAACTAAAGGAAAAATTAAATTCAACAATAACCCACTTAAATTTGCCTAGTGAGTTTAAGAAATTAAATGTTACCGTCGAGAAGTATACGGAGTGAGTTTTAAGAGCTGGAAGGGACCATATTTACTTTTGATTAAGAAAAGCAACCTATGACATGAACTAGGTAAATCTTGTAACAACACCCTCTCAAGTAACGAGGAAGCTCTACACAAATTTTCAGGAAAAAAAAAAAAAAACAACTAGAGGAATCTGATTACCCATGTACACTTTTTCACCTTTCCTTTTGAAATTTTGACTTTTACATTAATACTCACACACATATGAATACATAACATGGGGTAGGCGGAGGGCTGGGCATGCGGGTAGGTGATAAAGAACTTGCCCAGCACAGCTTCCACCCCTAGTGCAGAGGAAAAACAAGACTCCGACTTTTCAGTGAAGGAATATTGGTGTACAGCATTCTTAGGCAGCGGTGGCATGAACTTTTCAGGGATGCTGTTTTCAACTGAGCATGCTGAAACGCCCCAGAAATGTGTATATTTTCCATAGTAAAATATCTATCTCTTCAAACCGTTTCTAACAAGCGTAGGTAAGAAAATCCACTATCAGAACACACCCTCTGTGTAGCAAGCAAACACTGACAGTGGTGAGCACCAGGACCACATCTCCAGACACCTTCCTCGTCTTTTGCCAGCAGGCTAGGTCCTCCGGCAATCTGACTTTATAAACATCTGCACTCTGCATTTCCCATCACAACTGTAATCACACACTTATGGCATTTGAAAAAATTATATGTTCCATAGACCCAAAGCTCCAGGAGGTCTGCTCACCATCTTGTACCTCTAGCACAAAACCTAGCACACTGATGATGCAGCCTGGCTGCATGTGGCCTGCACTCTGCAGAGAAGGTAGCAGGAATAATCCAGCCTTTAACCGGTGGGCTGCATGAGCCACATGATAGCCAAGAATGCAGCCTAGCACATTACCATAAATTTACATAAAACCAGATTGGGGACGTTGGTTTTGTCTGACAGTTGGTTGGGCTTGTTTGTTTGTTTGTTTTGTAAACTTTCAAGCTTGGGAACTTGAACTTTATAGACCACAAGTTTCTATCACAAAGTCAAAAAGGCTATGCCCTACGAGTGGAGGGTGGTAAATGGCAGATGTTAAAACCACCTGGGATTCTAATGGTCAGTCAACAGGACAGAGTGGACTCAAAAATGAATGGTTGACATGTATGTAAAAGCACTCTTAAGATTTCCAACTGCTGTCCATATCACATGCTGTCATTTTCCCTTGCAACAAATACAAACAATTTGACAATTGAAATTAGAAATCAGTTCATAACACATGGGTATCAAACGTAGAAACAGAATTGGGACTGAAAAATTACAAAAAACTAAAG
The DNA here is from genome assembly GCF_903995435.1 of Acomys russatus. Taxonomy (NCBI): domain Eukaryota; kingdom Metazoa; phylum Chordata; class Mammalia; order Rodentia; family Muridae; genus Acomys; species Acomys russatus. The sequence continues at coordinate 15,561,445 of NC_067139.1, forward strand.
ACAGCTCATTAATAACAACTATACTACAAATGAAGGCTGGCATCTTCCCAGTATCTCTAGATGGTACTGCCATGTCGACTTCACGTTGTTTGTTCCTCCACATTCCTGGGAGCTGGTTGCTATCAATGTTCTCTTCCGAGGGGACCAAGGCACTGAAGCTGCACTCACCAGCAGAGCCTTGGTGCTCAATCCATGAAGCTCTCTGTTCTTCTACCTCAATTTTCAAACTTCAGGAGTACTCATCTTTCATTTCTGAAACTATGCTGTCATGTTGCCACACTGTCCCTGTGAGCACCTCGTCCCCGTCACCATAGCAGGCTTCTCTTCTCCGCCCAGTCATGCACTAAGGGCCCTCATTCCTTGGTGGGCACAAACCACCTCCACGTCTCTGAATCTTCAGCTCCAGCTACCTCTTGAATAGATCTGTCTTCTTTCATGACAGATGATTCCAAACTCACCTGACAAATTCAAGCTGGGGCAAACACTAGTTCTCAACAGCACCACCATGCTAATGAGCTATGTCAGGCAGATGTAGACTTCTAGGAGGTTCTGTCCCTCTACCTCTTCCTACTGTTCCTACATCCAACCCTACCCCTGTACGTTCTACTTCCTACACAGCCCTGACTCCCTCCCTGTACCTCACATTCCCCACCCTACGCTAGGTCAGTTAGTGGCCAACCTCCCCAACCCTGTGCTAGAATTCCTCCTCCTTAGCCATTCTCCACATGGAAACAAAGACAGGCTGTTACCCTGCTTGTGGCCACTCCATACCTCCCTCACTGCTCTGGACAACCTCCAAACTCCTCCAAGCAGCTAACAAGGTCCATTATTTGATCATCTTAACTATACCCTAACCCTTCCAGCTTTCTTTATCACACGCTCAGCTCCAGCCACAGAGAATGCAAGGCAGCCTCTGGCTCCCTTATGTTCTTCCTGGAATAGATTTTTCCCCTCCAATTCTTTTTTTCCTATTTCAATTTTTCTCCAATCTTTCTTTTTTTGTTCCAATACAGATCTCACAACACTCCTGCCCTGACCCTCGGAGCATGGATCAGAACTTGCTCCTGTGAGCTGCCACACCACTCAGAACTCCTCTTGTCTTAGGAAGTGACCTATTACCCAGCATTCCAATAGTCAGTTACCTGCCAGTCACGGTCACCGTGCTGGAAGCATGTACAAATCAGAGCTTTGTGGCTGCTCTGACAACAGTGGCTGTCAGAGGTTCCTGGAGAGCAATCCCTTCTCAAGCTAGAGGTTGCCTGGCAGCTTCTTCCAGCTCCTAGCTAATCTGGAGCCTCTGGAAGCTAGCTCCTCAAACTGACTGCGTGAAATACTCTTCTCAGTTACCACCCTTGAAAGTCTTTGTTAGTTTTCTTTTTATCACTGGTCTCAATATTTTAATTGCCTAGCTGCATGTTTAATACGTTTCCCTTCCTTTACCAGTCACTGCAGGGCCAGGGCCTGCTTCTCTTTCATTCACCACAATCTACTAGCATGGGATACTTGCCTGATTCACAAGGACTCCAGATATGTCTGATGAAGAGTGGAACTTATCAAGGACTAATACAGCTTTACAGAATCATGTCCACCCCTGGTAAAATGTAATGCTTCCATAAAATACAGTAAAGTTTTATCAATATTGCTAGTTAACCAAAAAACACAGATTTATTAAAAGAGTGTTCTCCCTTACTTTTGGCACCGACTGTTACAATGCTAAACAGTAAAGACAGGTACCAATACCAAGAATATCTCGTCATCATCCTCTTAACTACTAAGCATTAACAAGCAAGTAAATCAGAAGAGAATCTCTTGCCTTTTAGGCTCTTCATGTGGCCTTCTTTGCAGTCTTGCATGAGTTTGAGGGTCCACTTGTGCTGAGCTCCGATACACTGCCAAGCAGGGTCACCAGGTGCATGGAGGTCAGAGAGATACCTGAAAAGGCAAAGTGCAAGGCCCCTCCTGTTACAACAGCAAAAGCAAAGGCTGCTACGTTATAGCATCACTACCAATTTTTAAAAGTAAAGCTAAAACTTAACCAACTAGTAAAACACTTGCCAATATTTGTCCTTAATACTCTGTTCATAATGAAGTATATTAAATGGTTTTCATTCACTAGCAAATGACAAAGCTGTTGGGGTTTTTTATTCTTTTTAGTTTTTTAAAAAGAAACTTCATGTGTCTGTGTTTTGCCTATATTATGGTTGTGTGCCATGTGAGTCCCTGGTGCCTGTGGAAGTCAGAAGATGGCACTGGATTTCCTGGAATGAGAGCTATACATAGGCAGTTCTACGCTGCCATCTGGGTCCTAGGAATTGAACCCAGGTCCTCTGGAAGAGCACCTAGTGCTCTTAACCACTGAGCCATCTCTGCAGACCCAGCTGTAGATTTTTATTTTATCTCTTCGCCTAAGAGTCAACAAGAAGGACAAAAACAATTTGAAAAGGCCAAAGATTGTAACGATTTGGTGAGAATAGTTCTTTACATTTAAACTTTTTTATTTTCTTATTTAAAGAAAAACAATAAAGAAAAAACATAGAGGTAGGTAGAGAGAAAGAGAGACAGATGGGGACAGTGGGGGGAGGAAAAACAGCTGACCAACAGTGATCAGAAGAATAGTATTTCCCGTTTACCCATCACAGCTACCATACTCCTGTGAAGGCCAAAGTAGCGAACCACAGCCGAGTAAGTATTCATCACAGCTGTGTAATGCAAAACTGTTGAACCTAACCCTGGGGTGGGTTCTCTTTGTTTTGTCTTGTGTTTGAGGAAGAGGGAAATACTAACTTTATATCCATATACAGTCACTTCTCTCAAGTTTTTCTATTACTGGAAAGTCATTTCATTAACCGTGGGTGGGAGCCAGCAGAGGAAATTGGGTGAACACCTCCGCCCGCTCCCCTCCCCTCCACTGCTGGTGTGCAATGTGGCCACTGGATGGCAATGTGACACTGTTCTACAAGGGCTTAAGTAAGCCTACTGAAATTTAAGGTCTCTTTGACAACATGCACTTACCTCTAGGGGGTTAATTAATTCACAATTGAGGAACCATGTCTCTATAAAATGTAGTGCAGATGGATGCTTTCTTAACTTTCAATAGTTCTTAAAATATTTAAAGTTTTCTTTATACAGAAATATCCAAATCCATGTAGACAATTTAAATATATTTCAACTGAAAATTTTCTGTCAAACATTACTCGTTTGGCCCTGGGCTCTTATATAATACACACATGTATCAACTCTAGAAGTTTGTTCCAATGAACTTAATGCACTAAAAAAGTTTCTAAGCCTCAGCTATCCTTTGTCTTGAGGTTAAAACTTTGTGGTCCGTGATAAATGCTCATTGATGGTTACAAGCTGTGACCTTGGCCATGTCCTAATCACTGTGGGGCATGCCCACAGTTCTTCAGTAGTGGGTACTCATTACTCAGACATCTCAATTAGCAGCTAATTAGAGGAGAAACAAATCCATTTTGTAATAAGTTCACAACAAACAAAATGTTGAGTAGAAACCTGACATGCATTAAGGAATGCCCCATACCAACCCTGACCTTCAGGAGCTAATAGCTCAGAGGCCTGACTCCCCAGAGAGCTGCAACTCCGCCCTGCCCAACCACCAAGCACTATGATGGCTGTTTGCCCTCCCTGAGACAGGCTGCAAACAGCTATGTTTATGTGCTGAAAAGTAGGAAGCCAACTTAAAGAATTTTACCCATATAAAGAAGGCACCCATGAGACCTTCCTCATTTATGAGGACACTAGCCTCAGATGAAAACCACATTCCAACAAATAACATTTAGCTTAGCATGAGGAATTCAATGCAAACGAAGCTCCCCAAATCCAATCTAAGTTTTTCCTCTCCCACAGGCAGAGTTTTTCTCTTTTATTTTCTGGGATATAAATACAACAGAGTAGCTTGTGTCTTTCCTTCCCTAAGAACATGCTTCCTGTTCTTTCCTGATGAGGCTAACCTGTTGCAGCAGGCTCCCTATGTGGCTGCTTTGCATCTGGGTACTGACTCCTAACACTTGCATTCAGCCCTAGATCCGCTGTCCACAGCAAAGAGCAACAATGTTCTTTTACAGAAGCGGCTTCCTCTTTGTTGTGAAGTTCCTGGTTAGGAATGCAGGCAATGCATCGCTTGGGCTCTTTAGCATGAGCCCAGCAAACTTGCTTTATATCTCTTAAAATTGTAAATCTCTTTAGCACATACATTATGTCTCTGAATTTTTTAATAATCCTCTACCATCTTAATATATAAAAGGTGAAGGAGCTTAGAAACATTTTATGAAGAAAGATAAAATTACTGTCTCAAAAACTCTAGAAAATACAATGTTTGTTGGACTTCAGTAGGTTTCTTTTCTTTCAAGTACCAAGCTTAAAACTTGCAGCTTCCCTACAAGGGCCTGTGTTTAGATGGTACTGGATACTGCCTTTTGTTTTTGTTTTGTTTGTTTGTTTAAAGATTTATTTATTATTATGAATACAGTGCTCTTTCTGAATGTACACTCACAGGGCATCGGATCACATTATAGATGGTTGTGAGCCACCATGTGGTTGCTGTGAATTGAACTCAGGACCTCTGGAAGAGCAGCCAGTGCCCTTAACCTCTGAGCCAGCTCTCCAGCCCACCTCTCATTTTAAATGACAAACTAGAGAACATTTGGAAAAAGTGTTTTTGGAAGGGTCAGGAGGTAAGGGATCTCAATTCTGACGAGCACAAAATCAGACTTTAGAATTTGAGGAGAACATTTAGAATGAGGCCCTGGGGTCAATTCTCAGGAAAAGAAAACAAAACAAAGGAAACCCAAAAGCATTTGCAGCCACCCTCTCTGTGGAATTCTCAGCACTCCAGGAGCAGCGTCACTTGGCTGAACAGAATGACAGCTAAGCTCTGCTTCTTGCTAAGCCGCACAGAGGAAGGTGCCTTCAGATATACCTGGGAGAGCTGGCAGCACGGCGGTGAACTGTCACTCCCACTGTGCATGGCACAGTCAACCCAACACACACAGCTGTGCACAGGCTGTCTCTGGCTGTATTTGGTGTTCACATCTATCACCAAGGACGTTAAAGTCAAACAGACTTGACCTGGTTCTGATCTTATTTTTTTTATTCATTAATAACTAGAAATGTAATTTTAAAAGTTAATCACCAGATTGCTCAGTGCCTTTTCAATTTCAAGTCTAGTGTACTTCTGAAGCAAATTTAGCTCACCCCCACATGAGCAAGGGAGCTAACCCTCTAACAATACAAGCAGCAAAGCTTCCCCGAGGTGCCTGGGTAACTCTTGCCAGGTTTATTTCCATTTTATATTGCACAGTTCTGCAAGCCAGCAAAGTTCCTCAAATACAACATTTCCTCCGAAAGGCAGAGAAAGGCACAGGTGGGCTCTGCCACCAGATAAGCAGCTGTGTGGCTGTGTGTATGCTGCACAAGCTCGGGTCCCTCAGCCTACTCGCTCCCTTTAGCCAAAGAGGAGACATACTAGCACCTAGCCCAGTGTGGGCACAGGGCCTGCACTTCCCCGCAGCAGCAAGCAGCTCCACTAACTCTGGTTCCATCCTCCATCCTCCATCTGCTCCCACCATTCCTACATCTAGAAGACACTTCAGTACAGGTCCTTGGTCCCTCTTTAAATGCATATACAGCAGTGTTTGGGCAGGCCATCTTTCTACACCCACAGACGCCCACAAGCAAATGTAAACGTATATGAAGTTTATCATCATTTTAGAACTGCTGAATTTTTAATAACCTTTACTAATTAAATAAGTCACTCAGTTTGGGAAACAGCACTCTATTCTGAAATCAGACCACACTAAGACAGCCAAGCAGAAAATAAGTCAGTGGTTTTAAATCTCAGATACAAAAGTCTGATGATTTATGTTTCATCTCCAAAGGCGGTGTTAGCTATGAACAGATAAAAACGTGAACCTGCTCCTTATGTGCCAGTCCCTGGGCTAACTCCCTAAGTGAACTATCTTCCCCGCTACTCTGAGATGCAGCCACACTGCCTGCTATGTTCACTGCAGATGAGGAGACTGAAGAGCAGGGCTCTGAGAGCTGCCCAGAATGAAAGGCTCACTCCTGTAGAACTACTGCTCCTCCTCCTCCTCCTCAGCTTCTCCACTGCCCTCTTCTAATGCTGCTGAGTATTTCTGAATGTACTGCCAATTAAAAATATTCCCCAGTCATTCTCTCATGATCACTACAGGCATGTAAATTATACATATATCCAAGGGAAAGCCTTCCATAGCCTTCACTGTCAGCCATGGCACACTTCCCACCCAGCAGTGTGCTGCACTAAAACTGAGCAGAGCGCCTACCTTACAGAGGAGCACAGCATTTGCAGGGTGCAGCACCCAGTCCACCTGGGGAGTCAGGTGGTAGCCACTGCCCAGCAGAAGAAACAGGTGACTGAGCAAAGAGGCTGTTTTTCCTTTGGCTAAGCTGGCAGCTACCTTTCCTTCAAAGGGTGACAGGGGTAAGGGGTGGGCTCTCTATAACTGCCCCCAATTTATTTATATTCAAAGAATATTCATGTCCTATAACAGATACCTCTAAATTTCTACTGTCTTTCCTTTCACCATTTCATTAGTATTCTGACTCCCCCAAATAAGCTTTGCGGGTTTTACAATATATTCCATACATACACACAATCTATCAGAATTCTTGCACAAGTTTTACCTTATGTATCGCTTTTGGTCATGTAAGGTGGATGGCGTCTCGAGCAATTTCTTTAGAAGCAATTCTCTTAGATCTTCAATTCCTGCTTCTACTTCAGCATAATCTATTTTTAAAAGATGCAAAATTTATAGAACTGAATTTAAAATCAAATTTCAGAAGGCAGAATACTGCTTGTTTTTTGACTGAGAAGAGACACAAGGGACCTTTGTAGACGGATCAAAACACAGCAGCTCAAGTGTATAGGACAACACGCGCGTTCGTCAGAGTGCAGTGACCTGTAACATGTAAGGTCTGTGCATTTCACTGCATGTACATTTCACCACAGAAAAGAAATAAATTCTGCTTTTTGAATCCTTATGGGTTTCATTCTTTTAAATTTAATAAGACCAATGGTATTTCTCCTAGCTAATAAGATTTTAAGCATAAGATATTTAAGCTTTTTTTTTTCTGTAAACCTGGTATTAGGAGTAATTTTTAAAAGTATTGAGTTTGCTTTTGAGTAAGATTAGAATTCATAAATACACTGTCTTAGCTTGAAGAGGCAAGACTGAAATGCAGGGTTTTTACGTCTGTAAAAAGCTTGTTCCTGCTTCTTTCAAATATGAAAGCTTTTAACAGCATTGTGCTTAATAACCAGCAGAGAGTTCCTGGGACCAGCCCTCTCCGTGAGCGCTCATTCCCAACACAGAGCAGTAAGAAGGCTCGTGAAGCCGCTGAACTAATTGTTTTACATTTTAAAGAAAGCACCATATAAACAAGATCTAAGATGCATGTGGCACTCTTTGTAGAATACACACTCCATGTTCTTACTGCAAAAGGAAAGAAAGGTCTAAAAGTAACAATCTTACATTTCTTGAAAACTTGCACCTCCGTTTTCCCAAAGAGCGACTTGGCTTTTTCATAATCATTAATAACCACATCATAATCTCCCTTGAAAATAAGAAACGCATTGTGAGATCATCAGGAAAGAAGAGTGAGCACACTGGTTAGTATGAAATATCTTAGTGCATCTCTAAGATTGGCAGCATCTATAACTGCACACATACATATGCTCTACCTTTTGAATATTCCGTTTAATATTGAGAGGAAGGTTGAAGAGAAATTTAAATCGCTGAAGCACGTTGAGTGCATTCCTAGTGGAATCTGCCTTGTCTTTTCGACCTAACACTTCTTGAAATAACGTGTCAGCGGTATTACTTGCTCCTGTTTTAAACAGAGAAAAGAGAACATAGGTGACAGTGACCTAAATTTGACACTAAAAACAAATGCTAAATCACTACTGTATCTTTGCATGAAATTCATTTTAAAAAGCTACCTTTACAGAGATCTTTTACATGTTTCAAAAATAAAATTTATGTTTTTTAAAATCTTTTCATATGTTAAGAATGGTGCCTAATTAAAAGCAACAACATTTACTGAGCCCAAATAATTTTCTCCAATGTGAATCTATATTTATTTTAGTTACTCTTCTAAATTTTATAACAATTGTGAGTACTTGGGCTATTTCATTACTTTGGACAACGAAAAACACACACACACACACACACACACACACACACACACAGAGTGTATGTGGGGGGGGGGAACACACACCAGTTAAATTCTATTAATTCTGTACCAAACAATCAGGTAATAAATGAGATACGAGAAACTGTTTTCAATAAAAAAAAAAAAAAAGACATTGCAGCTAACCCTACCTTTTGACAGAATTATTCCTCTACAAGTACAGAGAATTATATAAACTTAAATGACAAAATCTTAACACAACATCATTATTGTTTCTTAAATCAGCTAAATCTTACAAAATCATGGATGAACAGGACATTTCATAACATTCTTTCTTTTAAAAAGTACGAATTACATGTATCACTTTAATGAACACTGTTTTTCTAAGGCAAAATTTGCTATGTACAAAAATAGTTTAAATTTTGCAAAATGTGAATTATTTTTAATTAGCTACAAGGAAAAGAGAGAGCAGGAATAAACTGCTTTCAGCTGTCTGACCTGCTTGTAAAATGTTTCTGCATTATCTGGTCTAGTGACTACACTTTAAGCAAAGAGGAAAAGCGCACCTCGCCTCGCTGGGTGGCTTGCACACCACAGCCACACTGTGGGTGGCCTGGTCCTGTTAAAAGTCGTCTTTGTAACATGATTGTTTTATCTAAATAATGTTTAAATTCTGTTGAAATTTTAAAGGCCTGATATAAAAACTTCATTTGGTCAAGAGAGCCGTTTTTCCCACACGCTATTTAATGTGCATTCTAAACCTCTGCTGTGGGATGAGAAATACATTTCCTTCTTGCCACTAAGCCACGTAACGAAAGCTTGAGTGAGTATTGAAATCTGATTAGAATTTAAAAACTTTCTTCAAGAAAAACTATCTTAAAGCATTTGCTTATCAATCTAAAAATATAAACTTCATGAGTTTAGGCATTGTAACTTAAGCTCACATGGAACAGAACCTTTTTAAAGGCTGCCTATTTATATGTGAAGTTTGGGTCTTACACCAGCAAATTCCTTTTTCTATGCAATGAAAGATTCAGAGTAAACAGTCTCAGTTCAAAATTGAATTATTCTCATCATTTTAAAGTAAAAAGACATTTCTGACTAATAATTTTAACTCCAAAAATATGAAAACAAGATTAAGTAGAAAGCATACTTACTGTTAAATAAAATACATGCATTTTCTAGAGATACTTTTATAGGAAGAAATTATGAACTGAAATTAAAATTTAATCTGTGCCAAAATTTGTGAATTGAGAATTTGAATTTAGACAGGATAAAAGTAATATATACAACTTTGGTCAATAAATTATGATTCTGCTGTGATTTGTACTGTGTTCACAATAAAATACGGCTATTGTGAACTGGGAGAGATAGTAAATGATAAAATATGAGAGCAATGAGACCAAGATCTATCTATCTACACATCAGACATGATCATCACCAGCAGTAACAAAATGCTTGAGTACCTTTCTTTGCTATGACTGTAAGGAGATGGAAGTCCCGTACAAAAGAGTGGGGTCCTCATCACATGTAGGGATAATGGTGCAGACAAAGACATCAGCTGGATGTTCACAAAATCATCTGACGGACATCCTCCCTGTGTGCTAATCCTCACACACCTTGCTCCACCCTCACACCAGGAATGCCCAATTTTAAGGAAACTGACAGGATGTTGGATGTTCACTGAGTGAACATAGAACAACCATATGTGGGTTGGATGGACATGCATGCAGACTTTGCCCTCAGATGCTGCTTAACGGACCCTGATGCTAAGCCTCACACATCCTTTTGCCTTGTCCAAGAATGGCCTCCTCAGCAGTTAATTTGGACAATGACTATCACTGTCTCAGTTACACATGGTCCCCAGGAACTAACAACAAAACCATTATGCCTACTATGGTTGGTTGCTACAGTGGCTGGGCCTACAACACAATACAATGTGCCCAAGGGTAGCAAGGGGAGACGTTCCTGCCACACTACACACTAATCCAGTACACTCATATCTGCCTGATAGCCACCTAGAAAATCGAGCTTTGTCATTCTAATGGTATCTTACAATTTCAGGCATGTTTATTTAAAGTAGACACTATCCTGTCTCCTATTTCATAACGACCACACTGGTCTCTTTCTTTGTACTGACAAATTGAGATGGGAGATCACAGAGGTGAGGGTGTGTGTGTGTGTGTGTGTGTGTGTGTGTGTGTGTGTGTGTGTGTGTGTCTTTGGATATGCTGTACCTCATGGGACTATAGGGGCCAGAACAATATAGGACTTCCCAATCATCACGTAGTTTATCGTTTGTTCCAGGAAAAGACAAGCTATGTGAGAGTAGAAAAGCAAATGTGAAAGCAGCTGGAGAGCAAAGTACCTCAAAACATGCATACTGACGCTTGAAAAAGGCAGGGCCCCCCAAAGACCAAACCTGCTTTGAGTGTCTCTGTTTCAACAGGTACCAGAATAACTAGCTAGCTGCTTTCTGTAACTGAGTGCTAGAACAGAGTGCCTGAGACAGTGTGCACAGTTTACTCATACGCCGGGCCTTATGGATCCACATGGTGCACGTGCGCGCATGCGCACACACACACACACACACACACACACGCACACACGCACATGCACGCACACATGCACACACGGGGGAGGGGTGGGGGGGCTCATCAGGAATGAGAGAGCTGAACTGTTGGCTCTCATGAACCAATCTGTTTCAACACAAGTTTGGAAAAGGCTAAAATTAGGGCTGGCTCATCTTTTCCTTTTTGAATGCAACTTACTAGTTACCAGCCAATCAATTAGTAGAACTCAGTTTCTTTCTCAGACTTTATTTTTATTGATACTACTAGTGTTCAAAGCCTCTAACCTGGTCCCTTTAATTTTATACATGCCACTTAAATCAAATCACTAAGTCTCACTGCTTCAACTACCATCTGTACACTGCTGACCCTCAATTCTGTATTTCAGGATGTGTCTGTGAACTTAAGAGTAAATAATCTGAATATTTACACACACACACACACACACACACACACACACACACACACACACACACACACGGAAGACAGCTTGACAACAGAACCATTTAACAAAACAGAAAGAGTAAGTTTCCCAGTAGGGCTTAAAAGCTTTCCAGCTATAGGTTTCAGACCAGGTTTACAGTACCAGGCATGAACCTAAAAAGAAAAAAATAAAAAATAAAAAATTCAGAGGTTGGTTGTCCCCACGCTAGTCATGCCACTATCGCACTGGTGCATATATTGTGCCTGGCAGGTCAGACTGATAGCATGCTGGGTCCAGTTCTAGGTAAGACTATATTGATATATTTTCTATTCTAAAAGCATGTAAAGCTCATTTGCCAAATTTAATACAAGTAAGTAGTAAAAGCCAGGAAGATACTCAGTGATCAACTCCTAGGAATCCCAGAGTCAGATTACACATAAACTGGACAGAATTTTCTCCTCTATTCTATCCTTGTGTCCTAAACTGGCTCCCTTTCCTCCATGAGGCTAACAATATAAACATCTCACAAATCATTTTCCTTTTTCCATTGTATATGTACAACCAGTGAAACAATACTGCCATCTTTATTTCTGCCCTCCCAGGGGCTCCTGGTCTGTTTCAGCTACTGAGCTCACTACAATTGCTGCCCTTTATCTGGTCTCCTACTGAATCTACAGTGGGTCCACCAGGCTCCTCTCCTTAACACTCCATCACACAGCTTCCTAACTGACCTCCTTTAGGCGCTCACTATCTTCAAGACTAATTCTACTCTCAGGAGAACTTTGTCGGGCACAGTAGGGATCTGTATCACTCCTGACTCCCTGGCCTGTAACCATCTCCTTTGAAGAGCCACTGCCTCCCCTTCATGCTGCCAGAGAGCTGTCAGGAGACACACCTGTACCCACCTATCTCACCGCTACCTGCCCATCTCTGCTTATCTATCTGGATGCATCCTAATTCTCTGTTAAGATGTATGTGACCATTGTCATAGTCTCTACTTTGAGGCTAGGGGGAAATAAGTGGTCAGTGTGCTGGGGATGGAATCCAAAGACTCACTTGTGCTAGGCAAGTGTGTCTCTCCTGCGACACTCCACCCTGGGATTCTTCACATTTCAGTTAGGTGCTCTCTGTGTGGGTATTAGACATATGCCTGGATTACACCAGCAAAGCATGCACTGCTGCCAATATTAACACAGCATGATTCCATAGCCTGTGTGCATGTCTATATTTTCCATGCAGTTACACACTTAGACATAAAGCACAGGTTCTATCTTTACATCCATGTGATATATAGTAAAGAGAGCTCATTAAATGCTTTAGAGCCAAGGGCTAAAGCCAGGATTGGCATCAATGACACGTATCCTTTCTACCCAAAGACGCACAGCTCAATACAGAAAGGCCTTATGAGGCACCTGGCAACAGGTATACAGGCTGAAACCCAGAAAAGTGATTTTAGTAATCAGTAGGCATTTTGTCAGTGACTGTGCTGTCACTTTTTTAAAAGTTACTCAAGTAATCTCACTCTTTTGTACAAATGCCGTGGCACAATGATAACTTCAATGGTGCAAATAACACCCCCTGAGAGAAAATACCCTTCTACGGCTTGAACATGTCTGTCTGCACTGATACAGAAAAGACTTTGGTAAATATTTTGTTTGGGTAAAATTCAGAATATATTCATTTCAACAATGCTTATGACTTGGTGCTCAGACGCAAAAGTACAAGAAACCCCAAGGCAAGAAATAACCACAGGAGTGATAAACAAATGGAAAAGTTTTAAGTCCTGTTAAATCCACAAACTTAGAATGAAATTTTCAAGTATTCAAATTCTAACACCAAGGAAGGCCTACAACAAAGTTAACATTCTTTCTACAAAATATTTTCCTACTGACATCACTAAGTCTATGAAGATATGGCTACATAAAGGTCCAGAACATTCTACTCATGGGACTACACAGAGCTATAAATGCATAATTAACTATGTATCATAATCCTGCATTCATAAAATCTCTAAGCATCTATGTGAGGTTGCCTATTTTTTAAGCCCTTCTTTATAAGGCAATCATATATTCAAGGAGATTCTTATGGGCATCATTACTTCATACTGTACATTTACTACATGTGTGAAACATAATTTTTAAATGTATATTACAATAAATTTTAATTTATCTGATGAATTACTTCTAAGTTATTAGGGTAAATAGCTTGAAATGTCAGAAAAGGAACAAAAGAGGAAATGGAGGAAGCACCAAACATGGGGTCTATTGGACCTACAACTTTTATAGAACATTCCAGAGTATATTCATTTGGAGAAATAAACAGACAACGCCCAGGCATCTTCTGTGCAGGAGCTGAGGCTGTCTGCATTGTGCACTGGCAGATCTGATGATGGAGAGTTAGGTATCCTGTCTGCTCAGGGGCAACCCTGGCTACTGTCTCAGTACCCGTCTGTGTCCAGGTAGCAAATTACAATTCTTAAAAAATATAACTTCAGATTATGGTTTCTCATAAGTAAATTGCAGATTCATTTCACTCTTTTTATTGTCCTTTGGGTTTCTTAAGTTGTTATTTAGAAGTGAATGCTAAAACACAACTCATGACTTTGCCCTTTTCCTCAGGACTGCACTGGATCCTCTTAGAAAGGCCATTTGCAGTCTTGGGTAGTAGAGCAAACTTACTGTTGAGGACATTCTCCAATTTCTGTGTCATGGACCCTTCTACTTTTTCAGTTCCATCTGCTTCTAGTTTTTGATGGATAGCTGAAAAAACAAACAAACCTAGTTAAAATGTGGGTCACTTGAATAGATAGAAGGATATTTCATTAAAATAACCTTTCAAAGCCATCGTAAAACAATTTTTACAAATTGTTCTATTATTTTCACCATTCAAGAGGGAGATATATATGCAATATTCTGGGAAAAAACAGATTATACCATTTACACTGCTCAGAGCTTAACTTTATTCAAGTAGGTCACATTCATCTAGTCTTCAAGAAAGGTAAAAAAGAGGAAGTAGGACTTGAGGCACTGTGGGTCTTCAGCACAGTCTCTGAATGTGGCCAAAGGAAAAACACTCTTATTCCTCAACTTTACTTTGCAAAACAGAAGTATTACTATGTGGATGATGATGATGATGACGACGACAACGACGACGATGATGAAGACGAAGACAACAACAATGACGATGATGATGATGATTAATTTATTCACTTTACATCTTGGTCATACTCCCTCCCACCTCTCCTCCCAGTCCTACCCTCCTTTCCTGTTTCCTCTATTGCCCCCCTTACCTACCCACCCCTACTATCTGGATTCTACCAACCTTGAAAAAATTAACTTCACACTAATTCCCTGGAGGTCCCATGGAAACATTTCACAACACCCATCAATGTACCAACTCTGGATGGATAATGTTGGGATGGGGCGGGGGGGGACATTCCTTGCTGCTGCTGAAGAACGTTGGAGAATGAATCACTTAGTAATATATATTTAAAGCTGTTACCTAGAGAAGAGGGAAGGTTTAAAACAGCTCACAGGCTTGTTTGGTAAGCAATGAAAACTGTAATTTCACATTTTAAAGCTGTGACATGAAGCCAGTACAGCAAACACTGGTTAAACAGTGACTGTACACTAAGCACTGCAATTCTGAGGTGCATGTAGTCACCCACTGACAGTGATGCACAGCCCAGTAATTCTACTTGAAGGATGAGGAAACTGTGGCAACACACAATGAAACATGCTTGAGAAGGTCACAAAGCCAAACTTGGAATGTGAACGCAGACAGCCTGGTTCCAGTCCTTAAAAGCTCATCGTAGGCTGCCTACACCGCACAGAGCAGTAGAGGCTCACACTACCGAGCGTTCTGTTTTCATGGCTGTAAAGTGAGAGCAGAAAACTTACTGTGTCTTTAGGGAACTGTACTCCCTTGTACTAAAGGAGCTCCACCTCAAAACAGTGGCAGAAGCGGCCTGGATTTCTTTTTTACACAATTTGCTCAAATGACAACCCAAATTCAAGATGTTTCACTCTAGTCTTTCAGAATTAACAGTGAAATGTATAGCACTCTTGAATATTAATTATACTCACTAACATTCAAATGGTAAATCTATTACAGAGTCTGCTTGGTTACCTAGACGCAGGTGCCAGATTTATGCTGCACAAGCAATCAAACAAGCTTGCTTTATGCAAATGTGGATGTGTTTATTTCTTTTATGAGACCTATGTAACTCAATGTGACCCACTGGTCTTTTAAAAAACTCAAGAGTTGTTTGGTTTTTTTTTTTTTTTATTTAAACTCAGTGTTCAAATGCTTATGAATATGTTCTCAACCCCAGAGAACATTTATTTTTCTGTTTCTTATAATTAGTTTTTAATCCTAATTTTGTTCTTACTATTACATTTTCCTATAACGTTACATCAATTTTGCTTTAAATCCTAAAACACACAGACTGTTCTTGTGTTGAATTGAATAAACACGTTCATAAAAAGAAAACAAATACATGGGGTAGAATAGTCACTACATTTTTAAAATTGTGTTTGTTGATTCAGAGTAAAGAAAAAGTGAATTCTTTACTGTCTCAAACTTAAATTATATGGTGGAAATGACCCAGCATATTTCCCCACATCAAAGCTTAAACTTACATTCAACTTGTAAAGTTAAATGGAAGAGAATGTCCCTACGTCTAAGCATTAAAAGCTAAACTAGAAAGACTGCTCCAGGGAGTGGATCTGTCCACACCACATTTAATGCTGCTGCAATGCTCTGACAAGCTTGGCTGCAAAAGCAGAGCTGGCACATGTGCAGCTAGCTCACTGTCCTAAGTAGGAAGGGAGCACATTTTACACAGCCTCACTGAGAATGTTATTCTCTATGTGAAAAGCAACATTAAAGGAAACTGTGTGGCCACATTTTCTGATGCTGACATAAGCCATCACTGATCAGCAGGTCAAGACAGGGTGACCCGGTTCCCTGAGCTCAGCTTACAGGCCTTTCTGCTGACAGAGCGACTTCCTCCAGCCCATCTCTGCCACCGCAGAGTCACTGTCAAGCTGTCAGCCAAGCATGAGCACTAAGAGACACTGGGATCTGATAAAAAGCAATCCTATTTTCCAGAAAATTAAACCAAATAACCCAGTGTCTGCTTCATTTGGCCTTTTATTTTCTCTGAAAACATTTTTAAATAGAATAACTCAATAAGCAACTGGGTACATGATCACAGGTTTGTTATTGTTTCTAATCTATTAAAAACTTAAATATGTGCAGTAGTTGAACATCATAAGCTTACACTTAGGAAACAAAAAGGTATTATAAAAGCACTAGTCAAAGAAAAACCGAAGTTCTAGCAAAGTGTCTATTATTTTTTTTTAACTACACCATTGTTTCATTTAACTTAAGTAAAATACACAAGAGTAAAATATGAAATTGCAACTTCAATCAAAAAATTCAAAATACCTAAGCATGCACTTACATAGATGCTTACATACATTGCTAAATAAGCCACTAAGAATGGTGTGTGTGTGTGTGTGTGTGTGTGTGTGTGTGTGTGTGTGTGTCACTATCTATAGAATGCATTGCTAGGCAGGGCCAAAAATATATGCCCTAGTCGCTGTGCTTGCTGCTAATCTGAATGAGAAAGAACATTAAAGCCAGAGCACAAACAACCACAGAATAAAGATGTGACAGCCTCTATCCTGTAGTCATTACCATCATGTTTTTTTTCTTACAGTCACCCTTAAAAGCATAGCCACAGTTAGTTCCAGGCCTAGGCTGTAGCTTAGTCATATTAATGTCCCAAACTCTGAGGTAATACTTAGTAAATAAGAGATGGAAGGGTATTCTGTTAATTCAAATTCATTAAAAATCCCCTCAAACAATTAGTTCCAATAACTATCTCACACACACACACACACACACACACACACACACACACACACACACACACAAACAAACACTTCTGTCAGTGCAACAGTGTAGGTGTTGACTGTCCTCAAGGACCCACAAGTGAAAGGTTTGATTACACATGGTGGTACTGGGAGATGTTGTGGTTCGTTTGGGCATGCCCTTAAAGGGCATGCAGTTGCTTTGGGCCCCTGCCTCTGGCTCCTTTTTGCTTTCTGATCAGTGTGCTCTGCCAAGTACTCCACCATAATATGTCACCTCATTAGAGGACTAGGGCAACATGCACACCAAAACCTAGGCAACACAGAACAAAATACCTGAAACCAAAATCCAAAATGAACCTTTTTTCTTGTAAGTCAAATGTCACAAATATTTCATTACAATAACAGAAAGCTAATACACAATGGTAAAATCATATATATTACTTTTTAAATTGGCTATGTAACCTGGTTTTACTTCTCTTCCCTAATTATATCGCAAATAAAGAATAATAAAACAATCTCAGCTGCCACATAAAGACAAAGGTAGGAATGACACATTTAGATAACCGAGGACTAACATGCTGCCTAGACTACATTTATACATCAACAGACACTAACAACAGAAAATACCAAACCCCCAGCTCCGCTTCAAGCTTTCTGGGGTAGCTGCAACACACAAGCTGTGTACTGAGCTGCCTGAGTATGAATCTTGCTTTGATCTCTTTGTGTACCGCCAAGAACATTCATGCAGTTTAGCTGTAGTTCTCAAAAGCAGCAAAACAGTCACAGTTTTGAGGCTGCCACCAAAACTAAGTACTCAGATCTAAATGTATGAGCTTCAAGGGCATTCAGGAACAGAGGAGCTGGTCCAGTGGTGCCAGGAGCTCAGAAGGGCCTCTTACATCAGTGTATGCAGCAGAAACATCTCTCAAGCTACAGGCTTGTTAGGGGCTGGCCTGAATAGTAGCCTGAGACCCTCAGGCACATCAACACTTCCAAAGAATAAGAGAAGACAGCAAAGCGGAAGCCAGGAGAAGAGAAACTTGGTGCTGGAAATGCTTTTGAAGGCTATGGTTAAAAAAAAAGAAGTGATGCCAGACACAATGGTTGTCAAGTTCTGACTAAAATGTTGGTGTGCATACACAGGGGCAATAAACCTAATAAATGCAAAAAATAAAAGAAAAAAGAAAGGAGGAAGGAAGGAAGGAAAACAGAAAGGAAGGAAGGGAAAGTCAATAAAGATTTCAGACTGTATACTTGGTTGGGATCGACTGAGAAAACAGACATGGACTGAGTCTTAAACTGTCCTTATAACAACAGGAAAACAATGACAACCACCCATGGAGGACATCTTCAAGAGGAGTAGGCTTTGGTTTTATCACCCTGACCCTGTATATTCCTACAAATGCAGGACATCACAAACCAGCAGCATCAAATCTCCAGAGCTATCTCAGTCCTGCTCCCTACTCGCTCCCCTCCAGCAATCTTTGCCTTCTACAGACATTCCAAGACCAGCTCCGTACACAGCACGGCAAGAAAACGACAGACTGCTGAACAAGACAAGGGCTGGGCACAATGCATGTAGAAGGACAAGACTGTGTTTTATATAAGACTATGTCAAGACAAGCTATGATTTATGCCATTTGAAAACCCATTTTTGAGAACTGAAGACATTGGTTGGCAGCCTCCACAGTCTCTCAAGCACTGGGATAAGTAAATGAAAAGGAGGCATTTCCGTATGTCCTGTAGGGCATGTGTCCTCCTGCCGCTTCCTCCTGCCCTCCTCCTTTGTAATTCAAGGCTAAACAAGTATACCTTTTAATCACGTTGGTGGAGATGAACAACTAATGCATATACAAATAAAAGTACCATGTTGACTTAGGATTTCTTCTCATTAACACCATCACTGGAATCAATGCCTCCTGGACTACCTTGTAGTCCAGTGACTGGAGATGTGTGTGTGTGTGTGTGTGTGTGTGTGTGTGTGTGTGTGTGTGTGTGTGTGTGTGTGTTTGGGTGTTTGTGTGTGTGTGTATGTATATGTATATGTATATGCATATGTAAGAGGCATTTCCAGACATTCAAAAATTTATAAGACAGAGAACAAAAATATATTTCACTACTCAAAATTTAAAAATCAAAATAAAAAGGTGAGTATAAAACCTCAAATTTAATTAACAGGAACATGCACAGAAAAGAAACATATGATTAACTATTGTCTAATATAACAAATCAAAAGGCAATCTTCAACAGAAGTTTAAAACATTTTATCAAATCTGAATGCAATATGATTCATAAGAGAAAAAGAAAAATAAAAAAAAAAAATAACAAAACAAGGCAAGAAAAGATTTAGAAATGTTAAAGGTAAATTACTTAATTATTTTATTAAGAGGCAATGGCTCTCAGAATAGTTTTAAAGACATGACTATTATCATACTTGCTTGTATGACAATAATAAAAACAAAACTTTCCACGGTTTATACAAGGTATTATGGATAGGGCTAGGATGCATATAATCAGTAGAGTATTTGTCTAGCATGTGTAAGGCTTTGTGTTTAATTCCCAGCACCAAAAAGTTTTGTTTTGCTTTGTTTAATTATTTTGTGTGCATGCATGGCTTTGCACCACATGCACTGTGTGTACCACATGTCCTGGAGGCCAAAAGGCTATACTGGATCCCTTAGACCTGGAGTTATAGATGGCTGTGAGCCACCTATAGGTGATGGGAACTCAATCTGGGTCTTCTGCAAGAACAAGTGTTCTTAACGCTGCACTATCACTCTAGCCCTGTTTTCGTTGCTGTTGGTGGTGGTTGGTTGGTTGGTTGGGGTTTTTGTTTTGTTTTGTTTTGTTTTTTTAAGCTGGCTGCTGAGGGTCAGACCGTATAGTCTAAGAGTGTGATTTATGATGAAGGCTTTGGGTCACTGGCTACCAGATTGACCTGGCAAGGAGCTGGGGCCTAAGGTCAGTCATAAAGGCCACTGACAACATCAAGGGTAAAGCCTGAACACAAGGCATGGGTAGAGTCCTTAGCTGGCAGTCCCTCCCTGTACCTGAAGCCAATGCTAATCCTGAGTCCTCAGGTGACAGATCAGAAAGCTCCACCCACAGAAGTTCCCCAAACCCCATCCACAAACAACAGGAGCTTTGAATGAGCTCTGAGTTACACTAGCAAGTGGCCAAGCAGGAAAGTCACCCAGAGGCTATCCTTACCTTTGCAATTGCTATAATGATAATATTAGCATCAAGAAAACAGGCACCAAATTTGCAAAATAAATGTATATAAGTTCTACAAACAGCCAGGCGTGGTGGTGCATGCCTTTAATCCC
The DNA here is from genome assembly GCF_903995435.1 of Acomys russatus. NCBI lineage: Eukaryota > Metazoa > Chordata > Mammalia > Rodentia > Muridae > Acomys > Acomys russatus. Next base: position 15,581,834 of record NC_067139.1, read on the forward strand.
AGCACTCGGGAGGCAGAGGCAGGTGGATTGCTGTGAGTTCGAGGCCAGCCTGGTCTACAAAGCGAGTCCAGGACAGCCAAAGCTAATATAGAGAGACCCTGTGTCAAAAAAAAAAACAAAACAAACAAACAAACAATAAGTTCTACAAACAAACAAAAGCTGATCAAGTTATTACAGATAATGTGGATTTAAGTAGTGTCATTAATCTGGCCATTGGTGATACTAATCAGCCATAAAAAGGGACTAGCTCCCCCCTCCACACACACACACACACACCTCTCTTTCTACCTTCTTTTTCATGAGGAGTGCAGTGGAGTAAAACGGTAATGCGGATCAAAGCCAGAGCATAGGGGTCTACAAAAAATATCTAATAGGCAATATATCCTCAAGGCCTTCCTTGTTCTTATTTTTTATACAGCTTTGGAAAATTGACATATGTAAGAAAATTACCCTGTTGAGAGTAAAGTTAGTCAGAAAAACACTTTTTAATAATTGACTACAAACTACTAGGTCTAAATGCAACTACTACAAATTTTAAAAGCAGGCAAAAAATAAAATATGGTGCATTCACTTACATGTGGATATAAAAGCCATTAAATAAAAAAATAACCAACCTATAATCCATAGACCCAGGGATGTTAGGTATAAAGGAAGGGATGGGGGATGGGGAGTGGAGCACACAGACCTCTGTAGGAAGAGGAAATACATTTCTTTTTGATTGATGGGGGTGGGATGGGAGAATCAGATGAAGAGAAAAGGGGGAGAAAGGGTTAAAAAAAAGGAACGTGGGGAAACAAAGCTGGAACTGAGGGGCATTTCACGATGATATGGAAACCTAGTGCAGGAGAAACTTCCTAAAATATATGAAGGTGATCCAAATGAAGTCTCCTAATAATGGAGGAGATGGAGTCCCAACTGGCCATCTTTTGTCACCAAACTGGTCTTTGGTGACACTAGGTTGTATTGAATTGAGTTGTTGGTCAAGGGGATCCCATGGAAATCCCCAACCAACCACACTATTGCAAAGACAGTGGGTTGCTCTCTACAAACTGACAGCAGAGGCCCAGCTGCTGAAGACAACACCTACACAACTCATTGTTCATGGGGGAAGTCAAGTCTTTACCCTCTTCATGCTAGCATCTTTGCTACAGGAAAGTATTGTAGTAGATGGACACATGTTTTTGTTTCGATCGCAAGAGTGGGCTAGGTAGTGGAGGTAAACATGTTTTTGTTTTGATCCCAAGTGTAAGATGGGGAACAGACTTGTGAGAGAACAGGTGATGTTGATCCACTAGAAGATGAACCACCTTGTGTGGGGGCTTGGGTTTTTTGCCAGCTGAAACACACCTTAGCACAGACTCTGAGAGGAGATGTATATATGAGCCAAAAACAGGGGCGTTTTGGGTCTTTGTATTGTTTGGCTGTTCATTGCTCCACTTTGAGACACTCCTAGGGAGAACCGCTCCACAGAACACTTCAGGGCTCCAGGTTCCAGCAGCAACTTTGGTTGAACTGCTGGTCTGCTGAAATCCTGCCAACTATGCCAGGGGATCGTTCCCAGGAACTGAGTCCAAAAAGGTCTACTTCTCCTGTTCCCATTAACCTCTTTTCTCTCCTATTTACGATAGGTGAGTTGGAAGGGATGTATAAGCATTAAAGAACCTCAAATAAATTAGGTCTGAAAAAAGTCGAAGCCTAAAAAGTACTCTGCATACTACCAAAGGAGAAAACATACCTACAAACCCACTGATCTACAATGGTGTTCTGCCTACAAGGTATGCTAGCTCAACGGGGGCACGAAGTTTGTCTTATATGACTTAAGGCCCGCTCCATGAGATGAAACCCATAACAGACACTCCTTGAGCAACAAAGAACCTGAAACCAGACAGCCCAGGAATGTAGGGTAAAACCAGATAATACTGTTCTACTAAAAGAGTGGAGGAACAAAATTGACTCCTAATGATATTTTTGCTACACTCATAGGTCAGTGCCTTATTCGGTCATCATCAGAGAAGCTCCCTCCTGGAGCAGAAGGAAACAGAAGCAGAGATCTGCAGAGGCAGACATTATGCAGAAGAGTCCTTACAATGCACAGCTCTAAATGTGATGCCTCTCATCAAATACCCCCCCAAATACCCCACCCCCAAACTCAAACAATCCCTCAGAAGAGGCAGGAAAGAGTGTAAGAGCCAGAGGTGACAGAGAACACTAGAAGAACAAGGTCCTCTGAATCCACTAAGCAAGGCTCATATGAACTCACAGAGACTGGAGCAGCAAGCACAGAGCTAACACGGTCTACACTAGGCCTTTTCTGTACATATTACAGCTTTCAGCTTAGTATTTTCATGGACTCCTGAGTATGTAAATGAGTTGGTCTCGGGTTTTTGTTTTGTTTTGTTTAAGTTGGTTTTTCAATACAGGGTTTCTCTGTGTTAATAGCCCTGGCTATCCTGGACTCAATTTGTAGACCAGGCTGGCCTTGAACTCAGGATGATCTGCCTGCCTCTGCTTCCCGAGTGCTGGGATTAAACCCATGAGCTACCATGCCCTGAAGGTCTCTAATTCCACTGTCTGTTCTTGGGGATTTTTTCCTTCTGTTGGGTTGCCTTGCTTGGCCTTGTTTCATCTTACTATATTTTATTTTGTCATGTTTGATTACTATCTCTTAGAAGCCTGTTCTTTTCCAATGAGAGACAGAAAGGAAGTGCATCTAGAGTGAGAAGGAGGTGGGAGGGAGTTAAGGGAAGGAAAACTGTAATCAGGACACATTTATATTTATGAGAACATAATGTATTTTCAAAAAAGGAAAAAATAAAATAAGATATACAAATAAAGTAAAAAGATCATGACAAGGCCTATAACCCAGATAATAAGTAATTTAAAAATTATAATGCAATGCTAAAAAAAATAATAAATTTTTTTTCTAGGAAATTCTGTATTTCCCAAATTAAAATAAATAAAATGTGGACAACAGAAACTCTGTGTATGTGTGTGACTAATGAAACCTAAGCAGCAGCAGCCCTGCCACACACTAAAAGACTTCTGCTGTAACAAGAACATCATCTCACACCAAAATACTGAACCTGAATCCAGAAATACAACAATGTTAAATGACACTGGGGTGGAAACCAGCGAAATCCCCAGCATGGAATCTATACAAGGTTGGCGATCTTGTTTCTTCAATGACATGAAAAATTAAAAGGTTAAGAAATAAGAGGAACCATTCTAGTTTAAAAGATGCTTAAAAGTTAATATAAAATAAAACCCCAGGACTTTATATCTTGATTTGAAAACACTGACTACAGGAAAGTTTGGGGATGGTTGGAGAATCTGAACATGACTTATGATTGAATTGAAAATGAACACTTCTTGCTAATTTTGTTTGTTGTTCTACAGTACTATAGTTAAAAACCAAATGTTCCTATGAAGGACATAAAGGAAAAAACATGCTACTTGAGAGTTGCTTTTAAAATGTACCATAGAATGCAAACTAGCCAATATCAAAAATAAATCTAATATACTAATAACCAAATATAGAAAAATACTACTAACTGAGAAAGTCTAGTATACTGGTATACTGTTATATTAACAACAAAATTACTAAGAAATCAGAGAAACAATCTCATTCACAACAGACAATTATACACCACACACACACCAGCAGCAAAACAAAAACAAAATCTTGGAATAAATGCAATGAAATGAAAGACTTACATAATAAAGCCTTAAGACACCGAAGAAAAGAAAATTGAAGAAGATACCAGAAGATGGAAAGATCTATGAGGGCTAGAAAGATACCTTGGTGATTAAGAGCATTGGCTGCTCTTCCAGGGGTCCAGAGTTCAATTCCCAGCAACCACACGGTGGCTCACAACCATCTGTAATGGAATCTGGTGTGCATGAAAACAGAGCACAAAAAAGAAAGAAAGAAAAAAAAGAAAGGAAGAAAGAAAGAAAAGAAAGCGAGCACTTATATACATAAATTAAATAAATAAATCTTTAAAAAAGAAAGATCTATGAAAATAGCCATCATATTAAAAGCAACCTACAGATTCAATTCAATTCCTATCAAAATTCTAACATAATTCTTCACAGAAGTTGAAGAAAAAAATCTTATATTCCATCTAAAAACAAACAACCACAAAAAAAATTCAGAGTAGTCAAAATAATAGTGAACAATGTAAGAACAATATAAGAATAATATAAGGGTATAACTGTCCCTCATTTTAAGCTCTACTACAGAGCTGGAGTATTGAAAATAACGTGGTACTGACAGAAAGCAGAAACACTGATCAATGGAACAGAACTGAGACCCCGGATATGTTTATGTATCTATCTATACTTTTGACAGAGGAGTCAAAATATATACACTGGAAAAAAATAAAGTATCTTCAAAAAAGGGTGCTGCTCAAACTGAATAGCTACATATAGAAAAATGTAAGTAGATCCTTATCTTTCACCTTGAATAAAACTAAATTTCAGTGACCAAAGACTTCAACACAAGACACAATACATTATATATGTAAGAGAAAGCACTTTCTGAACAGCATCCAGGTAGCACAGGCATTAAGACCAGTGGCTAATAAATGAGATTTCATGAAACAAAAACGCTTCTGTGCAGGGAAGAACACTGTCATTAAAGGAACGAGGTAGTCTATAGAGAATGGGACAAATTCTTTACCAAGTATACATTTGACAGGCTTGGTATCTAGATTATACAAGGAACTAGAAAAAAAAAAAACCTAAATACCAAGAAAAGAAACAAGCAGAGTAAAAACTGAGGCATGGAACTAAAAAGAGTTCTCAAAACAAGACAGATGGCTGGGAAACAATTTTTTAAACACTTATTTATTGTTTGTGAGAGTACAAACTGATTTCACAATAGAAATCAGTGTGAAAGTTCTTCAAAAATATACAAAAAGATTTACCACATGATCTGCTATGTGATTCTTGGACATGTATCCAAAGGACTCTATACCCTACTACAGAACTATTTGTTTATCCATATTCATTGCTACCAGAAAAGTCACATCTTCACAGCAGCCAGAAAACAGAAACAGCATAGATGGCCTTCGATTGATGGACAGATAATGAAAATGGGGTATTCATATTCATCGGGATATTATCTAGCTATAAAGAAAAGAGATCCCCAAGGAAATGGATAGAGCTAGAGATAATCACTCTGAATGAGGCAACCCAGATCAAGAAATATAAATGCTGCCTGGTTACTTGCATATGTGGATGCTAGCTCTGAATCCTCAAACATGTATGTTATGTCTGGATTACCCATACTGGGTAGGAGATGTGTACGAGACCATGGTGGGAAGGTGAGGTTTCTTAGGAAGGAGGATAGAAAACAGGTAGTACAGAAGGGTAAAGAGGATGGGACAAGTTAAATAGGGTGTGAATAGGAGGGCAGGGAAGAAGAGATGACACAAGACCTTTGACAATGCAGTATGGACACCTACTATTGTAGAGCCTTCATAAAATATATTCATCTACACGTAGGCATATATGTATACACACACACACACGTATGGTTAATGCAGTGGAGTTACCCTACAATGGAGGTGGGAGTTGGGGGGTGGGGCGAAACACAATGCCAGAAGCCATAGCAAAGAAAAACAGACCACAAGAAAATATATCACAGTGTTAATATGATTACCTCCACCAACAAATAACCCATTTATTATTTCTGTTTTTCAACAATATCAAAAACAGAGAAGCCAAATTTATGGCATGTTGCTAACATTTTCTAATTGACTTCAAACTGACTAGGAAAATTATTTTGCATATGCTATAGTCATTAAATTACTAGCAGCTACTCAGCATGGTCTTTGTTCAACCTGAAGTTCCCAACGTACTTCTTGAGCAGTGGTTCTCAACCTTCCTAATGCTCTGACCCTTTAATACACACAGTTCCTCAGGTTGTGATGACCCACCAACATAAAATTATTGTTGTTGCTACTTCATAACTGTAATTTTGGTACTGTTATGAATGTTAACATAAATACCTGTCTTTTTCTAATGGTCTTAGGCAACCCCTGTGGCTTCTCTTTGCTACTTTGTGGGTTCTTCTTTTCCCCACCCTTTATGTCCCTAGTTTCACCCCCTATCTCTAGATAGGCAAGAAAGAAAAGCTAGAGGGAGGAGAGAGACCCTTGAATTTAATTTCTTCTTTGCTTGTAGCTGCCTTTGCTACTTTGTGGGTTCTTCGTTTTCCCACCCTTTATCCCCACCCCACCCCCAATTTCACCCCCTATCACTAGATAGGAGAGAACAAAAAATAAAGGAGAGAGAGAAATAGAGAACTCTGACTCTAATTGTTCTACTAACAAACCACAACCAACCCCCCCATGAATGACCACCAACCACCAACCAACCCCATCTATCAGGGCTCTAACAGTTACATACCCTCTGAAAACTTCCCAGAATTCCAAACATCACACAATCATAGAAACTATCTGCAGCTGGCAAAATCACACCTCTGCTAGAGCAAATCACAGTCAGCTGCTGCAAAGCAGCCACATATTGCCACACCTGGGATTAACATGAAAACATATTCATATATTTCTGTGTTTTTTAAAGAAAACAAAATTCCAGAGTCGCACTGCAGATCCCCTGCCCCCAAAATGAGTCGTGATCCGCAGGTTAAGAACCACTGTTCTAGATGGAGTAAACGTCTGGTAAATACTCTACGTACCTTACAACACTAAACTGTTCACAGGTCTCTCTTGCTGCCATAAGAACAACTACTGGTAATGGAGGGGGGGGGAGGAGGAAGAGAGAGGGAGAGACAGCGGGGGGGGGGGGGGGGAGAGAGAATATACATCCGCAACCACAGGCACCAGAAGTCACCAAAGAAGAGATTCTCCTTACTCTATTCCCTCCCAATGTGCACATTTCACTCAACCAAAGTCCTAACCTCCACCTTCAAGGAAATATGGGATACACACTTAGTGAATACAGGAAATTCGTTTCTTTTTTTTTTTTTAACAGTAAGAGTTTTTTTTTAATACATGTTAAATATTAAAAATCTGTCTTTCTGAAGAAGGTGTAGTCCTTTAATATATAGTTAAGAGAGCTGAATAGTTATGAAGGGGTAAGACGGCTCAGTGAACAAAAGTGCTTGCCACCAAGCCTGACAACCTGAGTTCTGTCCCTGGGAACCTGTATGATGGAAAAAAAGAATTGATTTCCATGAGTTGTCCTCTGACCTCCACAATAGTGCTATGATGTGTACACACACACACACACACACACACACACACACAATTTATTTATCTTTATTGACAGCTGCTATATATACACAAAACAATCTTCCACACAAAATAAACAAACAAACAGATTACTGGCAACATGCAAGTACTTAGTTACAGAGACTTTAATTTTCATAAGTAATTGTGGTAAATTTTATTAATATATATTTATATATACTAATAATATATAAAATACATATTATATATTTTTATTACATATAAGTAAACTAAAGGCAGTTTTTAAAAAACAGTCAATGTCACTCACTGCAGTTTCTGAAACACTCATGATACAATTTTTCTTGCTTGTAATTGTGATGTCAGGTGGGTAGTTGGCTGTGTGTATGTCAGGGGCCACTGGGATAAAAGCTAAAACAACGCCACATTATCATCAGTCCTTCCCAAATCAAACACATAATGGGGAACATTTTTAGAATTAGGCACATGAGTAAGATGTGATGTCTGTAAAAGGATTTGAAGAATTTTAGACCTTTGCCCATTGGTATTCAATTTCTTATCACCCTCAGAGACTGAGCATCATAGAGCAGTATAGGAGTCTCCTGTTTCACATGTAAGATGGGTCAACAGAGCCCTAGAGACAAATATTTACAGTACTGGGCCTTCAAAGAGATTCCAGCCTACTCTGCAACAAATATTTATGGTACATTTTAAACCTCTACTTTTATAAATACAGACCGAATGTCACACCCCATAAACTTGAGGGAGCACAGGGTTAGGTTTCCACAGTGGAAGCCCAGCAGATGGTTCTAAGGGTTGCCTTACCTGACAGAGCATCTTGAGCTTCAAAGAAGGTGCTGAGGCCACCCTTCACGTATGCCAAACTACCCTCGCTCTTCTTGTTGGCCTGCCTTTTGAGGTTGGTGACTGCCATCTTGAGCTGTTCAAAACTGAAATGAATTATAAGAAATCAACTGTCTGAGTTCCTGACAAGATGATCCATTAAGGGTAAAACATTAGGAATGGTGAGGCTTCTGGGAAGCATACACAATACTACAATAACGGCATTTTAAAAAAATATTTTCAAATTCATATCTAGATACAAAGCTTTTATTTATTGTGATGCTTGACAGATACAAAACAAGTCTTATAGTGTCAGATGGCATTCCAAGTGTGTCAAGTCTCTAAGAAGTAAGTACAAATGTAGATATTATAATATACATGATTTGTCAGATAGAGGCTCTGAGTATCTTCTACTGACAGGGAGACCCAGCTGGCCCAGTTGAGGGGCAGTAGTTCAAAGGCAAATTTTTCCACTCTCACACACAAGTATCCTGGAACACTGAGCATACTGCTCATCTCACCACTTAATACACAGTCCTCTGTCCACAATGACAAAAACCACACAAAGCCTGTGGGCACCATACAGTTTAAGTAAGAGCCAAGAAGCAAAGCACATGAGCTGCACGTGTGAACTGCCAGGACGAAGCCCGCTCCTTGGAACGCTAGTTTAAAATGTTTCAATAAAGCAACAAACATACCATTTTATCTCTACCAAAAGTGGAGAGGGAGAAAAGGTAGGCTTCTGTATTGTAGAAACTTTATTTCTACTTAAACTGACAAAAATCTGTTAATAAAATCTGCAATGTTGTTTTAAGTATCATAGTAACTCCATACACAAAACACATCAATTCTGAGTTATGACAGAAAAGGCATGTCCATAATGAAAAATTAAAGCTATCTTCTACAATTATAGACTGACTCTTATAGTATTTGCTTTAAAACATTATCAGACCAAATTTATTTATATACTAAAATACCAAGTTTTTCTCATGTTTTCTAATAATAGTTTTCACCTCTGTAAGTGACTAAATTATATTAATATATACTTTAACTCACTGACTTACAAAGAACATAAATCTTAAGTAACAATCAACTCCTCTATCTAAATGTTTTCATTAATATTGCTGTTTTCAATCAATCAGGCAAAAAATTACAAATGTGCTCTTTATGGCACAGGGAAAATACTAAAGGAAGACGTGAACTTGGAGATTCAACCATCATCTCCTTATCATCACAGAATGATAAACTGGCTCAGGTTTTTGTGCTCTGTGGTCAGGAAAGGTAGGATGTTCTACGTTTCACACAGAACTTACCATGTTTGTGTGACTGATAAGGAAATACTTTACACTTACATGAGTCAGTCTAGGTCCCCTACTAAGACTCTACAGATAGGGTCAGGAATAAGTCTTCTAAGAATGTCATTTTACAAACAAGGAAACAGATAGAAGCACTGTCGGGGACTCACCAAGTCAGAGAACTCACAGGCCTCCAGCTACGCTACCCTCCGCAAGGGCAGACTTGAGGCAGCGTTGCTGCGTCAGCCCACTGTCTGAAGCCCTCAGAGTGCAGGGTCTGACGCCCACTCACCTGGTGGTGGAGTGATTTTCTATGAGATACCAGGCTGCTGAAAAATTCTCACTTGTAAAATCAGCACTCATGCCATGGAACAGGACTTCCAAGTCCTTCTGAGGAAGTTTACTTCTGAAGAGAAAAAGGTAAAACACATACAACTGATACTGTACTAGCTACTGATATCATCAAGTAATATACAATAAACTAACATGCAAGCCTGTGTGTTTACATTCAACAAGCTATCAAGAACATATCTGAACATATGTATAGAATATACTCTCTATATTACGGGTGATTTCCTACCATGTAAACTTTGTTGTGGCAAACTTGACATTTAAAATTAACCAGCACAGATAGAATAATTTCTTTAACCTGTCATTGGCCTAACTGAGGTGAATGCCGGCCTCTCATTGTACTAACTGAAGTGAACATCAGCTTGTCATTGAGCTATCTGAGGTGATCAGATGTTTGCTATTCCTCAGGAAAAGTTCACAGTGCATCTACACTGATCAGACCTTGTCTCTAGGCACAGAACCTTGCAGACTTTGCTGCATCCCTGTTCGCAGGATGATGTCCAAGTTCTCAGCTCCATGTTTAAGGGTTTTCCTGTACTGAACCTGCTTCTCTCTTAGGACTCATTTCTGCAACTTTAATTCACACACTAGAAGCTTCAGAGCCTCAAACATACCACACCCTCTGCTATACATGTTTGTGTTTGCCCTAGTCCTCTGACTTGCTGAAACTTTTATCAAATATGTTTCCCTGGCCCTGATAAACTTCTCAAACCAAATTACACAATATAAACAGAATGCCACTTTAAGACTGATACCTTTACATTTTATTCAATGAGAAACACCCCTATGCTACAAGAGAACACAGGCAGTTGTTTCTACGTGCTCATGTCTAGAGCATCCAGAGTGTCTAGAGTGCCCCCCCACACACACACACGCTGAGGAGCCTCACCACGGCTAATGCTTCATCTTCACCTGAGGTAATACTTTTGCGTCCTTCTCCCAGCCATGATCCAGAGTTGATGGGTTGACCGTTACAGGGGTAAGTGGAGACAGGCTTTTTATCCCTCCTCTGTTAGTTACTGTACCACACTATAGGTTCTAACGGGCACTCAGAAACTAGCTTAGCACTGACTCCTTACTGAGGCCCACAAGATAACAGAAGGCACAGGAGTTCTTATTCTAAGTCTGTAGTTACCTTGGCCAGACGACCCCAGACAAGTGCAGTTCTCCATGGCAGCAAGGCTGCACACTGAAGCAAAAGCCATCACCTTATAAGAACCAGACTGATGCACTCACAGGATATCTTAGGGTTTTATTGCTCTGAAGAGACATCATGACCACTGCCACTCTTATAAAAGAAAACATTTATTTGGGGCTGGCTTACAGTTTCAGAGGTTTAGTCCATTATCATCATGGAGGGCAGTATGGCAGTGTGCAGGCAGCCATGGTGCTGGAGAAGGAGCTGAGAGTGCTTTATTTTGGTCCACAGGCAGCAGAACGGGAGACTGCCACACTAGGCCTGGCTTAAGCATATGAGACCTCAAAGCCCAACTCCACAGAGGCACACTTCCTCCAACAAGGCCATACCTTTTAATAGTGCCACTCCCTACAGACCAAGCACTCAAACTGATGAGTTTATGGAGGCCAGATCTATTCAAACCACCATACAGGACAACAACCTTGCAGAACGTAACCTGAGACGGTGGCCATTCAGAGCACACCGTGGCCAGGCCTGATACGCCGTGCACAGCTACTGCCCCTTACCCCAACTCTGCCTCCTTCTAAGCCTCGGGTTCATGCCAGTAACCTGAAAATGGACTTGAGACCAATGGAACCCTTCATCTGTCCTTCCTAATGGGGTCATGTCAGTGGCAACAGGAACTGAGGCACCGGCACCTGCCTGAGGAACTCCCTGACAGTGTTAAAGACCTTAACCCAGGTAAAACTGGATCCTGGGCGTGAACACAGAAAAGAATTCAGGATGAGCCACTATGACGCTGAGCTGGTTTTACTAAATGACACCTACAACAGATTCTACACTCATAGTTGACAGAGGCAAAAAGGACCAGGAAGAGCATAAGGCATCTGAGAGAGAATGATATGGGCTTTTCTAAGAGAGAGGGGCATGCCACTTTCTTTACAACAGCCATGCGTGCCAGTAGGGCGGCTTCTGATGCTATTATCTTTAAAGGGTTACTTACTGGGGTTGGTAGCCAAGACTTCCTGCTGCATAGAGGCCCTTGTACTTTTGTTCTAAAGACCCAGGTCCAGGGACAGGGCAGGATGAAAGGAGAGGTAAGATGAGACACTGCTAAGCCCTCACCAGTACACCGGGAGTCCTGTACTCTGCTTACTGAACCCTATATGAGCTATGTGTACATTTCCATATGTTCCCTGAAGGTGACTTTTGGGGACCTCCATCCATGGCCTTTAGATGTATTCGCTTCCTCCTTACATTCACTTACACTGGGTTGTCACTCCTAGGTCACTATCCATACGGCACTAGCATTTGCACTGAGGACAGTGACAACAGCTGCAAGCCAAGCCTATGCTGCTGTCTTCTTACCTTTCCTTCGGTGACCATGTCTGAGAAGAATTGATGGGAGTCTTCCTGAAAAAGGTCTCTACACTTTAAAGAGAACTCAAAAGAGTCCTTCTGCCCCTACACATAATTGTGCCAAGATTCAACACCAAGAATTTTGAAAAACATTTTGTAATTATGAAGGAAACTCACTTATCAGAAGAGCAAACCTGAGTTCCTCAAACCTCAGTGACATGACTAAGAGAGTGTCACCTCTGGATTTTGTACAGTATGAGAAAGAATTGGCATTTTCCGTTACCTATAGCTGAGAGCATGTTGATTTAATATTCTAGCCTTAAAAGTAAGCTAAAATAGACTGGTCAAAACATGTATACCTAGAAAATGTGAAATAGAAACAAGGGCTGCAAAATGCAGCTGACTCACCCAGCACTCCCGGGCTGTAGGCACAGACCAGGGACCTAGAAGAGCACGGGCCCCAGGATCCCCACCTGTATGCACAGCTGGGAAAGCAGCTCACCTCCCCAGCTCCCATCTACCCTGAGGATGGCAGCAGCTTCTGCTTGGCAATAGCTTGATTAAAGTTGATGGCAATTCTGGAAAGCTGCTCAAAACTGCTATTACATCCTTTATATCTAGCTTTTCAGATTTCACACATTATTTTCTTAAGTACCACTGTATTTTACCTCAACATAACAAGTAAATTAAATACCATTTTTACAAGCAAATAAAACATGCTTAAGGGTTACATGTCATTAGTCATGGTTTAGCCTGGTCCTTCTGCTAAATAAAGAACCACAGCTAAGAGCTATGAAGACATAAAATGTCCATGACCTTCCTGCTAGCAACAGGAAGGAGCAGGGTGCTAGGCTAACCCATGGGCACACAGACAGATAGAAGCCAGCCCAGAGCAGCCTTCCAAGTTGAGGGACAGCTCAACAAGCCTGTGAGAGAGCGCAAGGTGATTATTCATACTTCATCTACACTGTCCCCCGCAAGCTGGGAGGAAGCCACTGGGAGGCACCGTCAACATTCACAAGATATTTAATCAAATTAGTTTACTCCCTAACCACACCTGCTGCCCCTAAAAATGTTTTCCATTAGATGGCAGTGTAAACTCAGACTTTCCCTTCTAAAGAGTCGGCCTCAGGCATTTGACCAAGCAGACAGATACACAACAGGGAAGTTTGTAAAACACACACTAGGAAACATGCTGTGAGCCTGCATGCTTCCTTGATGTGGCAATGTGGGCAAGAGGGCTGCTGACAGTTAATGGACTGGTGCTGGTCTTTGAAGGCATACGCTATACTCATATCTTTCAACTTTAAATTTCAACAACATAATTTACAATGGTACATTAAATATTATGGGAAAAGTTTTATTTTAAAAACTGGCATACTTCTGGACGTAGGCCCTATACCACAGCCCACAAAAAATGTAAATTCAAGACACTTCTATGATGTCCCCAGAAATGACTCTGCTGTCACCTTGTCTTTCTTGTAAAGGCAACTTTCTAAATACACTGGGGAAACTGGTCACTGTTTCTTTCTGTTGGGAATCTGACCCAGTAAGAATACAGTCAGATGCACATTGCCCCAAATCCATGTAGAAATAAAACAGATAATACCTATGCATCAACTGAGTACCCTAGATACCACCCCCAGTAACAGCTCACTCAAAAAGTGGGAAGTGATTGAAAGCAGGAGCCAAGCTCCATTTCCCTGCCTACACTTCATACAGCACACTGCCAAGACTTTCTTGATAAACATTCTCCTTAGGCGAACAGGACTTTTAAGAAACAAAATCTAGTGAGGACTTCCACTTAATGTGAGCCTATTTTTATCTTCTTTTACAGCTTAAATAGTTTGTATCCATTATAACTGGAACCAGGCAAGAACATATGTATTTGTGACACTCAGCACAGTAAATCAGAAATACAGACCTTTTACAAGCGAAGCCTAGTCTCAGTCAAAGCGAAGTTACCTTTTCAGAGCAATTAGTAACGTTTTTATAAGTACCATGGCACCATGTGTGCAAAAACATCAGTTAAAAATTTAGGGACATGAAGGACTTTACTAGTCAAAGGCACCAATAAATGCCAGTTGTTAAAAACTTGTGGGCTGAAAGATGACGACATGCATGCTGGGTCCACCAATAAAGTATATTAAAACCTGGCTCATACCAAAAGCAGCAAGGAGCCTATATTAAGTTATTCTCACTTGCTTTTTCATAGTCAAAGAACCTAGAGGCTCACAGCACCACGGGGCTCCTTGGCCTTCCTCTAAGTCAGCCACAGCGGATCCCACGGCAGTTACCAAGCACCAACTCATCTTCCCAAGACCGGTCTCCCACTAGTCTGTGAAGTCACCAGCACCACAGTGATTAGTTTATAGTACACATTTATACTTCAAACCTTGTTAATTGCTACTTTTCCACTAGCAAATAATATTAAAATCCCCATGTTCCTCATTCAGTGATCTAAATTTTTTTCATGATTTAGGACATTAGTAAAACCACAGGCAGTAAGGATTATAACCAGAATACAACATCATTCTCTATGGGGACAAAAAGGTTTTACTAAAAAATATTAAGTGGGGGCCGGGCATGGTAGTGCACACCTTTAATCCCAGCACTCGGGAGGCAGAGGCAGGTGGAGAGTTTGAGGCCAGGCTGGTCCACAGAGTTCCAGGACAAGCCAAGGATACACAGAGAAATCTTTCTTGAATAAAAAAAAAAAAAAGTGGGTAAGAAAACAGGCCCCACTAGTGTCTGGCATTCTGCCTCTCCTTCCCCCCATTCACACACCAAAAGGACAATCAAATCCTCATGAAACAGAACTCAGGAGAGCCCATGTAGTTTTCTTAGATGGGAGAGAGGGAGCCACAGAGAAGACAGGCAAGAGGAGAAAACCTATTTGAATAAGTAATAACTATCTTTTTTTGTTTGTTTGTTTTGTTTTTCAAGACAGGGCTATTCTGTGTAGTCCTGGCTGTCCTGGAACTCACTTTGTAGACCAAGCTGGCCTCAAGCTCACCTGCCTCTGCCTCTCTTAATGTTGGAATTACAAGCATGAGCCACCGGCCCTGGCACATTTCCCCAATGAGAAAATGCCTTTATAACACTGGCCTGTAGTGCATTTTCTAAATTAGTGACTGATGTGGGAGGGCCCCACCTATTATGGATGGTACTGCCCTAGGCTGGTGTTATAACAGTTTCCTCCAAGAACAATCCACCCCGAAGCTCCTTAAGCAGGAAGGTAAACAACGGAAAAATAGCTACAGGAAGTCCCTGAAACTGACCAGATTCTCAAGGCCCCTATGAAGCAGAGTAAGCAATAAAAGCTGAGAGTCTCTCTCAGACAAAGAGAGGCTGAGCTGCAAAGACGACTGCGAGACCAGAACAGCAGCCTGGAAGAAGCAGAAATCACCAAGCTGCCTAGAAGAGGTTTAAGCAAAGTGTGGCACCTAGAATACTCTCCAATCTGTTGAGCTGCCTGCAAGCTGTGCCGTGGGCTCCAGGTTCCCAGCTTTCTGAGTTGTCACCCATGCTGGGGCAGACTTTGGTGATGCAGCTGTCTGGGAGTCACTTATGTTCCTGTAAGTAACCCCACTATAAAACCTATTGGTTTGCCAATTGGACTTTATGGTATCCATACTTTGGTCTGTCGTGGGATTCCTATCTGGGGTGGATACATATGTGAGTTGTGTCTCCCCCCAAAATGTTCTGCACACAACAGCTGGAGGTCCTAGGTGCTAAAGGAAAACAGGCTGAGCAAACTATACACCAAGCCGGTAAACAGCACTCCTCTAAGGCCTTCCCGTCATTAGTTCCTGCCTCACAGTTTTGCCTCACAGTTTCCTGCCCTGACTTCCCGCAGTGATGGACTGTGAACTGGGTAGTAAAATGAAATAAGCCCTCTCCTCCCCAAGTTGCTTTTGGCCATGGTGCTTTATCCCAGCCACAGGCACCCTCACTAAGACTCTCCTGCAGAGCATGCGTATCCCCTTGGTCAGCTTCACCTGCAAAGCTGCCTTTTGGGTCAGGCGGAGCAGTCAGAATAACCCTTCCTTACTACACTTCACAGCAGCCCGGGAAGAGATGACCTGCAGGAGTTTTGATGCAGGCCCTTCATGGCTTTTCTGTCAACTGCAAGCCTACCTACCCATACTTGACAGCGTGCTCAAACATTCCTGCCTTTTACCTTTCTATTTTGAACTGTCTCAATCTTAGTTTATAGGCTATTGAAACCCTTGAAATAGTTTTAGAATACCGTCTGCTTTCCATATGGTACCTAGACACCCCAAGCTCACTGAAAGCTGCTAAACTCTATGGCTTTCCAACAAACAATTTCTGCCCAAACTGGAGCCCCTGCATTCTCTTGAGCAGGGTCACTACTGCAGTTTGCCCTCAAAAGCATTAATGATCTTCAAGTTAGGCATGAGGTTCAGTATTTAAAGATTAATCAAAAAATATTGCTCATTCTTAGAAAACCTATAATGCAGATATGGTTAAGACACTCACAGAACGAACTTGCTACCTTTCGTGACTATTCTTGTGGTAACACCCATCAGGTGACTCACTTATGAAACAAGGTATCCTCAAATGGCACAATTCTCATAAATGAGCTTAAATGAGTCTGGGTTAAGTAACAATTTAAGCAGGACATACCAAAAACAAAAGATCCCTAACTATTCTAAAATGTATCTAGGAAAGTGAATCAGATGAATAGATTATGATTCTGCTGATTCCAAATATCATCTAAACATAGTAAAGTATACCAGTGCTCATGTTATTAGTTAAGCGTGGTGGGAACTGGGAGCACGTCCATAGTAGAATGCTGGCTTTGCATGTAAGGGTCCCACATTCCACAGCCGAACCCCAAAACCAAAAAAGTAGTGGTTATTAAAATTTCAAAATGTTTTTAATCACAAAATGTAATCTCCCCCCAAAACTAAAATAATTTGTCAAAGATTTTATCTAATGAAAGTACTGACTTAAGCAAAACTCACCAAGCTTTACAAAGATTACCATAAAAATAAAAAATTAATAATCAAAATAAATAGTAATAGTAAATAATACATAAGGCTGCCTTGCCTCCCCGAATATGAACTCCTCCACCACAGGAACATAAAGGTCCTAGAAGCTGAAGTTGAAGAACCAGACAGTACTCACTTCTCAATCTCAATGCCCAGAGGATTCGCAGGACGAAGGGACAAGGGAGGAATCCCTTTATTCCTGTCAGTCCGCATGTCGTAATAGTTCATTTCATCCACCCACACTGCAGACTGATCTAAAATGCCTGTAAAAGTTAGAATTATGCACACAGTAAGATAAGGACACTCCAGACACCTTTATAACTCACCACACTATTTTATCTTTTAAAAGATTTAAGGGCACTACAGCTCAATTCTTTCACATCTGGATATTTTATTTTTAAAAAATGCTGAGAATCTATAGAACGGCAAAAGTAAAACTTCTTGGATTATGGCTTCACTATACGTTATTCAATGGAGGTAATTTCAAACCACTCACAAGACAGTCTAAATAACATAAAATTATTTGGACACTGTTACATAGTAATGATTAAGTTGATAATAACATTTGGAAAATAAATTATAAGATATAATATGACTTACAATGTCTCTTTATTCAAGAAAATGCTCTGAACTCATATGAACTTTTGGAGAAAAAAAATAGCTGAGAAATCTCAAGTCACAAGCCATTCAAGTTAAGCATTAATTCCATAGGAAGCTTCTTGCATGTGACTGCTGAGAACCCACCACATACATATGACTTGTATTTAACATCAAAGTTCTTTTCTTGACTTCAATAATCTAAAGTTATTTTACTACAGGTGCAAGACAAATGTTTTGAAAATTGTTTTTAAAAACTCTCTCTCTCCAAGCATTAACATGTATTCATGGATAGTTACGCAAAAATAGCATAGTCCTTGTTATTTCTCATTCTCTTCATTATGCCAAATGCTGGAAATGTCCTACATGATTTAAAGAAAAAAAATCTTAAGCTAATATCAATTTGGTAAATCCAACAGGATCTCACACAATTAAATTAGCTAAAGAATGCATAGCTGGCAGAACAGAAATAGCCAGATTATTTGGGAGGAACTGACTCGGTGCAGACCTGAAAACAAGACACAGCTCTGAGACAGCACTCTCTTTCATGGGACTAAGCTCCGCACTGCCCTAGTCAGAACAGCACATGCCTGTTAGCACTGCGCAGCCTCTGAGCTGGAACAGAGCAGTGCTGGATGATCAGGAACTCCGAGCAAGTGTGCTCAGCTGGATGGGCTGGAGTGGCGGATGCTGAGGCTTCCCAGAAGATGCCTGTCTGAGTACCAGGCAGCATCAGGAGCCTGTGCAAACAGACTACTTCAGCGGCCACAGTGGACATTAACAAGGGCTGGACAAGCCAATGTAGAAGTCTGACATTCTAGGCCTTGTAGTGGAGTACACATGTTCTTGTTTTGATGCCAAGTGTGGGATGGAAAACAGACTTGTGAGAGAACAGGTGATGTTTATCCACTAGAAGATGAACCACCTCGTGAGGGGACTGGGTTTTTGCCAGCTGAAACACATCTTAGCACAGACTCTGAGAGGAGATATAGGTATAGGTATAGGTATAGACATATGAACACAGAACAGGGGCTTTTGGGGTTGTGGTATTGCTTGGCTGTTCATTGCTCCACATCAACACACTCCTAGGAAGAACCGCTCCAGAGAACACTTCAGGGCTCCAGGTTCCGGCTGCTGTTCCAGGTTTCAGCAGCAACTTTGGTTGAACTGCTGGTCTGCTGAAATCCTGCCGACTATGCCAGGGGAATTGTTCCCAGGAACTGAGTCCAAAAAGGTCTACTTCTCCTGTTCCCATTAACCTCTTTTCTCTCCTATCTAGGGTAGGTGGGTTGGAAGGGAGGTGTAAGCATGAGAGAACATCAAATAAAGTAGGTTAGGAAAAGGTCGAAGCCTACAAGGCCTATCATTAAATCTGGCCCCCATCTTCAATGAGCCATTCTAAATTCTCTGGGCTGGGTATTCAAAATAAAGTTATACTTTCACCTAAGATTTCTTCATGTACTATATATAAACAAATATTATAAAATGATGAATTTTATCAAAATGTTGAAACTTCCTACAAAACAGGCTCATGCATTTATTTCCGTTCATTTTCTGAATGTAATATACATTAAATATATACTTAATGGGGTTATATTTCTGTATATAAACATATACATCACATACTAATTCAAATTTTAGTTTTCCTCTATTCCTTACATTTTTCACTTCAAAAGTATATATAAGGATTTGTGGAGATAAGCAATATAGAAAAAAACTGCTATGCACTGTGATGGACTAAAAAAAAAAAAAAAAAAAAAAACTTTCTTTTTCACTTTAAGAGAAACACTGCCTGAATTTAATTAGGATTGATGATCTTATATACACAAAAATTTTATATTCGTATATTTATAAATGATCTTACAAGATTAAAATGAGGAATTTAGCAATATTTTATTCAGAGAGATAAACGTATCCATGGAATGTTTTTAAAAGTACGATTTGTTCTTTAAAGTGCTACACACTTTACATTTGCATTCTAACTTATCCACTCCTATGAGGCTGATAACGGTACATTCTGCTTTTACTCCCAGGAAACAGGCATTAGAGCTACATTGTTGTTGGCTGTAAGAGCCTCTTTAGAAATTGGAAGAGTCTGGTTTCTCCAACCCAAATCTTCACAGCTGCAAGGTAGCAGGAGTAAGTACACGGGAAAAGAGGAAGCGCAGCTCCAGAGGGACAAAGACAAGCGTGGAAAGCTAGAGCGTTGCATGCCTCCTGGCCCTGGACGGCACAGAACAGTAAAGAGGGGTACTATTACATAAGACCACCGAAACTTTGGCCAAAGCAGAAGCTATTTCACTTAGAATCTTAGCTGTATGACAGCATTAAAGCAATGGCATATGCTCAAGATCAAGAAGCAAAACCAGTATTCCAAACTGCCCAGGGGACAGAATTTGTCAGGAACTTAGAAAGACAGTTCTCAGTGCTGCCTTCACGCTGACAGTGTGTAAACTTCAGCTTAATAAAGTGCTTTTCAGAAGGGAACGCTGCATGGTGAGGTCAGGGCCAGCTCTGAGACTCTATCATGAGAGAAAAAGTCATGAACAAAAGAAGGTAACACAAACTCTGAGATGCATATGGTGTGGTCAAAATAAACACACTACATCTAATGTTTTTATACAAAGTTTACCAGTTTTAAGAGCTAAAGGGCAATACTTTTTCTTAAGTATAAAGTAACTAAGAATCTTACCTATTTTTTCAGGTTTGAGTAGTTTAAAAGAGACTGTTGACGTTCCTTTGCCCCCTGACTTGGTTGTGACAATAATGTCTCCTTTGTCATTTTTGGCTTGTCCCACTCTACACACAATTTTGCTCGCAGACATCCATTCTGCTGTGAGGAGGCAATTATGCCCACAAATTGTCAAGCCTGAAAGTAAAAGCATGTATACAACAAATTAAAAATTAAAAGTTAAAAGACGCAGCATCTCCTGTTTCAACAGATGCCGACGGCAGTGCCTGGCACAGGCAGTGAGATTTGCTGATGCACCAGCACTCCTCTGACCTTCCTGGTTTTCTCTCTGACACTAAGATTTCTGTCACAGCCTCCACTATCAGCAGTATCACAACAACCATGGGGCTACAGCTATGTCCAGGCACTCAGATTAGTTAGACTATGAGACTTAAAATTGTTTCAGAACGCATTGCTATTATTGACACAGGGTGGTAAAATACATAAATACACTTAGCAATCATTTCCTAAAGGACTCTAAACTTACCCATCTTCTAAAACTAGTCTGTGTGTGCTGTGTCCGGTGTTGAGTTACACAGTCTTATTGAGTGGACTAAATTGGGTATTTTACCTAGTTCAAGCACAGGCTAGAGCACAGTGGCTCACAGAACGCTCGTGGGAACACTACATTGCTCTCAGTTCTTACATCTCCACAGAGCTTC
This sequence comes from Acomys russatus, assembly GCF_903995435.1. NCBI lineage: Eukaryota > Metazoa > Chordata > Mammalia > Rodentia > Muridae > Acomys > Acomys russatus. The sequence goes on from NC_067139.1 coordinate 15,603,042, forward strand.
TCAGTGGCAGTTTATCTGCTTTAGTGGTCTCCTACCAAAACTCACTATACTAGCCTTCCATCATCCAGCTTCCCAGTAAACTAGCATCCCAACTCAGGCCCATCACACACCAACAGTGACTGAAGGCAATGGCCAGGCAAGGCATAGCATAAAACCACAGTATTGTGAGGCCTTCATTAGATAATTACCCTGCACGTAACAGTGCTATAAGCAAACTGAGGAATGCGGCAGATTTCAGATACACTCCATATGAGTAAATAGGATCAAGATCCAGGAAGGCACAGCTGGCATTAACTACCCAAGAATAAGGCTATTCATCTGCTCATACCTGTTTTCAAGGTTCTTCCGATTTGGTATTTGTTCTGCATTTTAATCCAAAGATTAATAATCAGTATATAATTTAGATATAGAATCAAACAATTATTTTGAATATCACAAAATAAAAATAAGATCATGTGAACTTTTTTTTTTTTTTTTTGCTTTTTTTGCTTTCTAAAAACTAACAAGTCTACTTCATGAAATCTAAGAGCATCAATTATTTATCGTTCTGGGGCACTGAATGCTTTTTATTTCTATTGTTTATACGTTGAAACAAGGCCTCACTATGTTATACTGACAGGCCTGGAACTCTTAAGTCAACTACCCTGGGTTCAGCCTCACAGAGATCTACCTCCTCTGACCCCCAATGGATGGACTGAAAGGAGCATACCACCATGGCTGATTTAGCCTCAGTTTTTAAAATGTAACAGAGATTCCAAGTAAAGTGGTTTTTATAGTGTTTGACTTAATTAATATAGGCGTCATTTCAGTTTTAAAAAAAGCACTTAAACTATTTATCAAGTTGTGTTTACTCCTTTTAAAAATGATTTCTTGGCAACAGATGTCAAAAGCTAAACTAGCAAGGTTATGAAAGTCATATGCACTTGGTCAAATAAAAATAGCATTGTCCAAAGCTAAAGGGAGATTAAAATGGACAAAGACTACTAAAGTGCTAATATTTTGACACGACGGGTTACAATTTTAGAAACAAATCACATCTATATGGCACGTTTTCACGCTTTGCAGGGATTTTTTTTTAACACCACGGATAAATAAACAACTGGACTGAACTATGTCAAAAGTCAAGACACTGGATAAGGCCCAACAACGCTTGGGCTGGAATGTGGCGTCTTTGGTGGAGCGCTTGCCGAGCATGCACAGAGCCCTGGGCCGGATCCCCAGCACAGCATACATTAAGCATGCTTGTGCATGCCTCCAATCCCAAGAACTGGTAAGAGGCAAAAAGACCAGAAGTTCAACGTCATCCTCTTCACTCACCTATCTTTGTAAGAATAAATTTAAGAGCTGTTTATGAAACTACCAAAAACAAAATCACACACAATATAGTTAAATAACACTAGTAACAATGGTTATCTGGTTAACTACAGTGCTAAACTTCAATTTTCTTTCTCTAAAAGGGAAACATTTTCTGGGTAGTCAACTAGTAGTTAACACAGGGAACACAGTTCCAGCTCAGACTCTAGAACTCAGCACTGGGTCTCTGTCAGTTATGAAACCAGTCGAGAGAATGCTGAGTCTAAAATGAACTCACGGGAAAGATTAGAACAATATCCAACAGCATGTACTTCGAATTCAACTCTACACCCTCATTTACAGCTCATATAATCTATCAAAAAGTTATAGTTAAAATTTACACTCTAGCCCAGCTAACCAACATTCACTTCTATTTTTAAAAAGTTTTAAGGTTTCATCATTAGCAAAATAAGCAGGACACTCCAAGCTAAAGAGATAGGAATAAGTCTCAGCAATGGCAAATTTTCTAAAGGATTTGTAGAAAGACAGCATTGATGTAATTTGATAAATAATTACTTTCATACAAAAAAAGAAAAAGAAAATAACTCATTTTAGTTCAGGTCATTTTATAGAGATCACTACTTCAAAACTACATATTTTCCCTTAAGAACTGAAAATAAAACCCAGCTTGCCACAATGTATCAGAGCATGCCCTTACCTATGAGGTCAGTGGGACCAGTACCCAGGTTCTCCCCTCTAATTATGACCTTGGTCCAAGGAATCCCTTCATTTGGAGAGATGCCTGTCACAAGCGGGGGCTGCCGGGATCGAGACATTGTGCTGTGTATAGCAAACACGTGACCCAGTTATAGAAGCAACCTGTTAAAAGAAAGAAAGAAGGATTGGTACTGGTTGAGACGACACTGACTACAAGCATATGCATGCTTGACAGTTGATACCAACACATGAAAAGTATTCACTCACTACAGTTCTAGAGTTTTGATTGGTTTGGTCATTCAGTATATCATCAACATTTACCAAAGATGAAGTTTATAATGGACACTTGTTAGCACTGTGAGAAATACTCCAAAGAAATAAATAGCTAAGTCCTGGGTTCCAAACATTTTCATCGTATTGCCACTGTGTACTCTAGGCCTACACAACTGAATCACAAATAGATACATGAAATCATCGTATTGTTCTACTCTCCGAGTTTTCTAAGAAACATTCTCTACTTGTAATTAAAATACATTTATATTCCCTTAAGTGTAGAAATTCACTTCATTTTGAATTATTATATATATTTTCTACCATGCAGTAGTTACATTTACCTACAACTCATTATACAAATGTCCTCATAGGAATTACTGATGCTTTCTGAAAACCTATGGCATAGATTTACAGGCAGAAGCACATATTTGCTTACTAACAAGAACAAGGAGCATGGATAAAAATACACATTGGGATGTCAATTAGAGCTGGGCTCAAATACTGTACTCTCATTTGCTAATTCCACTCTAATTTAGTGGCCTTTTTTTGTACAAAATGAAGCTAGTGGTAGAACACATTCCATAAGATTATTATGCATATTATGGAGATAATCCTTAGAAACAGAACATGGCATATGGGAGACAACTAATAAACCCTGCATTCCCCAGTATTCCAGGGATTTAGCTGCTTCAGGAGGTGGGGACCAGGCTCACAGGCAAACAGCGAGAGCTTGCTGGTTATCTGCGTGATTATACACCAGGAAGCTGGACCTTCGGTCCTCCTTCTTTCATCCTACACAGTCAGGCAGATTAGAAGCTTACTTTCTTAGGAAGTCACAGGATGGGTGGGGAGTGGGGGTCAGGGGTCAAAAGGAACCTGAGGAGTAAAGTGGGATCCCCACCACCTGTTCTTACGGCATGGATCCTGATATGAGAACATAGTCTACTCTTGTGTAGGAAAAAAAGACCCAAAGAGCCTGCATGTACATGTCCCCAGCTATCACAAGATGGTAAAGTAACAGATAGGCAAACTATTACACATAAACTAAATTCAGTCAGTTGTCCACAGTCTCATTCTAAAATACAGAATGATCAACAAATCAAGAAAACTATGGAAGAGATGGAAGGCAGACAAAACATGTCCTTCCCATGATGTCGTTCATCCAAACTAATCACTTAGTTAGGGTTTTATAGCTATGAAGAGACACCATGACCAAGGCAACTCTCATAAAGACAAACATTTAAATTGAGGATAGCTTTCGGTTTCAGAGGCTCAGTCCATTATTTCGTAGCAGGAAGCCTAGGCAGACATGGTGGTGCAGGAGCCAAGAGTTCTACATCTTGATCTGTAGGCAGCAAGGAGGTGACTATTCCACCGTGAGTGCAGATGGAACACTTAAGAGACCTCAAGGCTCACCCCTACAGTGACACACTTCCTCCATCAAGGCCACACCTCAACTAGTGCCACTCCCCATGAGCCAAGTATTCACCCACATGAGTCTTTGGGGGCCAAACCTATTCAAACAACCACAGACGCTGAACCTCAGATTTCAACCTAGAAAACAGAGACTCTGAAGGAGTCAGAAGGATAAAATGAGGTCATTACGGGACAGCAATCCAATATGACCAGTGCCCTAAAAGAAGCAATTAGGAAATGCACCCAGAGAGAAGACCATGCAGGGCTACAAAAAGATACTACATGCAAGGTAACGAAGAGACTTAAGGGAAACAAGCCCTGGCCACGTCTTGATTTTGGACTTCCAGCCTCCGGAATGATAAACAAATGCATTTGTTTGGCTAAAACACCTGTCTATAGAAATGTGTTGGCAGCCATAGCAAAAGAATATAGCATGCAACAAAAGAATTTAAAAATGTGTAAACAAATTAGTATCTGCAAAGAAAGCTTTCAACCCTGAAAGGAAAGCATGCCATGAAAAGGAACCAATGCACATGTGCGCGCACACACACACACACACACACAGAGCTCTTAAAACCTTAGCAAAAAAAAAAAAACAAAAGCAGCAAGATTTGTAGAGTACTAATAATGCAGGAAATGTTCAGTACTGTCACCCAAAGATGTACTGAGTCTACAAGAGACAGATGTGTATTTGGGAAACAAAGTGGAAAGGAGGAGGGGCTATTGTTTAAACTTCTGCAACAGGAAACTGACAGCTAATGTCTAAAATTTACTGTCAAGAAATGGCAGAAGAGAGGAAGAGGCATGCAGAGCTGAGTGCCAGGAGAGAGGCAGGCAGAAGTGTGAAGTCTGGCTGGGCTGTAAAATCAAAGATTTGACTGGCCTTCCCCCTTGGTTTCGTGAAGGGAAGTGTTAATCGTTAGAACTTCCCAAATAATGGATTAGACTGTGTTTGGCATTATCGGGCCCCTCAAATCATACTTGAGCTGAGTCCAACAAGATGACTGTGTCCCGTCAGATGGCCATGATTCAAAGATTGAGGTTTTGGGCAGAGCGGACAGCCACACACCCACCTACGGGGAAGGCTATGGAACTGAGTTCAGTAACATACCCAATGACATGATGACACCTATGTAAATTCTTTAATTCAAACAAAATTCCCTAATATCACTTTTTTTAAAAGCTAAAAGGAGATCATCACTCATCCAAACAAGGTGATTTAAGGCTGTCCTGAGTCCTCGCCTTTTATGCAGCACCTTCCCCTATCAAATAAGCGGTCAGAAGCTTCCTGTCAGAATCTAAAGGTCAGTCTCTCTTCTTGTCTGGTTCGGACTTTCGCTCTTTTCTGATTACTCTTTCCAGTATCCCTCCACTCTCAGCAACTATCCACTAGTTGTCCAAAATAAGCCTCTAATCAATGTCATCCTTGCTTTTAAAAGCTCAAACTAAGGCACCAGCCAAGGACAATACAGGAGGTAAACTTTAAACCCCTTCCCAGATCTAGCCAATGGTCAGAATATTCTCCACAGTTGAGTGGAGAGTGTGATACGACTTTCTCACATACTCTGGTGCCTCACATTTGACCATGTCCCCTGGAGGGGGAGACCTGGTGGCACTCAGAGGAAGGACAGCAAGTAGCCAAGAAGAGACTTGATACCCTATGAGAATATATAGGGGGACGTAATCCCCCTCAGGAACAGTCATAGGGGAGGGGAATAATGGGAAAATGGGGGGGGGAGGAATGGGAGGATACAAGGGATGGGATAAACATTGAGATGTAACAAGAATAAATTAATAAAAAATAAAAATAAAAAAAAATAAAGTTCAACTCCAGTCACCATTATCTTTCAAACATAGACAAACACACACTTGACATGTAATGTCCGTTTTGAACCTTTTCTCTGAATAAACTCTTCTCCATCAAAAAAAAAAAAAAAAAAAAAAAAAAAAAAAAAAGCCTTCGTAGGATACCCACAGTTCACAAAATACTTAGTGCTGTGTGTAAAACTTGTCAGAACTAGACTCTTGTACCTCTCTCTCCTCCTTCACCTTCAGCCACTTCATTCAAACCCAGACTACTGAAAACGCCACATCCTACAGCATCAAGTCATTAGCCAAGACTTAGTCCTTTCCTTAAACATTAACAAGCTCATCCATTTCATTGCAAATCTGCATTCATCCTTAGTAACTGGCAAAATTCTACACCAAAAGACTGTTTCAAAGAAAATTTCTTTATGCTTTATTATCAGCAAGTGTTTGTATCTCAACTTTATATGCCTAAAACATCTCAGTAAAGAGGTCACAAGGAGGAAAAAGTGCGAAACTCAACTACTAAATCAACTCAGCAGTAATAAATTGGTTGTTTAGGGCTGGAGAAATGGCTCAGCAGTTAAAAGGACATACTTCTTTTGCAGAGGACACAAGTTTGGTTCCAAGCACAACACTGAACAGCTTACAACCACCTGTACTCCAGCTCCAGAATGATTCGATTTGGTGTCTCTAGCCTCTGTGGGTACCTGTACTCACATGCACACACACATAATTTAAAATTTCAACTATTTAAAATATTCTAGAAGGAAACAAATAGAAAGTAAAAGCTTTCAAATTCTATTTGCAAGCTACAGCTCAGCTGGTAACACTTGCCTAGCTAGCATGCATGAAGACCTGGGCTGGATCTTCAACACTGAGGTGGCAGCCCTTGCCTATAAGTCCAGAACTTAGGAGATACAGGCAAGATGATCAGAAGTTCAAGGTCATCCTCGGCTATATAATGATTTCTAGGATAGCTTAGTATGAATAAGAACTTGTCTCAAAAATTTTTTGATTGAAAACATCAGTATGAACAATGAAATATACAAAAATACACACATACAAACTACAAACAGGGATGGTAAAGACCTAAATAAGTGAAGATCTATATCACAATCATGGATCAGAAGACTGGATGCTATTAAAACAGATCACACACATGATCTATAAATTCATGCAAGTTTAAACAATAATTTTGGCAAAATAACTCAAAAATTTCTAAATATAGTCAAGCAACTTAGAATAGTGAAATCAATTTTAAAAAGAAAAAAGTACATAAACTCAAAATACTACAAGTGTACACTAGTGAAGACAATGTATTATTGCCATTACGCTGGGCAGATAGATGGTGGAAAAGCTCATGTACACTCACTTGACTTCTAACAAAGGTTCCAAAGCAGATCAATGAAGAAAATAGGCAATTTTACCAAAGTGTTTAAACAATTGAATATGTATTCAGAATAATAAAGAAAAGCTTTAACTATAGTCCCACACCCTTACAAAAGTCACTTCAAAGTAGGTTAGACTCAGACGTGAAAACAAAAATTATAAACTACAAAGATGATGCCATAAGAAACTATCAACATTGCTTGCAGGGATAGATAAAGCTATTTTTAATAAAAAAAAAAAAAAAAAAAAAACCTACCAACATTGCCTACATGTATAAGTAAAGCTATTTTTAATTTAACAAAGAATAACCATACATTTCTTTAAACTGATTGGTTTTTAACTTCACCAAAATTAAAAGCTTCTGCTCAATCAGAGACGTATCCTGGAAAAAATATTGCAGAATAGACATATATAGCTCTACAGCTCCACCACCCTGCATGTGCCTGATGTTATCAGATATATGTAACTAAGCTTATATTTTTAAAAATGTGCAACTTAGTAGCAAAATATTTTGTAACAAGTAAAAGATTTGAAAACACTTCACAGAAAATCAATAAATTCAGTTTGGGATCTGATGGCACACATCTGTGATCTCAGTACTCAGCAAGCTGAGGAGGACCATAAATTGAAAATAGTCTGCTACAGAGTGAGACCCTGCTTCAAAATAAGTTTTATATGAATAAAACATGGGTATGCAGATATAATATATGAATACATACACATACAATGCATGCTATATAAATAAGTATATATATAATGTATACAGTTGATAGAAGTACTTAGGAACTTGCCATAGTGACTATTTCAAGCTGCAATCACCAGAGGAACAGTATCTTCAGAAAGGCCGCCTGCTCTGAAGCTCCTTATGTACCACAAACTATTTTCTCCAGAAAGATGGCCCTCACATAGAAAAGAGGACACATACAAGAAATGCTCTGACACTGCATGCTCCAGTAAAGAAGTGAACAAAGGAGATGTGTCAAGAGTGTAGGGGCCTAACTAGAAGACAACTAGTGTCCAAACTTGAGAAAATTTAGCATCCAAAAAAAAAAAAAACCCAAAACTGTCCAGGTGGCTCTCCTGTCCTATGTCCTTGATGTTACAGTATTAAACCCAATAAAGGAAAGGTCTCTCTTGGGTGTCGCTGTACCCCTTGCCTGCTTTTAATAGTGCACATTGAGGAAATATAAAGCAAAACTGATCACAATAGGTTGTCTATGTTTTTAAAAATATATAACTCTATTGTAGTAATATAATCAGTGAACAGATACATAGAATAATTACTGCAGAAAGACCTTTACTATCCTATGAACACTAATTCATACGTAATTAAAAAGAAAACTCACTTAGAGAACACTAAACTAATAAGCATATGATTTTTAAAATGGATAGACACATAGTATTTAATCATCTCCCTGTTTATGAACTTCAAAGGGAAATCAGTGTATTATCCAAGCCAAATTTATAAGAGTATTAGATAACCCTATAATGACACTCTGAAAGTGTCTGGATCAAGAAAAAAATTAAAAGACTGAATATGCACCCCTGTTGGTGGACATTTACAGATTAGGCTTAAATATCCATTACATCCAGGAAGGGCTACTGGATGGGATCCCAGAACAGGACATTTTTTTCTATCAACCACATACTGGAAAGATCGCCATTTGGACTCGGGATTAAGTGTATAGTGTCACTGGTAAATTTTCTACAGAGGATAACAGCACTGTGACAATATGAACTCTGTGAGTAGCAACTATATACTGAAATATTTAGAAGTAGTGTACTTGATATAACTGCACTGTGCATAGGAGCCCTATGCTTAGCAACTGGATATTCAAGATTTTAGGAAGTGCTGTTCTTTATTTTTCAAATATAATCAGACAAAGTCAACAGGTAAATGGAAAGGATAAAGAAAATGGGCCAAAATGTATTTGATGATCTGGCTACGGGACTTGGCAGGAACTGTTATTTCCTTTTTTTTTTGAGACAGGGTTTCTCTGTTTAGCCTTGACTATCCTGGACTAGCTTTGGCTGCCCTTGAACTCACAGTGACCCACTGGCCTCTGCCTCTCAAGTGCTGGGATTAAAGGCGTGCACCACCACCACCCGGCATTTTTAATATTCTTCAAAGTTTTGGTTTGGGGTTTTTGTTTGTTTGAGACAGGGTTTCTCTGTGTAGCCTTGGCTATCCTGGACTTGTTTTATAGACCAGGCTGGCCTCAGAGATACACCTGCCTCTGCCTCCCAGGGTGCTGGGATTAAAGGAGCGCACCACCTGGCCTTAAAAGTTTTTTTTAATTTTGAAATTATCTCAAAGTTATCAAAAATAACGTTTTGATATCATTTTTAATTAAAACACAAATGCAACAGATTAACATCCCATTCAGCTCACTAATTAAAAAACATGATATGTATATATACCTAACATTGATAAAATGCAAAATTAAGCAACCAATAAACTGATTTTAAATAATAGAGATAATCAGTAGGCTAATAGTAAATAGTTAATTTTATATAAAAATAGCATTTTACAAATAATTATTCTTTTAAAGGGATAACTATAGCTTTCTTTGGCTGGTCCTCTAGAAGATGTAATAGTGTCTCAAATACATATGTATATGCCCAGAAACTATAACATGGAATTTAGCCTGGTAATGTATTAATAAAAATTTAAGGACCTACAAAGACATATACTGTGGGTGGGGGGTTAACAATTCTTTTAGCAAATAATGTTGTCTCAAGGATGCTACAACATTTATTGCATGGAAAATAGAAAAGGAAAGGTTAAATAATTGATTTGTCTCATGGATCAATATCCAGTAACCGATTCTTGACAAAGGTAAACCTTCCTTTAATTGGCATGGAAAATTGGGTATCCTGAGGTATCTTACCAACACTATTGAGCTATAACCGTGAAATTACAGCCTAAATTGGGTAAGGATGTAGCTTCTTTGAACTACTTTCAGAATCTAGTCTAGTTCACATAATAAACTAGATTTGAAAGTACAAGTGCTCTGCTCTCCTTGTTGCCAGAAAAACAGTAGCATGACAACATAATGAAAGTAAGTACCATTGACATTACAGGGGAAAAATGGCTAACAGAAGTTCCTGTTGGTAGTCTTGAGAATGGTGACTTTGGTCAGCAGAAAGGGATGTGCTGATATTGACAAAGTTAAAAAAGAAGAAATTTGATCGATCTGATGAATACCATCAAGTCCCTCATCTGAACAAACTGTACCCCAAAGATATGCAATGACTTTTAGGGCAGCAAATACTCAAGTGCTTATTGCTCAAGCATGAGGATCCAATTCAGCCTGCAGAACCAATGTTGAAAAACAATAAAGCAAACAAGAGTGTGGTGGCACACACTTGTAATGGGGAGGCAAAGGCAGGTAGATTCTTGGAGATCATCAGCTAATCAGCCTAGCCTACTTGACAAGCTCCAGGGCCATGAGAGACCATGGCTCTAAAGACAAGCTCCTGAGGGACATACCCTCTGGTCTCAGCACACACTACGTAGGAACATGCATGTGCACACACACACACACCCATATGTATATGTATATGTATATGTACATGTAGAACACCATGGGCAAAAGGAAAAGTGTTTTAAAAATGGAAGCTTGGTTTACTCAAAAATTACTCATAAGCAATGTCATGGCTTAAGATGAGCAGGGAGCTCCAGGGATTCAGCTTTCTTGAGTTAGCAACCATAATAGAGTGGGCTTTTAAGTGATACAGATGCCTTTGTATCATCATCATGCTTCTAAGACCCCAAAATACTCACAGGTTCTCTAAGCTATACTTGGATTGACTCTCCTTAGGCTTTTAGATATCCTCTCTATCTGTAGCAAGCAGATAATTATGTCTCCTCAAGTAAAGTCATAACAGCCCCTTAAGTAAATACAAGAAAAACAGCCAACTCAACCTTTGTATATGATCAATCCAAAGCCGTACAGTTTACCTTGAACAGCTAGAGGTTATGGGTACCAACTTTATGAAGCACGAAGTTTGCAAATAACCTCACTTCCCACAACACCAAAAGAAGGTGGCTATTAATTTACAGCAGTACAGTATGTACCATAGCTATGTGGCCATATTACACCTTTACTTTTATCTCCATTGTGAATGGCACCATGTTTAGTCTGTATACTTAAGCTCTAATATATAGCCCTGGCTGTCTACAGACCAGACTGGCCTTGAACTCAAAGATATCCACCTGCCTCTCCCTCCCAAGTGCTAGGATCAAAGCCGTGTGCCACCACCACTAGGTGATAAATTTTAACTATTTAAATTTATATATTTTATAGTACTGAATGTCAATACTATCATCTACATATATTTATATATTTTTATTAATTTAAAAATATTTTATGCTGCAGGGCTCCTCTGGATTAAAAAAAAATTGTTAGGAATGTGCACACACAAATAACAATATGCCTATCAGTGGACCAAAGCAATTAAAATCCATGTTGTTCAATAGCCAAATGTATACTGTAACAGGACAGCAAAAACCTGAAGATCTTGGAATTTTCTCAAAATGGTCCCTCAAAACTGGAACCCAGACCAAACACATTTTAACAAATATGTGATATACACCCAAGCACAAAATCCATCGTATTCCTTTCAGAGAGATTGAGCTCATTAAATTAAGTCTCTCAAAATAATGTATGTTTATTCTAAAAGGAAAAATTTCTCATTCTTCACAATAGCATTTCATAAGAAAATAATTCAACTGTTTCAAGATTCAGTTATTTTACTTTATTACAATCCTTTTTTTCCAAAACTACTAAGTTGAATACAATTTAACTGTCAAAGCCAAAAAGCAAACACATGAACAATCCAATTATTTCTTAACATAATAAAAGGAAGCACTCAACAAAATAAACACCCTATATAATCCATGGGGGTGCGGGCTTTTAACGCAAATAACTCAAAGAGTCTCAGTTCTAGAAAGATCTGAAATTAAAATTTCTTTAAAAATGAAAATCGGGGCTGCTTGAGTATTTATGAAGCAGGAATAAAATACTGAAGAGAGGTGTCTTCATGAACCAAAACAAGATGAAGCAGAGTATTGCTCAAAATATTACACAAGGCCACTGTGGGGTTTATCTGCTGTCCGTCGAAAAACTGTAGGAGCTTCCTGTTATTTACCCGCACTTGCACCATGTTCTCCGGGTCTTTGCCTTGAGACAGACCCAGAACGGATTTGGGAGGAATTCCAAGATTTTTAAAATAGCTTTTAATAGTCACTGTATCAGTTTCTACGCTCAAGTTCATTTTGCCGTTTAGATTTGCTTCCACCAGCACACGATCTCCCACGTTTGCCATCTTCTCCACGATGTTCTTCAGGGTCTTCAAGGCTGGCAGATAAACACTCACATCAGAGGCCCGAACCCGGGGCGCGGTGCACGCTTTCCACCACCTCCGGGGAAGCACCCTCACAGGCAGATCGTGGACCATGGCGCGGGTGTGGCCGGGGCAGGACGCCAGCTCCACCGCCACAGTCAGGCAGGGGCGCTGCTTGTTGGTGAGCTGGAGCTTCAGGGATGAAGCGTTGCCTGCATTCCTCACCGCTCTGGCCAGATGCTCAGCCATGAGCTCTAGATAGATCTCATTGAACTCCTCCGAAACACCCTCCATGCAGAAGCGGTGGAAGGCTTCCTGCCTCACCTCACCCCACAGCTGGGCCTCCCCCAGCAGCCCAGTGGGGCAGAAGCACAGCCTGTCAGGGCACACGCGGAGGACACAGACCTTTGCCAGCCTTGCTACGGTGCCGCTGACCTGGATAAAGAGCTCTAGAAAACGCTTGCTGGAGATCCTAGCCCGAAACTTCATGGTTCTGTGAGAAGAACGCAGCCAGGGAAGACAGTTGGTTCACCTTTCCGGCGTGAAGTGCAGCCTGCTTACCCATCCGGCCTGGGGCACAGCCGGCTCACCTACCCAGGCTGGAGTGTACCCTGCCGCCCGCCCGTCCCTCCAACCCCAGCACTGCCTGCACTTGGGTTCCATATGCCTGTATGCCTTACTTCCACCTGAGGCAACCTAGGGCAGACGCTATGGGAGGGCACTAAGAGCCGTCTCTGGACCCATCCTCACCTTCCTGCCCTATTTCAATGTGTCACTGATTCTGGTCTGCTCATAAGAAAAACACTTTACATAGTGTGACCACAATTAAAAGAACCACTGAGATAACTAACCATTAAAACATTTGGGTACATACATAAAATATATACAGTCTTGTTCAATCCAGACATTGCTTGCAGATGTCACTACACGTGACTTACAAACAATGTGATATAGTAGACTTGCATTTTACAACCTGGTATTTGCACCTAAAATACATAGATAATGGGCATCATTCCATACTATTAAACTCTAACAAGTCTATATCATTTTCATGGCTGCTTGGTTTTTCATTATATTGATAAAATAATTATTCCACAAGAGGAATTCATATGATCCAATTTTTACCTGTTACTAGGACAAAAATGAACATCTGTTATACAAAATACTTTTACTTTTGTCAATATTTACTTGCATTAAATTTAAAGGGGAACTCTTGGTCATAGCACGTACATATAAAAATCTGTGTTACCAAATTGTCCCAGAGAAAAATCTATCAATATACCTTCCTATCAGCAGCATCGTATAATAATCTATTGTGATGTGATAGGTAGAATAAAATGGCTTCAACTTGCAATGTATATACGTGAATTTTACATTCATGACTTTTTATGGAGTTTGCTGCTTGACTTTTAAGATCTCTAGTAAGGCCAGGCTGGTGACACATGCCAATAATTCCAACACTGGGAGCCAAGGCAAGAAGAAAGGATCACAAGTTTAAGGAAAGCTAGGGTTACATTCCAAGGCCAGTCTAAGCTATATAGCAAGATTTTATTTCAAATAAATAAATGAGTAACAAAAGAATAAAATCTCTGTCCCTGTGAACATTGCTCAGATTAGTCTTTGGCTTCCATACTGTTTACGGTACTCTCTGCATGTGATAAAACAATGAATCTTCCTTTGTTAAATGTATTTGTCTTTCCTCTGTACCTCCTAGAGTCCTGATCATGTGAAATACAGAGTAGGCAGCTCAACCTTCTATTCCATTCTATTACAGCAGAATGTTTGCTCAGTTCCTGTCCTTTCAACTAGGAAGGGGTACCATAAGGTGTTGCAGAGACTGAGATCTGACTGGCTGCTGCTTCATCTTACTCCTGACCCAAAATAAGTCCTGAATCTCATCCCATTCTTAGCCCATAAACAGCAGTATCTCAGCTAGGAGGTCACAGCAATTAGTGGCTCTATGTCAACTTTCAGTTCTTCTTTGTCTTAGTTACTGCTCCATTGCTGTGAAGAGACAATATGACCAAGGCAACTCTTTTAAAAGGAAGCATTTATTGGGTGCTTGCTAACAGTTTGAGGGTTAGTTCATTTACTTCATGGTGAGAAGCAGACAGACATGGTGGTAAGGCAGTAGGCTAAGAGCTTTACATCCTTAATCCACAGGCAGCAGATAGAGGAACACTGGGCCTGGCAGGGGCTTTTTAAACCTCAAAGCCTACCAGCACTGACACACCCCACGCCAACTAGGCTATATCTCCTAATCCTTCCCAAACAGTTCATTAAGTAAAAATTAAGCATACGTACATGAGCCTATGGGGGCCACTCTCATTCAAACCATCACACTCTTCATAAGCTGCATTTGCCAATGGATACCCTCAGGAGTTCCTCTAACATGCCCATCTCTCTGATGATCAGATTGTTGGGGATCGGCTATTTCAAGTTCTCATATGCCACAGACACAAAGGAATATATTACAATCCTCTGTCTGCTTCTGTACTTATACAGTGTTCTATCCATTAAAAAACAGGGACTCAGTGATCACCATATAGGGGATGACTCCCAGACCTGCCATGTCTACCATGAGGCCCTTGTACTTTTGGTCCCTGAGGAGGGGGACTACAGAATATGGTACCTATCCTGTTTCTAGAACTGAGCTCACTGCAGATGTCAGTCTGAGATGGATATTCAGGTTAGCATCTACTATAGCTTGGACATAAAGTGTTCCACAAAAGTCAACAAGTTAAATGTTTCATTCCACAATGGTGCTACTGGGAGATGCAGTGAACCTTGAGAATGTGGGCCTAGCCCTCAGGCCATTGGGGTATGCTTTCAAAGAGAATGTGGGTCCTTGCCTCTGTTCTATTTCTCTCTACTCCCTGGAACATGAGAGCAGTGGTGTTGCTTCTCCATATACACCTGCAATAGCATGTTGCCTAAAATAAACCTGTCATCTTTATAATTGTCTCAGATATATCATTATAGTGACAGAAGCTAACCAACACAGATGAAAGGACAGGTTGATGGTATGAAAAGGACTTTTGGAATAGGATAGAACTTTAGGATGGACTATGGACTAGGATGGGATGATACAGAATGCTGGGGTGGAATGGGATGTAGGGATGCAATGGAATGAAATGTGGGACGGAACAGGATAAATAAGATGGGATGGCATGGAAAGTAAAGGGATGAGCTGCAGCACTGGAATGAAATTGAGTGACAGAATGAGATAGAAAGGACCAAGATGGAGTAGGATGGGATGTTGAGGTGGGAAGGCAGGAAGGGATGGGTGGGATAAGATAGATGAAATAATGGGATAGAATTACATAAGATGGAATGTCAGGATGACATGGGAAGCAACACTGTAATGGGACCAGATGTGATGGATGGGATACTGCAATCAAATGGGAGACAATTAGAGTAACTGTTCCCTAGAGTGACAAAGCCCCACCACACTCAGGCCGGAAGTCACATGCTGACCCAGACCATTTCTCTCACCGGACTTATTAATATTCCAGACCTCAGCATCAATCCCACCCTCTTTTAAAGGAAGGGGACCCAAAGGGCTCTCTATCTGTGTAGAGTAAAATAATCAATGTCTGAAGTAAAACGGTAAACCTCTAAGATCTTGTAGTAGCCTTTTAACTTACAATTTGAAATTTTAACAATTTTTGGCTTTTAAAGAATTCATGATGTACACTTAAAATATTCACGTCTTTTTAACATCTAACTGATTTTCTCAAAATGCTTCCACAACTTAATTGACATTACAATGCTGTAAGAAAATGTTACATAAGATACACAAGACATTATCAACATTTATAAAGCAGGGAGAGATACAGCTGTAACCGTGACCGCGTTTTGATTTCTTATTTACAGTTGGGTACTGTTGGGAGTAGACTGTTCCCTTGTGTGAAACAGAAACTCACTATATCCATTATGGCATCTTTAAACACAGATGTCACAGCCTTGGCCTAAGAAAGTTAAGTCTTCTTTTTCTGGTGTTGGGGTTTGTTGTTGTTTTGCTGGGTTTTTTGTTGTTGTTATTGTTTGGGGAGGGGTATTTGTTTTGTTTTGTTGTTTATTTTTTGTTTTTGTTTTTGTTTTGAGACAAGGTCTGGTTACATAGCCCAAGCTGGCCCAAGTTTGTAATCCCTCTAGCCTCTGCTTCTCCCATGCTAGGATTACAGGGCAGCCACATCTGAGCTTCATTTTTTTTTTTTTTTTTTTGAAAAGTCAACATCAATTAAGATGCAGTTCATATTATTCCATAAAATGAGTCCTGGGTTGCAAGCATGCCACTTCCTCAGCAGTAGGAATTAGGATGCCAGTCACTTACACCTCACATGGCACAAGAACAACAAACTAACAACAACAACAAACGGCAACAGGTAGAACCAAGTTTCTAGCCAGTATCTTTCTCTTACCATCAAAGAACTTGAAGCATTTGGTAAATCTTAACTTTTTAACATTTAAAATGCTTCTACTGGCAGCAAATTCCCTGGTAACCTAAGAAATAATGTCTTATTCACGTTTAAAGAGGTGGAAAAGACAGACATGAAAACTTGCAGGCCGAAGCCTCATAACAGCAGACAACCAAAAATTCCAGCACAATTTTTTCTCCCCTCCCAGCTATAAACCTGCAATTCCTAGAAACCACATCAAAAATCCCTTTTACAGTAAATGGATGTGTCCTAATTCCCTTGTACAACACTAGTTTTATCAAATCAGATTGTAAACCCATCCATGTCTCCAGCATCATCTCATAATCCCAATTAATAAAATAAAGGGGGAACAGATGTAATAGGTGTTTGAATGAGAATGGCCCCATCGGGTCATATTGGCCCCAATGGTGGAACTGTTTGGGAAGGATTAGGAGGTGTGGCCTTGTTGGATGCAATGTGCCACTGGGAGCGGGCTTTGAGGTTTCCAAAGGCCATGTCACTCCTAGTCAGTTTTCTCTACCTGATACCTGTGGATATGTGAGCCCGCAGCCTATGATATCCGTCTGCTGTCAATTCGGTGTTTTCTTTTCTGGGTTGTTTTGGTCATGGTGGCTCTTCACAGAAATAGAGAAGTAACTAAGACGATAGTGACAGAGGAGGGGACCGTGCCTTGAAAGCTGGCAAAACAAAATTTCGAAATCTTCCAAATTCCTAGATAGTCACCACTGAGACAAGAAAGTGGGACCCTTGCTTGACAAATCCATAGTCATGCTCTTGGTGTGAGCCTTACTTTCCCCGAGTGCCTCTATTCCTCTTAATGCTTGGAACTAATTAAGATAGGCATCAGAGTGTATAGTTAATAAAGTCCAACTCAGCTTCACAGCAGCTCTTTCTGAAACTCTGTTCTTGTAGCAAAGCAAAGCATTCTATTTCACCACAGCAGGAGAACCTAAAGGGTTAAGGAAGATCTTTAAGAGGCTGCAGGTGAGTGTGGAGCTGGGCCTCCATCCTGCCATGCCTGGCACCTCCACTAGGGAACTCCAGATTGGTGGGTTTGCTCTTTACCTACTTAAATGGTCCCTAAAGGAAAGCCTTATGCAGTGTTCCTTCCTGTAAGCTGTTCCCTGGACCCTCGGCTTCTCTCTAGATCATCGCTTCTCTCTAGGCTGTCACTGCTTTTGATCTGTCTGTAGTTTGAATGTACCTTTGTATAATTCTGGGTAATGCCTGTTCCTGTTACCCAAGCTTACTGGGTCTGGGGTGTGCTATCTAACACTAATGTTGAACAACTCTCAGTCAATGTTCCTTGTCTTCTCTTTCTAGAATTCCTATCATGCATATATGACGCTTTTTTCACAATTCTTGGATATCCTATTCCATATTCTGTGGTGATTTTCCTCTTTCCAGTATAGTTTATGTTTGTATTGAGATTTGAGGTTCATGGATGCTTTTCTCAGACAAAGTCAATCTATTGATGAGAGCATCAAAGGCATGCTCCATTTGTCAGTGTTTATCTCTACTACTTTTCCTAACTGTCCCATCTGTCTAGTTACATTACTTATTAAGACTATTTCCATTAAAGCCCTTGGTGTGTGTGTGTGTGTGTGTGTGTGTGTGTGTGTGTGTGTGTGTAGTGTTGTAAGCTGTTAATTCTCATACCCATCCCATACCTAAGTATGATTGTAATGTTTCTTTTTTCTCCAAATGGCTGCATGTGGTATGCTCATTAAGCCAACACTGAGCAGCCAGAGAAGAGACTGCTATGCTGACAGCTGTATCTGCCCATTTGTCTCAGTACAAATAGGGCAGCAGTCCGCCCTATGGAAAATATATGAAGGAGATAAATTGGGGATTTTCATAGTAAAAAACTTTTAAATCTAAAGATTGTTGTTGTTGTTGTTGTTGGAGCTATTTTTTAAAAACAGTGTATATCAATGGAATATATATGCACTAAATTAAAGGTGAAACCATAAGTATATGCACTGTTTTAAAATTCATATTTATGAAAGAAAGGTTAGAAAGAAATACCATACTTCTGCATGTATTTTTGTTGGTAAGTTCCATTTAAAGCAGTACCATCAAGTGAAGCTTTGGCCAACACAGCAAGTAAGCTGTAAATTACAGGGTTGTATGGTAATATTTTCAGCTATTCAAAAATTACAGATGAGGTACAGTGGTTTGAGTGAGAATGGCCTCTGCAGACCCATCTATTTGAATACTTGGTCCCCAGTTGGTGAACTATTTGGGAAGGACTGGTAAGTGCGACCTTGAAGAAGATGTGTTAATGGGGCTAAGCTTTGAGGTTTCAAAAGCCCACACCACCCCCAGTTTAGTGTGTGCTCTTCCTCCCGGCCTGTCTTCCTCCCTATCTCATGGCTGTGTCTGCTCCAGTGCTATGCCTGCCTGCTTGCCCACATGCTCCCAGCTCACCCTTTAAGCTATAATCATCAATAAACTCTTTCTTCTCTATGTTGCCTTGGTCATGGTGTTTTTTCATAACAAATGAAAAGCAAGTAAGAGTCGAGGAGTGGGAGACGGCTCGGCTTAGCATGAGGCCTGAGTCCTGATACTTAGACCCTTGTAAAAGGCAGGCCATGGTAGTGTCTTGTAACATGGCCTTGGAGTGGAAGCTGTCTCAGAAAGTAAAGGTGGAAACAAAAGAAAGGTGTGTGATGTCAACTCTAGGGCATACACACACACACACACACACACACACACACACACACACACACACACAGTAATAATGGAAAATGAAGTTCTTTTCCTATCTAGTAGAAAAGAGTCTAAGACCACAAACCCCTGGGATGAGGAGAAACAGAAACTTTTTAATAGTTTTTGAAACTGTTTTCAAACATAAAGTATGATATAATAAGACTTATAGGCTTACAAGAGGTCAATAATAATGAGGATTTTTGAAAATGTTAACAAGGTTTCACTTACTACAGGTCATTAATAATGAAATGTTCTCCATAAAGGCTTTATACTTTAAAAATGTATGTGTAATTTTCAAGTATTTTGGCCAAGATGTTTCTACTCTGCATTTGCCTTTCCAGTATTACATGGGAGAGAATGCACCTTTAATAATTCTAGGCTGGAAATGTGGCTCAGTAGTAGAGTATTTGTCTACCAGAGGCAAAGCCCTGGTTTTAATCTCCAGCACAGCAAGAAATAAAAAATCATCACAGAAGTTACCATAATTTTTTAGTTACCATGAACATTAATGACTGTTCTGGGCATGTTCCTAGATTACTGCTTCAGACTGCAGTGTTTAATAAGCTTGTTTTTTATAGTCTTACTTGATGTCTGTCAGACTCTTACTGATTATTAAAACCAGGGTACCAGTCAACTACTTCCAAATCTCTAAACTTCTGCACTCCCTGCCTGATGGCCATTCTCTCCAGTCCAGGATGGGAGCTCTGATGATGTTTATGATGCTCAAATGTCTCTTAGGCCTCTCTCAGGTCAGAAGACCCAGAGTACCTTGTGCTTCTCATCCCAGACCAGAGCCCTCTACTTTAGCAATAATCAAAGTGTGGGCAGGATCAATCTTTGTAGTAAAGACTGCTTTGTGTATGGCATGATGTTGGGCAGCATAGTTGGTCTCTATGCTTTATGCCAGTAGCTCAGCAGCATGGACTGTGCAAGAGGGGAGAAATCAAGCTGAACACAGAAGCAAGCAGCATGCCCGCATTCACTTCTCTCTGCTCTTGGCTATAGTTGTAATGCAACTATATGCTTTAAGTCCCTGCTGCCTTGACTTCCCCACAATAAGACTTAAAAAGAACAGTGAACTAAAATAAACCTTTCTCCTCTAAGTTGTTTTCTGTCAGAGTATTTTGTCACAGCAACAAAAACGACACTAAATCACAGCTGAAGACCAAACATCCAGACACAGACCATCAGAGTCACAGCATAGCACTGCCACTCAAATTCCAACCTTATGGTAACGTCATGATCTTTCTGAAATTACATCTTCTTTATGTTTTCTTTGGTCGCAGAAGGAACCTACCCCTGATCATCCTACAGGCCCAGACTCTAAGCTCCATAGAGAGTACCTTCAGATCCCTGTCTAAAAAGGAACAAGGAGACAATGGGAAAGCGCTACTGCTGTGATGACATCTACTCTATATCAGTTTTAGCCACTAGGCTCTTGACAGAGAGACATGATGCCCAAAAGTATTGCTTGTGACTTACTTAATTAAACAGGAAGTTGAATACTTCGCATGATCCAAAAAGGGCAAACTAAGAACTAGCAGAATCTACATTTAATTAAGTTTTATACTGCTATTGGAGAGCCTAAAAGAACTAACAAATTCTAAATAAGAAATTAAGCCAAAAATGTTAAATTAGTCATAATTCACATACAATTGTTCCTGGGAAATCAAGGTTCACACGTTAACTTCTTAGACGCATTAATGATAGAATTTAGAACAGACTTGGAAGAAAGCCCAAAGCCAGTTTTATTAAGAGTTTGAGAGACAGAAAATAACAGGTCCAGGAGGCTGAAAATCTCAGCAGGTGTCAGTAGGAGGAGGAGGGAGAAAAGGAAGAAAGTCACGCCTTACGAAAGCAGGCAGCTTGGGTAATGGAGAACAGCAAGCAGCTATGGCAGGGGGAGTGTGGCGGCTGAGGAGAAAATGAGAAAGTACAGAGTGTACAGGAAGCGTGCCCAAGCTTTGGCAAATACCCAAAAGGAATCAAAACTAAAGAAAACAAAAAGACCCAAAGAAGAAAAGGTTAAAGGTAACACTTTTCTGAGCAAACAAAAATATTCAACAGGCATCTATGCTAGATGATGGAAGCTATGCAAATGATCGCAAAAAGGAAAAGTCTCTTGGAAGGATAAATAAAGTATCCCATTGAAGGGGGTAATTATTCCTACCTCCTTGGCTTGGGTTCGGGTGGTCTCTTGACCAGGTGACGGACAGACCCAGCTCTCAAGGGAAGAGACAATAGTATGCAATATTCTAATCTTTGGAGATCAGAATGTCAAATTCCCATTCCAGGGTAAGATAGATGCCATTCTTTTGACCAGGAGGAAACAGCTTCCCTTTAAAGGACCTCAACAGAGCCCATATATCCGCAATGGCCCCCAAGGCTACTTTAACACAACTAGCTAAGTTTGAACCATTAAAACTAACTAAATGGATCCATACATCAAACCTATGAGTTGCCCTGCTGCCAGATACACAAGAAAAAAACAAAAATTGAATCTTTCAGGTGTGTTTTATGGAGGGAGACAGAAACCTGAAAAGACAGTGCATTAACATCCTATGGCTCTTCACCTCATCTTTAGTCACAGTTTAAACAAAAAGGGGAAACAAAGGCAGCCAATCATTTTGGGTTTAGTTTTGTCCCTCTGGTCAGGTGCTTAGACTTACCCCTAAGATCTGTGGTGTTGGTACGTTACTCTGAATCTCCTCTGTGTAGCAGAAAGACTTCTCAGTGCCAAGGACATTTCATGCCTCCCAAACCAATCCTCTGGATAACACTTCAATCTAAGATCAGTTCAGAGCAAGCAAAACCTTTAGCAATGTGTGCTCCTTCCTGTAGAATGAAGGGCAAACACCGTACAGAGCAGACTGCACAGTGGTCCCAATACTGTGCTCCAACAAAGCCAGCTTTTACTGCTGTGACAGTTGTGGGACAACAGTTCAAAATAAGTAATCAAGATTTCTATGTGATCACTCCATTTCCCTCCATAACTTTGTAAAAGCAACTTCTTACAGCATTTGCTTAGCCTTGGAAGTAGCTTATTACATCCTCTTAGGCAACGGCCATGTGAGCAAAAGTTCTTGGCTAGAACTGAACCTTCCATGGAGCCTCCTGCGAGGTCTAGTGGCTGATGGGAAGCTCAGCACTGGGGGACAGGCTGGAATGCGAAGGCCCAGAGCATAGTCATGTTACATTCAGCCGCCACAGTAGCCAGTCCTTGCAGACTTAACATCCTTGTACCTAACAAGTAAAACTTTAGGAATCTATTAACACAATAGACCACACACTTCTACCAACCAGGAGGCAAATGTCTTCAGCTACAGTCTGAGGCCTGCAACAGATTCCCTGCTGACTCAAGCCTCGTACCTAAAGTTCCCACCAGTGATTGAGAGGATGTCTTGATGTATGATCTATGGACTTTGCTCTGTCACTATAAACTTCCTCAAACTCTTAACACACTGAGGCATGCAACCTGTGCTCCCAGGCCAGCGTCACTCATGTGGCTCCAGAATAATCTGACTCTTAATGTCTTTGAGGTGAGAGTTGTTTTGTTTTGATAACAACTAGAATTTAGGTCATGTTTCCCTGGAAGAGTTCACAAAATACTTTTTAAAAAAATCACCTTGCATAATATTTAAACTTCTTAAAGCACCTGGCCCAAAGAGAAAAGAAAATCCACAAAACAAAACTTCCGGTGTGACTGGGAGCAGCAGTGGCTGTGAGGCCACCTGAGCTCACACTCCCCCAGGCTAAGGCACACCTTGTTGGTCCCTATACCTCCATTCTCTCTACATGCTGCTAAACCCTAAAGCTGCTGTTCAAAGTCTTCCCAGCATGATGGGGTCTGGAGAGATGGAGCCCCTGAACCATCTCTCCTCATCAGTTCATAACCACCCTTAACTCCAGTTCCAGGGGATTTGATGCCCTTGTCTGACCTCATGTGCACCACCATACACATGCAGGCAAAACACCTGTAAAAAATAAAATAAAATTATATATATATATATATATATATATATATATATATATATATAAATTAAAGTCCTCCTTGTATGAGAATTATGTTTTCTTTTCAGCGATTCATGGCAGTTAAACAGAAGGCTATGGACAGAAAACATCACAACTGAGAACACACCTTTGATATGCAAACAAAGCAATCTGGAGTCCAAGTCGCCTTTAATTCAGCAGCCCATAGTCAGGACACTAGAACCTCCCTGAAGATCCTGGGTAACAAACACAACTTCCCTGAAGCATCCTGGGTAACAGACAACAAGACCACCACGAGGCAGAGGCACACAAGAATAGTGCAAACTACGAAATCCCAAGCTTGCTAATGTGACCTGCCCTTGCTTGCGCCATTCTCTCTGTTAAAGGCTTTGGCCTGGGCTTCCCCTGGCTCCTTCTGCCTGCTGATTTACCCAAGTGCTTCCTGGGTGGACTGGACTGGCATAGCCCTGCCTCCTCTCAGGAATCACTAGCAATCAACTACCTTTGCAATAATTACCCTCTCCTGTTCCACTGGTCTCATAATATGTGCACAATAAGACCTCCACTGAAAAGTCTCTTACAGCAGACTATACTGAGTGACTCAGAGATACAAGCCTGTGACCCAGCACACTAGAAGCCAGCTGGGCTACAGAAGAGGGCCAGGAATGAGGAGAGGGAAACAGGAGAACAAAGAGAGGAGCAGGGATGGTGGAGTGTTCTATTTGCATGTATGAATGTGCCAAAATGAAGCAGGTTATCCTATATATGATTTGCCTGTGATCACATTTGTCTACGGTCACTTACATTTATAAAATGAATTTTCCATTAAATTTTTGAATAAATGTATTTCATTTAATAAATGAACATTTAAAATGTTCCCATCCATACTTTCCCTGAACCACAGAGGGTCTCAAAGTCAGAGGAAATGAGGGAAAGGGACAAAAAGCCAGCAATTATGAAATTCCCATAAAGAAACATGCTGTATTCTGAAGATTTTACAAGGCTCACCGGTAAGAACTTCCTGGTTCTTGTGAACTGAACTGTTACAAATTCAAGGCAAAATTATAATACCTATCCTTAGTCCATTTAATAGCCATTCACTGTCTCCCTTCTAGATCTAACCTAACACCTTTGTCATCAGTAGGTAAAACGTTAGTAGAGACCTAGGTCCAAGCAACAAAAAGCTAGGAGAGGGTGGAGACAGGGAGTGCAGAGACTGCCATGTGAAAAGAAGGCACAGCAAAGGGGTACTGGAAGCCTGGGCTGTGGGCTCCATGTAGGAACAGCAGAAAACTGCACAGTATATAATAAATAAATCAAAAAAGGTCATAAGGGCCCCTGCCTCTTCCTCTGCTGGAGCTAGACCACCCAGGTGCGGGCCTGACATGCAACTCCAAGCTCACCTGTCTCTCTCTCCTAAACTATCTCCTTCCCATAACTATTCATGAGTTTCCGCATAACTCCTTAAGAGGCATAAATAAGAGCCTGCAGAAATCAGACAGCTCCTGAGACCCTACCACACAGTCGCCCCTGCTTTACTCCCACCCCTACCTGCCAGCCCCACCACTACATTTAGTCTATGCCTTCCTTCATGGTTTTGTTCTGTGACTGTATAAAGTTCACATGACAAGCCAGGCAATGGTGGTGCACGCCTTTAATCCCAGCACTCTTGGGAGGCAGAGACAGGTAGATCTCTGAATTCTAGGCCAGCCTGGTCTACAGAGTGAGTTCCAGGTCTGCCAAGGCACACAGAGAAACCCCGTCTCAAACCCCACCCTACACCACCCCCCCAAAAAATTGGCATGACAATGTCAATGCTGGAACATGTCATTCCTTGGCCATGGTCATTCATATTTGGCTTAGAATAAACTCTCTCTTAATCCCTTTGAGGTGACAGCTGTGTTATTTGGAAGATATATTTTAAAACTCTTCACTGAGTAGTGACAGTAGAAGATCCAGAATATCTGATTCCTGATTTCTCCAAAGTCCTGCCTGTGTCCTAAGAGAAATGGGTGAGTGGGACACAGCAGATGAGAGACCTCGACTCCTTAATTAGTAGGTTGAAGTCTTCATGCCTACTACAGAGTTGGCACCTGAGGTATATTTCCACGAATAACAGTAGCTCTAGGTTTTATTTAAAATTCTTTTCCAGCTAGAGGGCAGAGCTCAGTGACAGGCCTTCTAGAAAATGAAGATATTCTAAAGAGACACTTGGGTCTCTCAATCTGACTATCAAACTATAAAAACAAGGAACTCCAAAGAAATGGGGAATCTCATGCTGAGAGAAAGAAAAGGCATCAGCCAGAGAGGGAGTTAGTTTCCAGAGAGATTTCCCTCAGTCTAACAAGATGAGAGGGAAGCACAGACAGTGACAGTGGGTGGAACCACACCTTGACAGGGACGATCCAGATGAGCGCATCCTTGAATACTAACTTCAACTCAGAAATACTTCAATTGCAGTGTGCATCATAATTTTCCTGATTACATTAAGTTTCTAGAGAGTTAAAAAGCCATGGTGTATATGTGTCTGCACTTGCATATGTAGATCAGAGGATAACTCTGTGGAGTCCCTTTTCCCTTCTACTTTTATGTAGGTTAGGTTCTGGGGCTTGTACTCTATTGTCAGGCCTGCATGCTAAGTGCCTTTTTCCACTGAGCCCTTTTGCCAATGCTAAACCAATAAATCTTTGCATAAGAACAATCACCAAAAACTACCATAGAGGCTGAGTTTGCTAATTACATCCTATGCTGGCGATCCATCAACCCGTTGTGGTCTCTGCTCTTGATCATCAAAACAGAAACACGCCACAGGGAAAATGAGATGGATTCCACTTAGCTGGCAAGATCTGAGCTGAGCATCCTTTCCTAGGACATAAAGGTACAAATACTGACATTTTACTGTTTCTATAGAGAATTATCTAAAGAACCAAAGATTCAAATTTGTAGGTCTAAAACTTTTTCTTAATTATTTTACTGAAATGAATCCTTCACCAATCTTGATAACAAAAAACAATTTGTTTCACTCCAACCTGGTGACACAAGCAGCTACTCAAGAGGCTGAAGCAGGAGGGTCCCTTAGGGTCTCACCGGCTACAGAGAGACTTCCAGACTACCCTGAGCAACTTACTATGGCCCAGTCTCAAAACAAAAAGTAAAAAGAGGGCCAGGACACAGCTCTGCAGGAGCCCACCTGCTCAGCACAGCAGAGACCCTAGTGATTGCACCAGGATCACAAAAGAAGGAAAACTATAGTTTGTTTGTTTTCAATTTAAAACATGGATACATGAAAGAGGAAGAGATGCTGCTGACACTATATAAAATGCAAACAAACTTTCAGTTCTAAATCATGAAAAATCCAAATAAAAGTAGTAAGTTCCTTAGGTTCAGAAAGGAACTGTCTTCCACGGAAATGGGCCTGAAATGCTGTCTGCCACGCTGCCAAGTTTCACACTCAGCAGGCACCTCATCTATGTCCCTTAGCCAGCCTGCTCTGAGGACAGCTCCAGGGGTCCCTTTCCTGGACAGTTCATTCCTCAAGGAGCAATCTAGAAACAGCTAAATAAGAAACAGTGGGGCTCAGTCAAGCAGGGACCTCCTTTTAGAGTTCCCTATCTGCAACCAATAAGCACAAGGAAGATTTTTAAGAGGCACCTGTACAGCTAACTGCTGCTGTGGGTGGTGGGCAACTAACAGACAACACACCCACCGCACTTCAGTCATCTGTAAGACTGAGACCATCATGTTCCCAAAACACAAGTTCCATTTTGGTTATCACTGTTTGACTTAGCCATCATTTGTAGGTATTTTCTTTTTCTTTCTACATAAAGACAATGTTTACTTCTTAGCTAAATGTCACAGGTCATCACTAATACTATTCATTTACTTTACCATAATTAACAGTCACGTTATCAGAAAGTTCAAAACAAGTAAACTCAAACAAACAGAAAGGACAATGGTGGGGCCTATCAGATGGCTCATCAGGTAAGGGTACTTGCAGCCAAGTCTGACACCCAGAGTTCGATCCCTGGATCCCATACAATGGAAGAAGATGACTACATGAGGTCATCCCCTTGAACAATCTGCCCTACACTTGTTCATTTCTCCTGTGAGGTATGACCATGGAGTTTTCTCAGCAACATGCTATGATGCTCATACAAATTCCTATTCCTCCTCCCAGCCAGACCCCCAGGGAAGAGTGGCTGGACTGTGCAACTTCAAGAACACATAGCACTCCGAGTGGCTTATATAAGCTGCTCAGTCACAGCAGCAGGGGCCTCCTGCAGTGGAAGGAGAGAACAGACTCCCCTCCAAATTGTCCTCTGATCCCTAAATATGGTCTGTGGCACGTGAGCGCCCCCCCCCCGACATACATGTAAAAGCGAAACACACATTTTGAAAATAAAATTGATTAGTGGTAGTTACCAGAGTGAAGAACGTAAAAGAGCTGACGATGAGTCTGGGGATTTCATCTGTGGTAAACAAATTATTCTGGAGTCTGTGGTGACAGCCATCCAATTTTGAGTACAAACTAGCTGTGCTTCATAATTCTTACATTAGAGTTACATCATTAGCACCATAAATACGCAAGTCCAAGAAGGCAGAATGCCAGAGGAAATATCAAGATGGTAGTATTAAAAAAAAAAAGTTTTAAAGTGTCCAACACTACTGCCACATACTTGAAGTCTTCAGATGTAGACTTGGAGGCTAAGGAGAGCCATGTCCCCAATGAAGAGACACAGGAAGAAGGGCAGGTTTCCCCCTCACAGATGCCAAGTGAGCCCACATGCTACAACTCAGGACTAAAGGCAGGTGGGATGGGGTGCCATTGGCCTAGACTTCCTTGTCCTCACTGTCCACAAAACAATCCCAGCCCAGCAAGACTGCCAGGAAGACAGGAAAGAAAAACTAAACAATGCACAAATCCCAAGGAATGTTAAAAGTCCACAGCTATTTATTCAAATAACAATGCACTCAAGCACCTCAACAAAAAATGTTCGGAAATAAAACCAAAGAAACATTCCTGAGACAGTGATAATCCAAGCATAAGGGGAAGAGACTGTCCCAGTGTACAGGACGATACAAAAACAAAGTTTCATCTGTCTCTACTTGTCAGGCATTCAAGAAGAAATAATGTAATATTCCCTGCTGACAAAACAACAGTAAACAGGCATGCCAAAATCCATGGCGTCTCCACAGAAGGTCAAGGAATCAACCATCAGCTTAAATTGGTTTATGTTTTTAAAATGGTCAAACATGGCAGATGTCAGTTAACTCCCAGATCCTTTTACTTAACCACAGTTGGATTAATTCGATCCGAATTTTAAATAATAGCTTTCCCAATTTCTAAAAATACACCGACATTGTTGCTATCTTACAATTTCTGCTTTATTTGTCTAGCTCCATCTCAAAAGAAATTTCTTCAAGGCCATATATCCTGACATAGTGAAAGGAAATAATCACAGCACTCAGCGGTGCCATTAACATTTCTGAGCCACAGGGGATTAAACAGGCAGATGCTGAGGAAAGTGCCTGTCTGAGAGGCCAGGGCAGTTCAGCCTGCACTGCAGCTGTGAGAGACTGGAGCTGCTAGCAGTGCAGTCAAGCTTAGGGGAAACCATGAGCACAATTCCGGCATCCGAAATAAATTAAAGTAAACAGTATTGCTCTCTCTCATCCACCCTGTTAGCAGCCTCTCCGCAGAGCCGGAGACCACACACTCGGACCACACAGCGCCAGTCCGGCTCACTCGCACGCAACATCTATAAGCTGTCACTCTGCAGATGGGGGGAGCAAAAGAAGGGGGGCTAGAGGGGGCAGCTAGAGGGAAGAAGGGAGGGGAGGAGAGCAGGAAAGGAGATGGAAGAGGTCCCTGCACAGACAGCTGGAGAGTGGTGGCTTTGGGGGAGACGGGGAGGGTAGAATCTATAACCCTCCTTGAAAAAACAATCTGGCCATGGCCCTGTGCAGTCTTGACCTGGACTCCCCGAAACCAATTTAGCAGCTGATGAAGGATTAACAAAGCATCCATTTAACATCAATTAACCTCCTATCCATCACAGGTCAAAACAGAAAATCACTACTATAAAAGTATCTCATTAAAATAAAGCCAAAAGGCCATCTTTTCTTATAATAACTGCATTTTCTTTATGGATTTATATTAGGCTATACATTCTCTCTTCTCACCGTTAATGACATACATTAAAGAGTTTTTGCCACAGAGATCAACAAGGAATTAAGGAGGTGTTATATGCCTGTGTGCATGTGTGCATGCATACAAATGTGGGGATCAGAGGTCAGTCAGGTATCATCTCCTATTGCTCTCCAGCCTTCCAGTCTCTCCAGCACTGCAGGTGGAGCTCCCCATTCTGCCAGGCTGGGGGCTAACTCCAGGGATCTGCCTGTCTCCAGCCCTCAGTCCTGGAATAAGAGATGCCAGGGTGCTGGAGACCCAAACTCAGGTCCTCACGTAAACACAGCAAGCACCTGACTCACTAAGCCAGCTTCCCAGCCTTGAAGTCAGAAAGTTAATTTCACAATTTTCCCTTATTGTACTGAGTCATAAATTTAAATTTTCCAAAATATTTATTAGTAGAAAAAAAAATCAAAGTAAATTGCTATTGCCTTTTATAGAATATTGGGTTAAAAGTACATTTTAAAATTAACTGGTAAAAATAATATTAGGGAAAAGTCAGAGAGTGAAATTATAGCCAAGAAGGAGTTCTAGGATTGAATAAATAAATAAACATTAAATAAATAATGCTCAGTGAGTAATGTTTTTCTCGGGCCTCAGTGCAAAACCATAGCTAACAAACACAAACCTGAAAGAAGCCAGAGAATCCAAACTATTCTGCAGCAGGGCCTGCTCAGAGACGCAGGTCTCGGCCGGGCGGCAGAAAAGCAAGCTGAGTGGGTAAAGCTTCCTGCCTGGCCTGCCCCACCATGTCTTTAAAAGTCCATTCTTTCTTTACCACCACAAATGAAATGTAACTGAAATATGTTATCTTTGATTATTAATGAAAATACGAAGGTTTACATTTTAGTCTGTTGGGAGGAAAAATATAGTAATTGAAGTTGACAATAAATGAATGGCACATAACATCTATTTATTTTTCAATTTTATCTCATGTCTCTTTGTTTATGGTTGAGGAAAAAAATTACTCCTCATAGTGCACTTGGACAAATGGGATTAGAGGAAGAGAAGGCATTTGGAGGCCATCAGGAAGAATACTAACCAGACCGAGAAAGCACACAAAGCCTGACAACAGGCCTCCGATGCTCCTGCACAATTTATCTACTATATTACCTCCTGGATTGTGCAGCTAGCCTCATAAAACAAGGATGGACTCACCAAGAAGAGCTGCTTTGAGTCCCCACCCCCCCATGCCCTCCCCCTCCCCCACCCCACTCCCCAGAACTAGCATCACAGCAGACCCCATCTTCCCATAGCGCACAGCCCAAGGCTGGAGTCTAAAGCTGGCTGGTCCTCAACCCACTGCACACTGACAAACTGTCAGTGCTGAGGTCACACTACTGACGGATAGGAAAAAGGCAGGGTGGCTTCGCATGAAAACAGCATCACTCACTCAAAAACATTCTGCGAATTGTATCCTGTATACACAACAATCCCTTCGTAGATCCACATGGAACAACAAAAATTCTTGGTGTATCAGAAATTGTACTTTTCAAGGAAAAAAAGTTCAGATGTCACTCCTAAAAGACAAACCATCTACAAAAGACTGAAAAGGTCACTAGCAAATAAAACCATTGATTAGGCCACTGAGACAATTTAGGCTAAAAAGAAAAAGATCACCTGGAATCTCAACAGGTTGGCCCCCAATACCTAGAACAGGAAGGGTGCTAAAGGTTTAAGTAGGTCTGTGAAAAGATTTATCAAATCAAAGCACTCATTAAGGGCTCGCTGTGTCCCCAGGTGTCACAGTGGACAGGAGTAACATCAGAAGGCCAAGACTGACCACTGCCTTCAGAAGAGTCATCAACATTTATTTTTTTTAAATATGACCGGGAAGGAAAGAAGTATAGAAAAAAATTAAATAACAGCAGAGACAGGCGGATCGCTGTGAGTTCGAGGCCAGCCTGGTCTACAAAGCAAGTCCAGGACAGCCAAGGCTACACAGAGAAACCCTGTCTCACAAAACCAAAAAAGATTCTGCGATCAAGAGAGGGTTGTATTCCTGCAGGTGCCTTTCTTGCTGCTGCCTCTGAGCTACACACACAAAAAAAAGAGCTGTTAGGGTTAGCAAGACAAGCATGACCGTCAGAGGCAGAAGCAGATGAGCTCCCCGGCCAGGTACAGAGAGACATGCATCTCTATTCCAAACTGGAGAAGAAACTGTCTTGTTACAAGGACTACAGGATTCTGTTCAGGTCTGTTTTTTTCTAGAGCAGGTGGCAAGATGAGTACATGTGAATGGAGGAACAATTTGAAAAGGATGAAAATGCTCCAACAGACTTTGCATAGGTCGGGAAGTGGGTGATAATCTAGAAGACCCCTTGATGGGCCCTTTGAAAGACACTACTGTTGGGAATAAGCAAGAGAAACTTGCTATAAGTGCTACCACTTAGTTTGCAGCCCCCACTTAATCACAGGGAGAAACTAAGTTCAAGGTCCCAGGCCCCAGGGGAGCTGGGGACTTCCCAACAGCGAAACAGCTTCTGTTGTAAGGAGACAGTTGTCTGAGTCCAGCCTTCTCAGGGACAACTTGTAAGGAGACAGTTGTCTGAGTGCAGTCATTTCAAGGACAACTTCTCCATCTTGCTGGCAGGGTCACTCCAGTTCATGTTCCCAGGCCCAGGAGCCTACTCCTATCCTGATTGATGGAAACTCCCTTGCTCAACCCCTTATGTCAAACTGTGACTGGACAGTGCTACAACCCACCCGGCTCCCCCTCGCTTTATGGTTGCATTCTTTAAATATGCTGTACAAAGTCCGTTCAGGGTCCCAGTTCAGTTCCTGAGTCTGCTCCAGGGCTTTGATCGATGATGGATCGGATTGGTAGCGGCTTGATTTCAATAAGTCTTTGTTACTGGCACTGATCTGGTGTTTGAGTTGTGATGGATTTAAGAGGACACCCCCCCCCCGAACTATTCCTTGCCTCCTACCCTCAACAGCATCTACTTCCTCCCTCTGTATCTTCCAGCTTTTCGCTTCTCTTTGAGCCTTACCATCTTTTAGATAGCCACAGTTCCCAAATAGTTCCTTCATTCAAGTCTCATTTGAACCATCTGGCATGGATTCTGTTCCCTGCAGAGCCCCTAACTTACACACACATACATCTTGTCACTCACATGGGGCTTCCATTATGATGAAACCACAGGCAAATAACTCAGGCTATTTGTCTGGCTTTCTCGCGCAGTAAAATGATAATATAATGAGTGCAATCATGTAACTTCCAAAGTCACAGAACTTAAAACTGAAAATGACCTTTAGAAAGCAAGAGAGAGAGAGAGCGCAAGCCATTAAAGCTTCCAGAGGAACCATTAGCAGCACAAGGGAGCGCCTTCAACATTGTATATAATTCTGAGTACTTCTTAGATCCACCCTGGGCAGCCGGTTTGATTATCAATTAAAATCTAGGCTCCTTAGGTCCAGAAGAACAAATTATACTCTAAAAACACAAACAAAATGAATGTTCCACCTCAGTTCTAAATACCACCAACACTATTGAGTTTAAGAATGTTCAGGAAGCTTTTTCAATGACCAAATGTAACTGCGAGGAGATGGATGTCTTACAAGTCTGTTCCAAACGCCATGCCTGACCAAAGGCACTCAGTAACCCAGAGAGCACTTGCCCATGCTTGCTCACTGGCCACTCAGAGGCAGCCCAAATGACGCTCATGCTCACAGGCCTTCCCTGTCTTTGGGGGCTCCTCAGAGGCCCCCACTCTATCCCATCAGACCCTTTCTTCTCCAAACACCCATTACTACAGTTTGGTAGCTATTTTTTCAGAGAACAAAAATACCCCTTCTGAATCCAGGCTGCTGTTTTGAATACCTATGTCATATGCTAAAATTGGGTGATGCAGGGATGACCAGAACCCCTCCTCATATGGGTTGAGTTTTCTGGATAATTGCAGCCCCTAATGCTCAGAAATAAGACATGTGTTAAGTGATAACCTGACTCATGGGTGTGGAAACTGTTAATGTCCAAAGATTGAGATAATTTAGTTGGAGATGTTTCTTGTTGTTCTTGTTTGTTTTGTTTACCGAAGTTCTATTTGTTTTTGCTTTGAGACAGAGTACCATTTGTAGCTCAGGCTGCTCTCTTCCTCAGCATCCTCCTGCATTAGCCTCCCCAGGGCTGGGAATACAGAGGTCCACCACTACACATGGCGGAGTTATTATATAGTCTCTGAATATACACAAAAGGGAAACTAAGGCCCAGAGACGCTGAGTAATGAGCTGTTATCATGCAGCTGGCTGGTGGGAGCACATGGAGAAGTGAATGGTTGCTTTAACTCCTCCACCAAAATAATTTTGACTCTAATTTCCAAATTGAGACCAAAAAGGCCTATGTGCATATTCACAGCTTCAAACTTCCCAATGTCACAATAATTATTTCACATTTGCCTGTTTGAACCAATAGCAATCACCCTCTAATCAACATAAACACACTGTGAAGTGATTCCAGCCGTACCATTGCAGCTCCACAGGCAGGCGGGGGGGGGCACACATACACTTCCCAGATTTTATCACTCTACACTTCCTCGCACCACTTAGTAATCAATGGTATTTCCCACTCCAATTGATCTCAAAATTGCCTAAAACCCACCCACGAGATGAATATTTAAAAACACGCTATGTGTACTATACAATAATCACTATTAGGAACATGGCCTTGAAGAAGGTGAGTAAAGAAAAGCCAGGCATACTGGTGTGTCCCCCAGCCCCAGGGCAACTGTGGCATGAGGATTACTTGCACCAAGGAGTTCAAGATCAACCTGAGCACAGAGAGACCATCTCAAGAGGGGTAAATAAATAAGAGTAAACCAGAAAATATGTGAAAGGGTAACTGAGAAAGAAGTTTACAGCTCGCAGTTCCCATGTGGCCAGATCCTGCTGATGCTACACGCTTAGAGATGATATTCAATACAAAGTCCTTTACCAGAATGCAGAGTCTTAAACTGTGGGTGGCAATCCTGTAGGTTATATAGGGTCATGTAACTGAATGCAGAGGGAGCAATAAGGAAAAAAGAAAAGGAAAAAAAACGGAAGTTTTCGGGAACACACAGGATCAAAAATGAATTCAAAAATCAACCCCAGAGTGAATTCAAGGTGTCGCCAGCCGTGCTCAGCCCAGCCTCATCATCACAGCCGTGGTTCTGAAAGTCTCTCCCTGAGTGAGTTAGCTCATGCTGTTAGTTAATTAGTTAGTTAGCTAGTTAGTTCATACTGACATGCCATGAACTAACCTAGAGTGTCAAACTCAAACACTTCAATGCAAAGTCAAATTACTGTATGTTATAAATAGCCGTGCGTTCACTGTATGTTACTATAAAGATACAAAACATCCCCTATAGCCTCAAAGTCTCTGAAGCCTGGTTTGGGTAGTTTTGAAAGCTTTGGGATGTGAAAGAGAGTCACTAGGGGTGGGAACTTGAGGTTTTAGAAAGCCAGCCCCACATCCTGACTTCTGTCTGCTTCCTGTGCCACCAAGAGGTGAGGAGTCCCAGGGCCACCATGGAGCCCTGTCACCATGGTGCTGCCTCACCAGCACAGGCTGTACAATTACTAACTATCGGCCAGAGTAAGCCCTTCCTCTCTTCAGTTGCCGAGCAGGTAGTTGGTTACAGCAAAGAAAAAAGTAATACACATACACACACACACACACACACACACACACACACACACACACACTGTTGTGTTTGGAAAATGGTTTGATTACACAAAGCAAAGACTATACACACTTCCCTGGTGGCATGCCTCAGCATGCAATCATCAAATGAGGGGGGTCTTTGAATGGTGTTATGTGAGAATTTTAAT
Source organism: Acomys russatus (assembly GCF_903995435.1). Lineage (NCBI taxonomy): Eukaryota > Metazoa > Chordata > Mammalia > Rodentia > Muridae > Acomys > Acomys russatus. Next base: position 15,638,433 of record NC_067139.1, read on the forward strand.
TTGAAGAATGGCTGTTTGAGTTACTGACTTGACGTTCTAAAAGATCAACCAGTGAATTTTGCTTGGGAGTAAGGGCAAATTTTCAACAATTTCCAAAATACTCCTGATTGTACTTCTGTCATTTTGTACTATGCATTTATATGGAGCAATGTTCTTAGTACTGGCGATTATAAAATTAAAATAACAATCAATCCTAAAAAGCCTTGAAGATGCTCAGTGTCTTATAGTATCAAATATCTAACTGAGACTTAGTTATTTATGTAAAAAGTAATGAGTCATCCAGCTCTATGCTTTCATCTTTAATAAATGGTAAAATTACATATATACAAGAAAATTGTTTTAAAATAAAATGCTTTGTTATTTATGGATAGTGAATAAATACATTGTCTACCTATTTTATAAACTTAACATAGGTGAGGTCATGGAAATTCTTTGAAAAGTTTTAAGTTGGCAAAAGTTGAAGAAGCCCCATACTAGCATACAGCCTTTACAAATGTTTTGCACGTAATCTATAAGGTTTTGTATCACCTTTTGAAAGGTGATAGTTCAAAATGTCTGGCACAAAAAAAGTTAAATGATTTACAAGAAAAAAAAAGCGCTCTCTAATGATTGCAAGAGCTGTTCCCAGCAGATGAGAGACTAACCATTCTGTTTCCCTTCTTAAAAATACTGTCTACTGAGTAAAACCAGAGACCACTGTAAGGAGCCAGTCCGCAGAGTCTTTACCTATCACCTTGCGAATCGCTTATTTTTCAAACTTAGGTCATCCTTGTTTTAACTTTCAGTTCCTTACCACCGACAGAATCTGTTACCAAGCCTGAGCTTTATAAACAAAGTCGTACTATGCATTAGCAGAAAGAGAACTGGGCACCTAAATGGCCTAATGGAGGTGTGGCTGACTTAGAAACACGCACTTGCTGCTTTCACTAACTCAGCTCACAGAGTCCTAAAGATACCAACTCAAGCTTAGCATCAGCGTCAGCACGGAGGCCTTCAGCGAACTGAAAACCGACCCCTCCATTTCGACAGCACCTCCCGGGGTCCAGCTCGGCGGCCTGAGCGGAGGCGAGCGCGCGGCAGGCGGCAGACTCACCCCGCGCCCCGTACAAGCAGCACCGCGCCCCGGGTCCCTCACCGCGCCTTCCCAGGTCGCCCAGGCCCGATGGTCCCATTCCGCGCAGCTCCCCGCGGGCCCCCGGGCATCCTCCGGCAGCACGCGACACTCACCTCTAGCTTCCACTGCCAGCAGCCGGCGTCAGGTCCCGGCCGATCTACCCCCAACTCCGGGGCGATGCAGCTAGCCGTAGGGCCGCACTTCCGCAAGCCGCGAGCGCCGAGCGCGTCGATCCGCCGCCTAGCCGAGCGCCGAGCCCTGGATGGACCGCCTCTTAAAGAGGGGAAGAAAAAGGACAGGAGGAAGGAGAAGGGAAGTGGGAAGGAAGGGGGATAGACAGGATGGAAATGGAGAGGGAGGGAAGAGGAGGAAAGGAAGTGTGAAGGAGAGGAGGGTACGGAGTGGAAAGGAGAAGAGGAATTGGTAGAAAAAGGAGAAGGGAAGCAGAAAGGACACAGGGAAAACGGAAAGGTTGAATTAAGAAAGGAAAAAGAGGGGAGGAGTAACGGAAGTACAGTAGGTTAGGGTCACAGTAGATGTTGGTCAAGCACCAACCAGGGCAGGAGGCAAACCTCAGCCAATGGACGGCAAGTAGCAAGAAGTGGCCACCAAAATTAAGGAACCCCACAGATCAGAGCTTTGCGGTTCCAAGGGCCTGAGAGGCGAAATGACTTGCAACTTCATGAGACCCCAAAATTATAGAAATGGCTTCCATCTACAGCCCAGAAGTCCTAAGCTTTGAGTGTGTCCTCCTGTGAGCTGGCCTCTAGCTCTGGAGATGGCCGGCTGACCTGAAGCAGGCTGTCCCCCTGTGCCTTCCACCGCAGAGGTCCAGGCAACGAAGGACTGTGGTCCGGCGCAGACGACAATGGCAGAGGCAGAGATCAGAGATCTACTTGGGGCTGTGCTGCCATGGCTGTGGAGAGAAATAGCTATAGTGCGCTGCTCAAGAGCGCCATTGTCTAAGACCAACAACAGCCTAAGCCGGAGGTTCTCAACCTTCCTAATGCTGCTACAACCTTTGAACACGGTTCCTCAGGTCGTGGTCACCCCCAACCCTATTTTATTTTGGTTATTTCGTAACTGTAATTTTGCGACTGTTATGAGTCGTAATGTAAATAGCTGTGTTTTCCGATGGTCTTCGACAACCCTGTGAAAAGGTCATTCAGCCCCTGAAAGCTCAAGGCCCACAGGTTGAGAACCACCGAGATATTGTGAATTAAGAGATACAGTGTGGCTATTCTCTCCTTTATGTGAGGCGATATGTCAAAGTGTTTCCAGAACCATCCATTTTGAAGTCGAGGGAACACTTTTTTATATGTGTGGGAGAGACTTGGCAGCAGAGGTCCTGGGAAATACTGTAAGAACTCTCTGGCGCTCATACATCCTTTCACAGTGAAACCAAACCCTTTGAGTCTCAGTGACACGCCATTTCTCAGGTTAGGCTATCCTGCCATCAAAGCCAGAATGATGGCTCTTGAGAACTCACAGGGTTTTCCTGGATCAAAAAAATAACAATAAATATGCCATGCTAGTGAAACAGAAACACTCAGCAAAGGAAAGAGAGTCTTTTGTTACTATAAAGAACCTTGGTACAATTTTCTTTCTTCCCTTCCTCCTCTTCTGCTCCTATCCCTGAAGCCAACTAGCAAACATTGGTGCAGAAGTTGACAGAAAATAAAATTGTTAAATCTAAAATTGCTATAGTAGCTGCTGGGGCAATTATAACTCATTGTATGGGTTTATGTTTTCAACACTGTTTCAGATTTCATTATAGCTAAAAAGAAGGACTCAGTCCTCCCTGGTCTCTTCAAAATAGTCATTGGAAACACAAGGAGATGCCATTGCTCTGCTCCTTGGGTAATTTATGTATCTGTTTTGCCTTACACCAACACCCTAAGTCCTCAGGACTGCATGGCATGTCAGTTGGAAAGGGAACATAGTTAGTGCCCAACCTAACCTTCAACACAGCTCCTAATGTGCCGTCTCCAAATGCTCGTTTTTAGCAGAAGCTGTCAATTAGTCATCTACCTGACAGACTCCAAGGTCCTTGCTGGGGTATTCCTGCCGTATTCATCATCATAGCATATACCAGAGAGCCGCTGTGACAGCTGTTCAGTCCACCAGGCTAGCAGCCACAAGACCAGCAGCATGTTCTGTCAACAGAGTACTGTCTCGTTGACTCTCTTGTCCTACTCCTGAGCTCCTTGAGAGAAGGGATTCTGTGTGCTTCAGAAACTAGATGTTGGATGAAAATTTGAAGTTCACATGTTCGTTACGGTAACACCAGAGCTGGCTGCTTTAAAAAAAAAAAAAATACTAAATGGCCATGCAAAAAGAAAAAAAAAAGCAATACTTAATAAATAAAGCTTGACAATATAGTGATGGCTGGCATGCGTTAGCAAATACTGCCAGCTTTGACATCCTTTCTGTTTAAAGCTACAGAGAGGATTTGAGACCCTGCAAGGTTGTCATAGCACCCAGCTATTATAAAAATTCCTTAGCCATGGTTCTTGGTTTAGGAAACCCTTTGACTCATATTCTTTTCACCTTCATTTTAACTATGCATGCTCCTAGCAATTGCCTTTAAACAGGGTTAGTTACCTTCCTTTCTCACTGGCTTCAAGTCTCAGTGTGAAAAGTCATATGTCTCTGATCAATTTTACAGTGAAAGGGAGCCCTGAGGGCTTTTTATTTACTTGGAATTTGCATATTTCAATTTAAAAATTGTAAATAAACTTGCCTCTAAAGAAGAAACATGGTGTTACTGTTACCCCAACCATATGGCTCTTACTGCCATCCGGTGCGATAGTGCAGATGTGCGGAACACCTGTGTTTACATCTGGGCGTCTCTGGCGGTAGGTTATGTCCGTAGGTGGTCCACGAGGGAGTGAAGAGATTGAGGAAAGGCTCTTTGTGCCAAAGATATATGCAAGCCACATAACCTGGAAATAAAAGAGCTGGGTCAGAATGTGGAAAAGGTTCAGTTACCATCCAAGGAGGGTGCTCTCCAGTCCCTGCTTGGTCCTCAGAGAGCAGAAGTAACCAAATGTGTGAATAGGAATTAAGTTTTCTTTGTGTCCTAAATAGAAGATTTCTAACTAAATTTATGATTTAGTTTTACTTACTTTCAGTTCTTAATTTGTTGTTTTTGCTGTTATTGTTTTTGAACGAGTCTCACTGTGTTGCCCAGACTGGCTTGAAATGCCCCTTCCTCTGCCTCACAAGTGCTGAGACTACAGGGATGTCCTGCCACATCCAGCTTTTAATTTAGCATAGGTCTCTCTCTCTCTCTCTCTCTCTCTCTCTCTCTCTCTCTCTCTCTCTCTCTCTGTGTGTGTGTGTGTGTGTGTGTGTGTGTGTGTGTGTGTGTGTTTGTCTGTGTGTCTGTGTGTCTGTGTGTCTGTGTGTGTGTGTCTGTGTCTGAGTCTGTCTGTGTCTGTGTCGGAGTCTGTCTGTGTCTGTCTGTATGAGACATTAGGTAGTTTGGATTTTTTTTCTATTTGGAAACAGGTATACCTGGTTCAGTTTAAACAAAATAAACATGTACAGTGTCAGTGATCATAGGACTGACATAGAAAATAGCATCATTTTCTCAGTTTACCCATGGGTGTGGTGGCACCTTGTGAAGATGAAGGTTCTGGCCAGAGTGACTGGCTTCCACTTTGTAACTCAGTTGCCAAAGTCTATTCTTCTACTGGGACCAGCAGTATCAGCTGTGGTGTTATGCTGTGTACAAGACTTGAGTCTTGCTTCTGTCCTTTGGGAAGGCTGCCTGCTGTCCAGGGTGTCAGCTTACGTACAATTTGCCTATTTGTCTTCAGATCGCATTTTTTTAAAATTCCAATATGACAAAACTTTTATCCCAGTCCTTCCAGTCTGTGTTCAGCAGGACTCCCCTCAACTGTAAGGCTCAGAAGAGCATCTCTCACAGGAACTGACCTCAGCTTCTCAAGACAAGGGCAGGACACTAGCACTGTTGCTCAGCATGTAAGAAACTATGTAAGAATGTAGCTGAGTCTTGACCACTCAGGATGTCTTCGTCCGTAAGTATCCATCCTATATTCTGGAAGCGGCCCATTTTCAGCGTGCTCTTACATTTCTTGGACCTTAAGGCATTAGAAGCACAAATAAATGGTAGAGAATGCTTTCAATCCACATATGCTTTCCACTTTGGCCACGTGAAACCTCTGTTCTTCCTAACCACGCCCTTGTACAAAGACACTTAGCCAGTAGAATGGAGACATACTTCATTTTTCACTCCTAGTAAGAAACACTCCAAGTGTTCAACAGCAAATCACTATGGGAAACAAACACATCCATAACACTGAAAGAATCAAAAAAACTGACTATAGCACTACTGATTAAAAGAAAAATTACACGGAAAATCCAAACCCAACATTCTGGTTCCTACATGATGTGACCCCTGAGTCTTTGACCTTTGAAAAATTCTAGTTATTTCAATTTTTTAAAAAAAGAAATAGGTTAAAAAAAATAAAATAAATAAAAATAAATAAAAAAAATTAAAAAAATAAAAAAGAAATAAAAAGAAATAAGTTGTTGAATAGGAGAAAGCCTGGAGTGCTTTAAGCCCTGAAATCTCATAAGTAGATTTCAGCAACAACTCTCTGAAGGAGTTTTGGCAGAGCCTCAAGACTCTTTCATCTGGCACCTCTGTCTGGGCATCTGGGTGAAATGGGGCATATGGGTGGTGTTAGTGCAGTTTTTCCAAATAATTCTGTATGCCATGGTAGTGGATCGCTCTAATTATTCTGCTGTTCAACTGAAGGTGGGCTTTCCCTGAAGGCTCTGTTCTGTGACTAGCTTACCTATAAAACAATCCATTTTAAGCAGAACTTGGAGGCGGCTCCCTCCACTTTCTGTTTCTATAAGCATTTGCTCCCTGGTCCCCAATCACTTCCACACCTCCCTGTTAGCCTCCCACCCTGTAGTAATTACTGTGCTAAGGTACAATCATCGAAAGGCATTCTGCAGGCGGTGAAGTAAAGTAATAAAAAAAAAGAAAATAATATAATGATAAATATGTGAGCTGTGCTTTCAATTCTTTTTAAAAGTTTATTTATTTATTATTTATACAGCGTTGTACCTGCATTGTAAGCTTGCACACCAGAAGAAGGCACCAGATCTCAGTGTAGGTGGTTGTGAGCCACCATGTGGTTGCTGGGAATTGAACTCGGGACCTTTGGAAGAGCAGACAGGGCTCTTAACCACTGAGCCATCTCTCCAGCCCCCGTGTTTTCAATTTTTTATTTTTATTGAATTTCTGCTTTTTCCATTGAGTATTCTTCCTGAGCTTGACCACATTCTTCAGACCCTGGATGTATGGGTTGTGTGTTTATGTTTTCTTTCTATCCAGTGTGATGCATACCAATCCCATTGACAGGTTAGAAATGTAGATGAAGGCACAGACATGAATGCTATGCTTCCTTCAGATAAACAATAGCTTTCCCAGACCCTATAGACAGTGAGCATTCTTACAAAGTGTCACTTAAGAACAAAGATGATTAAAGTTATACATCTGCAAATGATAGACCCTTGGTAGCTGATAAGCCTTTTGAAAACTTCTTTTTAGGGGAAAAAAAATAGATGTCAATGATTGCTACTTGCTCCATCATAATATTTTGTGGTTTAGATCCATTTAAATATAATTGTTACTGCTGCTAATTGGCTCCAATTCACAAGCATGCATTTGTTAAAAACACATTTGGAAGGAAGCTTTCATTTTTTTTTTTTTTTTTAAGGAAAATCAGGTTTGAACAGAAATTTCTGGCTTGCTTTAAAGTGCCAATTCTCTTGAACTGCCTAATGGAAAAATGACTAGCCATGATACAACAAGTCATCATGTTGATAAATATCCAGGAAAAAACTATCAAACACCATGCAGCTTCCTAGGCACTGGCTTTACAGAAATAGGCTGATAACTGCTAACTCTACATTTGGCAGCTTGAGATGATTTTTTTTCCAGTAAATATTATCTCAAGCCAGAAACTCGGTAAGTCAAGTAGAATATGAGTCAAAGGCAAAAAGGCACTAAGTGCCGTGCTCTATCTGCCCATCCCTCCAAATGGGTCTTGACATGTTTTAAGAGAAATAAAATACCAAGTATGCATGTTGCTTCTCCAGCCTGAGATGAGTCAGCTTTGCACGTCACACAGACAGGGGGACCTTTAACACATTTATCTGATGGGCTACCTTCTCAGAATTTCCACATTATTTTCCTTAATGATTCACAACACAATAATCTTTCCCTTTAAAAGTGTCCAAGAAACCTGCTTCCAGCTGATTCTAGAGGCAAGTCCAGGAAGCACTTTACCTCCCACCCTGCCCGCCCCACCCCCCATCCCCCCCAAAAAGATTTGCTTTTGGCACGAACTGTCAATTTTCCAGAGGCTGATTCAGAGAGATCTTCAGTACATTCACGTCATCACAGCGATTCAAATGGAACTCTGCTCACTCCCAGGAATATTGACTTAGACTTTTCTTTTCTTTCTTTCTTTCTTTCTTTTTTTTTTTTTTTTTTTTTTTTTTTTGAGACAGGGCTTCTCTGTGTAGTCCTGGTTGTCCTGGAAACTAACCCTGAAGACCAGGCTGTCCTGAAACTCAGAGGACCTGCCTCTGCCTCCCAAGTGCTGGAATTAAAAGCGTGTGCCACCACCATCTGGCCCTTTGACTTCTTCTACACACGACATTTTTATTTTCTGTACATTGGCTCTTACTCTCTGTACATTAAGCCAATCTGCCATCAAGACAGAGAACTACAAACAGTAACTATAATACACTAGTTCTCCAGAATGAAATCCGGGGTATCAGGAGATGGAGAAGACAAATGGCAAATCTTGTTTGTTTGTTTATGACCAGATTTTGTTGTTTGGTCAGTGTTTACAATTGGGGTTGGCTGATATAATTCGGTTTGCCTTATGAAAAGGTTTAGAGGAAAGTCTTTAACAATTAAGATAATAGCCACCAAAACACTGAACCATCTGCTTGTTTTTCAGGCATGTTTAAGTTAGAAAATTTTGTGTGAGACCAAACAAAGGACTACACTGTTGGCTAAGTTCATGTGAAAATTTGATTACATAAGAAAAATTTGAAGGTGGAATTTATTTCATGCACAAGTAATCTCTTTACAGTGGGTCTCTTGATACTTTAAAATGTTGAATGTCTCATAGCCACCAGTCTTCAAGATTTTAACGTGAATTTATTCACATTGGAAAATATAATAACTTACATGGCTTGCGTATTCCTTATTGAGGCTGAAATTTAAAAAAAGATAGATATTTGAGGGGTAGGTGTAGATGTTGTTCAGTATTGGGAGCACAGTCCATACCTGTGATTCCAGTCTCAGCACTACAAAAAAAAAAAAAAAAAAAAAAAAAATTTCCTTCATCACATGAAAATCATTATACTGTTAAATATACACTATAATGACTATTGTTGTAAAATGACAACAAGTTATTCAAATATATTTTTAACTGCATGTAGATGCTAGAACTCTAATAAACTGTCCAGTCGGTTGGTTTGTGCTTGCAATCTTAGCACTTGAGAAACTGAAATACTGAGGCAGGAGAATTACCATGAGTTCAAGGCCAGTGTGGGATACAGATTTCCAGGTCAGTTTTGGCATCCAAGTAAGACCCTGCCTCAAGAAACAAAACAAAAAGATTAAGAATTTCATATTAACTGGCTTAAATTTATCAGAAATGTTAAGTACTTCATGATATTTAAAGAACCTATATAAAAGGATACATTTCTTTAGAGAAATCAAGTTCTTTCCCAGAAGTGAGACCTTCTACCTTTACCCAGTATTTTCTTGGCATGTAAACTAATAGAAACATCAAATTAACTTTCATAAGCCCCAAGAGTCCTTAACATTCTTAAATAGATATCAGAATGTTTCTGAATGTAGCAGCATTTTAGGAAGTAAAAACACATCATTTAATGAACTATTCTTCACCAAAGTTTTCACAACCTGCTTAGTTTGGCATGAAAAAACTAAATATAAAGCTATGGGGAACAATGAACTTATGCTTATGCTGCCACAGTGTCTCTAACCATATCGTTAATATTGCTGCTAATTATAACATTGCTTCTGGTAGTTGTGATTGGCAAAGGCTTTCTGTTCCCAAGAAACAGAGCTAAATACCTTTTCAATGTACACCAGAGTGTAGAGTCCCAAGTGTTAAAATCTCAGCATAGGGCATCCTTGTGTCTGTTTCAGGTCCTGGTAAACATACTGCACACCCTAGTGGCCAGTCTAGGAGTGCCCATGGGGCTGTCCTTGCTGGTGGCCACCAGAATATTCTACAAAGGCAAAGCAAGCATTTTGACCTTTGGGAGGATGGGAAACATCAACCTCCTATTCTTTCTGCATAAGAAATTCATCTCTACATCATAAAGACTGAGAATTACTCTTGTGCCTTTTATTTCCAGTGGTTGTCGTTTCAATATTAGGGAGAGAAAAGCCATTACAAACTCAAAATAGCTGGCAGTATACAAGCTTGAATTACTGCTTACCAAGAGAGCGGGAAGGAGGGATGGAGGAAAAGATGGCAAGTGAGCATAGAAGGAAGTTTTAATTTTCTCCTTCACCTCTCCTCTCCTCCCCCTCCCCTCCCCTCCCTTTTCCTTTTCTCCCCCTCCACTGCCCTCTCCTCTCCTCTCTTCTCCTTTCTTCCTCTTTCCTGACCTCCTTCCTTTTCTTATTTTAAAGAGAACCAATTTTCCTGAGATCAGAAATTCTTTTTCAAATAGAAACTGGCGTCCGTGACTGCTCGTAGCATTTGTGAGTGAATGGGCACACACACATACACATACTCACATGCACACACACACCAACATGCACACACATACACCCATGTATACTATATAAGTACACATCCCACATGCATATGCCCATGTTCATGTGCACATGTGTACTTTCTTGTGTGCACTTGTAACCGACCCATGTGTACATAGGATTACTCATAACCACAGGTATACACAATGCATATACACAGTCACACACATATTCAGGTACACACACACACACACACACACACACACACACACACACACGGCGTGCATGCACTTGAAAAGAGGAAAACTTAAGCAGAATTTGGAAATAAAAACTCCTATGAAGAGCTCAGTGGGTAAACAGAGGCAGATCCCACTGGAAATAAGTTCAGGAACTGTGGTGTCTCAGAGCCTTTTGGGTGTTTAGATTCTGTTTACTTAGCCACGTTTTAGTCTACCTTTCATCCCCCTGGCTCATCAGTCATAATTTCAATATTTATTCCCTCCTGTTCTTGGCTCTTCAGCACAATCCCATGTGCAAAGAATCCTGACACTGGGGTTCCAATTTTTTTTTTTAAATCTCTAATTAGCATACTTCTTTTTGTGGTTCATCACAAGAAGATTGTTCAATGGTTTTGCTTTCAACAGCTCTTCAGATCACTTGAAGAGTACATAACTAGAGAATTGTGTTTGGGAAGGTTTAGGCTTCCTGGCCACAGACATTTTCAGTCTGAAAGGGAGTTGACAACTTGCATTGGCCAGTTTGTAGGCCCGCTGGCCCGCTGCTCTCTTAACTCTTGCCTCCTCTCTTATGAAAAAGGCTTGTGAAGGAACCCTGGTTTATTTTGCCTTGCACTTTAGATAAACTAATTCGAATCAGGTGAGTTGTAAGTCGTTTACAGTTGGATGTCAGATGTAGAAAGATCCAGTAGTTGTAGAATCCAACAATGAGCGAATGTTCCAAATATTTCTGCCTAAGCCATTGGGTTTCAGGAGAGAGCAAAGACTAGAGGGAGATTCATACTTAGGTTCTGTTGTTTTGTCTCACAGAACCACTCAGGAGCCCTGCCTGTCCCAGGCGCATTGCAGCCGACAGCCTACCCTTGGTCCTGTAAGCCCTCCTTGTGTCTATAGGAGGCAGAGCTTTGAAATTCTAGGAATTAATTTCTTTTGGGTAATGCCTAAATTCAGCTGTGAGTTGAGTCTGCAAATTATAAAACACACTGTGAGGCAACACATCTCTGTTAAAATGAAATGGTGGCGCTGGGCCCCACCCTGGAGAGGGTAAGTCACAAAAGGTTTTTATTCATGCTCTGAAATACATTTCTTTGAAAAACACTTTAGATTTGTTATTTGATACCAGGAGAACCCCCTTAGACATTCTAAAATTTATTGTTAATAATAGGAAAGTAGATATTATAGTAGAAAATATTACAAAGAATCTAATTTTACTTTTTGGCATTTTGTAAAAATAGTAAGCACTGTAAAAAGCCCTATCTGTTCAGACTTATCTGCAAGAGCCCAGGCTTCTAAATAGATTACATCTTAGGTGCTATTTCTTTTATAAATACAATATGACATAACAATATAGATGGACCATAGCTTAGCACGCTACAGCAAAGAGAGGGGGAAAAGGGGCAATTAATAAAAAGAAAGAAAGAAAGGAAAATCACTGTATTTACAACTATATTTACTCTTAAAAAAAAAAACATTTTCTCTGTAAAAGATCACAATGGAAGTCTGATAAGTCAACCTCATTCATGCTTACATGGTTAATGAGTTTTTCCTAAAATCATTATTTACTAAAAGTGGAGGAATTTGATGGTTTTATTCTTCACTAGATTAACTATTTTGAATAGCCATGGAAGGTTAAATATACACATTTCCTGTGCTGCATGCTGATTCTACTCTGAAAGTATTTACCTTCAAGAAATAATAGACTCATTTTCCTTTCTGTTTTTTTTTTCCTTACTGAATTTAATACATCTTTTAAGCAGATCCGCCTCAGAGAAGTATGAATTTCAATGCGATATATTGGGTAATGGTCTTTATAGTCTATGAAAAGCCATATAAACAAAAAGTATTGCCATTATTATATGAAGGGCATATTTTAGGTATTGAGTTTCAAATATATAATAACTAATATTGTGTGAAACTGATTATTATTCTGCCTGCATATGTATATTCATAGTTAGAGCTTTTTTTCTAGGCAATATTTGCACAACCAAGATTCCTCCTCATGAACTTCTTTAACTGTAAGAAAAGGAAAACAGGGTTTGAGCTCAGCACAAAAGAAGAAAAAAGAAAAAGTTTACATTTAAAGCAAATCCTATTTATGGATTAGAGTAAGGCATTAATAAGCTTTTTCAGTCAACAATTCAGGTATTTTTATATCTTCATTCTTTTATCTAATGGTATGGTTTTTGACAGTTTAGGACTATTTCTATAAAAAGTACCTCATTTCACACCATTTTTTTATTAAAATATGCAGATGAAGTTTTTTTTAACCTCTCATAATCAGCCAAAATTAAAAAGAGCCAACGTTTTCAAGACTTTACTTTTAACTCCCAAAGAGATCTTTGCTTCACAGAATGATCTTATTTTCGTCTTTGAGGTGAATCCGCATGCGTTGTAAACCAGTCAAATACCTAGTGTCGGAAATAGGTCTGAAGCAAGCAGAGAAAGAAGCTCTCCCGATTAAGAGAGGGATCTAATCCAGTTTGCTTTTGAAGACAAAAAACAGTGGAAACCGACTCGCCCTTCAGTCGGCACTCTTTTGGAGAGCTGAATTAAAGTAGTCACCTCCAATAACCAAATCTAACCACTTTAAGGATCTCTTTTAATAGATATATGCAAAATGTTTAAAGCTTACTCTGTCTTCGTAGTTTTAGCTTAGAAACCAAGGGTGCACATTCACGGGATGAAATCGAAAGTCAACTGTGAAGTGTAAATTCTCTAAGCTACGTGTGTAAATTTAATTTTGCCAGAATGGTGTTTTTATACAATTCCACCGAGACTTTTTGACTGTCAGGCAATACAAGATCCACAAAATGGTAGATTATTAGAACAACGTGGCTTGGCAGCTCCAGAAAATTAAAATTTCACCGTTAGCTTTCGTATCCCTAAATAAAAATGCTTGTAGAACATGTGCACTGCCATGACCTTTACCAACCTCAGTGCGACAAGATGCTGAAATGTGCCCTGCTTTTTCATTTTAAAAGAAAAATCAGAGCCAGCGCGTTTTATGAAGAGCTGTTATGTGGTGGCAGCTCCTTCTCTGGCTGGCGTTTGGCAGGGCGAGGAGCCTGTTGCCTTATCCCAGGGCGGGCTGAGAGGTGTCTGCGCGAACTGGAGCGAGGTCTCCTTAGTCTCAACGGAAACAGAAGCAGGACTAACGCAGAGCCTGCCTCCTTCGCCCGTAGCTGATGAGGGACTGACTTTTCTTCTTGGTGTAGTTTGAAACTGAACCGCTGCACTGCTGAGAAAATGCCATGAAAATATAACCCGCCGCATTCCAGGAAAATAAATAAGCAAGGCCACCCAAATTTTCAATTAGTGCCGCAGCCGCATGCAGGAAATGGCATGCAATCCGTCCAAGGCGCCCTAGGCCGTTGGAGGGGCAGTGGGGACAGGAGGGGGCGGGAGGCTGTGACAGAGTCTTTTCACCCTGGCTCGCACTGCCTGGCTTCCTGGGAAGCGGCACCTGAACTTCCTCTTTCTTAGCATCAACAGAGTACGAGCGTGGCACGTTAGCTGCCTGGAACAGCAACGCTCCTGACAGTTGATAAAAATTGTAAAAGAGCTTTTGATTCCAGGTATCAGATTTTAAAATCTGGTTGTTTCTTCCTGGCAGGCAGGCTACTGCTTGCCCAATGCCACAAGCAACCCGGGAGGCCACTGTCTTTACGCTGAGGGGTGCAGGACCGGGTGCAGGACTGGTGCAACACTCAGCGTCTCCAGACCTCGGCAGTCAGAAGGGGATGGAGGGTGTTTGACATCCATGCCAAAAGCGAGAAGTCCTCTCCTTGACGACATTTGTCTGAAATGTTCACATCTCTGCTCTGAAGGCACGGATTCTTCCCAGGCCCTCCAGAGTTCTGCTTCTCCATCCGGGGTGGCGGGGGGGGGGGTGTGTGAGGGGGGTTGAGGGGCGGGGGGGGGGGGGGGAGACCTGCTTTCTGTTCGCTTCTCAGCGCTTCACCACAGTTTGGAATTTCCAACTCATCAAGTTGGAGTTGGTCAGGAGAGGAGGGAAACGGATGGATTTTCAGTGATGTGGTGATGCTTCCACAGGGCACTTAGTATTCCGGATGGATCCTACCAGTGATGTGGGGATAACTGTTTTTAAACCTAGAACTAGACTAAAGGTTTTTTTAAAATCCTCTTTCGTAGTGAATTGATAAACAAAGAGCGAATCAACACAGTCTGGGGTTCCCCCCCTCACTTTTTTAAATCAAGAAATGAACTCATTGAGTCCCTCCTGCGGTTAAAGAAAATCTGCTAGTAATTTCGTGCCCGTTGTTGTGTGGGGCAGAAAAGAAGCACACAGAAGACGAACAAGCCCCGTTTCAGCTGAATGTCAAGTACGAAATTCACATTGTGCTTTTGTAATTACGTGAGTCTCGGTGCTGTGAGTTTGTGGTAATGGCAGGAGAGCCTTTGAAAAGATGGTGTTCCCTCACAATGACTGGTGAAAACAAGAGCCTCGCTGCGCATTTCTTCTTAGCTGGCTTCTTTTAGTTCATGGCCTTTTCTTGGCAGGTCAACTATTTTGTTAGGTCAGAGTGGCTATCATTTCCTTTTCACAGTAAAATCCGGAATTTCATCTTTGTGCAATGTGGCAGCACTTCCTCTAATTGAATTCTAGTGCTTTTAAAGTGTGTTCTTTACAAAATAAGGAAGGGGGGGAAGCCTTCCCCGTTTACACAGTTTCAAAACATGCATGCCTTTAGATGAAGCAGGTTGTAGAGTCTGGAGCCTCAGATTAGTATGCTGCATTAAACCAGGAGCTCTGCTGCAAAGCTGTCTGAGAGCCTGCCAGGGGCAGCCTTCCTAGCCTTGTCTCTCTGGCCTGCCTACCCACACAGCCTCTCTTTGTGTGTCCTGTTGTCTCTTTTCACCATCACCCAATATTATTGAACTGATTTCCGGGAAGTTATCTAACAAATAAGCAACAAGTCTAAGTTTTATTCATAGGATTTAACTTATTTATCCAGCAAATGTGTCTAAGCACCATGCTTGCTGAGGTCTCAGAAATATAGACACTATACTGGTGCTAATCCTCCTCCACCACCCAAGTAACCACAATGCAAATGTTTGGTCTCCATATATCATAGCTAGAAGAGACCTCAACACCCTGTAAACCAAACCCTGGATCATAGATGTGAAAGTTAAGGCTGAGGATAAGCCAATTGACATGACCTTCTGGTCCACCTAGAGCCCTTTCCGGATTATGCACTATGCAAATCATCCTTGTATAAGATAGTAGGTAAAACCGTTCAAATATGTCCTCTCCCAGAGCCTTCTCCCTCTGAGAGAATTACACCTTCCTTCTACCCAAGACAGCTTATTTGTGGCTTATTTCAACAGTGGAATAGGAAGAGAAACGGTCCGTGCCATCTGCCATTGTTTCCCCTTCTTCGGGACATTTCAATGCCTCAGATAAAGGCTACTTTTTCTGACTAGCTAGCGTCTGTGATAGAGCACACAGGAGATGAAGTCACAGCAGTGGATGTAACTAGATTAAGAGAGAAGCTGCTGGAACAGCCCCCTGAGATGTTACAGTGGTTATTGCAACAGGACACAGCTCAACAGATGGGTCCATCCCAGCGTTAGATGTCTAAGAGGGACAGAGTCTCCAGAAAGAATGGAAAGAAGATGTGTTTTCTCTCTTGGGACATTCTTGGATCTTAGGAAATGGCCCTTTGCAGTGTATGTGTGGCGATCAGAGGCTTTGTGCTGGAAAAGCCCTGATGGTAGCCTAGGAAGCAACTCGGTGCTAGAAGCATTGTTCTGTGTGTGCAAGACCCTGGGTTCAGTCCCCAGTGCTATTTTTAAAAAGCCCTACAAATGGCTGGAAGTTCACTGAGTTCTTATGGCTCCTTCCAGGAACATGCCCTTTAATAAAAAAAAAACAACACCTTAACCAAAATGTTATGCAGGAGGAAGCAGCTCTGAGTGGTCTGCAAGTGTCTTCTGTTGGATCTCTTACAATGTTGCTGGTGTGTGGGAGCTGTTAAGATGGTCCCTTGGCATCTATGTGTGTTCTCCACCCTGACCATGGAGACTGTCCACGGCAGGCAGAGAGCTTTGCTGGTCACACGCTTATCCTGAGACCTGGCAAGTTCCTAACACAAACAAGCATGTAACAAATACCTATTGATGGATAAATGAATAATATCATTGGGTTTCCCCCTTCTTCATATGTAGAAAATGTGGCCATTTTACATCCTGAAGGGATTATATTCTTGCTTTTAACAGGCAGGAAATTCTTCTCAAAATTTGCCCAAGACATAAGGAGGACTTTTGCTGACAAGCAAGTCAAATGCCTTTTTAAAAGTCATCGTTCTCAGCTGGACTATGCATCTTCCACTTGTACATGTAACCATATGAGCACCGATGGCTAAATATTTTAAAAATTAGATAAAAACAGTGGATAGTACGAAGTTGCCTTATAAACCACCGCTTATTTCAGCTTTATGCTCTACACTGATACCCATAACAATATGCATTTGATCTTTCTTTCCTGCAGAGGTCTTTGGAAGTTCAACAGTCATGGACTATGCCCCTTAGACACTGGGGACAATTGTCCAGTAAGGGGCCTGCTCCTCAGTAGTTCTTTCCACAAGGAAATTGCCAGCATCATGGTAACACAGGAAACACATCACTCAGGATAACATGTCTGCCTAACCCAAGATAATTATATTAGGAGCTACCTGACTTTCTAGGTTAAATGTACCCAAAAGGGCACATGAACAACCACAACAAAACAATAGACACTATGTGTAACAGGTATCTCTTGCTCTCATCACTAGAGGCAGTGCTGAACAGCAAACAGGCTGGGGAACCACCCCTGATGATATATTGGTTTATCCCACCCTGCTAGCAGCGCTCTGGGCAGATGCACAGTATCACTGCGTTTGTTGTCTGCTGTGCGGAACCAACACAGCATGTTCTACTTGCTGGCATTGTGGGGCTTGACTCAGCAAGGCTCCATTAAGCATTTGTTTCCTGCTCTTTTCCCGTGGTAAATGAGTATCTGCTGCGCTCCCCGATGTGGTAATCACCGCTGCTTTGGATTATTGCCGTATTTAGCAAGTGAGGAGATCTGCAGCCCCTCACTGCGCACAAGGCAGAGGGCTCGGTGCTAATTGTCCAGAGACTGGGGGCCCCATCCAGCACTTTCTTTTCTCCTTCCACTTCTGGATATCCTCCCACCTACCACCCTCCTGATGAAATACACACCAAACCATAACCTATTTAGAGGTTGTGGCACATGGCCATCTTCAATATAGCCGTCCACTCTGAATTTAAATTTGTCACCATTCTCCTTAGAGGGAATGAGAGGGAAAATGAATTTAATTTAGTATAAAAAAATAAACATTTCTGGGCGCTGGAAACGTCTGCGGTGTTTTAAGAGCTGTTATCATTAATCAGTCAGGCATGTTTACCCAGCCCCAGGATTGCTTATGCAATGGAACCGCAGGCCCCGGCCGTTCAGCGAGCGATGGCCACCAGCATCTGGGGCAAAAAAGTATGTTCACAGCACTTGCAGCGCTCTTGACTGCTCGGACGGGTGGCCTCTTTCAGCGTGTCTTTTTGTGGCTGAGAGGCAGTGACATAAGCCATAGTGAGGAGCGCTGTAGAGCCAGCTTGAACCATTGTTGCCTTAGGGGTTTTGCTATGGTTTTTGGCTAATGTACTTTCTTGTGGTTGGTTCTACTTGTTACTCATTTAGCCTGTCATAACGTTGAACGGCAGTGTCTTTGGCCTAGTTGTAAAATAGCCATGGTGTTTATCATCGGCCAGTTCTCACTACACAAAGCAGAGTAGGCATTAGGGGAAGGTAACTAAGGTACCAGCAAGGCCCAAGACAGCACTCCAGCTCCCATAGTTTAACCCAGAGGGATGGGAATTGTGGGCAGTTGGGCTCAACTTGAACATGCTTCTTCACTAAATAAAGGGAGCCTTCCTAAGAAAAAAAAAATGCAAAAACTAAAGTCCACAAAGAAATCATGAAATCTTCAGGAGTAAGCCATTTATCTGAGTGCAAATATTCATTCATTCATTCATTCATGTAATAAGCATTTGACTTCTAGTTATGTGTTTGACTTGGTTCCAGACCATGGATAAACCCACAGACAAGGCGAAATTCTTTCCTTGCCGTGTAGTGCAAACATCTGAGAGATGTAGCCACAACCAACAGGCACCTATTTAACACAAGACCTGAGTCTGATCCATTTGACTTAGATAACTGAAAATGAGCCAAGAAGATGAAAAATGGAAGGGAACGGGAGCCTATTTCACACAGAGGGATAAGAGAGACCTCTTCAAGGACTTACACTAAAGAGAAGACCTGAATGAAGTGAGTGAGCTGTGAGGACTTCAAGGGAGAAGTCTAAACAGAAAGCAGGAGCTACAAAGGCCCTGAAATACAACCATCCATGGCCAAAGAAGAACAACGCAGCCTCCATGGCAACCACCACAGGAGACTTGTCAGAGTGTGTGTTTCGTTCAGGGAGGCATGCATGGAGGGACAGGCTGGGCTCTGCTGATGGGTCTGCAGAAGAAAGTCTGGAAACCTGAAGGGGGTAAGGAAGGAGAGTGGCACCACGGACCATGTCTATGAATACTAATTCTTGCATCACAGGGTCCAAGGATCACCAGGGACAATGATCTGAAGGCTTTATGATGGCCTGGGTAGACGGGATGTGGAGACGTGGCTTTATTACAGGGATAACTGGGGGTCTTGCTGGTGAAGAGCTCAAGGGGATGGAAGGCAAATGGTGAGATGTCACAGTATGGTGCTCTGCAGGAGGCTTGGGACCAGTGCGCATTCACCCCATTCCTGCCTCTGCTCCTTCCTTGCTGAATAAAACTGGGAGTACTATTTAGCATAAAACTGGGAGTACTATTTAACTGTCTGCACTTGTTTGGAAAATGGAGACGGCAACGGGTTGCCTTTCGACTGGACATGGTGAGGTTAGATATGTGTCTTCATATGCTGTGGTTTGGGTTCTCATGGGACCCTGAGTTACTTCTGGTGAGAATTAGTTACAAAGAGTGAGTCTGGGTCCCAGGTCGTTGTCTGGTCTCTCAGTTCCTCCTGTTATTTTCTCTTCCACCAATGGAGCTGATGCCAACATTGTGAGTTTGAATCTCCAAACCTGTGAGATACATAAACCTCTTTTCTTTATAAAACACTCAGCTTCAGGTACTTTATGCTATCAGTATTGGATGTACCAATATACAACACATGTATAATGTATTTAAACACTTGCATATTGGTAATTATGGCCAACGTATAAAAAGTAATGGTAAATTTGGTTTCATTTATTTGAGATGAGAAAGGCTAGAGCAGGAGTTTAAGGAAAATATCAGAAAATTAGTTTTCAGACTTTTAAGACTTCTAAGCTGAAGAACTGAACTGGGCCTAAAATCTGGAGGTCCTGGGAAAAGCCAAGACTAGGATATAAATTCGTTCTTCAAAGCCGGGTCCCAGAAGATGATTTAGTACTGAGGAACTGTTGAGAAGGGGGTGTAATCTTCTCTGCTCCATCCTCTGAGAAGCCATCAGTGGGTTTTGATGTTGGATAGTGGAATGTGATGAGGGAAGGGGGGAGGGCAGGTTTCAGCGTTGAGTGAGACCACAAGCCTGTGTGGTGACTCATGAAGAAACAGGACAACAAGAGTGCAGGGAGGACCTGAAACGGTAACTGCCAGCCTAGACTCCAGTTTCTTGCCATCTTCTCAGTGTGGTAAACTCGGGCTCCACAGACCCTTACTTCCGTGTCAGTGCTGTACTAAGTCTCACAGGATTCTCAGTCATCCCAGGCCTTCCAGAGAAGGGTGGGATTCTGACAGTACAAACGCTGACTGACACACGCCTATATGTGCACACATTGGCACAAAGCATTTGTGAGTGCAGCTTGAAAGCCAAGGAGCCTGTGCCTATGGCCAAAAATAAATGATGGTCTTTGAGTGACAGAGGCCTTCCTGCCTTCCTCAGTGATCATAATGTGTGTAAAATAATAAGTAAACTGAGACAGCTTGGGCTGCAGGAGACCTTATTTCAAATAAACAAAACTATTTTGTCTATACATGTAAGCTATTAAACATATATTCCATTAAGTGACAAAATATAAGTGACTTAGGTTGTAAGCATTATTATCCTAGTTATAATTTAAAAGAACAATTTTGTGGCTACAGATATTATACTATAAATTTACTAAAGTGGCAATGTATTTGGTATGTATCTGACAGGCTGAATAAAAAGGCCCCAGTACACATTTGTAGCACGGCCACTTTGAAAGCTGAGGCAGAAGGGCGTTGGTTTGAGTCCAGGGGTTTGAAGGCAGTTTGGACAATGAACTGAGACCCTATGTCAAAAATTAAGAGAGAGAGAGAAAAAAAAAGCAGTAAAGAATAAAGGAGAAAAAGAAAGGTAGAGAAAAAGGACAACATATATATATATATGTATGTATATATATATATATTTTTTTTTTCTTTAGGCAACAGCAATAGACCAATTTCAGTGCTTGAAATTTAGCACTAAATTCTATGACACAGATGTGTGTGTCCAGCTAGCCTTGAACTCAGGACTTGTTTGCCACAGTCTCCCTGGCCTGGGATTACAGGTACATTGCCAGGCCTCCCTTAAACCTGTGGTTGACTCTTTCACGTTGCCCAGCAACTGGCTCTACCAATCAGCTCCTCCCAGCACTCCTGCGCAGTGTTTGGAATGCCAGTTTCTCCTGAGCTTCAAGCTTTGTACAGTAGAGGGAGCTTGCAAAGGCCTTTGCATAAAAGGGAGAGAAACTTTCAAATTTCCTTAGAAGAAACTCGTTAAAAACATTTTTTAAAAAGAAAGCTTTCTTTAAAAACAATTATTGTTCTTGGTAACTACTTAACTCCTGGGGGGGGGAATTTATAGCAATAAATAAACAAACAAATAAATAAAACTCAAGTCAACATTTTCTCTTTATTTGAATATTTCTCTTTAAAGACATTGGATTAGAAATATTGGATTTTTCTCTTCTCTAAAATCATCTATTTACTTTTATTTTTAATGTGCATTCGTGTTTTGACTGCACGTATGTCTGTGTGAGAGTGTTGGATTGCCCTGGAACTGAAATTATAAATGGTTGTGGGCTGCTCTATGGGTTCTGAGAACTGAACCCAGGTCCTTTGAAAGAGCATCCAGTGCTCTTAACCACTGAGCCACCTCCCCAGTCCCTCAAATATTGAACATTTTAAAAGTTTTACAAAGACATATGTTTATGAAATCTGTAGAGGTTAAAAAATGAAATAAAAATTTTCAAATGAAATGAAACATTATGAATTCAACCCCTCTGTTTCCTCCTGTAATTAACCAGCCACAGTGGGAAGTGAGTACGTAGTCTCTTCCATTTCTGTGTAGAAATACATCCAAGGAGGTCACCTTCTTTCTCTCACCAGTCTGTCCCCTGACTTTGAACACTCAGTAAGCGCCCAGCTATGGAACATGTTTTCCTTCCCTCCAGTGGCTTTCTGTGGTCTTTCAAGATTGTGGTAGAATACACCGTGGTCCTGTTTGCTTCTGCCTGCAGCTTCCAGACCTCTGTGGTTTCCTCTGCAGCTGTGGGCATTTCTCATGTGAAACCACAGGTCACTTCAGAACCACAAAACTGATCCTGACAATTAGAAGTTTAGCCAGGGTCCTCTGGGATATTCAGAGACACAGTAGGCACCATGCTTTACATCTAGATCCTTAAGTCACTCCTATCTGGTGCTGCACATGTTCCTGTTTTTCTGGAAGTACCTTAGGTCAGTTTTTATTAATGCTACTAAAGGTTGGTACCTGCCCAGCTCATGAATATTCTTTACAAGCATGCCCACTGAGAAAGAAGATAGTGAAAATGAGGGCTTGGCCTTCTTTGAGTTTTTATGTCTACTGCCTTTGCCTAGGGTGATAACCCCTTGCCTGTGCATGTATATCCCAGGACATCCAGTGGATACCTTAGACCATGGGTAGTGTTGGCCCTAGAGATATTATGATTTCATAAACCTATTATGAAGCTTACTTCATAAATTAGGTATAGTAAGAGGTCATCAATAGCTTGTGGTAAAGTCCAACCCCCACATATTTTTTCTTTCCTTTCCTCACCAAATCAACAACTTTTTGTTTATAAAAATGTCTTCAGTAAAGCACTTCACAGTTTCTCTTTAGCATATCTGAATTTCCAGTCTTAACTACTCTTGTATTTTTTGGGGGGGCCATCTTTATAACTGTAATCTTTATTTATTTTGTTTTGTGGGTTTGGTCTCGCTATGTAGATTAGGCAGGCCTGGAACCCACAGCTCATCCCAGGCTATTCTTGAAAGCTTGTAAGCCATCTGTATTGGCTCCTGAGTGCTGTACTAGCGAGCATGCACACCACGTCCATCCCTCTGAGGCCATACTGAGTAAAGGAAAAGTAACTTGAGGACAAGAGGGAAGGCTAAGCGGGTGGCACTTACAATCAGACCTGAGAACTGAGTTCCAAGTTCCACCCGGAAACCCAGATGGTAGAAGGAAAGAAGACACATAGCCAGTGGCATCTGTAGGTGCACACACAACAAACAATCAAACAAACCAACAAACGAACCAAAGTTGAAAAAGAGTTACTTTGAACACAATCATTGCAATACCACTGGGCCAGATGACAACTAGTCACACATACCGGCTGACAGCAAAACCCATGGTCTGTAAGGATGTTGCTCGTATCTTCCTTCTTTTCCATTCTTCAACCTTTTGCTAAAGCCCTCTGAGGTTTGTCTGTTCATTTTGTCTATAAATACTATTTTTACTCCACATCCCACTAATCTGGGCTATTTATCTGAAGTTGCCTTATTTTAAAATAAACATCAAGAGACACACCATTTAAAAATAAAATCCCCTTACCCATGCTGATTCCATTTGTTTCAGGGCAGAGCCAGGATCTGAGACACCTGGTGTGTGTGAGTTTGTTCATCCCCATGACAAAAGTACCTGCTGGAAGCAACTAAAAGGAGTAGAGATGACTACGTCCATCGACTGAGAGGGTTCGGTCCTTTGTGGTGGGAAGGAACTGGCTGCAGCAGAGGCTTTGGCCATTGTGGTGGGAGTACAATGCGTGACAGCAGCATGTCACATTCTGGTGGTGGGCTAAACAGGAAGTGCTTATGATCTTTATAATCACCTCTGCTAGCTAGGTACACCTTCTCATGGTTCCCAAACAGTGCCACCAGATGAGGACCAAATGTTCAAATACAAGAGCTTGTAAGGAGGGTATTTTGGACCTAAACCATAACAGCTAGGAAACTCACCCCTGATTCCACATATGCATCATAGCTCTCTCTTTACAATCCCTAAACTGCACAGTATGTGGTCAGTGTGCCGGCCAGTGTCACTTGTCATTTTGGACCACATACGGACTGGTCTGTTTGACCTTCAGTAAGTTGCTGGGAAGATGGGCACACAGCAGCATCCTGGGTAGGAAACTGTAGCAAAACGCATTTAGTCATGAGAAACATGATGGAGAGAACGTTTGACACTTCAGATGTGAGCTTTAGAGTATTCATACAATCACACGTAATACTGTCCCGCATTCTATTGGATAGTATAAATAGACACATCTTTAATGATATTTCTATATAAGGATATTTAAAAATCTATTCTAACATATTACTGCCAAGTGGGCTGTATTTTTATCCTAGAAATACCTAATAATCAAAATACAGATTTTTTTTAAATACAAGAGGAAATAACTCCAACCTCGAGCTGAAGAAAACATTGCTCTCATTTTGTTTTTAAAGTTACTAGGTTGAGTTGTTTTAAGTTTTTAGACTATGCCATTGCACTGGAAGTGTCTATCTTAATACTCAATTAAAGCACATATAATAATCAGAAATCTCTCAATTTCTGAGTCTGAGATTCTCCTGTCATAGTAAAGGCCGCCTTTGTTTTTCAGAAATAAGGTCACTAATCAATACTTTTGGGGGAAAATATCTCCCCCCCCCCATTTGGTTTGTAGGTTTGCTTCTTTCTCTATAACTTCCTCCTTTCCCCTGCCCCTCCCTCTCTCCATGATATCCTCTGTGTTCAGATGCTCGTATTAGTTAGCTGTGTGGACTCGTCTTCCCTCTTGTAAACATCATGCTTTCCTATTTCACTCCTGATGAAGTTCTTTGTCAAATGTGTTATGGAAGTGCAGGGAATACAAATGTCACATAAAAATGATATGAGTTGCTAAAGCAGGCCGCTCTCACCTCCCTCAAGACAGATAAATCTCTTCGTGACCTCCCTGGGAGCAGGGAACAGAGAACATATTCAGGTTTTTTACAGCACCATGGCTCGGGACGTTGAGTGAAATGCAGACAGCTATCTCATGTTTGGAAATGAAACGTGTTTCAGAAAATATGTAACTGTCCAACTGTGCGAAGGATAACTGTTACTAGATTCATGGCCATTCATATTTCTGTTTCTAGTCTCTAGCCATGGAGCCTATGTGGTACATATGGCGGGATGAACCAAGCGCGCTTGGGCTTTCAAACTGGTTCAGTTACTACTTTCAGAGATATTGTCCTTCCCTTGTCAAAGATGGCCTTGTTAGAGTGAGCCTGTACAAACGCTCTTCCCTGCCGAGTAGACCACGTAGGAAAATGCTTATTTTGGTTTTTTTCTTACAAGAATAAAATTGCAGTCTTTCAGCAGGACATGTTGACCATGCCATCTGGCACATCATTTCTATGCTTAAATTAAGCTGGGAAATCAATGCAGTGTTGAAGGATATTATCCGTTTAACATTTTTTTTTTTTTTAAACCTTCAAGCAATTTGAGAAAGTGGGGTAAAAAAAAAATAAGTTGTTTTCATTTCTGAGAATGTGAATTACATAAGTCTTGAATATTTTCTTACACACACATCAGGAGAAATTATAATTTATAAGTAGATGTCTATGCTCCACTTGGATTTTGTGTCCTGAAGTTGTGCCATGCTGCACTATTTGTAGGGGGAGATGCATGGAAAGACGAGAGTTTGGAAATGACCACCTACTAATGGATGGTGTGATAAAATGGGCAGATGAGCATAAAGATTTGTCCTAAGGACTTATCTAGTTGTCTGCATTGCTTTTGGGCTTTTTATTTTTATTTTTTTTTTATTTTTTCCTTTACTGGGTGTGAACCCAAGAGCCTCCAGCCATTGTATAAGCACTCTGCCACTGACTTACAGTCTAGCTTGTAGATTTTTGTTTTGGTAAGTAATTTATGAATTCAGGCTGCCTTTCGCAGTTAAATTGATAAACTTAGCTGATAAATTGAAGTCACCCAAATCAAGTCGCTTACAGCTACTTGGAAAGGTCAAGTAACTCAGAAGAATAGTGGAGAAGTGTGTCATGTGTGTGTGTGTGCCTGCATGTGTTTGCATGCTATTGCTGGTGTGTGGAAGCGAGAGAACAGCCCTGAGTGTCAGTTGTTGCCTTCTGTGTTTGAGGCAGGACTGAGCAGTGGGCCTATAGATGCCCACTGCTGTGAGTTTTCCAAGGATTCTGGGGATGAAGGCTCTGGTCTCCACATTATTCAGCAAGAGTTTTGCCCACTGACTCATCTCCCCAGCCAAAAAGTGAGGGGGGGGGTTGTTTTGTTTTTGTTTTGTTTTGTTTTGTTTTTAGCTTCAGAGTGACTTCACCAAGTTCTAGTCCACACATGCTCAGGCACCTAGGATCCTCCAGCTGGGAAGTGTGAGGTGGGAAAAGCCTTTAACCAGTCCACAGCTGCTAAGACACAGTGGCTTGATTCATGAGAAAGCTGCTTCTAGGGAGCTCAAACAGATTCAGAGGTGTGCCAGTCCCCCCTCCCCCGCCCCAAATGGGAAAAAGATAAAAGCAAGCCAGGCTTTCCACTTTCATTTCATTTCATAAGTCACCTGAGTGGTTAAACTTGGCGTTTTTCTATTTAACTAGTAATTTTTTTTTTAAAGTGAGAAATAAAGAATGAGAAATTCATATCTGAGGGGCAGGATTTCATCTAGAAGTTGGCCATCTGGAGTCTCATGAAAAACACAGCTATCTGACTCCTTGTCGGCCACCTGCCTATTGATGTCATGCGCATCAGAGTAACTGAGCAACAGACCTGGACTATACCTGAGGGGAAAGGGCATTGTAACTTTTCCCTCAGGAACTTTTCGTAGTGGTGATAACGTTTTTGGGGTACTTTAGAGTCTTTAAAACTCACTCTTGTCAATGACATGCTACTCTTTTCACTAATCTTCTAGAGACAAGTAGAAAGACCCAGGGAATCAGAGTGGAAGATGAATTTGAGTCCTGTTGGAAAGGGTACATCTTGCCGGGCATGCGTGCTTAGGAGATACCCTCTCACTGTTTCACCAAGGTATAAATCCTGGGTAATTGGGGCACATTTATTGAATGGAGGCAGTGTACTCTGGAGTGTGGCAGTGACTCTTCAGGTGTTACTCCCTATGCCACAGAGCCTGAGACACAGGACTCAAGAACAGGTGGGCAGACATGGGCTGGCTAAAATGTGGGCTCCTGGGCCCATGAGATGACTCAACAAGCCAAGGCACTTGCTGCCAAGCCTGGTGATCTGAGTTTGAGCCCTCAAAACCATATAGTAAAAGGTCTGAACCAACTCCTACAAGTTGTCTTCTGACTGCCACATATGCATTGTAATTCTATATCGAGTGTGCATATGCATGTAAGCACATACACAATAAATGAACATTAAAAAAAAAAGTTTAAAGTGTGTGCTCCAGCAGCTCGGGGCTACCATCAAGTGCTCTGCTGCCATGCCTGCTAGGCACACTACGACAGACCTCTGAAGGACTCTAGATCCCCTTACATGCCAAGTAAACCAAAGGAGAGAGAGACAGAAGCAGAGGAGCAGATATAGGGAGGGAGACAGAGACAAAGGCAGAAAAAGATTTTGAAAGTAAAGACCAAAGTGCCAGATGAGTTGGCACTGGCAAGCATGACTTCTTTTTTCTTTCCTTTATAAATATTTTCACTGTATATATCCATCACACATGGTATAGTGTTTCATATACATGTATTCATGTATGTCCACGTATCTTCTGCTCTCTCCTACTCCATTTCCTCACCTCTTCTCCTGCCTTTGGTCCCCAATTGTTTTCTTAGACAGTTTCCCTTCCGCTGCAATGCCATGTACAGACACATTTTTATGAATCCATATAAAACGTGCAAATCACATATGAGAGATAACACACAGCATTTGTCTTTTTGGAGATTGGCTTAATTCACTTAATATCTTCAGTTGCATCTGTTTTCCTGAAAACGGCACATTACGGCTGAAAAGTTCCACTGTGCATATGTGACACATTTTATTTATCTAGCCTTCTGTCAGTGGACATTTAGGTTGGCTTCATAGTTTAGCTAACTTGAACGGTGTGGCCATGAACTTCAGTATGCCAGTATTTCTGCGACTTAGTGGCCCCTTAGCTTTCAGATCCTTTGGCAGTAAGTCAGTAAGCCCCATTGGTGGTAAAGAAGAAAGCCTCAGACAATAACCTCCCATACTCATGTGCCCAGCTCATCTGCATGAGGCCCAGCCAGCTGCCGCCCCAGGGTTCAGAGTCACTGCTGCCACCGCCATGGTCTGCTCTGCTTTTCCCATTTGTTTAACAGAAACATTGGGGGAAACCGTAAGTAGGAGAAATTAAAGAACTTCAATCAGAAGACTGGGTCCCAAACTCATTCTATCAACCTCATTGCCACGCTCCCTGACTCTGCTCAGGCCTCCGGGCTCCCCTGACTGACTCAGTTGACAACTACAAATTTTGCAAGCAAGAAACAAAAAGACCCTGAAAGGATTGCAAGGTGTGAGCTCAATAATTTATAATAAAACACCGAGCCTCACTTAGAGCAAGCTTCCTACTTTTTCAATATGAAACATACGTTTTATGTACAATTTCCATGGCAGTTTACAGGTGCTAAATTGGCAACAGGAGTAGACTACAGACAGGGGAGCGATCTAATGCAACACTACAGAGTTCAAACAAAGTGTGTTTCCTTTTTTATAAAAAGTATATTATGTTGGTGTCTGCAAAGTTTCATGCAAATCAATCTTAATTTACTGTGTCTTTTGGCTCTTTCATAAAATGGTCTGGATATGCTATTTTTACATTCTGGCTATAAAGTTCTTCATAAATTGGGCCATATTACATTTTTTAATATGTAGAATGATTTGCTTAGTATAAGAGTCTATATGAGGAAATACTGCAGGTGGAGGAGCCTAGCCTTTACCAGTCCCCAAAGTGGTCCTGAGTTTTTGGTGTATTCATGCCACTGGGGCATAGTGGACTGGTAGGTGGGGCCAATGTTCACTGTCCCTTGTAGTTCCCTTGGGTTTTCACTGTCACGAGTCTAGGTTGGCCTTGCTCTAGCTCTGCAGGGCTACACACTGTGAAAGTACACACTCACTTTGCACTAATGCACCTTTGGCCTAAAATGAAGGAACCGTATTGGAGGTGGTCACAGGTGGTTGAGCTTGGCAACTTAGTTGTAGGCCTTGCTGTGTGTGGCTTGGCTCTGTTCTGAAGTCCAATCTTTTGTCTTTTTTGCAGAAGTTCCCCTTTCTTTCAGAGGTTGGAGGACAATGGAATAGAATCATGGGAGATCATTTTCAGATAGCCGATGAGTAAGCATCCAGGTAGAAGCGCTCAGGGCACCCCTGTATTTGTTACTACTGAGTGAAATCCCTGGGAGGCAGAAACTTCTATTAGGGTTAGAACTATGGTCAGGAGGGTGGGAGGGGTCATCCGGGCCTCCTCAAAGAAGTTTGTCTCCTTCTCTGAGAAGTTTGCTTAAGGGTCTATGTATGTGCTCATATGCCCTTCCTGGTTCAGGACAGCCATATCACCCAGGCCACCCCTCTGTCTCTTACCACAAGACTAAGAAGTTTTTGTTATTGGGCTGATTTTTGGCCGAGGAAGAGCAGCAATGTGGTATTTAAAATTAGCATCTTTAAACTCATTTCTTTTCCACATTCCAAGAAGATTTTTTTTTCCCTTAGCTGGGGGACCGGGAGACCAAAGAGGAATAGGAAAACAAGTTCCTGTTTTTATTCCAACATAATCCCTAATATCCTCTCTGGGGCGTCCCTCCCGAGGCAAGATGTTTTAAAAAGAGAAATATCAATTAAGGCAGAGCATGTAAGTAGAGGAACTTTTAAAAATCATTCGGTCTCCTGGTGGGACCGCACTCTGAGGAGAGGTCACAATCTGCTCCTTCCTTTAAGCCTCACGAGGTGTTTTGGTGCAGATAATAATAATAAAGGAGATAAGGGAATCCAGGTGCACTGGGGCTTGGGTTCCAACAGCTAGGTGTTATGGCAATTTGCAAAACAAAGCTAGGGCAGGTTTCATGGGTCACAGCCTAAGAAGCAGGGTCTTATGCATCTTCCCAACATGTGTTTCTGTTTACCTTTGGTCAGCATGCAGGGACACCTGGGCTAGCCTGACCACATTGCATGCAGGCCCTTCACGCGCAAGCTCCAGGAGTTCCTGCTGTTTTTTCACCTGTGGGAGCACATGAAAAAAAAAAAAAAAAAACGGGGCTCCTGAAATCTAACATTATACTCATCCTGGTCTTTGAGTTTCCAAAGAAAAAGAGGAGATGGGAAAATAACAGCAGTAACTGACAATAACTAAACGGAGCTATAGCATGTAACTGCTTCCAGGAGGCAACCATGGGTTCCGCACCCCCCCACCAGACAACACTCCCCCCAACCCCAGGCACAAAACCAAGAGAATAAATGTCAATAAATAAGCAAAAGCTTACTAGGTAAACATAATGCTAGTGTGGCTACCATGAAAAGCTGCAACAGGAGCTGTTCCATCCAGTTAGGTTTGTTGCTCCAGATACATGCTGTGTCTTAGTTTGACCTCTGTTGTGCTGATAACAGTATGACCAAAGCAACTTGGGAAGGAAGGGGTTAATTTGGCTCACACTTCCAGGGCACAGGCCATCATCTGTTACTGATGGAAGGCAGGCAGGCACTCAAGATAGGCATCTGAAACAGAAAGCATGGAGGAAGTCTGCTTCCTATCTCACTCTGTGGGTTGCTTGCCTGCCCATGTTCAGGGAGCCTTCTTACACAGCCCAGGGCCAGCTGCCTAGGTCTGGCATTGCCCTCCTGCAACAACTAGCCATCAAGATGATTCTCCCTACATATGCCAATCTGATCCAAGCAATTCCTCAACTGAGGCTTTCCTGTCAGATGACCCTAGGCTGGGTTGAGTTGACAATTCCAGCTAGCTAGGACAGTAGTGATTATTTCTTATCCACTGGGCACTTAGCTGGGGCATACACCTCTCTCATTCTGAGAGAGAACGAGCAGACACCACTCTCATTATCTGGACAAAGAACCAGAAACTGTGAAAGATGGGGTAACTTGTAAAAGGTTATCCCGTCAATGAATTAAGTAAGCTGGGCTTAACCCCAAGCGTCTAGTCCCGAAGTCCAAGTCTGAACTACTGGACTAGCGTCTGGACAGCGATCTGCCTGCTTCGCTCTCTCCCTGAGTGCTAGGATTACAGACGTGTGCCACCATGCCTGGATAACATTGTGGTGTTTTATTGCATATAAGGTAATATAATTAACAATAATATGAATTTTGAGATAGAAGAAAAGTGATGGAAAAGTCTCATAAAGAAATGAAAAATGAGGCTGGAGAGATGGCTCAGAGGTTAAGAGTACTGGATGTTCTTCCAAAGGTCCTGAGTTCAATTCCCAGCAGAAATTAAAAAAAAAAAAAAAAAGCATATAAGAAAGTCTCCTGTGGACATATAATACATTGTATACTATGTCCCTTTTCCATACATAGTTAAAAGCAAAGGGATAGCATCATCTGAATACTTTACACAATGAGCAAGATTTGTACAAAAAAAAAATGATCCTGGTCCTTTAAAGACAAGCCCTGCCCTTATTGATGCTGGGCTTTCCTTGGGGTTCGGTTTGTGGCTTTGTTCCTGCATGTCACTACAGCCTTAGATGCATTATGCTGTCTTCTGAGCGCTACAGGACAAATGACACTGACCATCACATATGGATATTGTTGTTTCCTGCCTCTGTCTGCCTTGGCAGCTGACTCCAGTTATCCAGCAGCATCCTTATCTTCCCACCCCGCAGTGTCTATCACCCAATACCTGCACGCTGCCAGCTGCCATGAGTTCAAGGCATTGTGTTGGAGTAGCAGCTGGAGGGGACAGCTGTGAAGCCAGTGTGCCCACAGAGAAGGCATGTTCATCTGTACTCTTTCTGCTCCTGGTCAAGCCAGCCATAAAGGCTGAGTTTTGATTAAAGCTAGAGTGCAGGGAAATACTTTCAGTATGAAACAGCCACCCACACAGTTTATTTTTTAAAGTTGCACAAGCAGGGAAAGCTTGCTAATGATAGTTTTTAACTTTTTGCTTTGTGTTTTGTTTGTTTATTTGTTTGTTTGTTTTTGAGACAGGGTTTCCCCATGCAGCCTTGGCTGTCCTGGACTCACTTTGTAGACCAGGCTGGCCTTGAACTCACAGAGATCCGCCTGCCTCTGCCTCCCTGAGTGCTGAGATTACATGCCCTTCTTAGTTTTTAACTTTTAACATTGTGTCCCTGTGGGGATTGAGTTCTGGCACTGCATGATGGGTATGCGCAGCATCACTGAGCCACATGCTCAGTGGACTTACTTTATCCTGTCTGTCTGTCTGTTTCTTTGGAGATAGGGTTTCTCTCTGCAGCCCTGGCTGTCCTGAAACTCACTCTGTAGACTAGGCTGGCCTGGAACCAGAGTGGGATTAAAGGTATATGTCACCCCTGCCTGGCAGAGTTTTACTGCATAATCCAGGTAGGTCTTGAACTGAAGATCCTCCTGCCTCAGCTGCCCAGTCCTGGGGTAACTAGTGTGTTTTTCACTGTGTATACAAATTAACCTTTTCATCATTTTTTTAAATTAAAAAAAATCCATTATTTATTTGTGTCTATGGAGTGGGTGGTGGTGTCCTAGTTAGGGTTACTATTGCTGTGATGAAACACGATGACCAAAACAACGTGAGGAAGAAAGAATTTACCTGGCTTATGCTTTTGCATCACAGTCCATCGTTGGAGGAAGTCAGGATAGGAACTCAAGCAGGGCTGGGACCTGGAGACGGTTACTGATGCAGAAGCCATGGAGGTGTGCTGCTTACTGGCTTGCTTCTCCTGGCTTACTCAGCCTGCTTTCTAGTAGAACCCAGGGCCACCAGTCCAGAGATGGCACCACCCTCAGTGGGCCGGGCCGTCTCCTGTCAATCACTAAGAAAATGCTGGGTCGTAAGCATGAGTTCAAAGGCACCTCAGTCCCAGGGAAGTCAACATGCCAGTTGCCAGAAGCTGGATTTGTTGTAAAACCCACAGAGACCCTTGGAGAACTTGTGTCTTGACCAGGACTTGAAGCTGATCGGAGAGTAAGGGCTCTGGAACAGAGCTGAGTCAGATTTATCCTGGCCAAGACTGGCAAGGCCACCTGGGAGGTGTTTACTCTGGATGAAGAGGACACTAGGAGACGTTCTGAAGGCTCTTCTGAGGCTACTTGTTCGCGTTGGGGTGCTGGATGAGGGCAAGACGAAACTGGATTACATCCTTGGCCTGAACACTGAGGGTTTCTTGGAGGGGCAGCTGCAGACCCAGGTCTTTAAACTGGGCCTGGCCAAATCTATTCACCATGCTTGCAAGTGTCATATCAGGGTCTGCAAGCAAGTGGTGAACACCCACCCTTCATTGTCTGTCTGGGCTCCCAGAAGCACATTGACTTCTCCCTCTGTTCTCCTGATGGTGCTGGGTACCCAGGCCAGAAAGAGGAAGAACGTTAGGAAGGGCCATGGTGACGCTGGGGCTAGTGATGATGAGGACAAGGACTAAATTAACACCGCCCTGGACTGAGGATTGTCTAGTTTTCTAGTTGACTAATAAATCAAAGTTAACACTTGGAAAAAGGAAAAAGAGAAAAGGAAAAAAAGAAAAAGAAAATGCCCTGCAGGCCAGCCTATATAGCCTGATCTAATAGAAGCATTTTCTCAATTGAGGTTCCTTCCTCTCAGCCTGACTTTGGCTTGAGTCAAGTCGACATAAAACTATTGCGCATAGACAGTGGGGTGGGGTGCACACACACATGGAATTCAGAAGGCAGAAGGCAATTTGTGGGCGTTGTTTTTCTCCATCCACCTTGAGGGTTCAGCTTAGGTCGACAGGCTGCCAGCCATCATCTCTACCCCCTGAGACACCTTGAGGCTACACATGTTACAAGGTTTTACTTTATCCAGGAAGATCACATGAAACAGCAAACTGTGTGCTCTTTCAGTGAGGGGATGGGGCAGATCCTAAGCTACCTTACAGCCATGGAGCCGATCAGGCTGTTCCAGATCATGGGGCTGGAATCTCTGCCTTGGTTATGAGGCACAGCTGCATTTTAATTAATTAAGTAAGTAAGTAATTTTTTTACCAGCGACACATTCTTGGTCCAGCCTCTGTTGTTCCAGCACTGATAATGGGTCCTTCAAAATATCACAATTCAATTTCTCATCCGGGTAAGGCTCTTCTGGAATTGGGGTTGAAATATCTATTTTTCAGGAGGTTTAGAAAAGACTCACTGAAAGTTACGGTCACCCATACAGTTTTTGTTTGTTTGTTTGTTTGTTTGTTTTTTGGTTTTTCGAGACAGGGTTTCTCTGTGTAGCCCTGGCTATCCTAGACTCACTTTGTAGAACAGGCTGCCCTCGAACTCACAGCAATCCGCCTGCCTCTGCCTCCCGAGTGCTGGGATTAAAGGCGTGCGCCACCACACCCGGCCATACAGCTTGTTTGATGGAGAACACCTTACATACAGGGAGGTTGTGGGCCAGGGTATTCCTGCAGCACTGGGACCACACTGACAATTGTAGCTATTGAATGCCTGGTTTGGAAAGTCAGAACACATATTTCTTCCAGTTACTTAAGTAGATGAAGGGAGGCAGCATCTTTTTGCTCACCTGTTTATTCATTCAAGTGTGTTTAGGGATGCTAGACTTGTGTCAGGTGCTCCTCCATAGCTGGGAGTGGTCGTTGAATGAACAAAATGACACAATCTTTATGCCCGCAGGCCTTATATTCTAGTAGGTAGATATCTCCCACAACCTCCATTTTCAAGAGTACATTATGTGAGTGAGATGTGAGAGATATGTGGAAAAATAGAGGAAAAAGGAAGGCCGGAGGTTAAATGGGAGTAGGAGAAAACTTACTGGAAAAGGTGTATCCCAGGAGCTGATTGGGTCTGCCATTTGGACACGAGGCTACAGGGTATGCAATACAGAGGAAACAGCAGATGCCAAGACCCAGAGGAAGAAATATGCCTAATGAAAAAGAAAAAGCTAATATAATGGAGTAGGGGTTCTTGCTTTAATTAATAGCACCAAGTGGGGTTCCTCCTCCTCCTCCTCTTCCTCCTCCTCCTCTCTCTCTCTCTCTGCCCCCCATCTCTGTCTGTCTGTCTGTCTGTCTGTCTGTCTGTCTGTCTGTCTCTCTCTCTCTCTGTGTGTGTGTGTGTGCGCGCGTGTGCACACGTGTGCATGTGTATGTTGGAAATCAACCTGTGGGAGTGGATTCTTTCCTTCTACCGTGTGAGTCCCAGGGATGGAGGTCAACACCTTAGGCTTGGTGGCGAGTGCTGACCCATCTGGCTTAGCCACAGACCACATTTTAAGTCAAGTAAATTGCAACATCTATTTTGTTTTCTCTACTTGAAGGAGAAAGTACTGACTCTCATATTTCAAAGCTGTTACTTTCCATACCAGTGTGCGGGTTGTCAGAAAGAATTCTTCATCAATAAAGCACCATTTGGGTGTAATATAAATTGAAACCAACCTTTAAAAAATATACAAGCTTTTGATATTTGAATAACTGTTGATCTCTTCAGGGTTGTTGTTGGGGAAGTAAAATACATACTTTGGTAAAGAACTATTGCTGGAAATATTTTGAATTTCCTAGCTTGGAATTGTTTTCAAAGACTGGAACATTAAAAGTTTTGCATCTTGCCAGACACGGTGGCCCACACCTTTAATCCCAGCACTCGGGAGGCAGAGGCAGGCAGATTTCTGTGAGTTCCAGGCCAGCCTGGTCTACAAAGTGACTCCAGTATAGCCAAGGCTACATAAAGAAACCCTGTCCCTCTCCCCCCCACAAAAAAAAAGAAAGGAAGGAAGGAAGAAAGAAAGAAAGAAAGAAAGAAAAAGAAAAAGAAAAGAAAAGGAAAGGAAAAAAAGAAAAGAAAGGAAGAAGAAAGAAAGACAGAAAGTTTTGCAACATTCTTTGGCTTTGAGTGTTTGAATTTGAGCTCCTGAGCTGTTTCCAGTTGGCCCCATGGTGACAGAGAGCCACTGGTTGAAACTGACATGGGTACAGAGTGCATCGATAGACCAGAGCCTTTTATCTATTCCAATAACCTGTGGCTAAGCATTTTCTCTAATTTATTCCCTCAAAGGTGATGAGGCGAAGGAGGTCACGGAAGTGGCATTAATGCACATCCTTCATAATGACCTTCTAATTACAGCTACGTCAGATATGTCTTAGTTAGGGTTACTATGGATGCGATGAAACACCATTGACCAAAATAGCTCTAAGGGGAGGGGGGAGGGGGGAAAGGAAAGACTTTGTTTGGCTTATGCTTCCCTATCGTTGCTCATCATTGGAGGAAGTTAGGGCAGGAATTCAAGCAGGGCCGGAACCTGGGGACCTGGTACAGAGGCTATGGAGGGATGCTGCTTACTAAGTTGCTTCTCATGGCTTACTCAGCCTGCTTTCTTATAGAACTCAGGACCACCAGCCCAGGGATGGCACCACCCACAATAGGCTGCCTCTCTACCAGCTAATTAAGAAGATGCACTAGCAGCTTGCCTACAGCTGGATCTTATGGAGACATTTTCTTAATTGAGATTCCCTCTTCTCAGATGGCTTTAGCTTGTGTCAGGTTGACATTAACTATCCAGCACAGCATTAAGTGTGTGTGTGTGTGTGTGTGTGTGTGTGTGTGTGTGTGTGTGTGTGTGTGTGTGTGTGTTTTAAATGGGAAATGAAGATTATTTTCTGGACTGGAATTATTCTTCATATTTCAGCATAGTTTTGACATCAGCAGTTATTTGATATTAAAACAAAGAATTTTATTGAAAGAATTCATGCATAATTTAAAGCACAAAATTACAGTGAGCCCATATGTGCCCACTACCCAGTTTAGTGAGGGAGTCTGAGTATCACCTCTGTGGCTTCGTGTGCCTTTCTTCCTCATTACATTCCTCCTGACAGAAAGTAACCCGTGCCCCCCAGCTTGTGTTTCCAGACTCTGATCTACAGCGGTAAGATCTGGGCTTTGCCTTTTCTCCTTTAAAATCCAGGAACCAGGCCTCCAGGATGGGGCGTGCAGTTCCTGGCAAACTCAGTCTCAGAGCCTGGTTCCTTAAGGGACGGAGAGGTACTTTCCTGTTCTGGCTCCTGAGGAATTCTGCCCTTTCTGCCAGCTCAGTCATACTTGGTACTCGGTTTCCCTCCCCTTCTGCATTTTCCTTTGTAACGTCCCAGAAATGGTTTCTCCAACCGTCTAGTTTATTCTACTTTATATTAGATTTTCAAATCACACGCCTTAGGAATAATAACCAGTTCTGAAAGAAAAATCTCGTAACAGCTCTGGCTTCTTATTCGGCGCATACTTTCTTAGACTACATGACTCCAGCTATTTCAGGAGAGCGGAAGGCCAGCAGCTACAGAGCGTCCGGGTCAGTCCTATGCTCTTGTTCTGTACTGAGGAGAAACAAGAGGCTTTTAATAATGTTAGGGTGTGGCAAACGAGAGAGAGTGCTTAAGCACACTGAAAGAAAACTATTTTAAAGTAACATGTGGTTTTTTTTTTTTTTTTCTGGTGCCAATTTAATGACAACATCAAAGCAGAGTACTCAATTATTTGCTTTTTTTTTTTTTTTTTTTTTTTTGATATAACAAATAGAGTCTACGGACTCTTCTAGTGGTAATGTTTTTTCTCTCTATTTGTGCCAATTTTCCACCTCCTGTTAGCTCTCCAGTAAGTCTAAACCCAGAGCTGTGGTGATGTTGGGAATCCTAGTTACTCATCGGGCAGAGGCTGGAGGACACTTTGAGGCCAGGAGTTCAAGGCTAGCCTGGTAATGTAGTTTGACCCTGCCTCTGAAAACAAGTTAGTGAACCTACCAATTCAATAGCTTTATTGTTTTAAAATAGATCTGTAGCTTGTACATCTCAGTGAGGCTTGCTTTCCCCCTCTGCTCTTCTCTTGTTTCATGTGCTGAGGATGAGAGGGAGGGGCTCACCAGAGCTGGGCCATTGCTTCTCCATGGAGCCAGCTGGAGAACCATCATGCTTGGTGACTGTCACATGTGATCTAAATACTGCATTCAGTTAGAATCTATTTAGTGAGCCTTAGTCTTAATTTGATTTAGCGAAGAAGGTCTCTGAGATGTCCTTTCTAGGATCATTAATATATTTCTTTAAAATTTGTCTGTCTTTAAGACAGAGTTTCACTTCATAGCCTTGACTGTCCTAGAACTTGATCCATAGACCAGGATGGCCTTGAACTCACTGAGATCCACCTACCTCTGCCTCTGGAATGCTGGGATTAAAGGTGTATGCCACCACGGCCTGGCTTATTTTGTGAGCCCAGTTTTTAAATTTAATTTAGCAAAGAATTTGGGATTTCCTTTCCATAATCATTATTATATTTCTACAAATTTCTCCAGTCATGTATAATTCATTTGTTTTGAATTGTTGTTCAATAGCCCATTGTATAAATAGAAAAATACCAGTGCATCTGTTTTCTTATCATTGAATATTTTGGCTGTTTTAAGTTTTAATTTTAAAAAAATGTGTGCATGTATGTGTGTGTGCCTGCATGTACATGAGTGTGCATATCTGTGTGTGTGTGTGTGTGTGTGTGTCAGAGTGCAACCTCGAGTATCATTCTCAAGAATGCTGCCCACTTCCTTTTAGACAGGGTCTATCATTGGCCTGAAGAGAGCCAATTAGGCTAGACTGGCTGGCCAATGAGCCCCAGAGACTGCTGTGCCTCATCTCCCTACGGCTGAGATTCCAAGAGCATTCCACCATGCATGCATACAGCATTTAGGGAAATGAACTCAGGTCCTTATGCAAGGCGGGTGCTGATCCGCACAGTTCTGTGATTTCTGCAGGCATTCCTGCATTAAACTGTCAGATTCCTTCATTCCCGCCACCCTTTTTGTCTCCTTGTGGTCTTAATTCACAGTTCTGTAGTTTCCAAGGCTGAGAACATCATCAAATGTTTCTTCTGTTAGGCACTTGCCTTTAAGTTTTATTAGTACTTCCTTAAA
Source organism: Acomys russatus (assembly GCF_903995435.1). NCBI lineage: Eukaryota > Metazoa > Chordata > Mammalia > Rodentia > Muridae > Acomys > Acomys russatus. Next base: position 15,676,953 of record NC_067139.1, read on the forward strand.
TTTTGGTTCGTATTTAAGCTTTATGTATTCTGCATATGAGTCATTAGTCAGTTATGTTTGTAATAAATAATCTTCCTAGTTTCTAGACATATTACTCTTTAAAATATTTCATTTGAATGGCTGGCAAGCCTGACAGTATAATATGAGTTTGATGCCTTGGGCCCATGGGATGGAAGGAGAAAGCCAAGGCCTACAAGTTGTTCTCTGAGTACCACAGGTTAGAGGAAAATCTATTTTCATTTTTTTTTATTGATAGCTAATTGTCCTGTAGTCACTTATTGATTTGCTTCTAATTTTCCCACTGACAAACCTTCAGTGTCACCTTCACAACAAATGCTCAGGTCTTTCCCAGTTTCTAGTTTCTGCTTTTTTTTGTCCACTTTTATATCTTTATGTCAAAATTATGCTTTCTTAGTTTCAGTAGCTCTGTATTGATTTTAGATGTATAGTGTATCAATTGCCTTTAGTTCTTTTTCTTCCTCAGGAGTACTTTACTTAGTCTTTTATTACTCCACATAAATTTAAGAATTATTCCATTGAGATTTTTGGCAGGAATCATTTAGGATATATACATCAAACCATGGACATTTCAATTTCTTCTTTAATTTTTCATTAACTTCTTTACTTAGCAAGCATTCATTACTATTGAGGAATGTCCTGGGAGTAGGAAGTGAGGGAACATGATCCCCAAACACACTGTGTTGGAGGTGGCCAATCAGACATGACCAAGACATAGCAATAAAGCAAATTTTTTATATATTTACTATGTTATACACACATATGTGATATATATATCTCCATGGGAGACTATTTAAACTAGATATTATTACAAAGAAGAATTTTGAGGTCCAGAATAAGAAATAGCCATTCTAGAAAAGTGGATGAACACATTCTTAAAAACCTCTGTTACAACAAAATATCACACAGCAGAGAAAAATGACTGAAGCATACAGAGAAATGTGATGGATTTGTATGGTTAGCAAACGAGAGCAGGGAGCAGATTATAGTACAATTTTAAAACAAAATTTAGTCAATGGATTAGTTACTGGTACTGTTACCTGCAAATGTGTGGGCAACATTTGTGGTTATGCTGAGATGCATGCAGTCTGTTGGTCACAGTTTGAACACACCTAAAAGCAAATCCAGACTTTTAGATATGCACCAGAGTCTTGGAGCATATGGTGTGTGTGTGTGTGTGTGTGTGTGTGTGTGTGTGTGTGTGTGCGCGCGCGCGCGCATGCGTGCACATACATGTATGTGTGTGTATGTATATATATGAAATATACATTTTGAATATATATGCATTCATACACACATTCATGATGAGTTTTATGGACTAGGCATTCCAAGAGATTAAATTAATAATTAATAATAAAATAAAAACTTAAAAACATATTGCAATAGAATTACTAGCATATCCACCCTAATGCTTTGGGGCAATTACTTAATGATTATTTTCATATAAGTGCTATACTGTTGTGAAAACTGACAGTTGAGTCTGTAAGTGAGATGGCTGCTAAGAGAGTAATCGGAGGGTAGTGCATATAGCATGGACTCACTGACACAAGAATTGTTTATGTCCTGCGTGGGATGGAACAGGACAGTGTGTCAGCAAACTACTCAGAATCATGGGCAACTTAAACACTGGAGAGTATTTAAGTCTGGAACTTTTCATTTAGGATCTTCAGATTGCAGACCAGGTAACAGAACAACTACATAAAGAAAAACTCTGGCTAAGGTGGGGGGTCTGTTGGATATTATATTTTCACAACTTCCCCCAACTTACATGTCTATCGTTCTCTTGACATTTTCTTTCTTTCTTTTTTGTTTTTATTGAGACAGGGTTTCCCTGTGTAGCCTTGGCTCTCTTGGACTCACTTTGTAGACCAGGCTGGCCTCGAACTCACAGAGATTTGCCTGCCTCAGCCTCCTGAGTGCTGGGATTAAAAGCGTGTGCCACCACACCCAGCCTCTCCTGCCAAACTCAAGCTCTCCCAACAGCAGTCGAGACAATTAGACAGTTTTTTTTCTACTTAGGAGCATCCTACAGTGGCATGGATGAGCAGAAGAAGGGATAAGATCACTTGTTTCGGTTTGGTTATGATATGGGTACACAGGTAACTAGAGCAAACAGGAGGCTGAGAAGTGAGGTAGCCTGGGCATTTCTGGTACCCATGTGAATATAGGAGGAGACAGAAAAAGCCTTCCCATGCGGATGCAAATTAGGGGCACTGGTTTGTCAGTTGCTGCTTTGCTGTGTGTCACTGTCCCTTTTTTTTTAGGCATTTGAATCTGAGTATATTTGATTGACTTGGATGTCTCACTCTGCTTTTTGGCAGGGAAACCTAAAAGAACACAAAAGTCTACCTCCAAGATTCTTTGTGGAACATTCAGGGATATATGCTAGTGTGTGTGTGTGTGTGTGTGTGTGTGTGTGTGTGTGTGTGTGTGTGTACACATCAAATTATTGCTTTTAAATTAATGAAAGGTTGTCAGTGTGCTGAGTGCCAACTGTCTGTCATCCCCTGTTCCCCACTGGGAAACTGGAAGGAGAAGAAAGAATTGTACTGGGGAGGGGTGCAGCAAGCCCGCCCCACTGGGATTGTTTCTGAGGGCTAACTGCAGCCGCTTTGCCGACCTTTCAACCACACAGCAGATAAAATTAAGTGATTCTTAAAACGGAAACATTCTGTGTAGAGAGAGGGGGAAAAAGACACAGAAAACTGACATGGCTGTCCAGAAATCAATTTATTTATTTGTGCTGTCTTACAGTTCACCAAAACTTACTATTCAAAAATTTCAGTTTGTGTAACATAAATAGCAAATGGTATCATTGTTGTTGTTATGATAATTTTAACATCTTTCTCCCTTTTACTATCACAATAATTTGAAGTGGATCAAGCAGCGGGCTCAGGGGTTGAGGAGTGGCTGTTTCATGGCTAAGTTGACTTCAAATTCAGCAGCCACCAGCTTTGCCAAGGATTTGCTTTGAACATTTCAATGACAAGTGACGAAGTCCTCATGCTTGAGTGTTTTCTGATGTTGAGTCACATCCAGAGGACTTGGGAACGAGGAAAAGAAAAAGAAACCCCGCTGGCCACGCTTGCTGTTTGTTTCCATGTTACACGTAAGGTTTCTGCCAGATGTTCACATTTCATCTTGTCTGAATAAAAGTCTTTCTTATTTGAGAATGTCAATATCATTTAACAGCAAAAGCAACATAATTACACTATTCAATAAATGTTTAACCAGAGACAGACATTTTAAACTTACAGAAGACTTACCAGAGTGGACCTTTTAGCAATTTAGTAGTTAAATTAGTTTTTTTTTTTTTTTTTTTTAAATTCCAACATCTGGTGAGCAGTCTCTAATTTCTAAAGTTTGGAACGAAAAGCCACTGCACAAATCCATCGCTCTGAACAATTTGCTAGTTGTTTACCTTAATGCCAATCTCGCCCCTGTACCAGACAAATATATTTCAAACGTGTTTTCAAATTCAGATTTCTGGGCATGAAATTAATGCCATTCCATTCGCCAACTGTCGTCCGTGTTTTGAGATGTCGTCCTTCTCTTGGGGAGTAGAGCCAGTCTTGTTACGGGAAGATGACTTAATGGCCATGCCTTCGACTGCGGCTTGGTGCCGATAGGTACACACTAGAGGTGGGATGGGTTATCTACTTGGCCTCCGGTGATAGAGTCAAGTTTCTCTTCTGGGTGCTTACAGCGTTTCAGAGAATAATGAGCAGTCTTATGCATAGGTCTTTAAAAAAAAAAAGTTTATAAATCCACAAAAGAGTCCCCAGCCCTTCCCAGGCCTGTCAGCAGTCAGCAGCACCAACACACTGAAGCACTTAGGTCATTCCCTATTTTAATCAAGTTGCCAAAGTCCTCCTCCTTTTCACTTTCTTTCAAAAAAGTTTTTATTTTATTTTATTTTATTTTATTTTTATGGCTCAGTTAATTCACATGCCTGATTTACCCTGACAATGTCGAACCTCAGCCCGCTTTGAAATACATGACATCAGACATTGACATATCTCTGAGGTCAGAAGTCAGATCTTCATTAGAATAGCACCTCGCACTGATTAGGTCTATTTCATCTAAGGGACACGGAGTGGGCATACATTCATAGCACGTGTCCTTGAAGAAGCCACTTGAGTTTTCGAGGATAAGGCAAAGTTTTAGTTTATGGATAAGAAAATAGAGATGAAGGACCACGTGCAAGCCTTAATGGAAGGCTGGTTTTTACTTGTCTTTATGGGAAGGCTGGGCGAGCTTCACCGTCATTCCCTCTTCCATATGGATCAGCTCTTTAGAGTACACTTTCCTCTACACCTGTAAGTGGAGAGAAAGTTGTAGAGTCATACATGCAATGAATATATGTGATTTCTAGGAAACTTTTTGAAACAAGTGTCATTCATTGTGCACACAGAATGGGAAATTCTACTTTCTTTGAAGCAGAATTTAGACTTGTTTCTATTGGAATTTTTTTTTTTTTACTGGAAATGTGCTCTGATAGGCCATTTGTCCTGGGAGAGGAGAGGGCCACAGACAGTAACAGATTCTCCAGCTATTGCTAGTGGGGCTCTGTTCCATGGACTGCGTCATGTTTGATACATGGATTTGCTGGAAGGAATTTTTGCATGCCACAGTGAAGAGGGGAGTTGAAGTAGTTTCAGGGAAAAAAAGAAACCTTGAATAATGGAATGACTTAAATGAAACTCTAAGTGGGCTAAGGTTGTCGCTCAGCATGCACTGGGTTCTGGGTCCACTCCTAACACTGAGAATGTGAGGAGAGACTTCACTGTTCTTCTGAGGGCTGTGTAACCTTTTACTCAAAAATCCCAGAGAAGAATATGGTTCATTCTTGGCTGTTGTGAGTGGGTCGTTTTGAAGATCAGAAGTCTGAGTGTAGTTTAAAGCTGGCATAGGATTTTGGCTAAGGTGCCCAGTAGTGGGTGTGCTTTCATACAGATCATAAGTAAGTCATGGAGAGAGTTACATTTGGGTCTGGAGTGTTGGCCCAAGTCTTGTAAATTCAAGACTTGGTCTCCAGCCTGTGATGCTAGTGAGAGGTGGGAGAGCATTTAGGAGGTGGGCCTTAGAGGGAAGGGGTTAAGCCCCGGGGGAGGCGGTGCCCATGAAAGGGACTCTGGAATACTGGCCTTCTGCTTGCCGCCTTTCCCTCCTACTATCACAGGGTCAGCATCATTCATTGGTCACTTTCCTCTCCCCACAGGTCCCCCGAAGTGGAACAACCTCCATGGACCAAAACCACGAAACCAATACGTCTTCTCCCTCACTCTCTTTTTTACCGCCTCTAGTTGTATAAAATATACCTCTGGTATTTTGTCACAGTAAACTCAAATACTATAAGCACAGATAACAGGTAGTCTAAAGATGCAGCAGATGGGCTTCAGGGTCTTGCCCTGCTACTGTGATGGAAGGGAAGATGTCTTTTGACATCTTACGGCAGGGATGGATTAGGAAAGGGAGCTGTAGAGCAAAGGTTTAAGGCTGCAGTAGGACTAGAGGGTTGCATTCACAGAACTGAGTGGAGAACATGTTACATGACAATGTATTATACATTTCAAAATAACTAAAGCCAGATTTTAATATTCTAGCCACATTAAAAAAAAAGATTAACTGGGGGATCTTGAGGTATAACACAGTGGTAGAGTATTCAGAAAATAGGTTAGTTTCACAATTAAGCTTAGTTGTTTAGGGGTTGAGATGTTTTTAGGTCTAGATAGATGTTTTAAGTTGATAGAGATGAGATATGATAGATACTGATTTACATTCAGAATTTTAGACTCACTAAGATAGAAAAATGTTTTCTTCAATGTTGCCAAATACAAATAGCCAAAACACTATGAATGTAACACACACACACACACACACACACACACACACACGCACACACATATATACAATTCCTGATTGTTTCTCGGTTCTTGCTCTTTGTAGTTTATTTAGTATTTGTGTAATAAAATAATGTATGAGTAAAAATAATTAAATAAATAAAAATCTACTGTGTTAAATAAGGCACATTAGAGTTAAAACAAGGAAAATTCAATAAAAGTAATGATTTCATTAAAAAAAAAAAAAGATTAACTGGGGGTCTTGAGGTATACCTCAGAACTAGAAAGAAAACAAAAAAATAAAGACAAGTTGGTGAGGTGTTAGGCCAGATCAGTTTATTAGCTTGACTGACTTCTTTCTGTGTTACTCACCTGTAATTGATCAAAACACCCACTGCACCCCATGAACCCAAACAATGAGTATTTGTTAATTCAAACTAAACAAAAATAAAATACATATTTCCTTTCTGTGTTGAAGGTTCTCCTAATTTAGGTTTCAGGCCACTGGCAGAAACCGCACTGACAGCCTTCTACCCTACTGAAGCCTTTTTCCCATGTGGACTTTAATGACTTGGAAATTAAACATTACTTATTGAGCAGATTTATGTTACCAACAAACAACAAGAGAAGGATCATACATGAGGATGCTGAGAATGAGGCTCTATTTGAAGAAGCCAGTGTCTATTTGTGGGTCTCCTGTTACATGATAAGCACAGCATATGCATTAGTTAATATTCTTATCATTGCCACCATCCTTTCATTATCATATGACGCAGGAGAGGCACATCTGCCAGTTATGGAGAATTACCCTCAGAAGTGATCTAGCCTTCAGATCCTCCAAGGATTCTGATTTTATTGGTTGGGCATTTTCAGAGCTCTTGGGTGATTTAAGGTTTAGCTGAGGTGCACTTAAAAAAAAAAAAGAAAGAAAAGAAAAGAAAATCATAATCAGAGTTTGTGGTTTGTGTCAAAAGCAGAGAGTAGGAAAAAGTGAAGAACACGGGGAATTGAACAACTACTCTGTCTGTAGGATGTTTTTATTGTGATGGTCTTTGAAGACGGAGTTGTCAATGTTTAGCAGAAGCACAGCAATTACAAACAGGCATGGGTGCCTCCTATTTCCTATTTGGTCCTCTGTGGCTTCTTCCTTCTATTGCCCCCGCTCTGACTACATAGTGCGTTTTTAAAAATCTGAGTCTTTTCGTTTGTTCTGTCAATTTGGTTAGGTCATGCAGCACTCCCCCTTCCCCTCCTGCTCGCACTCCTCCATACCCACTCAATCCTTTAATCCTCAGTAGTTTTCCTTCTTGTTCCATATCACATGTATTCTGCAATCTCTCCAATCATATAGTTTTAATTGGTGGTAAGAGATAGGCTTCCATACGGTTTTTTCATCTACCATTCCTTTAGGCGAGTCCACCCCAAGCCCCCTTTTCTTCGCCATACTCGCGTGCCCTCTTCTGCTTAAGCCACTTTGCCCCCATATCCCACCTTTCTCCTTTTGCTCTAAGTATAATTTACTTCCTCCCACCCCTTAATGCATAGATCCCAAGAGCCCTTTCTGGTTTCCTGGATTCTACTTGTCCTGTAAGCTAATCACTCAAAACTAAAAATTTGACCCTAGGATCTGCCTATGGGAAAGGGCATGTGGCCTTTGTCTTTCTGGGCCTGAGTTACCTCACTCACTTGAATTTTTCCTGTTCCATCTACTTACCTGCAAATTTAATGATTTATTTTTCCTTACATCTGAGTAGTACTCCACTGTGTATACAGGTAGTGCAGTTTTCATGTCCATTCACCTGTTGATAAACGTCTAGGTTGATTCTATTTCCTAGTTATTGCGACTAGAGCAGCAAAGAACAGTGCTGTGCAAGTATCTAAGTATCAGGATCTAATCCTTTCATGATAAAACTGGGTCATATGGCACTCTTGTTTCTAGTTTTTTTAAAGATTGATTTCCAAGGTGGTACTAGTTTACCCCCCTTGCACACAGTGCATAAGAGTTCTGCATTGCCACATCCATGCCAGCGTTTGTTATTTGTGCTCTTGATGATGGCCATCTGACTAGGATGAGACGGGATACGAAAGTGATTTAAATCTGCATTTCTTTGATGCCCTATAGGATGTTAGGCGCTTTAAACACTCTTTACTATCCATTTGCTTTTCTTCTTTTGAGAGTTTTCTGTTCATTTTTCGCAGCCTATCTTTTAAAGAATTGTGTTGTTTATTTTCTTAATGTTTACTCTTTTTGAGTTCTTTGTGTATTAGTTTTTGTCAGCTTGATACAAACCTAGCCATATCTGGGCAGAGGAAATCTCATCCGAGGAACCACTCCATCATATTGGCCTGTGGGCATGTCTGTGGAGCATTTTCTTGATTGGAGATGGAAGTGGGAGGGCCCAGCTCACAGTGGGTGGTCCCACCCTTGAGCAGGTGGTCCTGGCAGATATAAGAAAGGTAGCTGACAGTGATCCTGGGAGAAAACTTGGAAAATAGCTTTTTTTTCCCCCATGGCTGTTGCCTCTGTTGGAGCTCAAGTTCCTGCCCTGACTTGTGTCAGTGACCAACTATGATTGAGGTGTACAATCCAAATAAACGCTTCCTTCCCAAGCTGCCTTTGGTCCTTTTTTCCATAGAAACAGAAACAGAAAGCAAACTAGGGTGGATAAATAGCTGGCAAAGATTTCTCACCATTCAGTGCGCTGTTCATTCAGTCGCTTTATGTTCTCCTTTGCTATACAAAAATTCTGAGTTTCATAACCCAGAAACTCCTTACCTGCACCTATAAAAATACTCCTTATTTTTCCCTCTGCCAGTTTCAGGATGCAGTGTTACACTGAGGTCCCCCATCTATTTAGAGTTGAGTTTTACGTAAGGTGAGAGATAAGAACTTAGTTTTATATATCTGCATGGAAACATACAGTTTTCCCAGCACTATTTTTTTTTCTGAAGATGGTGTCTTTTCTCCAGTGTATACATCAAAGATCGAGTAATTGTAGTTGTTCGGACTTCTGTTGGGGTCTTCTATTCTATACCTTTGATCTATGTGTCTCTTTCTGTGCCAGTATCATGCTGTTTTTATTACTATGGCTCTGTGGTCCCATTGAAATCAGGATGATGATAACTCTGGTGCATTACTCATTTTGTTCTCCACTGAGAACATCTCCATTGAGATGGCCTCTCAATGTAGTTTTAATCTGTACTTCCTTGGTTGCTAAGGATGCTAAACACATTTAAAGATAAATCCTGGCAACTTGAACTTATTTTTTTGAGAACTCTCTGTTGAGTTCTATACCCAATTTTGGATGAGTTCTTTGTTTTCTTGTAGTTTGTTGAGTCCTTTGCATCATCTAGACCAATGGTCCTCAACCTTCCTGATGCTGACACCCTTTACTACAGTCCCTCATGCTGTGGTGACCCCAACCATAGAATTATTTCCAGTGCTACTTCGTAACTGTAATTTGCTGCTGTTATGAAGCGTGATGTGGATTTATTTATTTATTTATTTATTTTGAGACAGGAGTTTGCCCGTAGGGCTGTGACCCACAGGCCGAGAACCGCTGTTCTAGATGCTAATCCTGTGTCAGATACAGATGTAGTAAAAGTTTTCTCCAGCTCTGCATGCTGTCTCTGTACTCAGTTACCTGCTTCTTTTGCTGCATGGGAAGCCTTTTAATTTCCCTGGATCCAATTTGTTGATTGTTGGCCTTCTTTTCTGGGCAACTGGAGACCTAGTCAGACAATGCTCCTCTCTCCCTGCAACTCGATGTGTTTTCCTCTTATGGCTTCAGGGATTCAGGACATATAATAAGGCCTTTGCTCCATTTGGAGTTGATTTTTGTACAGCATGAGCGGCATGGATCTACTTTCATTCTTCAACACATAGACATCTAGTCCCCTCCCCAGTGTACGTCATTAAAGAGGCCGTAGCTGCATGGGTTTACACGCAGATCGCCTGCTGCGATTGGAAGAGCTACATGCCTGTTTTTGGGCTGGTCCCATGCTTTTTCTATGGCTCTGTAACGTAGTTTGAAATGATGATTCCTCTTGCTTGTTTTCTATTTTTCACTCCTCCTCCTCTCTATTGTTCAGAATTATTTTGCCTATTTGAGGTCTTTTGTATTTTGAAATTACTTTTAAGATTTTTTTTTTTTACTTCTATGATGAGTGGCACTAGAATTTTGTTTGATGAAGGTTGCATCAAGTCTGTAGGCTGCTTTTGGTAAATGGCTGTTTTCAATTGTGATTCTTCTAGTCTTCTAGTCATTGAGCATGAATGGGATATCTTTCTATTTTCAAGTGTCCTCAGCTATTTCTTGAGTACCTTACTGTTTCATTGTAGAAGTCCTCTACTTCCTTCATTAAGTTTATTTAAATGAACTCAATTTTTTGAGCCAATTGTTGATGTGTTTATTGTTATGGAGTTTGTGACTCTTGGGAAAAGACCATAGACTCAGTCCAATTATAATTAAAAGATATACTGATTAGCTGCTAGCAGGGCAAACAATCTCTGAGCAAAATTGAGATTGCTGTGAAAGAGTGGTGTGGGAAGGACTTTTTTTTGTCCCCAAATTTTTAAATTAATTATTTATTCAGTTTCCATCCCAATTGTAGCCTCCTCCTTCTTCTCCAGGTCCTACCCTCCCTCCCTCTTTTTTGTGTACCCCATCCCCTACTCCTCAGAAAAGGGGATCCCCCTTCCACCTACACATCCCAGCATGTGAAGTCACATCAGGGTTGAGTGCATGCTCTCTCACAGTGGCCTGGCAAGACAGTCCCGCCAGAAGGAAGTGATCAAAAAGCATGCAAGAAAGTCCTCTTCAGAGACAGCATGAGGAAGGACTTTTAAAGGGGAAAACCACACCAAGACCTCCAATATCTATGCCAGCAAGCAAAAGTTGTTCTGTTCTGCCAAGTTAAGTAAGTGATTACGGCAACTCAAAGCAATCTTTGGGGATCTATGTAAGTAAGTTACAGAAGCAAAAAAAAAAAAAAAAAAAAAAAAAAAAAAAAAAAAGCAGTTAGTCATATCATAACAAGTAGATGGTCAGGGCTGTACATTTCTGAGTGTATAACACTGAGTCAGGGTTACTGGGAACATATCTTCCAGGGACTGGAGTCAGAGACAAACGGCTGATGGGTACCAAGATGGATGTCTAGCATAAAATGGATCATCTTTAGCCATAACACATTACTTTCCTTGTGTCTTGCTCAGTGTAATTTCCGTCAGTTTATAGAAAGGCCATTTTTTACATGTTAATTTTGTATGCAGCCACTTGGATAAAAGTGTTTATCACTTATAAAAGTGTTCTGATGGAATTTGAAAAATATTTTATTTATTTATCTATGTATTTATTTATTTATTTTGTGTGTGTGTGTGTGTGTGTGTGTGTGTTATATTCATATAAGTGCAGATGTTGAAAGAGGCCAGAGGTGTTGAGTTTCCCAGAAACTGGAATTAGAGTGGCCGTGAGCTGTGTCACATGAATTCTGGGAACCAATCTGTCAGAGCAGTCTGAGTTCTTCACTGCCAAGGCCCTCTCTCCAGGCCCTCTAGTGGACTCTTCAGAGTTGCTTATGTACACAATCATACCATCTTCAATTGAGAGCATTTTGATTTCTTGCTTTCTTATTTGTATCCATTTCTTTGCCTCCCTTGTCGTGTTTCTCTACCTACAGCTTCAACTGAGTCTTCTGTCTGAGGCAGCCGGAACAGAAGAGAGGGTTAAACTGCCACTAATTAGGTAGTCAAGTCACCCCCTTCCCAGTGTCTTTGCTTATTTACAGGACAATGAACATCAGAAGGAGTGCTGGGAGAATTTATCATTAGCATCAGTGCTTTTACCAATGCAGTAACAGCACTTAACTAACACTTGCTTGGTGTCTAATTGATTGGTGAGCCTCTCTCATCTGCCTGATACCCACCTACCTACTTACTCATTTACACTTCTGTTCTCTACCCATTTGGCAATCGTGTATCTATCATCGTTCTATTTAACATCCATTTGTCTATTTATCTACTCACTGTTCACCTACTAGCTGCCTATTGACTCTCTTCTCAACATTTATTTATTATCTGTCAATGGTCTATCTACTGTATCATTACCATGTGTCTTTCATCTATATATCACTTACATATTTGTTATTTACAAAGATTTACATCCTTTTCTTTTTGTGTCATCTATCTTCTGTTTGTTGTCTAGTTATTATTTATCTGTTTTCTATCATTTATCAATATCTAGCTATCAGCTATCAATTACCTGTCAATTGTCATTCTATTTGTAATTTGTCTATTTATCATCTATTATCTTTATTATTCATATCTATCTTCTAGCTAGCTAACTATCATCATCTATCTTCTACTTTTCTATATATCATAAATCTGCCATTCTCTCTCTCTCTCTCTCTCTCTCTCTCTCTCTCTCTCTCTCTCTCTCTCTCTCTCTCTCTCTCTGTGTGTGTGTGTGTGTGTGTGTATGTGTGTGTGTGTGTGTGTGTTTCCCTTATCTATTTATCTTTATCTAAGATCTTTAAAAATGATTATTTATTGATTCTCTCAATTTCTTCACTTGGGTGTGTCTTTATATTGACACAGAAATGGATGCAAAAAACAGTTCAGGAAAGAAGCTGTTGCTATGGAATTCTGACTGTGGGCTGTTCAGGCAGTAGAAGATTATATAGGTGGCTTTGCCGGGAAGAAGTGAGACTCTCTGAGGTGCTGCACATGGTGATATGAGTCACTCCTGGAGAGAGAAGATTAGGGATGTGGTCAAAGGGTCTCTTTGAAAGCTGGATAGGGTAATAGGGGCAGTGCAGTCAGCTGTCTGTCTCTCCTTCACTAGGCAACACACACACAGGAAAGGAGAGGCTGTAAGTTAGACATACACTCAAACATAAAGTGAGAAAGCCAGATTTCTAGAAGAAATGCTCTCTTCCTGAAGTTGTTGCTTTGCAGATATGGATGAGGCCCAGACTCAGGCCCAGGGCTGCCTTGTGGATGGTAGGGTTCTAGGCCCAATGAAAACAGAGCTTTGCTTTGAGGCAAAGGGCAGAGGGCAAAGGAGCAGGAGATTGAAATACAAAGTGAGGCGATTTGGGGAGACATGAAAGAACCTGAGATGCTCAGGCCCCTGGGTACCCTGAAACTCCTGCTCCCAGGTAACCTCTCCAGCTGGTGTAAGTACTCTCTGATGCATATACCCAAAGACACCCCCCTCCCCCCGCCGCTTCTCAGATGCACAAGTGCTTCAGGGCATATACCCAGGAAATTTGCCCAGAGAAGGGTACTGATTCTCCTCAGCTGTAAGCCCTAGCCAACTCTAATTACTTCCATGCCTCTGATGAGAAACATTACAGCAGAGCCCATACGGATGAATACAAAGTTCATTTCAAAAGAGATAATCTTTCTGCAAGGATGATAGAGTCTCACCAATTTGATCTGTCAGAAGTTGGAGAGCATTATGAGGTGTGCTGGCTCATCTTGTGTCAACTTGACGTAACACTAGAGTTATCTGAAGGGAGGGAACCTCAATTGAGAAAATGCCTCCAGCTGTGAGGCGTTTCCTTAATTAGTGATTGATGGGGGAGGGCCCAGCCCATTGTGGGTGGTGCCATCCCTGGGCTGGTGGTCCTGATTTCCAGAAAGCAGGATGAGCAAGCTGTGAGAAGCTAGCTCATAACCAGAACCCCTCCATGGATTCTACATCAGCTTGTGTCTCCAGGATGCTGGCCTGTTTGAGTTCCTGTCTTGACTTCCTTCAGTGATGAACAATGCTATGGAAATGTAAGCCAGGTAAACCATTTCCCTCCCATGTTTCTTTCATGGTGTTTCATCACAGCAACAGTAATTCTAAGTAGGACATGGTGTATGGTATCAGTAAAAATGAGATAGAAGGATGAGTTGGGGTGTAGGTACTTGCATGGGAGCATGTACTCAAGATACAGAATTTGTTGTGTTTGGCATTAGTCTACTGGGCTGGCCTGTGAAGCCTAGGGTCATGTGACTTAGCCTCCAGGTTTAAATCACTGGAACTTCCAGACTCCACTTCCCAGGAAACAGGAGGGTTGTGCTGGATCTGGCATGGACAGTATCCTCAGCTGCCTTCTTCAATCTGGTCCCTCTTTTCTGCACGCCAGGAAGACAGAGTTATCCTCCCCGAGCTACAAGACTGACAAGGTGCCCTCTCTGGAGTGGGTTTTGATGATTTGTGTGTTTCAGGACGACACATTTTCTTCCTCAGTCATTTAACACTGTAGAGTCATTATTATGAACAGCATGTCATGGGGTCACAGTACTGCTTTGAAAACTGGATAGAATAATAAGGACTGTGCTGTCAGTTGGCAGTGTCTGCTTCACTAGACAACAAAGACAGGGAAAAGGAGAAGCTGGAAAAGCTGTTAGAATATATGCTCAAACATACGCAGATTGTTCATAATAGTCTCATATTGTCCTACTTGCCTCATTGGGATGTTTGGGGATTCTCACTACTTCCCATGCTAGCTCGCTCCCCATGGAACCTCTCTTGTTCAGTTTGGCTAGAGGTTAATGGGTTTTGCTGAGCCTCTCAATCCACTTTGTTTTCGCCAATTTTTCTCCGTTGCTTTAATACTTTCTGTTACTTCTTTGTATCATTTGTTTTCTCAGCTGACTGGGAGCTCCTAGGAAGCATCATGATCACTGATGGGCAGCAAGGAGGCTTGTAGTCCTTCCCACAGCTCCTGCCAGACATCCTTCGTGTTCTAGCAAGTTGTTCTCCCTTGAGTCATTCCTCTAGAGTAGTCATGGTTCTCTAGAGGAGCAGAACTAAGAGAGTGAATATATATTATAAAAGGAAAATTAATAGACTGCTTCACACGATAGGAGATGGATAGTTCAATAAACACATAGGGCAAAAGGTTGCAGGAACAGGAAGCAAAGAGTTTGCTAGTGGGTTGCTAGGGATGATCATCAATGATGCTATTTCTATTTCCACCATTGGTTCTTTAATCGGTGAATCCTGACTAAGGGAGAAAGAGGACTGCATATAGAATGCTGGTTGAGAAAATAGACACCTTCCAGACAACTCTGCCTCAGGCTTCTTTGTTGCTACCTTATTGCCACCTTGTTGGCACTTCAAGGTCATCTTTAAGTGGCCATTCCATAATTCTATCAAGCCAGCTGCTTCAAGGTGACAGACATAAGACCAGTGACTTCCTCAAGGAGGAGTCCACTGTTCTATTTCTCTGGTTGTGAAGTGAATTCCTAGGTCAGAGGCAATGGTGTAGGTAACATCAGGATAGAGGCCAAAGCAGTTTTTGTAAGTTCATGGTTTTGGCAGAAGCACTATATGTAAGAAAGGCAAATCCATGTCAAGAATAAGAACCTATGGAACTAAGGGCAACATTTGCCTTTTCCATGATGAAAGTGGTCCAATTTAGTCAACTGGCCACCAGGTTGATCACTGGTCACCAGGAGAATGGTGCTATATTGAAGACACAGTTTTCTTCTCTGTTGTTGGCAGGCTTTGTACTTATCAGTGGCTATATACAGGTTATCCTTAGTGGGTAAAAGGTCATGTTGTCGAGCCCACACATAACCACTACCCTTAGCATTCTGAACACTTTGTTAATGACCAGATTGAGCACTGTTTGGCCAAGAAAACAAGTTAACTACTATCCACAGAATGAGCCATCTTATCTTCCTGACTGTCTTTCTCTGCTCTTTTTGGTGAGTATTTACACAAGACACAAGTATCTTCAGTCATTGACCATTCTCAAAACGCCTTACTTTTTTTTTTCTTTTTACTTTATTTACTTTATTTTTTTAAATTTTATTTTATTAATTTATTTATATTATATCTCAATTGTTAGCCCATCCCTTGTATCCTCCCATTCCTCCCTCCCCCCCGCTTCTTCCCTACTCCCCTCCCCTATGTCTGTGACTGAGGGGGACCTCCTTCCCCTATAAAGGCTCATAGGGTATCGAGTCTCTTCTTGGTAACCTGCTATCCTTCCTCTGAGTGCCACCAGGCCTCCCCATCCAGGGGACGTGGTCAGAAATGGGGCAACAGAGTTCGTGTGAAAGTCAGATCTCACTCTCCACTCAATGATGGAGAATGTCCTGTCCATCGGCTTGTCAGGGTAGGGATTTGAAGTTTACTGCCTATATTTTCCTTGGCTGGTGCCATAGTTTGCCAAAAGTTCCAAACAGTATCCCTATCTGCCACTGAAACCTCAAGTGCATTGGATCTTATAGATCGTCTGGTACAAGTGGCAGAGCAGCCCTCACCACTGATTAGACCTTTGCAATAGTCTTATCCTGTTTTGAGACCCACTCCCAACTAGCAACATTTTTAGTCACTTGGTATATGGGACAAAATAACATGCCCAAGTGAGAAATGTGTGCCTCAAAATTTAAGGAGACTCACTGATTACTTGGTAGCATGAGAGGGTGGGACAAGTGCAACAACTTATCTTTCAACTCAAAAGGAATATACCTTCATGCTCCATACCACTGGATTCCTAGAAATTTTACTGAGGTAGAGGGACATAAATTTTGGTTGGGTATATTTTATAATCTCTGACTTGCATATGGTTTACCAGTAAGTTCAGAGTGATTGCTACCCTCCTGCTCCCTTGGTTCAGTCAATAGAATATCATTAATATACTGGGCCAGTGTGATGCTTTGTAGAAGAAGCAATCAAGGTCCCTGTGAACTAAGTTACAACACAAAGACTGGAGAATTAACATAACACTAAGCAGAACAGCAAAGGTGTACAGCTGGCCTTGCTAACTGCAAGTGAATTCCTTCCAGTGACCCTTATGGGCAGGTATGGACAAAACAGAATTTGTGAGATCAACAGGTGCATACAAAGGACCAGGAAATGAGTTAATCTGTTTCAGTAAGAAAACTACATCCACTACAGCAGATACAATTACAGCTTCTACTAGAGTAAGTTTGTAGCAGTCACCTGTCATTCTCTATGGTCTGACCATCTTCTTTTTGCACAGGCCAAATAGAACCTTTACAGTGACACTGAGCTCTGCAGTCCTTTCAGGGATAGGAATATTGGTTTTGCTTCATTATTTTCTCTGGCAAAGGCAGATGCTGGAGGAGTGTGCTTTCTCTTTAAAATCACCACCAACCACTTTCCAACCACAATAGCTCTCACTCTACAGCTCAGGGAACCAATGTGAGGATTCTGCCAACATTTAAGTACATCTGTCTCAACTATGCATTACAGAACCACACAATGAATTCTGAAACCCACTGGACCCACCATGAGTCAGACTTTTACTAAAACCTTACTGGTCATGACTTCTGTACACCTCTACTTTAATTGGAAGACTACAGTGCTCTTTGGGATCTCCTGAAATTGATGTCAATTCAGAGCCAGTTAAATTGTCCACTAGGTCCCCAAAGGTCTGATTATTTCCTTTCTCCCAGGGTACAGTTACCCCAGATAAAGACCACAGGCCCCTTTGGCGAATATGAGAAAAATAACAATAATAAAATTTTTTGGTATTGTGGCAAGTCCTTTCTGAAAAGGCTTGGCATTCTTTTCATTCAAGGTGTCCTGGACTTGTAAACTGCCTTTTGCAGCTACTATGCAGGATAGCCAAACAAAGTCTTTTCCATTGACATAATGCCACCAGGACCTTGCTTGAAGTGTGGCCAAAAGGGGCATTGGGTCAATATCTGCCCAATCCATGAATGGCCACTGGGGTTCTGCCCATTGTATAAAGTGAAAGGGCATTAGAAGTTGAATGATTCTCAAGACTTTGGGCAAAGGGTAAGAGTTCCAAGTCCTAACTCTGAGTTGGGATTCTCAGATGACTTCTTGGCCAATGAAGACCAGTGGTGCCTGGATTCAGAAGTTCCCATCACTTTCACCATCACTAAAGCTCAACCAAGGGTAAATGTTGTGGGTACAGTAGGCTTACCTCATTGCTTTAGGGTATAGGAGAGGCACATTCAGCTTTAATTGAATATTTAAGGCCAGTCATCCCGTATTCCTGTCCTGTTGGCTAACCTCACACTCCCCCAAATCACCTCTCTTATACTCCTCCTTAGGCCTTGGGGATAATAGCAAGTACTAATTATAGGGATAGGGGCCTTAGCCACACCAGGAACATACTCCCTTTCTTTCTTTCTTTCTTTCTTTCTTTCTTTCTTTCTTTCTTTCTTCCTTGTTTTTTGTTTTGGTTTGTTTGTTTTTGTTTTTTGAGACAGGGTTTCTCTATGTATCACTGGTTGCCCGGGAACTCTCTCTGTAGACCAGCCTGGCCTCAAACTCAGAAATCCTCCTGCCTCTGTCTCTCGAGTGCTGGAATGAAAGGTATGTGCTACCACCACCTGGCTTTTAAATGTTTTTCATACCTACCACTCATAGTCTCAAAACACACACACACACACACACACACACACACACACACACACACGAGCATGTGCGCGCACACACACCTTGATGAAATCCCTCAAAGCTTAATAGAATTCAGTTCAGATGACAGCCTCGATAGTGGTCACTCAACAAGCTAGGCGAAGCCTGAATTCCTGATGTCAAAAAGGGACTTTGCCTCTTGAAGGGAGATGCTGCTTCTGTCAGCCCGTTGTCATAAGACATGTAGCAAAATGCTAGCTGACCACACTTAACACACCTAACAGTGGACATCAAAATGGGGCAAATGGCTTCAGAGCTTATCCTGGACCTCCTGGCCCATACCTGTTATCACACCTGTAATGATCTTTTTTATTTTTACATCTACAGGTCCCAGTTTGGTCTGTCTGCTAACTCAATCTATCCAAACCTCCATCCAACAGGCTACATAGTATCCCCCTAACGTGTGAATTTAGATGCTAACCTCTGATCCAGAAACTACCACCTGAGTTCTCACCACCCAACCAGGAGAGGCTCCTAAAAATGTTCCAATTTTACAGAGAACAGCCATAACAATTTTGCAGTGCCCCGAACTTGTAGGTCTTCTGCATCTTTTCCTTCTCCTTTTATATGGACAGGAATGCTAGAAATGTGAGCATCATGCCACAGGGAAGCTTGCCCCTCCCAGAAACAGGCTTTCCATCTAAGTAAATCTAAGTGGCCAACTGACTACTGGCTGAACAAGAGACACCTATCATATAAAATTAGTTACATAGTAACCAAGGTCAACTTCCCCACCCAAACAATGGCCACTGTCATCACAGGCTGTCTATGGCCCACTCCTCTTCCCCTGTCATGTAACACAGGACACACGAACCAGGCTTTTCCTATCTCCTTCTAAGGAACGTTAGTAAAGACAACACCCTGCTTTGCCTCAGGTGAGGGTATTTAAATTCTATTTCAGACCCCCACTGTACTGCTGCTGTTGTTAATAAATCTCTTTCCTGGAAGATGATTTGCTTCAGTGCTCTCAGACCTCCTCTCCTCTCCCTTCATAGGATCCAGTACATACTACCAGGGGACAAGCTTCCACAACTTTAGCTGAATGGCAGACCAGCAATAGATACCACAAAGCTGGATGCACAAGTAGTCCCAGTCTGTCACGGAAGGCTTGGATGGTTCTTGGCGAGTCACGAATCTTGAGTTCTCATGGGAACCCGAAGAATTTAGGGTTTGATTATTACTTTAGGCTGCTGGTGGTGGCGGTGGTGGTAGTGGTAGTGGCAGCAGCAGAAGTGACAGAGGGACTCACCAGGAAGACATAAAGACAGGGAAGCAAGCAACACTGATCTTCCTTAGACATGTTGCGATTTGGTCTGCATGCTTTTGGTGATGCCTGCACAGCCCTGCCTAGGAGCATGACTCTTGTTGGCAAAATTAACCACCACATTCCCATTGTCTTCAGAGGGAAGGGTAGGAAACTGAAGTCTTGGCTATCATTAGCCTCAAGATCAGGAAGTAGCACCTTACCTCTTGATGCTACTCGCAAAATGGTCCCCACACATTTGTGAGTGTTCTCTTCAGTAACCTTTCCTTCTCCACTGGGTGTTTTAGAACAGAGATCCTTTCATCTTTCTCCTTTCCTTTTCTTTCTTTCTTTCTTTCTTTCTTTCTTTCTTTCTTTCTTCCAAGATGAGAGTTTGAATATATTTTCCAGGCTGATCATGAGTTCTGGGCTCAGGTGATTGGCTTCAGACTCTTGAGAATCTGGCATTAAAGGTATGCGTCACCACATCTGGCTTATTTCTGGATTTTGTCACATACTTATAATTTTCTTTTCCTTTGAGATCCTGCAGATTGAATACATGACCTTAGGTTTGCTAAACAGGCACTGTACTATTGTAGTCAGTCTTTATACCTATAAAAAGACTTTTAGAAAAAGTATAAAAATATTCTACTGTGGATCTGAAGTTAACCTGACTTAGAAAATTGGTCTGAAGTTATTGGCCTGGGAAAAATCATTGGTTTCCTTTATGAAGAAATAGTATAAGGATCATGATTTGATCTCTTGAAAATGTAAGTTACTTATTGCTCTCCTCATTAAAGGCATTATGAACATCAGTCATTTTGGTTTGGCTATGGAGTGCCAAATGACCCTAAAATGACTGAGAAAATAATAGAGAATATTAAGGAAAATGCTAATGTGGCAAACACGGCAGGGCCTGATATCAGGAGACATAATGATGTGGTTATAGAGAGTGGTTCCTGATCCCCTCTTGCTTCATAAACCTGGTGACTGGGTGTTCAAGCCATCACATAGGATATGGCTTATTATAGCATTAGTCCCATTATTCATCTATCTGCCTTGGAGGAATAAAAGAATAATAGCTCTTGTCCTGATGAATTTGTAATGAAATGAGCAAATAATAATATAAATCAATGTGTGGTGAAAAGTGTGATGCTAGCAAACACAAAAGAGATGAGGGCACAGGAACTTCAAGAACATGTCCACTACCAAAGGTTTACACATCTTGGATGTGGAATATCCTTGGATGTAGATGTGTTCTTCCACAAGACAAAGAGGAACTGGAATTTACTCTGCTAATCAATTGGCACTAAGGTAGGGAGACTATCATCAGCTATGTGGATGGGCTCCAGTCATTACAGTCCTTAAAAACAGAAGAGAAATGAATTAAAAAGAATCAGAAGGCTCAACAGGGGCATATGCTCAACCATGTTCATAGCAGCCTTATTCATAATAGCCAGAACATGGAAACAGCCTAAGTGTCCCTCAGTAGAAGAATAGATAAAGAAACTGTGGTACATTTACACTATGGAATACTACTCAGCTATTAAAAACAAGGAATACCCGAAATCTGTGGACAAATGGATTGAACTAGAAATTATCATAATGAATGAGTTCACCCAGAAGCAAAAAGAGTTAAATGGTATATACTCACTTATATCGAGACACTAGTCCAAGGGGTACGTCCCATGAAATACTTTACTTACCAGGAAAGTGGGTCAGAGGTGAGGACATTCTATTGAGACTTTAGGTGAGAGAAGCATGGGAGAATGGGGAAATAGAAGGATCCAGAGGGTCCTGGAAACCTACAAGAGGAACTTTATGACAGGCGGATCTGGGTCCTGGGGTCCTTCTCAAACTATGGCACCAGCCAAGGAAAATATAGGCAGTAAACTTTGAACCCCTACCTAGACGAGCCAATGGACAGGACATTCTCAACCGTTGAGTGGAGAGTGAGATCTAACTTTCACATGAACTCTGTTGCCCCATTTCTGACCACATTCCCTGGATGGGGAGGCCTAGTGGCACTCAGAGGAAGGATAGCAAGTTACCAAGAAGAGACTCGATACCCTAAGAGCATACACAGGGGGAGGAGGTACCCCCTCAGTCACAGACATAGGGGAGAGGAGTAGGGGGAAAATGGGAGGGAGGGAGGAATGGGAGGATACAAGGGATGGGCTAACAATTGAGATGTAATATGAATAAATTAATAAAAAAAAAAAAAGAATCAGAAGGAAGGGCACATTCAGAAGGCTGGTCAAGAGCTACATTTCCAGCTGGGAAGGAGGAAAAGAACCATGAACCAAACGAGTCGGTGGCCCCTATAAGCTGGAAACAATGGTAAAATGAGTTCTTTACCAGAGTCTTCAGAAAGAAAAGCAACTCTGCCAATACTTTGACTTTAACCAATGAGACCTTGGCCAGATTTCTTTCTCAATGAGCTATAAGAAAATACACTTGTATATTTATAAGTTGTTATGCTTAAGATGATCTATTATGTCAGAAAAGGAAACCATTATACTTATTCGGGAAGGAGAAAGAAAGGCATTGTGGGTGGTGAAGAGCAAAGAAGAGACGCTCTGTGTTGTAGAGGCACCATGCTGAGATGCAGCTTTGAGGCCAGGGTTTGAAGCAGTCTTAGTCCCATGCTAAGCTAGCTTTGAACTCAAGATCCTCTGGTCTTTAGAAGAGAGAGAGAGAGAGTCAATGCAATTTCTGAACATGGTAGGAATGCATTGGTTCTCTCTTAAAAGGCACACAGACTTAGGGCACTCCAGTCCTTTTAAAAGCTCAGTGGCAGAGTGCTTTGCAGGCCATGAGTTCCATCTCCAGTAGGAAAAACAGAATTAAAAGAATGATGGTACTAAATTTTAATGTAGGGAAATGAAGGAATATTTTTCTGTTTGGTCTGAATGATACCTTCATAGCAAGGTTTTACTATTCAGCTTGAATTCCTGGAATAAAGAGTCCTGGCAGACTTGTATGTGAGGCCATGAAATGACAAGACACCTTCCATCCATCTCTCATGCTTACTCACAGACCTTTAGGTCGCATGGATGTGTGTTTGTTACTTTGTGCTCTGTTCTGACATACTTTAGTATATGATACTGTGAGTTCGGCTCCCTCCAAAGCCAGTTCTGTTAGTGGCCCACAGTCTGCTGTTTTGGATTACCTCTGTCTCTAGTTTCTGTCATTATAGCAGGTCAGTACAAGCTGTATGACGAACCAAGTGGATTGTAAAGAATTGGCCATTAAAATAGTGAAGTATAAAAGAAAGATTAAGCTAAAACTCTACCCTGCCCTTCTCATTGTGCACAAACCAAAACCAGCTTTCTACACTAAATGTTGAAGCTGTAAGGCTCTTGGTTCTATGATTGCACATGCTTGGAAAATGCTGGCTAAGTAATGCCATTTCGTTGGGGATCTCTCCGAGGCAATATGCAAGCAGTTCAGCACTCAGCTGGTCTTATTCACCATGGAACCCTCCACCTAGAGCTTAGTGTTCCTCCAAATGTATTCCAGGGAAGGAAGTGAGGAAAAGAACATTCTTGAAGCTGGGCTGTGGTTTAGTGGTAGAATGCCAGTCCAGCATGTGTGAGTCTTGGGCTCCATCCTGAGCACAGCAAGATGGAAGAAACTAGCATTGAATGAGCTGGAAAATTCTCACCTTGTTTATATTGCCAAAGATGCGCAGGATGCTTTTCAAAAGGGGCTGAAGTTGGAGGTGATCTCACATCTGTTGAGAAGAAAAGACCTGTAACTCATAAAGCTACTCAACCCTCTAGGCAAAGGGAGGAATACAGTAGAGTTGTTTTGTGGTTTCTCCTTCTATCTACTGTTCTGGGTGATCTGATGGTCAATAAAGATTTCAAATATAGTGTGTCAGCTTGAACATGGCCAGCTCAGCTGGAAGGTGAGGAGGGGGTGAGGTGAAGGAATGCTGGCAGGCTTCTAAAGTCCCACAAGAAGAAAACATGTGTCCAGACAGTAATGCTGACAAGACATCTGCTAAGATACCCACAGCCTACAGTTAGTCACAGGAGAACCACACAGTTCTAGTCTCAGGCTGTGAAACCTAGTCAAAACAGCCCAGCTGAGTTTGAACTTGCTTGTTGTGGCGAGGGATTGGTAGGCAGTGAAAGAATTCACTCATCAGACCAGAGGAAGAAGGTGTAATGGTTGAGTACAACTGTCAGGAGAATAACAAGGCTGCCTAGACTGGATGATGGACAGTGATGGCTTTTACTTAGGACCTATTATCCTCTTTTAGTTAGGATAGTCCAGCACACAATTCCAGAAATACAAACAAAAGTGGCCCTCACCAGTCAGCTT
Organism: Acomys russatus; assembly: GCF_903995435.1. Classification (NCBI taxonomy): domain Eukaryota; kingdom Metazoa; phylum Chordata; class Mammalia; order Rodentia; family Muridae; genus Acomys; species Acomys russatus. The sequence continues at coordinate 15,700,808 of NC_067139.1, forward strand.
TTGATTCTACATAGTGGCCAGGTTGACAGGGGCGCAGCCCTGTGGTACCCAGTTGCAGTTAATTTTGATTGACAGCACCCTTGCCATGTCATTCTGCCATTGCAGTTTGGCTGTGTGAAATTGGAGAGAATCAAGCTAGGAGACCAGTTTAGATCTGGCTAATTAGCATGGGCTAGTTTCTCTGGTGACGACCTGGAGGTCCACCGTAGTGAGAAGCATAAGAAATTAAGGACATATTCTAAAGTACAGATCATGTAGTTCAAGCTGGAGCATGCGTACAACAGACCCAGCTCAGATGACGCTTGGAGCATGCGTACAACAGACCCAGCTCAGATGATGCTTGGAGCATGCGCACAACAGACCCAGCTCAGATGACGCTTGGAGCATGCGTACAACAGACCCAGCTCAGATGACGCTTTCCTTCAATAATAATAAAGGATGTAGCAAACAGTCGCCTTGTGTTTACTTAGAGTTAGAGAAAGACTAATATGGCCTGAAAGGATTTTAATAGTAGTCAGGAAAGAAGTGTCTGATGGGGCATGGGAAAGGAAAGATGACACACGCGAGCGTCATCAGAGTATTTCCCATGAGGAAAATTCCACAGAAGGAGCAGGGGCTGTGAGTCCTGGTTTACAGAAGTGCTGGTTTGAGATTGGCCTTTGAGGCCCCCTTTCAAGAGAATGCATGAGTCTAATTGGGTCTCTCATATTTTTATCTTGAAACCTTTTTGGAAAATAGTATTAGAGGAAGGTGACCCCAGTTAGCAATTTCCTGGAGTTGATAGCCATTGGGGTATTTAATAAGGCCTGGTAGAGTCCTTTTTAAATTGGTGAAAGCTGCTTATCTTTGTCTACAGAGCATCAGGTCTCTTAGCTGAACTCAGTCAGGGTGAAAATCCTGTCAGGGGCTGGAAAAAAATCACTTTGTAATATTACTAATTATTTTACTTTTAAATTATACTTTCCTACTGGGCATTTAAGATCATACAGGTGGTCAGCTTGAGTATTTTAGGAATACTTTCAGGGACTTAGAGGACCCCTTGGCTCCTTTCATTTCCACTTTCTACTTATTTATATCATCTCTTGGATGGTCTTGCACTATGTGGTTTCTCTGTGCAAACACTGAGGATGTGTTCCTGTGCTAAAGAACACTCCTCTTTTCAAAATGTATGTTGGATAGGTTTTAGCCTCTGGGATATCTACACCCTTTCTGATCAAGAGGTTTAGGTGACTTACCAGAGTTGTAGAACCCTGCTTGAGGTGTCCATTGTCCCCTAGTACCTGGCCAACCCAGGAGAGGGGCCAACATATTGCCTGTCCTCTCACCTCCTCTGGCTTCATTGGCTTTGGCCTCCAAGCAAGGCTGCTGAGTACCCAGGGGCCAGTTACCCCAGCCTGGAAGAATAGGTAAGACACTTAGATAAAGCTTAACAAAGCATCTTTAAATAAATCTTGGTTCTCTTATGACTTGTTTCTTGAATTAAAAGCCAAACAGCAGGAAACAAGAACTATCACCATAAAGAAATCACTAATGTGGCATTTTATTGAAAGCCCAAGAAGCTGCATTTTCAACACAGAAAACATGGACAATATCTTAAATATCTAACAATGATAACAGAAAGTCTTGGAGGTGTTTTAATTATTTATTTTTTGCTAATAAACTTTAAATCATTAATTTATTAGGTTTGTTTAAGTCTTGTGAATTAAATGTCTTTGAACTAAGTTCACATGCATACTTACAACCCAGTTTGAATCCTTTCAGGGGGATAATTTTAATCATATAAACATACAATTTTACGCATATCTAAAGGTGGCATAGAGAAAGATATATACTACTAAACCAAGATGATACAAGCTTTATGCAAAAACTCAGTCATAAAACAAAGTAAAACACACTGACCATTTAAAAAGCAGTGCTAATCTTAACTTGTATCAGAATGATGTTACTTAAGATCACCTGTTTATTTGGTTAAACTCTGAACCCTTCTATCATTATGGTGGTTGTAAGAAAACATTATCATTGTTTAAATTTTAAACTAGTTCTCTTCTGCATTTTCTCTCAGCCCCAAGCCAGTTGAAAAATTAACTCTTATTGTTTGTATGGTAAGGATACAAGAAACTTGTTTCTTAGAAGCAGTAAAATTAACTAAATAATTAGATTGAGTAATAAAAATTTCTATAGTAGCCTCACATATAAAAAAATATACAGAAGAGTTATATCAGATCATAGACATAGGTTAACAGCAGGACCTGCGGACAAAATTATGTGTCGTGTGCAGTTATGAACACTCTAATGAAACCCAAAAAACACAAGAATAATTACATCAAGTGGAGCGTACTTCTTGCTTCCGTGGCAGAAATTTCATATCCATATTGCTTTTTCACATACATTTATGTATTTACTTATTTGTTGAGTCTCATGACCTCAGGCTGGCCTTCAACTCAACTCAACTCAACTCAACTCAACTCAAGTTGACTTTGAGTTCTGGCTCTTCCTGCTTCCACCCTCCGAGAGCGGGGATTACAAGCAGATGCCTGACGGCTTGAAAAATGTACATTTTACAGATCTAGAGCTGACTTTAAATGTAGAGAAGAGCCTGTGCAAGGCAAAGAAATCAAGGGTACTGACGGCTCATCAGGTGGACTTAGGAGGGAGTGTAAGCTGGGGTGGATAAGTAAATATTGCATGTGGGACAAAAGTGCGTTATGGGGACAGCAGGATGACTGCTTTATTAAAAAAAAAAAAAAACCCTCTATTTTGGTTGAACACTGAAGAGTCCAGAACATTGAAGAAAGCACAGCATGTGGTTTCTAGAAGTAAAGTGACCCATTCCTCTAGATTCTTGCCCTTCCTTTCCTATGGACCCCCCCCCCCCCACACACACACACACAAAGGTGTCCTGGAGAGTTGCTTATGAACCATCTAAAGTTCTTTTCTTTCTCCTGGTTCTCTTTCTCCTCCTCCTCTTCTTCCTCTTCTTTTTTGTTTATTTTTAGAGACAGGGTTTCTCGTGTAGCCTTGACTGTCCTAGAACTCACTCTGTAGACCAGGCTGGCCTCGAACTCACAGAGATCTGCCTGCCTCTTTTTCTGCCTCTGCCTCTGCCTCTGCCTCTGCCTCTGCCTCTGCCTCTGCCTCTGCCTCTGCCTCCTGAGTGTTGGGCAGTGGTGGTGCACGCCTTTAATCCTACCTCCCTAACATTCTTTTACTAACCATTGATTTCCCCCTGCAACAGATAAGCATGGGCCCCAATGGAAAACTTTTCAATCTCCTTCCATCTGCTCCTCTTTTCCCTCCTATGATCACCCTTGCCTGACCCAGATCATACCCCCTCCCCCATTAAATCTGTACTGTTGTGGGGGTCACTTGGTTCCTTGTCCATCTTTTTCTCCCCCCTCTGACAGTACACAGGCTAATGCTGAAAGAGATTCTTCCCCAGATTCATGTCTGTTGACATCTTGTAAGACAAGCCTCTTTGGAAACGGGGAATATGCTGCTGTAATTAGTAGTAATGTCAGATTAGAGTAGGTACTAAGCTTAACATACCTGGTGCCCCCCCATAAAAGGATAGAGTCTCAGGGAGAAGATGCTCACATGATAATAAAAGCAGAGTTGGAACTAATGAATTCGCTAGCCGGAAAACAGCAAACACTGCTGGCAAACAGCATCGGGAAGATGATGCGGGGCAGCATTCTTTTAACAGGGAGCAGGACCCAGCAGCAACCCTGATTTGGGATTTCTACCCTCCAGAACTGGGGGTGGGGGTGGGTAACACAGTTATTCAGCCCGTGTATCTGAGATGTCTCACCTTTGCTTGTCAGTTAGACACAAAGTGAGATTCTCAGAGTAGGAAAGTCAGGTGTTAAGCGATGACTGTGTGCTATGTGACTTCCCGAATGCTGGGGCGCACAGATAGCTGTGATAGCTGTTCTGAATATGACCATACTTCAGATTTTGAGAACACTCTAGTCACCTGTAGTCTCAGACGCAGAAGGAAGTCCAGTTCCTGGTTGGGCATGTAAGCTTGTGCTCTTAGACTTGCGTTGTCTCACACAAGCTTTCCCTGCTGAGGTCGCCACAGTGCCCTGGCTGTCCTCAGAGCCTGTCTGATGTCTCGGCTCAGAGTTGTGTTTACCCTTGGCAAAAGAAACTTCCTGTTTCAGAGGAAAAAAAAAAGATTTAAGAAGGTTTGTAAATGGACTCCTGAGACTCCTTGAATGGCAAATAGCTTTTAAAAGACAACACTTTAATGGGCCATGAGTAACCGAGGCAAAAACAAAAGTATTGAATATCCTTTTAAAGGTATATGAGTTTAAAGAGCAAGAAGGGAATAGATTTGGCAAAGTTTCCCCTGGATTTTATAGAATTCAAGATGCTTGGAAATCTTCTACCTACACGCCCACACACAACTGCAAAATTTTATAAATTTTATAAATGACCCGAGGAGACAACAAAAATGATACAGTGCAAATCCAAACAGCATGCAGCTCCTACCTCGCTGCCCCATGGAAACATTTATCTCTTTTATAAGCTGCTCTCTCCGGATGGGGGATGTAGAACCAAGGCACACAGGCAAGGAGAGAAGGCCGGGGATGAGACCCGGATTCCGGGCTATCATGGCTGCTTTAAATGCAGCATAGAGCTGAAACGAAGCCACAAATGGTACAGTGGAGACTGGTAAACATTTGAGAGAACAGCGAGCTGGGGATCTTCATGTTCCCTGTGAATGTTATAGCAGCAAATTAGCAAGTTCATTTAATAGAAAAGTAAACAAAGCTTAGCACAAAGCTGACAAAGTATTTAAGCCAACTCTTCTGCCGCTTTAATGGCCTGATGGGAAACCTCTTTTGCACTGCATGACCATAGGTAGCCCTTGACAAAGCTGGTACCTGCCTGGAATGCACCTTACAAGGCTCTCAGCAATTTGAGTGTGGAAATAAATTACTACACTGACTGTAGAACAGAAGGCAAAAACCAGACACAGTTCTAACAGCTCGCCAACCTTTCCTAAATGCCTACTCAGTACCAGGTACCAAGATGTGCCTCATGAGATGGAGGCATCCATGTGGTTTAGGATGCCATGGTTGTGGGGAGGACAGACATTGATGTTTGAGCATAGTGATGGCTGGTTTCAGTGTCCACTTCACTAGACCATAGGGACTCAGCCATATGGACAATTCTTCTACAGATATTCCTCTGAGGGTGTTTGTGGATGAGATTAACATTCAAATTGGTAGCAGGGGGTCCAGAAGACTTTCTCCCACAAGGTGGGTGGGCATTAGCCACTTCTTAGAGAGCCTGGGAGGGTGAAAAACTAAAGAAAGGAACTGTTTACTCTCTGTGCAGTCATTGTTGAGACCCAGAGGTGGCTCGATCTTGGGCCTTTCCACTCTAGAACTCTTTCCTTTAGCTCTTCTGGTGTGTAAGCCTTCTGACTTTGACCATAACAACACTTTGGCTCTCCTGGGCATCCAGCCTGTTGATAGCAGAGAGGCCTTTGCAGCTTCTATAATCACAGGAGTCAGTTCCTTACAGTTAATCCTGCCCCACTCATTCCCTTTGTCCCTCTGTCCTATTAGTTCTGCTTTTTTTTCCCCCAGAAGCCTGAGTTCAGTTTCCCTAAGAAGCAGACACCAAGTCAGGGCTTTGAGGACAGCTAGTCTAATAGGCTGATTCGAGGAACCAGGACAGAGACTGAAAGAAGTGAGTCAGGAAGAGAAAAAGGGTGGCTAATGTTGGCTTCCACTGTGCTGGAGACAGTATGGTGAATCTGTTTGTCTGAGGCTGAGGGACGTGGGTGTTGTCATCCCATTTGCATCCATCACTTGGTACAGACTGCTCCAGGGCACATTAACTCTCTAGCCCTTTGGATTTTCACAGGAGGAGCTCTCTTCTTTCTCCCTCCATCTCTCACCTCTTCCCTCTCAACTGATGTGGGTTTGGGCATGCAGATAGCCTGAGCCCCTAGTGTCTATTTATATGATGGAACAACAGATTGTTCTTTTGAATCTTTGTCCACAATGCTACATCTGCATTCTATGATGAGGTTAAGGACAATTAATCTGGTTATACTATTCAAACTTGAAGCTGGAAGGACTCGGGCCTGTGTGGGTCACACAGGGGATACCATGATTGGTGGTCTTTTGCTATGATGAGAATTTTCATGATTTTATTTAATCCTCAGACTAGGGTTTGTTTTTAGACTTAGTTTGGTATTTACAAACCAATATCACGGAGACAAGAGTTTCTGTGAGAAAATGGAAGGGTACAGTAAGTGAGCATATGATTGTGGCACAGGGAATGGGGTCCAGGGTCTGAGGTAAATGTAACAGAACCCAAGGGAAAATGCTTGACACAAATTCCCATGAAAATACATAAGAAATTTAAACGAGATGTGACCTTGAGTTAGTACAACCTAAGGTTTTCGTATTCATATTCAAATGGTAATTTTAATGCCTGGCTACAGAAAGATATATAGTGTAGAAAAAAAATTGAACTGGAGTGCTTTGGTAGGATTACAGAAGAAATCATATTAAATTGAATAAGCTGATATTTGGCAATTTATAAGTTGATATAGAATCCATTTACGGTCTAATTAGGTTTTAAAAAAAGTCCAGATTTATACAATATAGCCAATCAGAAATTAAACTCCAATATAAATTGAATCTGGGTAATGTTGGAATGCTTACTGCTTAATTTGAATTTACAGTTTAAGAAAAGTGGGGTGGCTGTCCTGGGGGCTTACTTCTCAGCTGGAGGAAACAAACAGTATCATCTATCTGCCTCCTAAACAGAAAACAAAGTCTCAGGTCAGCTAAAGACAGAAGCTGCCCACAGGTATCTCAAAAGGACCAGGAGGGGGCCTGTGCCCTGCAGAGGAACCCGTGCTCCTCTGCCCAGTGGGCACACTTTCCTACAGGATTCAGCCCAAGCAGGGGAAGTTACTATAACAAGGTCAGCTCCACTTTATCAAGGGCTAAGTCCTTCCCTACAATGAACAGCCTTCTCCAGGGCTTGGAAAACTGGCAAGGTAGGGCAGGTACCCAGAGACAGTGTAGACATTAAGACAAGCACTCAGTAGCATCAGAGCAGTTACTCAGCCTTAGGGCAGGCCCCTGGCAGCAGGATAGGCCCTGAGGAGCAGGGCAGGCCCTCAGCAACAGGGTAGGCAGGCACTCGTTTGCAGGATAGGTACTCAGTATGTATATGTGGAATAGATGAACAAATAACTGACTTGGGTCCGGCCATGAGTGCACAAAGCAGACCAGTGGTGAGCACTCCCGGACTTCAATAGCTGAGCCTACTAGAAATGAGGTCTGCCTGTAGTTTCTGTTTAAGGTTTGTTGTGGTTGTTGTTTTTAATGTGAAGGGTCAGAGAGACTCTGTTCCTCCCCCTTATCTATTTTTTCCCTCCATGGAGGCGGGATCTTCATGTGTTCAGCTCTTGCAACCCATATGTAACCATTTAGTATGTAAAAAGCTATCTGAGCCAAAATAATATACACGCTGTCTGAAAAGTCTGGAAACAGGGGATAAACTTATTTCAAATAGTTTATTAGTTAAATTGTCAAGTAATATACTTAATATGTTTTTCTTCAACTTACAGGCGCTTTTTAAAGGCAAAGCAAGTAAATTTAAAAGCAATGGGCTCAATCTTTACAAAAAAAAATGTACACTAGATTTACAATTTCCCACATATCAAGCATCTTTTGATGCTTTGTAGGACTTCCATTGCAAATTTGATTCAGATTAAAAATAGGATCGGATCTTTGCTTTGGATTCAAATGCACTTCATCTGAAAAGTGCCAGAATGCTGAACAATAAATACACTGCCTGTTTTGTTTGGTCGTATAAATAATCTGCTGCTTAACGTGAGATTTCATTTGTTTGAAGAACTTTTATTTTTGCACATATTGAAATTGATAAATGTCTCGGCAAGTTTATTTCAAATTCTTTATATGGATTAAAAGAGAACAAGTGCTTCAACATTTATTTTCAAGTGTCTACTTACAATATGTTCTTGAGTAAAATCCATAAAGATTGAGGTTTTGGCTTGATCCGCATTTACTTTCTGAAGAAAATGTTTTAAAAGGAGAAAATAATACATTTGAGGCAGGAACTAGGGGAAAGTGCAGAGCATTCTCCATCATTAGGACATCTTTGTGATATCCCTAGAAGCTAGAAACCTCCATATGCTCCATAAACTCTCTTTACAGGGGAGCTGAATGGGTCTATTTGCAGCAAGTTAAATGAGATTTTTCTTTTTAAATTATGAAGTTCTCACAGGCTGATGCCCTTCATTGCTTTCACAAAACCACCTTGGTTTCAAATATTTGTGAACATTTCTCCATGAGTCTTGAGTCTTGTGACTCTGAATTTGAAAATGAAGGCTCCCCTCAGAGCTTAGCTTGAGGGTGCTATCATAAGCAAATCCCAGTTTTGCTCTTATAGCCTATTGGGAGCCTTCCTAACCTTGGATGTATTTATGTCCAAGTTCAAGGATTACATGAAAAGCCTTCAATGTTCACATCATGGTCATGCCAGCCCATGAGAGGCTGAACTCTAGCTGCCATGCAGGTTACACAGATGACCATGGACAGGGCTAGGCTAGGGATGTGGTTGCCATATGGCAGGGGGCTAGGGCTGTGGTTATGATTTGGGCTAGGGGTGGGTTTGGGTTTGGGGTTAGTGTTAGGAGTAGGACTGTGGTTAAAATTAAAGGTAAGGTTAGGATTAAGATTGGCATTAGGCTAAGGTTGGTTAGTCTTAGGTTTGAAGTAGGCTTAGAGTCTTGCCTTAGGCTACGACATGCTTCTGAGCCCTGGACCTATCCTTTCCAACTTTCCCTCCCTTTTTAAAAATTATTATTCTTTTCCAACTTTTAAAAAACATAATATTTGTATTCATTTTGAGGGGCCAATTTTACATCATGCGCCCCATCACACTCGTTTCCCAGTTCTTCCATGTCTACTTTCTACCCTGGTGACCCCGCACAAAAATTAAAATTAAAAGTAAGAAAATCTTACCAGAAAAAAAAAAACCCAAGTCCGATTTATATACTGACTGGAGCATGGTCAAACTCTCAGTGCTCTGCCCCTTAAATAGAACTGAGTCCTTCCCCTCCTGTACCCCTGCCAGGAGCCATCAATTGTGGAGAGCTACACTCCAGCATCCTTAGCATACTTTTTAGTTGTCATCTTTGACGGCTTCCTTTTAAAGCCTACTACTTTTTGAGGAGGGTGGAGGTAGAGGTTGTCTCAGAAGCCTTCCACGTCCTTCTTTCTCAACTGTGCAATCATCAACATCATTGTAAAAATAGCGTCTTTGCTTTTTACAGTCAGCGGAAGCATGGGTCACAGGCTTCCGCATGGATTCTGGAGACAGCACAGACCACGAACACAGTAGTTGCTGACTACAGTGGGCCCACGGAGATCAGCATGTCTTCAGGTGGGACATCCTAATGGCCTTTGGTGGTAATACAGGCCTAGGAAGCCAGCACAGACTGGATGCAGTAGGACATTTGGCTTCAGACGTGGCGTCAGCAGCAGCTCGGGTCTAGACATCACCATGGCCTCAGCAGCAGCTCAGAGCTGGACATCACCATGGTCTCAGGAGGCATGGCAAGCCATTTGCATCATCAGCCTGGCCCTTACTGTTGTCCCATTGGGCTGGGATTTGAAAGCTTTTTTTTGGTGTGTGCAGTTATTACATTTTGCTTTCTCTGAAAAACTGTTCTCAGTAAATATCTGAGGCATTAAAGCAAAACAAAATAAACAAACAAAGAAAAAAACATTGACAAGATCACCAAACTCCTTTGTGCTTGTGTTTCTCGGCTTAGACACTTCAGCATCCATAGTGGTGCTGGGCTGAGAGGCCCGGATATAGCTGATGTTCCTTTATGGTATCAAAACTGGAAGGATTAGGTCTGATGAGAATGATGGAAAATCAATAAAAATAACAACAAATATAATAATAATAATAATAATAATAGTAGCAGTAGTAGTAGTAGTAATAGTAATAATAATAATAACCCAATTGAAGAAACACTTGGAGACATTTGCCTCTAAAACGAGGTAAATATTTTGAAGAAAAGCCTTTCTGTTGCAAAATCTCCCTTTGTACCGCGTCTTTCCACTTGGGGTGCATAGTGTGGTGCTATTTATTCTCCAGGCAGATTTCCTGTTGCGGTTGAGCTGTGTAACCAGTACCATCTAGTCTAGGAACAAGCCCCAATCGCTTGAAAAGTAATATATTTTGTACTTGCACTTTCCCCACAAAATCCACAGGACAAATGTGTATATGCCCCCTTGACCTGTTAATCAAAATTTCTCTGGGCTTAGAGACACATTTTTCTCTGGACCTAACACTCTGACATTATGTACTGAGATCAGCATGTGGGTGCTGGAGTTGAACCTAGATCCTCTAGAAGTGCAGTCAATGCTCTTAAAAGGCTGAGCTATCTCTCTAGGCCAAGACAAACCGTTTTATTAAAGGAAAAGTCTGCCTTGGCTTGCGTGATCTGCTGGACCCATTGCTTCAGGTCTATGCCAAAAAGACAGAAGTGCACGGAAGAATAGCAGAAGTATTGGAGAGCAATGAATAAGAAGAGAAAGACATGATAAGGCTACAGTTCTCTTCAAGGGCTTGTCTCCAGTTTTCTCAAACCTATTCTACTTCCCATGTTGTTTTGGTTACTTGTATTTGGAGTCTTGCCATGTAGCTCAGCTTGGCCTTGAACTTGTGAGTCTTCTAATTTAGCCTTTGGAGTGGCGGGATTGCAATCATGTGTCACCAACCCTAGCTTAGATCCTACCTCTCATCGTTTCAACCATCTTCTATCAGTGCTAAGACCGGGACAAGCATTTTGGCACTTGGCCCTCTCAGGACATTTTAGCCCAGTGTTTCTCAACCTTCCTAATGCTGCAACCCTTTCATACAGCCGTGATGACCCATAACCATAAATTTATTTTATTGCTATTTCGTAACTGTAATTTTGCTGTTGTTATAAATCTGATTTGCAGGATGACTGATATGGGGCCCCCAAAGTGGTCACAACCCGCAAATCAAGAACCATTGCTCTTGATCAAAATTTTAGCAGACACAATGAATTGTGACAACTCATGAACAGGACAGTGATAGCACAGTAGGTAAAGGGACAAAGAATCTGGTGCCTAAGCACATTGGGGAAGGCCAGATGATTTCTTTTTCCTTCCAACCCTGGGTTACTTTAGAATAGTTGTTGACAGTGTTTGTATCTGTTGGTAGCTCTGCCTGAAGTGAAGGCAGGGCTGCCTGAGGCCATGGATGCCCATGAAGAAGCCATATCCAGGGTTCTAGGTCCAAGGTGTCCTGAGGAATTAGGACACGCCTATGCTAATGCTTATTTAAGCCAATGAGTAGACACATGTTCTGCAGTCTCTGGTCTTGAAGACTTGGCTTAACATGGTGGAAAAGTGATATGTATTCTGCAGAATCAGAATCTAGAATTTGGTATTTGGATAATTTCTCAGGCTAACAATATGATCGCGTACTCTGATTCTCTCTCACAATGATGAATAGGGCTCCTTGTAGACCTATCACTCATAAGGGAGCACATCTCTGCCTGTCTTACCACCAAACTGGGCATCTGGGATGGCTGGTAGGTCAGATTATTTTCAGTTACTATGGTTTTGTCAAGAGATGTGACCACATCCTGATGAGTTGCCCCTGTGTGTATATTAAGAATAACTTTACCTGGGGCTGGGATGTGGCTCAGTGGCAGAAAAATCACCAAGTAGTTTAAGGCCCTGGATTCAGTCCCAGCACTGGAAAGAAATAACAGAAATAACCTTTCCTATGTGGTGAAGGTGTTTCATGATTAATATCACTCCCAAGTTGTAGTTAAAATTTTGAGGAACTATGGGCCTTATCGACATGAGAAGTGCAAGGAATCTGTGCAAGCCTACCTCATAGCAACCCTTCCATATACAAATAATGAGATAATCATTTCTGTTTTTTTTTTTTTTCTCTCCTCCAGTTAAATGCCTCTCTCTTTGGTCAGGCTCCTCTGCACTCATTTAGAGTGGCTTTTCTTGGTGTGTGTCCTCTTTTTGTTTAACCACCCGGAAATTGAAGTGCTCCAGGCACTTCTCATTCTTGCAGAAATCCTTGGCTGCTTTTCTTTCCAATATTTGGAAAGTCAAAGTATCATGGGAGCTGCCAAGTGCACTGGGGTGAGAAGTGGAAAACATCCTTGGTGTTGCATTTTCTTCTGTGCTTTTCCAGCTCACTGTGAACACCTTGGAGCAACCTCTCAGGGACTGTACCTCTCGCACTTCTCTGCTAATGTCATTCTTTTTGTCATCTCACCCCCGAATAGTTTAATCCCCAAATTACCCGCTAAAGTGGATTTGAATTACCAAGCAACTGTTTCGCCTGCCTGGCAAGGAAGCACACAGTTTCCCAGGATGTGGCATGGATGCAGAGAAACTTATGCAAACCTTTGACATACCCTGATTGGCTGTTAGGTGATGGCTGAGACCTTCTTCCCCCTTTTGATTTAATGGGAACAGGTCAAAGGTCTGCTGAAAAGTACACGACACTTCCAGTTTAAAATAGATCTTGGAAGACATTGAAAGAGGAAGAAAGAATGTGAGAAGGCAATGGATCTGGGTTCTTTGATCCTAAACCCAGTCAGAATTTTAATTAGCTGTACATGGAGAAACAGAAAGAGAGATCTCTCATTGGATAGGCCTCTCCACATGAGATAGAAGTTATGCCTTTCCAAGAAAGGGCATAATTGTCCCATATTCTAAGAATCTACCATGAAAACAAAATATTTATTGGAGAATCTTTTTTATTTCTATTATTTTAAACTTATAAAATCACTGACAATTCAGAAAGTGACTGTAATAGATGGAAAAGATTAACTTCAGATTACACCTTATATACACCATGCATATACCAAGATGAGGAAAGTGGCAGCCCTCCCTTCATTGCTCTCTTATGGGTTCTGCACAAGTCACTGGTGAGAACTGTGTAGGATCTGCAGACTCAAAGAATCCAACCTGCAGGGGCTAATCTAAGATAAAGAGCTAGCCATAGAGATAAACACAGAAGCCACAGGGGAGGGGGACAGTGAAGACCATGTATGACCTAATCCAAGCCATAGACACATCTCCAGTGGAGCTGGTATCAAAGCCATGGGGAAAGTCAATGAGATGGAGCCAGGGTCGGCAGCACTGCGTTTGAGCTTTGAGTTTGAGTTTGTGTTAAACTTGACCGGAAGAATGTCTTTGAAGTAGGGGAGAGTGCCACTTGACAGACTTTCCATGAGAAACTCAGCTGTTCAAGAAATAGGTATTTTTGTTCTCACAGCCACAAGAGACAGGAAATGAAATTGATGTGGCTGGTCTTCAAGAGCTGATTCTAAGCCATGGGACAGAGTCTCTGAACACGATTCCCAGCGTTTCCCCACTGTGGGACTCGGACCTCACAGAACAATGTTCAGTCCCAATCTGAGATTGGATGAGACTTGGGAGGAGAAGATGCCTGTTCCACTCATGAAGCCACATGGGAGGAATGAGGGAAGGAACTCACCCAGACTCCCTTTCTTCCACCTAGTTTTGAAAAACAAAATATCTTCCCAAGCAGGCCAGACTGGCCTATCATAGCAATCCTCTTGCCTTAGGGCCCTGAGTGTTCAATCTATAGGCATAAGCCTCCATGCCTCATTTTATTGTCACTTTTAAACTTCACCGACAAGGTGACTGACTGTGTGTATATACCTACATACGCATACACACATATAAATTGTACATATATGTGTGTGAATGTATAGTCAAATTTTCTTCCTTACAGAGTGTCATACGCTTTCTTCTGTATTTCTACACATTGTCACTTAGAAAAGCCCAAGCCTAATTTGTCAAATTTCCATTGTAATAGCAAAATAGCATGTGTGTATGTGTGTTGGGATGGGTGTGGTGGGTCACAGGAGTGTGTGTGTGTGTGTGTGTGTGTGTGTGTGTGTGTGTGTGTGTGTTGGGATGGGTGTGGTGGATCACAGGAGTATGTGTGTGTGTTAGGGTGGGTGTAGGGGATCACAGGAGGGTTTGTATATGTGCGTGTGTGTATGTGTGTGTATGTGTGTGTGTTGGGATGGGTGTGGTGGATCATAGATGGCTCCAGTAAGCTAGACAGGAGAAAGGAGGTTGGATTTACTTTGTGTAACAATCTGCTCCCCAGAGAGCCAACTCACTTGCCAAACTGTCTTTGGATTCTTCTGAAAGCAGTGTTCTTATGACTTAACTAGCTTGCTCTCAGCTGCCTAAAGCCCCCACCTCCCTGAATGGCTGTGCTGAGGACCAAGCTTCGAACTTTTGGAGACCCATTCAAATGACATCCAGTGTATAGGTGAACCTAAAAGGAATTTTCCCTTTTGAAGGTTTTTCTGTTTCTGCTTGGGTTTTGGAAGGAACTATTCATGATTCTCATAACTTAATAAAACATCAGTAATCAAACTGGAACATGTCTCCATGATAAATTCTACTTTTTCCCTGTACGACAGTATGCATTTTTCATTTTCATATCCGTACTTCAGCCATTTCAGAAGATTTGTGCATGTGTGCATGTGCGTGTGTGTGTGTGTGTGTGTGTGTGTGTGTGTGTGTGTGTGTGTGTGTGTTGTACTGCATCTCTGCCTTTTACAAACGGAGCCTAGTAATCATCATGTAGTTCAGCCTAGCTTCTTAGACACTACTGGAAATTGGTGTTAATCGGTGCCTACAAGAGTTAAAGCATAGAAAACTGAGCCAAACCTAGATAACCTGGACTCCTTAAAATGTAAAGAAAACAGACTTTCAAAGAACATTATCACGCAAGTGAGAGCTGGCCATGGCATTGCTGGTACATGTCTATAATCCCAGAACGTGGGAGGCTGAATCTGGAAGATTGTGAGTTCAAGACCAGCCTGGAAACATAAGGAGATATAGTCTTTAAAAAGTAAATGACAGTTTTGAGTCTAGTATTTGGAACTCATAAGAAAGTCTAAATCCAAGGTGGGGGTGGGTGGGGGAGACAAGGCAGTTTGATAATTAGCAAAGGATTTGAATAGAATGTTCTCTGAGAAGGTACAAAATAACTAACGTGTGCACATGCATGTAAAGGTGCCTAACACCATAGTAAAATACAAAACAGCTTGGGACCTAAGCTTTGGGAGGTTGAGACAGGAGGATTACAAGTTTGATGCCAGCCTCAGCTCCCTAGGTAGACTTCGTCTCAAAATAAAATGAAAAGGACTGGAATGCACAATTGAGTACAGCATAATATGTAGAAAAAGAACAAGAAATGCTAAATATTAGGAAATGCATGCAGGTAACAGACATGAGTTATGAAGAAGGAAACAAAGCTAATTGATTTTCTAGTTGTAACTCCATCATGGATTTTTTTTTTTTTTTTTTTTTTTTTTTTTTTGGTTTGGTGGTAGGCAAGTATATAAAAACATATCCAATAGTGAAAATACAAAATTCAGTGTGAACTTGTACAGCTTCCATCTGAATGGCTGCTCTAAATTTTCGTTGAGTTGTATAGTCTTTGGGTCTAGTTAATTTTGGTATATAGTTTCTTTTTTCTTTGCTTCTTTCTTTCTTTCTTTCTTTCTTCTTTCTTTCTTTCTTTCTTTCTTTCTTTCTTTCTTTCTTCACTCCTCACCCCTTTCCTTCTGGTCCCACCTCCTTTCTTCTTTCCCCTTTCCCCTACTTCTCAGGTAAAGTGAGCACACCCGCCCCCACCAATACCCACCAGCACATCAAGTTGCATCAGGACTGAGTGCATCTTCTTCCTCTGTGGCATGATGAGGCAGCCTCACCAGGGGGGGAGTGATCAAAAATCAGGCAACAGAGTCCATGTCAGAGACAGCCCCCTCTTCTTTTTCTAGGAGACCCAAATGAAGACCAAGCTACTCATTGGCTATGTATGTGTAAGGGGCCCATGTCAAGTCCATGCATGGTCCTTGGTTGGTGTTTCAATCTCTGTAAATCCCCCAGGGCCCAGGTTAGTTGGCTCTGTTGGTCCTCCTGTAGAGCTCCTGTCCCCTCCAGGTCCTTCAATTATTATCCTCACTCTTCCACAAGACTCCTTGCACTCTGCCCAATCTTTGGCTTTGAGTCTCAGCATCTGTTACATCTGCTGCTGGGTCCGAAGCCTCTAAGAAGACAGCGATGTTAGGCTCCCATCTGCAAGCATAGCAGAGTATTATTAATGGTGTCAGGGGTTGTCTCTCTCCCATGGGGTAGGTCTCAGGTTGGGCCAGGCATTGCTTAGACCTTCCCTCAATCTCTGCTCTATCTTTATCCTTGCTCATCTTGTAGGCAGGGTATATTTTGGGTCAAGGTTTTTGTGGGTGGGTTGGTGTTCCCCTCTTTCCACTAGGAGTCCTGTCTAATTAGAGTTTTCTTCAGTCTCCATGACCCTTGCTACTTGGAGTCTCAGCTAGAGTCACTCAGCTGGAGTCATATCCTCCCAGGAGCCTACCTTGTCCTAGATCTCCAGCTTCTCATAGAGATGTCCCTGCCCATGGTCTCTCTTCTCTCTGCAAGCCTTTTGTCCATTTCCTCTAGAAATGAGAGGTGGATTTATCATGAAGTTAAGGAAGTGAGGCCTCAGCCTGCCTGGTGTTCATTTACCCTTCCTTTGTCTGGGCTTTTCTCCCAGGAAAGGGAAAGTAATGCTGAAAGTACATGCCCCTCACTCCCTCGCCCCCACACACTGAAGGGTAGCCAGTGAATGGCACCAAATTTGTGCCTTGCCACACTTCATCCCTCACATGTTTCTTCTGCTCCTCTTGTCATTCTTCAAGCAGCGTTATCTGGCTAGAGCAACTCCAACATACCATGCACCTTTGAGCTCACAATAGCTGGAGTACACTCAATCAGGTGGATGTGTCTCATTTGAATTTATGTCTGCTGGTCTCCAGTGGACCATAAGATGTACAGTGGATCTTCTCACATCCTGGTCCACTCATGCTTACCTACCCCAACTTCTTCATATTGCTTTTTTTCTTGCTTTTTTTCTCTTTTTAGCCTCCACTTCCTCCTCTGGGTGTTGGTGGGTGACAGGTTATGAGGTAAAAGGTTCAGAACCTTGTATTCCTATGAAGGTCTATTTTCTACTTCAACCTTGTTATTAAGGTCACTAAAGGCCAATGCTGCCAAGCCACAGGCCACATTCAAACCTTACAGTACTTTGCTGTTAGCAATATTTGACACCTCCACTCCCCTTCATGGAAAGATTTACTTTAATTAGCTTCTGGGGGAAGGTTCTCCTAAGCCTCCTCTTATCACCAGCCACTGTCAGTTTCCTTAACCCTTTGCTGATTCAAAAATACAGATGTCAGCTCAAAGGGACGAAAAGAGTTTATTCTGATGCCATTATGATTGGCCACAGCCTCGAAACACAGATTTGGCTTCTCACAAATAACCATATTTCAATGCGGTGATAATTTTACGAGGTTTTATGGTATTAGAGAAAATTATGAATCAAGTGACTTTAAAAATATAATGATGGGACTATTAAGTGAGAGAGTTATACAGCAAAGGAGGAGGCTCTCTGGTATAGGTCACTGATGCTATCTGTTGACAGTTTTGGCTTTTAGGTTGGTAAAGATAAGCGTCTGCTTGTACATCTCCAAGGGATTTACAAGACTACCTGTCAGGCGGCTAGTAAGAGGGCTGCAGATAGCACATGGTAACTGGAGTTGGGCATCAGAGACATTGTAGCTGGGTGCAATCAAGGAATTTCGAATTAGTCAACCTGTAGACACCTTACATAGCTACATCTTCTTCTTGGACTTCAGTCAACAGTTCCCCCCCAACTGGACAGACATCTTTACATAGGCAGATGTCAACTATGGGGTTTATATCCTAGGATGCTGAGAAATCTCATTGGCAGGACCTGGCATAAATGATGCTGGGTGGACAGGAAATAGTCTTCAAGGAGAGAAATACTTGGTAAAAGATATGTAAGTATATAAAGTTAAAACAATATATAAAGTTAAAACAATCTAGAACTTTTATCTTATAAAGAAGAAAAGGCAACAGACGAGGAAAAAAGGCAAATTAACTAACTAAAATTTATATTCTTAAAAACATTTGTATTTATTTTATTTATGTATGTCTTAGCCACTGCTCTACTGCTGTGAAAAGACAACATGATAAAGGCAATTCTTCTAAAAGAAAGCATTTAATTCAGGCTTTGCGTAAAGGTTCAGAGCTTTAGTCCATTATCATCAGGGCAGGGAGCATGGCGGCATGTAGGCAGACATGGTGCTGGGAAACGAGCTGAGAGTTCTACATCCTGATTTGTAGGCAGACAGAGAGAAAGTAGACCTGGCATGGGCTTTTGAAACCTCAAAGCTCACCCTCCACAGTGACATGTCTCCAACAGGGCCACACCCCCTATCCTTCAAATCCTTTCAAACAATCCCACTTCCTGGCAACTAAGCATTCAAAATATAAGCCTTTGGGGGCCATTCTTTTTTTTATTTTATTTTATTTTCTATGTGCATAGGTGTTTTTCCTCCATGTATGTGAGGGTATCAGATTCTCTAGAACTGGAGTTACAGATGGTTGTGAGCTGCTATGTTGGTGCTAGGAATTGAACCTGGGTCTTTGGGAGAGCAGCCAGTGCTATTAATCACCAAGCCATCACCTCTCCTGCCCAAGCCATTCCTATCCAAACCGCCACATTGTTTGTGTGAATGTACACCACCTGTGTATGGGTGCCTGTGCAGGCAAGAAGAGAGAATCAGATCTCTTGGAGCTGGTGTTATAAGCAGTTGTAACCCACCTGACATAGGTGCTGAAAACTGACCTGTGGCCCTGTAGAGCAGCAAGTGCTTTCAAACACTGAGCCATCTTTTCAACCCCTAAAAATTATAATCCTTAGTTGGTTGCACATTTGCCCTGTGTTTAGAGTTAATTTTTTTCTATGACAAATTTATTTGATATTTAGAGTTTTTAAAATTATTTCTCTTTTAATTTTTTGCATCATGTTTGATTTTTCTATCTACAGCCTCATGAGAAATGTCAAATTCTTTAAAAAACATTTTTCAAAATTATTCTTTGAAATTTTATCCATTTATGCAAAGAATTTATGGGAACTATTCATTTGAAACTTCCTCCTTCCAGTTCCCTGTGGTAAATTTCTATCTTGTTTCCCTCCAAACATAAGGTCTTTAAATTTTTAGTTTTATTTTGTGTATATGAGTATTTTGCATGTGTACCATATGTACCTCAGGAATCAGAAGAGGGCCTCAGATCCCTTGGAACTGGAGTTGTGGATGGCTGTGAGCTACCATGTGAGTCCTAGGAACAAAGCCAAATGCTCTTAAATGCTGAGCAACCTCTCTCTCCCTCAATGGCCTCTTTTTTGATACTGTTATTAATAACCTCTTGACTCTAATCATGCTGCCTGTATGCACATGAGTGTGGGACTTTCCACTAAAACATGGACAATCTATCAGCGGCCACATCTCCAAAGGAGTGTGTCTTTGCCTTCCTTAGCAGCCATCAGCTGCCAAATAGTTCCTCCATTTGGGGTGAGACCTTAGGGAACTCCCTAACTATGCTGTGATTTTGGGTGGCTTAATCTTGGGCAATGAGTTGTATGTAACAGCTGTGTCACATCCAGAAGACAGCATTTTATGCCTCTCTTCCCAGTCTATCAGTTCTTATGTTCTTTCCACCCCATCTTCTGTGATGGTCCCTAAGTCTTGGCAAGGAGAGATTGATAAACATGATCCATTTATATAGCTGAGCATTCACAGTTACTTTTACTTGGTACTGTGACCATTTATGAGTCTGGGCATTAGCCACTACCAACTACGAAAAGAAGCTTCTCTGACCAAAGTTGAGAACAGTCTAGGTCTACGGAATATAAACAGAAATATTTAGAAGACAAGTTAACAGCATGCCCATTTAGAAACAATATATTCCTCCCTAGGGTCGATGACTTCTTTATCCGTGGGCTTCAGGCCAGGTTTATAGTACTGGCTTTGAAATCCCTCCTCCTGTGGTGGAGGCTTTACATGCAATCAGAAGATGGTTGGTTACTTCCATAACTGCTATACCACTATTACAACAGAAGGCACATCTTTTCTGACAAGTCAGTGTTACAGCCTGTAGCATTCAGCTCTGGGTAAGAGACCTTTGATGTTTTTCTTCCTCAGCAGCCTGTATAGCACTCTCTGGTACTATATAAGCTGGCCCACAAGGAGAGGGTTTTCTGGTCAGTTTGATATTGATTTCTTTGTCTTTCGTCCAAAGTGAGCTAGGGTCTTAACATGTAATTACTGTGGGTAAAGAAGGACAATGGCAATTGCGTGTGGTCTTTTGAGTGCCTTTGCTATATTACTCACCAATAACTGGTAGGGAGGTTTTCTATGCCTTGCACTGATATTTTCTTTTAATAACCCATGTCTTCTGGAAGGGACATTGTCCACCCAATGCAAGATGCTTTAGTTAAAACTCTTTTCTGTATATACTTAAATAGCTTACAACTGGTGAATTTGCATAAACTTTCTTCATATATCCTTAGTTCCATTAACTCACCCTCTCTTTTCTTCTCTCCCCAATCCTCCCGCCTTTACTTAAATGTTTAACCTGAATATTCTCCCCGACCTCATATCATGTCACCTGTGTTCTATTATCCACATAGGTTAATTATTTTTTCTTGGTTTGGAAGATCATAGGTTTCTATTTAGTTTTTCCACACAGCCTTCATTTTAGCCAAGCCTTCCACCGCACACTCACTATTCCATTTCCCACTTTCTCACTGTCTCCTCACTCCATTTCATCCTTTCTAGAGCCCCATCCCTAGTCCTGCATTTCCACTCTTTGTTATTATTTTACTCATATTTTGTTTACTGTATCCCTTTCTTTAATGAAGCCACCTACCTCAGTGACTCATTTCTAGTTTCCTGTCTTTTCCATGTATTCCAGTTTAAATATACAAAGCAAAAATTTAGAGTTAGAATCCAAATGAGACGAAACATGTGCATCTGGGAGGTCTCACTCAGCATAATTTGCCCATTTCCATCTATTTACCTGAAAATGCATGAAAGACACGTCTAATCTATACATTATTATAACTCCTATTTGTGACTAATACATTTACTTGTACTTAAAGTTTCCTAGATGTTCAGGATGGCTCGTCATGCTCAGCCCAGGGGCAGTACAGTGCAGCACAGAGCATCCGACTGTCAGGATGAGAAGGGAGATCACAGTAGCCACTAAGCCCAAGAAAAACAGACGAATGTTAGAGCACATTAAAGGGATTGTGGAGCTCCTCAAGGATGTGTTTTCAGTATTAGTAGAAGAAACCAACCTGATCATATGCCTTTTATTTTTCCGTTATGCGCTGACATAATTGGGCTGTATCCATGCTGTTGTACTGTAGGCTCAAATACCCTGGAGATGGGTCCCAGTTAACTCCAAATTGTTCTTCTAATGTGGGTGCTGGGAATTTAACTTTGGTCCTCATACTTGCAAAATAAGTGCTCTCACTGACGGAACCACCTTCCCAGCCCTGCCCTTAGGTGTTTCTAATAACCTTAAAGCATAGCCAACCTACTCCTATCTATGCCATCATTCTTCTGTATGTTTTAACCTTCACAAGCTTCTGTTAACTTTTCGGGGGAGACTGGAGCAAATGTCTTATCTTACGGACACCATGTGAGGTGTCATCAAAGTTCAGTTTGGTGCGAACAATGATTTTATTGGGCTTCATGCCAGAGCACACATGAGCGTTACTTGTAGGGGTGTAACCGATCTCCAAACAGCTGATCACTGAAAAGTTCCACTGTGACAGTTAGTGAGGATTTTGGGTGTGTGTGTCGGGGGAGGCAGACAGAGAGAGGAAAAAACACCCAGCGATATTGTGTAGCCATTGGTAGCAATGAGGTCTAGCCAGTGTCAGTGTGCATCCGTGCATCTGTGCCACACTCCAGAGAATTTCCACCCTTCTCATTCTGGACATTCTTACTGTCACAACCCAATAATTTAGAATGCTCCAAACAGATTAAATGTCACCATATATGGGAAACACAGAGGCCAAAACTGTAGGAAAGACATAGCCCCACTGTATTTAGGGCTCAGCCTCTGGGAAAATTCTTGCTAAGACTGTGTCCGTGTATAATAAAACTGCTCCTCGTGGAAGAAACTTGGTGTGCCATCTCTCTGTACAGAAAGCCTGAAGCATCCACAGATGTTGGCCTCATGGAAGCTGCCTCATACAGGCCCATTTTTAATTAACGTTTCACCTCTCTTCATAGTTCAACATTTCCCTAGATGTTTGCAGTTGGGAGAGAGACTAATAGGTAAGGTCTTGGTGGAGGGTGTCCGGAGAGGCTCTCTATATGGCGTCACTACAGTCACCATAGCCCTGGCCATCACCACACAGTTCTGCCCTAGTTTCCATGCTATGAGACAAAGTCCAAGAACGGCACCTTGCTATGAATGGGGGAAATCTTTTATTTTCCATTTTAAAAATTCTTTAATCATAGGACAAAATTTTATTTTACAGTACAAAAATACTTCCTTAACAAAAAACATATCCCCTTTCTTTAATTTTCTTTACCAAAAAACCCATTTTATACTATATTTATATATTTTTCTTACTTGATTTTTCGGTCTTATTTTGCTTTATAAAACTTAGAAAGCTTATTTTATCTTGTCTATTAAATATCTGATAGTTATAAATAAGGCAAATGGTGCTATTGTCTCATGGTTTCATAACAAATTTAGATGACATTTAGATAGACATTAAAGGTTTAAGTCTTATTATTATAGACTCTTAGAACCTCTTCTTGTTCACGTGCGCATTTGTATTCAAACACAAACACAGCAACACACACACACACACGCACAAGTGCACTTTTAGAAGACAGATATTCTCATTTACATACACATGTCAACCAAAAGCAGGATGAAAGTGTAGAA
This sequence comes from Acomys russatus, assembly GCF_903995435.1. Taxonomy (NCBI): domain Eukaryota; kingdom Metazoa; phylum Chordata; class Mammalia; order Rodentia; family Muridae; genus Acomys; species Acomys russatus. The sequence continues at coordinate 15,723,781 of NC_067139.1, forward strand.
TTTCTGTCTCTATCCTGTTCTCATCTACTCTATTTTAGGGTGAGATGTTCATTTTTTAAGTAAAGATGTTAATCACTTTGAGCATGTACTGAAATTACTTTAGCACCCTTTAAACTGAAGGCACAGAGATAAGTTATCCCTGATACACTGCAAAAAAAGAGCAGAATCCACATTATATTTCTAATGTCATTGTTGTAAATTGATAATCTTGGTGCAGCACAAAGAAACACAAGTGCACTGTGAAAGTAACCTGGCAAGGAATTCCTTTTTGCACAAAGGATAGGCCAGGATTCAGACGGGGCTAGTAAGTACGCATGGCCAAAGTGGCCTCTGTCTTTATCCTTAAAGCAGGAGGAACTTGTCCGTTCCTCTACTCCTGATTGGCTAATGTGGAAAGTGGAGATGTGGGCGGGGGCGAGGGTCGGGATGAGATATATGGAAAAGCAGGAACATAGCCATTCAACTTGTTTGTAAGAAATTACCGAATTTCTCATGCATTTGAGTCAAACGATTTTTTTTTCTACATTGTATCTTAAGAAAATCTCTAAGCAGGCTAAACAAACAGAAAGAGATCTGGGTTTTTGTTGTTGTTTTTGTTTTCTATTAGTCTCCATGTTTTAAGGCTGTGCCTTATCTAGGCTTGGCTAAGATATGAACTTGTTCCCACTTTATTTTTCTTTAAAAGAAGCAGTAGTTGGTAGGAGGGGCAGGGAGAGAACATAGGCAGGTAGGCAATGGTCCCTACATATTAACTGCAGAGTTGTAAATTTAAAAAGTTACCGAAAAGATTTACACACACACACACACACATTCACACATGCACACGCACACACATCTTAAATTAGGAATGCTAAGAACAATAAGTTTCATATTCAATAAGCTTAAAAGTTATGAAATGAAATGATCGCTTTTTTTAACCCAATTATTTCTACAATATTAGGGGCAGGTTGAGTTCTGTACCATATAAAAACAGGTACATGAAACCAGTGATCATAAACACAGATGTGTATTTCTTGGAAAAACAAAGTAGAAAGTTCACATCACTGTATCTTCAAGGTGTAAGGAAGGGAGAGCTGACTCTACCTCTTGTTGATGGTGGCACTGGACAGCCTAGCTGGAGCAGTGCTGGAGAGCTCACCCTGGTTTTGCAGATAAGGGAGAGCCAGCTTGCTAACCAGCTCAGCTACCACTAGGTCCAGATCCAGGGCTCTGAGTTGGCCCAGCCCAAAATCTGTATCATCTATGAATGGTTGAGACTTGTGAAAGGGCCAGTCCCGCATCAGGACCTCCATGATACAGGAAAACAACAGTATAACCTGGCAGAATCCCAGTGAGGATCCAAGATCAATGGTGTCACAGAAGCCAGAGGTCTCAAACCAAACTGATGACTCATTGCAATGAACATTTCCAAGTGAAGATGTGTGAACAGAAGGATATGCTGTGGGACACACTGTGACATACAACACCTTCCACAATGAGTTGGTTTTTTTTTATACTTTGTGCCTTTTGTTTGTTTGTATGTATGGTGGGTTTGGGGGGGGTAGTTTGCAAGGGCAAAGGTAGATATGAGGGGACAAGAAGATGAATGGGACTGGGGGCCATAAAGTGAAACTCACAAAGAATTAATACGTTTTTAAAAATTGCCTAGCAGGCTCTTGGTCTTTGAGCCAAACACTAACACCATCAAAAGGAAAGAATAAAGAAAAGGAAGAAGAAACAGAGTAGTTTGTTCCCAGAATATGATGTTTGAACTGTTTGGTAGTACAACTCATGGCTCAGTGCCAGCGGAGATGAGCTGAGCATGGTCCCACCTGATTACGAGTTACTGATCCATTGCTGTGACAAGACACCATGGTCAAGGCAATTTGTTTAATTGAGGGGCTTGCTTACAGTTTCAGAGGGTGAGTCCATGGGCATTATGGATTGTGGCATGGCAGCAGACGGGAAGGCATGATGCTGGAAAATTTGCTGAGAGTGCATAGGAGATCTGCAAGCAGGAAGGGTGGGAGTTGGGGAGGGAGGAAGAAAGGGGAGATTGAGAGTGAGAGATTCTGCCTGACCTGGGCTTTTGTACCGCCAAAGCCCACCTCCTCCAACAAAAGCATGCCTCTGATTCCTTCCCCAAAACAGTCCCACCAACTAGGGACCAAGCAGTCAATATATGTATGATGCTATGTGGGCTATTCTCATTAAAAGCATCGCATTATGACTACAGCCCAGTACTCTAGAGCCTGAGATAGGAGGATCAGAAGTTCAAAGTCAGCCTGGCCAGCTGCATGCCACAACTCTGTCTCCAAGAACCAAAGCAAGTGGAAAACACAAACAAACAACAACAAACCAAACAAAACACAGACAATGTCAGAAAGAAAGGAGGAAAATGGTGGCTGGGGACAACCCTATAAAACTCCAACACTTGAGAAGATAGATACTCTTGCGGGTGACTCAGCAACTGTGGAATTTTGTGGAATTTTGTCTACTGCAACTTGAATACACAGTAAAAATTCCAGAACTAACCCAGAGAGGCAAAAATGCCATACGTAGATCACACAGAACACAAAGGAATTGCCATAGTCCCCACAGCTGGGACATTTTACAAAGGAATATTAGATAAGAGATGTTTGGGAGAATTTCTTAACCATTGGAATAAAAGCAATAGAAAACAAATGGCAGCAATTTACAGGTGGGTGAACTCTGTTGTTGCCAAGATCAGCAAGGAAAATTGAATCACACTGAGCACCGGTGACGTGCATTTACCCTTAGCAACAGGCATTGACTTCAGGGCTCCAGGATGCCAAGGCCTGAGGACGCCCATATGTGAAGAGTTGCCAGATGTGAGGTAGACCACCCCCATCCTTTCATATATTTTGAGCTATCACCCAACATGATGTTAGTGCTGTGTAAATAGTGGTTATGCTGTATTCGCTTGAGAATAATGAGAAAAGCCTGGACATGGTGCAGATGGATGCAATTTCCCCAATATTTAAAATCTGAGATTGGCCGAATTCATGGGTGCAGGACCTGAGCATGCCAAGTGCTGGCTGTGTTAAGTGAAAAACATGGACTAGGAAATGGCAAAATGATGTTAAGGACAAGCTCACGGTGTGGTTTTGAAGACAGCAAGTACGGCCCAAAACCTTAATGGGGTGGCAGAGAAGAGGAGGAAACCCAAAACAAATGAAGCAGACACGGATTCCAGCAGAGCCCAGTGTGTGTCAGGTTAAACTCAGGAACTGCAGTCACCACAAGGCAGAGCGGTGTGGCAAGGTGGCCTGCCAAAGATGAATGGTGGATGAGTGAGACTAGAATGACAACGTCAGTAGACAAAGAGAGACCCAGGTAACCTGCAGGTCTTCTCAGAATATCAGCTCTCTCTCCTTTTGTGTCTGGTGACACCCAGGCACTGGGGCAGGCAGGCGTGCTGCAGGCATGATTCTTCAAGGCAGCTAAACAGGTGGATGCAATGTGTCTGCTGTAGTGGCCTGGCCAAGAGGACCATCTATCTTCCTCAGGCTGAGTGGTTGAGCCTCCATGGGTTGGTACACATGACAGTGTCTCCAGATGCAGACTGGGATTCAGTAGAGGACAGTTAGTGTCCAACAAAAAATCCTCTGGATCCCCACAGCAAGACTGAATTCCTCAGGGAGGGGCACTTCCTGGCTTTGGGTTTTCTTTTTATTTTAGGGAACACAGAGAACTGAACCTTCAGGCTTGCACGTGCTAGGCAATAGCTCAGCCCGAGCCTCACAGCTTTTGAAGATGAGAAGTTTCTAGTGACTCAGGGCAAAGACAAAGTTTTATATTTAAAAACATTCCGCACATTTACATATATAGCAATGACAGTTATTGAAATACTCTTTACTGGAATATAGTGTTTTATTCTCTTTTCCCATCTGCAATAACGAAAGGATTCTATTAGCTTTTACTTGTGCCAAGTACAGTATCAGATTTCTTTCAAAATTAGTTTTCTATTACTATTCTACCACTTACATTTTGTTTGTGTTTCACATGCAATGGCTCATCCAGCAATTCACTCATAGCTTTACTTTGCTGTTTGTAACTGTTTTTATGAGTATATTTTACTGTTATATTTCTTTCATTGTTCCCATTGAAAGGCATTGTTATTTTCTATCATAGCTACTTTGTTCCTATCAGCCACTAGAATACAATAATGTCACTTGCCCTTGCAATGGCCTCAGCATTAGACCTAACTCCAGCAGACACTCTCTTGTTAGCTGCCCTTTGAATTGTTACCCACCAACTTTGCCACCCACCCTGCTTCCTGGTTTTCCTTTTAGGGGAGGTAGGCAGTACTGTGTATGCAGAGCTGTAATGCTCTCGCCTTCCTTGCTGCCTGTCTGCCTGCCTTACCCATTTCTTCCTTTCTTCCATCCATCCATCATCCATCCATCATTTTCCTTGCCTTCTGGAGACATGGTCTTGGTAATCAGCAGTGAGTGTCATCTCAGAGTATTGGTTTCTCTGTACTGAGGAATTATCTCACTCTTCAGGTACAAGCACATGGAACTATATTCATCTTCATATGATTTGTATCTTGATTTAGTTGGTTTGATAATAAAGGGATTGACAAGAGAGGATTTGAGGACGTTTTGTGCCTACTATGGCTGGTGTGTGTGTGTGTGTGTGTGTGTGTGTGTGTGTGTGTGTGTGTGTGTGTGTGTGTGTGATATCATATATAAACATATCATCTTTGTAGAAAGCACTACTGTTTGACTTCTGAATTCTTTCCTGAAAAAGAAATGTGTGGTTTATTAAAAAGAATCCAGGAGAAGGAGAAATAAAATAAATACTTGATTTAAAATGTTTTAAGTCTGTTAAAGTTTCTCAGGAAGTCTCAGATTCCTTGCTTTAATACTTAGTGCTTAACATCTCTTGCTGTGCTTTGTTCAGAAAACATAAAAAAAAAAAAAAAAAAAAAAAAAAAAAGTACTGAAAGTTATACCCAAACTGAAGAGCTCACTCTTCAAGACTAACCAATGCTTTAATGTGTTAAAATATCTCCCTCAGATTATCTTTTATGTGAAATAAATAAAGGATTACTGGTAGAGCCAGGGTCTCTTCTGTGCCCTTCCCATCCCCACCTGCCATGTTGGAGAGGAGAAGGATGGGGGTGGGGCTTGTGGCAAGTGCAGCTGCACAGGGAACCACGAAAGAGACTACAGTACTTTCCTTGTGCTAGACAAAAGTCTAAAAACAGAGGCATGAAATCTGGACCATCCAAAGCCCCGAGGAGATTAAAAATTTGATCCAAACAGGTGGATCCAGATTGCTCCCCTCTGGGGTGATTCAGCATACCCCAGTTTCTCCATGTGGATGTCAGTGAGGGCTGGCTAACCCACATGATCATGGTGTTTAGCAATTCAAGCCTTTTGTACTTGGGGAAACTGGGGATCAGAGAGCAAAAGAAATATGTATTTTCAGGACACATGAAGAATTCATGAACAAGCGAAGCCTAGTCCCATCTTCCTTCACCTCCCTATTAATTCTTCCATTTTCCAAGCAGCATGAACCAGAGCCAGTACTGTTAATATTCGAGAAATTTTAGTCATGTTCTATGTGCTAGGTTTAAAAGATAAAAGACTTGTACAGTCTGAAGAGAAACCAGGGTATTGAATGGTAGGTTTAAAATGGGACTAAAGCAAACAAACAAACAACATGCTTGGACTCTAAAGGGAGAAGTTGCCTAAGGCCACAGAGAGATATTGTTGGGTATTGATACCTTCTTTTCCAAGGCAGTGTTATGGAATTAAATCGTTAACAGGACAAAGCTTCCCAGATGTCATGGAATGTCTGCAAAGTGCTCGTGGGGATGAAAACAGTTATTTATGTAGTAAATGGTTGAATACTCCCTGGTAGAAAACAGTCATGTTGCTTATTCTAGAATGAGCCTGTGCTCAAGGAAGAGTCTTTTCATATCTTCTGAAAGAAACTAGTCTACCCTCAACGTTTCTCATTGACATGGTTGTAGATTACAGTCCTTGCGGGTGGGAGAGGGGAGAGCTGTGCCTCTAAATGCTCACTCTGTGCAGATGCCCATTGCAGACGCCTATGTGTCTTCTCGTGGTTGTCACACAGCAGGGTAGGGACACTGGAGAAGCAGACTTAGAAGCAGCAGCCTTGAGAGAGACTGCTTTGACAGAGAAAGAGGCTCCTCCCAGCAGGACAGGCTGTGTGTGCTTTGGTTTTTGTAGTGCGGATTTGACGATGCATCCTCAAGCCAATGAACAGTTGGAGCCAGTCCCAGTGTTATCATTTGATGAAGTGACACAGTTAGAATTGACTGGGCCACAGCCAAGATTGAACTTGCAGTCCCAAGCTAAGCAATCTCATCTGTAAAATGGGGACAACGACTGGATTTTTGTTTTGGAAAGTGGTTCTTACAGGCCTGGGCTGCCACAAACTCTTGGGCTCAGCCTCTCCAGTAGATGGGACTAAAGGCACATGTTACTGTGCCTGTGTGATGAGGACATTTCAATTGTTGTGAAAATTAGAGTTAAGGCAGGAAAAGCATCTCGCTGAGAGGCTGAGTGCCTACCAAGAGGGGTAGCTGCTATTGCTACTAAGCATAGAGACTTAGGAAACAAGGCTTGGGAGATGGGGATGCAGAGATAATAGGGATCACAGCGCCAGATCCGGAATGTTTTACCCCATTTTTTTTCATGCAATTGTCCACCTCCTCCTGCCACTGCCCACGCTTTCTCCAGTTTCCAGACCTGTGGAAAGGATGCATTTTTCTTCAGGGTTTGTACTGTTCCTTTGAGAATTTTGCAGTTGTCAAAAAGACTACAGGGATCCCACCCTGTGTATGTGTGTGTGTTGTCCTTTTCTGGGGCTCCTAGTGGATGCACTGACTTGCTTTCCCTGGGGCTGGCAGGGGACTGTCTGCTCATTCGGGTTGTTTTTTTTTTTTTTTTTCCTTCAGCTTGTAAGCTAGACAGACTAAAGGCTCAGAGGGAAAGGCCACTAAAGCCTCAGAGCGGCCAGAATTACTGCAGTGTTTGGAATAACGGGACAGGCTTTCTTTGGAAGTGAAACTAATCCTTAAAACTCCAACCGGTCATAGATTAGCATGGCGAGGGGACAACGGATTGTCTTCATCTGGGACAGGAAGAGGAGCGTCGTGGTAATGAGCAATGTGCCTGCTACAGTATTTTATTTTCTTGCTATGTAATTATTTAAATTATGTTAGGAAAAAGTCTTTCAAGCTGCATGTCAACCCCTGGGTTCTATGATATAAGAAAAGCTCATTTTAAAGTGGCTAAATTTTTAAATAAAACACGGGGGGGAGGTGTGGGTGGGAACTAAAGTGAGGAAAGAGTTGCAGCAATAAGATATTTTCACTCATTGTAGCCACTTTGTTTCTCAACCAAGTGGAGGGGAAGAAGTCACAGTAAGAATCAAAAAAAGACGATCGGAAAACTGTTCGTATTTGGGATATTTTTGTCCTCGCATGTTAATATGTACCTAAAGTTCTGTTCCAAATGTCCCTTGTTACCAGATGACGAAGCCTTTCCGCAAAGGCAGGGAGGAATGGGGAAGGCTAAAACACCAGCTCACTTTTCTCCAGCCTTTCTCGGAATGCTGCCTGGTCAACAACACCCAGGAGACAACATCTTCTTTCAGACAGACGGCAAGGCAGCGGAACAGCTGATCTCACTCTCCTCTCGCGCAAACATTTCCACCTCTGCTTCAGAGGCAAAAGAATCAACGTACTGAGAAAGGCCAGCAAAAAACTAACGCAACAGGGAGGACACAGAGAGTAAAGGCGTAAAAGCAAGATTTGCTCCAGGTATTGCGTGACACAATGAACGTGTCACGGGATACTGACGGGTAGAACCGCGAGTTTCAGTCCCAGACTTCCGCATCTCTCCTCCTGCATCCCCGTGGGCCACTTTCATGCTCGACACAGGCTTTAACGAGCAAGAACACGTGTACAATAAACCTTAGCTGTTTGACATTCAATTTCAACCCGGCTTTTAAAATGGCATTAACGGTAACCAACCCATCCCCCTCTCCCCTTCAGCTCCTTTTCTATTTCGTTTGCAAGTTTTACCACGTAAAAATGAAGAGTTCTTTGATTATAGAATCTGGGAGTTGGCTTGCAATTTGAAAAAGGCTTTTGTGGCTGACATTTAAATATCTTGCTCGTTATTCACATTCCGGGTCTCATTCACATACTTATCGTTTATAATAGAAAGAATTTATACTTTTTTCCACTAGAAACTAGAATATTCCAGGGCCCCAGTGTCTGATTATATGCCACTCATTTCCTTCTAAAATGTTGTTTATAAATTACTTTGTTACTTTTAACCAAGCTGGAATGAAGTTCGGTATGATTCTTCATTGTGTATGCAGAAACTTCAGTATGTGAGAAATCTTTACAACCTTCAGCGGGAAATAGGGAGCTGTCTGGGGCAGGGAACTGGGGCTTCAGGCGTGGTTGTATGTACCACTCAACTGAGCTATCCTCCATGCCCCCATATCTGAACTTTACCATCAACTAGCAAAAGATGTCCTATACTCTGTTGTTAATAGTAATGGTGATGGTGACAGCATCTCTCTGCCTTTATAATGATGCTTTCCCTTTGAGCTGCTTAGAAGCTGCAGTGAGCCACGGGCTAGGTGAGGCACGTGTGTGTGCACGGGTGTGCTGCACACGTGGGGGAAGTGGGTGGGGTGGGGTGGGGATGACAGGACAGTGGTATGGGGGTGTTGTGATGACCCCAAGAGGCCAGTATCTCTCCAAAGCTAAAGTCTAATTGTAGGAGTCATGATTTAATTTAATAGAGATTGACATTTTTAAGAACCAGCTTGGTGGCAAGGCGTGTGTGTGTGTGTGTGTGTGTGTGTGTGTGTGTGTGTGTGTGTGTGTCTGCAGTACCCCCCTGTAAACTCTTTTCTTTTACTTTGGGACTGACATATGTACTGAGGGAGAAGCTGGAAGGGAGGGTCTTCAGGGGGCACCAATGCACCTAGTGTTGTGGGTATTGTCACTGGTCCTTCTACCCCACAGTGAAGAGAAAGAGAATTAAACCAGGAGTGGAGGGCTGTGCAACTTGTCAGGGAGACCATCCAGACCAACGGTAAAGGATAGCGGGAACCTTAAACCCACTACGCATCCAGAAGACCCCCGGCAGCGCCTCATTACCGTATCAGGACCTGGCTCCAGATTCTCGGGTCATGAAATTATATTGGGGCTATCACTAGAGCACATGGCCAGGCACGCAGGGGGTGGGACAGGTCCCAGCCAAATGGTCCCAACACAAAGTTTCTTCTCTAAAGAGTTTTACCAGGAGGCTTTCTGCCACCGGTGCCTAACTTCTCCACGGCTTTAAGAAATGTGCTTGGAGATTGTCCTTGGTGTCTGTTTTCGTCGTCAACAGCCTTTTGTCTTGTCTCACTAACCTCTGCAGTGTGGGTTCTGGGACGGAGGGTCAGGTTTCAGGAGAACATGTGTTTCACTGTATGGAAATGTGCCCTGGTCGGCAGAGTAAACAGCAGTATCCGAGGAGGGAGACCCAAAGCCACTGATTACTATCAAAGAGTGCTGGAGCCGTAAACAGTAATTGACCATCTTTTGAGAAAGGTAGAAGGGCTTTACAGCAAGGCCTTTTGTTGTCTTTAGCCCCTGTCTATCTAGAGTCACCAGGCCAGGATCGTATATCAGTCTCCAGTTCAAAAGGGGTTTTTATTCCTTGATTGGTTCTTTGCCAGGCTAGGGAAGGATCCCAGGTTTGCACCGCCAGGCATCAGCTCCACCATTGATCTGCGTGTGTCTCAGGCCATTTTCTTTCAATTTCCGTTTTTTTTTTTTTTAAAGAAAATGAGTCAAATTACTCTCCTGCAACTGTAGTAAACAAACACTAATAAAATAACAAATTTCTTTTGAACTCTTTAGGCAATGCAAAAAGCAAAGGGCCCAGCCTCACAGAAATCAAGTTTACCTCTAATTAATGAACCTTAGAAAACAAACAAACAAACAAACAAAAAAACCCAAAAAAAACAAAAAACGAGGCAAGAGACTATTCTGTAGTGGTTTTGAGATACAGAAGGAATTCAGAAGGAAAGCTGGGGTCAGTCCTGCAGGCAATGATGCCGAGTTCTTTTTCATGAAGTGTCCCACAGTAGTGTACACAGAGGCACAGTTTCAGCCAGGCGATAGGCATCCAGGCACCTGTAGAATCTTGCTTCCTATTTCTTTTGTCACAGAAGTCCTGCTTTTTTTTTTTTTTTTCTCCTTTCCCCAAGGTAAAGACTAGCCACCCCGCCCCCTTCCCTACCTGCATTAGTGATGCCTCTAGCCTTGAAGATGCAGTTGGCCTCCCATGACCACAGCTGGAGTAAGTACAGCCTGAAGATTCTGGAGGCACCTTTCCTCCTATGCTTTGCGCATGGAGACAGGTGTGCATACATTTGTGTGCTCTCCTGACTTATTTTCCATAACTTACCCTGTATAGAGGTCTGATATTTGATCTAAAACTTTACAAACTCAATAATCTAATTTGCAATCTTTAGCTCAAAAAAGGTATTTATTTACAGATGAATAAATGAATTAAAGTTCTCTGTCTTAGGTGTAGAAGGACATGTTTTTAAATCTTCACAAAACAGAATGAAGAGGAGAAATTCAGAGTAATAATGCCTGTTAAATTACACGCTCACTGCTGAAGAGTTCTCAAACTTTGAGCAAAATTTAAAGTACTTCTGGCAACAATGGTTAAAAGATTTGTTATTTTTTATAAGCATATATGTGTGTGTAAATCCCTTAATATTTTAGTTAGTATGTACTCATTGTATAAAATGATAAGTTTGTGATAGTGTCATGACTGTGTGTATCAGGAGCTGTGATCTCATTCACTCTGTCCCCCTGTGCCCCTCTCCTGCCCCCGCTGTGATCTGGTCAGGTCCTTTCTGTTTTCAAGTCCTGTTTTTTTCTTGAGTCTAGATGACTTAGGTGGTAGGATACTTGTTTGATGTATGTTTTATGACTATTTGAGACTCTAAGACAATAAAGGTTTATTAATAAATCAGAAATACTTCTGCATCAGAAATAATTTGTGTTTATGTGACTATAGAAGTAATTTATTATATTTAAAGGAATATAGAAAATTATTATGTAATTATTTCATCTCATTGTCTCCTCTATTTTAAATTTTACAACAGGAATTTAGTATTAGAAAAAAAAACCCTCAGTAATATTAAAGTTTCAATTTTAAAACCAGTTAAAAATGGAAAGATACTTAAAGAGCAGTCACTGTGGTAAACAGCTGTTAAAGGTGGTTTTCACCATGCTTGGCCCTTAGAAGACTTTGTTATTACTAATAGAGTTTGAATTTTTTATATTCATTTTTGTTTTATTGGTTTAATGAGTTCTACAAGTTTTAGTAAAATTTTGACCCCTTGTTTATTTTATTTTTAATGACAGTGATGAAGTCATGAAAGGGCCGTCAACTTTTCGTGTTTTTGTAAGGAATAAAATGAAACGCTTTAAGATTTCCTTGTGAAAAACGAAAAGCATTAAATAGGAGCTTTGGGACCAGATTGAAAGTCTATAATTTCTAGAAAAATAGTAGGACACTTAAACGTAGCAACGTAATTTGAATTTTAGTTACATTTGATATTAATTAGTAGTCGTGTGCTGTTTTGAGATTAAAGCACTCCAAGGGATTCATTTAAAAAACACTCCCTACATCAGCCACCAGGGGTCGTAAGAGAACACACAATGCCCGGGTTGACTTTGTTTTCAGAGCCAGGCAGCTGTCTGGGCCACCTACCACAGCCAAGCATTTGTCATGCACCCAGAGATAAGAGAAAAATCACATTTTCAAAGTTGGAACCATGAAGCTTGAACTTAGGATGCAAATTTGTCTGGATTGCTGAAAAAAAAAAATTTGGATTTGAAGAAGTACTTTTGAATACGGATTTTTTAAAAAGCCATTAAAAATTGGTTGTTAAGAAGTAACAAAGAGCCAGATAGTGGAGGATTCTGTATAGATGAGTGCCCTGTCACTTTGGCAGTATAAATAAATTAGTTAAGGCTTAGGACTGGGAGTTGGGGTGATGGTTTGGGTGATTGGAGTGTCCTTTTAGCATATAAGACTGTCGTTAAATTGAGTATGATGGTGGCAGCATAATCATTGTGAACACACTAAAAGCCACTGAATTGTGTACACTTTTGATGAATGAACCTTGTTTCACAAACCATAGTGACGTAAGACTGTTCAAACAAAGACTTAGCATACAGCACTGTATAACTATGAATGTGGACATTTCCAATATTTATTTTCTTCCTATTCACAAGGTTTGAATAATCAATTATGATGTATCTTATGCTTTGAATTTCACTGAAATAAATATGGATTGATTTTTGTTATTTTAAGTGAGAGTTGGAGGGTATTCAGGTAGAGAGGTTGCTGGGGGCGAGGAGGACACAGTACCAGGGGCCTGGAGCCCAGACCTGAGCCTTCCCTTTCCCCACACTTTCCCTTCCTGGAGGCAGCGTTCCTTTTCCTTTTCATGAAATGGAGGGCAGAACTTGACCACTCCAGTGACATTTTAGTTCTACGGCACTTCTGGAACCTTCTCTGTCTACTAGCATCTATGTGACCTTCTGGATGTTTAGAAAACTCCCAAAGTGCCTTCAGCCAGCCCTGTTCCATATTTGCACTTTTCCTGAGTGAGGCAAAGAGGCAGCCTTATGGTCTGAGGTTGTTAAGTCTGCTTTGGAAGCAGATGTTGAACCCTTCTGCTAAATTACTTGCATTTGGAAGCTTGAATAAAACATTACTTATATTTAAAAATTTTTAATACATTAAGTTTATTTCATTAAAATACAGAATTAACATTATAAGGATTTCCAAAATTGGGATTTCATGTGCAATAAGCAATCTAGCAAGCAGTCACATTCAATTATACTTAATAAATATACAGTTCACCTATGCTCCTCTACTTTTAACTCAGCATTTTAAGACGTGGAAAGTGGCAATACACATTTTTCAGATATATGAACGTTTTCAGAGAAATGTGTTTTGAATCAGAAAGAAACAGTCCACACTGATTGAGTCCATACTGCTCTTAACCTTTCTTTTGGCAAGGAATGATCTTTCGAGGCTCACTTGAATTCTCTCATTTCACTGGTTTAGTTATTAATTACACAGCCCCAAATCATGATTTTTTTTGTTGTTGATGTTGTTTTGTTTTTTTGGTCTCATCTGCACAAACAGGCTTCAAAGCGATGGAAATGATGCGTCCATCTGTGGTACTCTCCTGATACAAGGCGCTGTGACGGCCACAGTATGAGCCGCTGGCCCTGCTGTGGTGGGGAAGCCTTCTTCCTGTTGCAGACGCAAGATTTTGGTAGGCTTGCTCTTGAGCAGTAGCCACAGCTGCTGTGAGCAAATGAACGTCACAGCCATGTCATATTGTCATGTCCAGAAGACAGTATTTTACAGTATTCCTCCTGATGCTCTGCTCTTTTATTCTTTTAGCCTCTTCTTCTGTGATGTTTCTCTGAGCCTTTACAGACTGTCTGGGGTTTGTGTGATTAAACAAACAAAAACAAAACAACAACAACAACAACAACAACAGCAACAAAGATCTCATTTAGAGCTAGGCACTCAGTTTCTTATTCTCATTTCCTTTGACCATTTGTGCAGCTTTCCACTTATTGCAGTCCATTGCAAAAAGAAGCATCTCTGACCAAGGTTATGAGCAGTCCAGGTCTATGGTAGAAACATAAGTATTTAGAAGTCACTTCGACAGCATTGCCTTTTAGCAACAAAACAACACAAAAACAAAACAATAGCAGCTTCTGCTGTAGCAGCTATAACCTCCACTCACCATGGGCTTTTGACCAGGATTACTGTACCAGGCATAAAATTTCCGCCTGTGGAGCAGACCTTGGCTTGAATTAGAAAGTGATTAGTTACCCCATAACAGTTATGTACCAGTTGGCCTGGCTTGCCTGGAAGGTCAGTATTATAATGCAGGGTCAAGTGCTGGGAAAGGCCACCGACGTCCTTAGCAGCCTGCATGATCCCTTCTGGTGCTATGAAAGTTATCCAGCAGGAAGGGAGGTTCCTGCTCAGTTTGGGTTGATTTTTCTATGTACTTCATGCAAGGTCAGTGCTGGTTAGAAATAAGGCCTTTCTCATATAGTGTTGTTTTGGGTGTATTTGCTGTCTCCTTGACCCATAACCCCTAGGGAAATATTTCATGTCTTGCTCAGAGATTTTCATTTAATAAGCCATGTATTCTGGGAGGGACATTGTCTACCGATACAGGGAACTTTGGCATAAACTCTGTTTTACAGTTATATTTTGAAATCAGCTTCCTAACAGTGCATTTCCGTAAAGACTTTTGGGTAAGCCATCTGTCTTCCCCACCCTTCTTCCCCATGTTTGCTTTATTGGGTAAACTCCAGGATTCCCCCATTTCTTTCTTTTTACACATATTCTATTATCTTTCTAATTATTACTATTATTTTGCTAAAATATTTTATTTATTATTATTTTATGTGCACACATGTTTGCCTAGTGCACAGTGTACATTCTTGGTGCCCTTAGAGGCCAGAAAAGGGCACTGGATTCCCCTGGAGCTTGAGTTAGAGATGGTTGTAAATTGCCATGTGGGTGCCAGGAGCTAACCCATGTCTTCTGTAAGAACAGCAAGGGCTCTTAACCACTGAGCCACCTCTCCAACCCCCAATTACTCTTTTTTTTTTTTTTTTAATTAAGTTGCACAGTAGTAGGCTCCCATGTAGATTTTCGTGTACTCTTCCTTTGGGTTAGCCTTACCTTCCACCTGTACTCCATGGCCCTCCCGGCATAAGCCGTTCTGCTTCAGCATTTCACTTCTTCACCTTTGTTTTCTGTGTGGTGTACTCCTCCCCCTCCCTTAGTGTGGCCCCCCCAAAAGGTCCCTTTCTAGTTTTCTGGCTTCTACCTGTGTTCCAAGTTAACAACACAAGAAAAGATATGAGGCTAGGGTCTGCATAGGAGACAGAAGGTTCAGCTTTTGTCTTTCCCCGGCTTGAGTTAGCATACTCAGCTAAAATTCTCAGTTCCACTCATTTATCTGCAAGCCTTCTGACTTAATTTTTCCTTACAGTTGAGTAATAGTAATTTGTTTATATGGCACATTTTTGTTATCCTTTCATCTTTTGGCTGAGACCTAGGTTTATTCCATTTCTTAGTGTGAATGTAGCAACAATGAAGGCGAAGGTGCAAGCGTCTCTGTACAAGGGTCTAAAGTCCTTTGGGTATCAGCCTAGGAGTGCTGTAATTGGGTCATGTGGAAACTCTACTTTTAGTTGTTTGAGGTGCCTCTGTTCAGTTTCTAAAGTGGCTACCCGAGTTTATACTCCCACCACAATATATAGTAGTTCCTTCTTTGCCACACCCATGCCAGTGTTTGTGGTCATTTGTACTCTTTGTGAGAGCCATCTGAATGGAGTGAGATAGAATCTCAGAGTAGTTTTACTTAGCATTGACCTGATGGATAAGGATACGGGCTGGATAGGGACAGTGGTGTAGTGATGTGGTTTGCTGTTGCTGTTTTTCTTTTGTCAACTTGACATAAGCTAAAGTCATCTGCGAGGAGGGAATGCCAATTAAGAAAATGCTTTTTACAGATCCAGCTGTAGGCAAGCCTATAGGGCATTCTCTCTCTCTCTCTCTCTCTCTCTCTCTCTCTCTCTCTCTCTCTCTCTCTCTCTCTCTCTTTCATTTCTTCCTTTTTGTTTGTTTTTCAGGACAGGGTTTCTCTATGTAGCCTTGGCTGTCCTGGCCTCTCTTTTTAGACCAAACTGGCCTGGAACTCACAGCAATCCATCTGCCTCTGCCTCTGGGCATTTTCTTAATTAGTGATTAATGGAGGAGGGTCTAGCCCATTGTGGGTGGTGCCATCCCTGGGCTGGTGATCCTGGGTTCTACAAAGTAGTAGGATGAGCAAGTCATGAGGAGCAAGTCAGTAAGCAGCATCTCTACATGACCTCTATATCAGCTCCTGCCTCTAGGTTTCTACCCTGATTCAGTGTTTGTCTTGGCTTCCTTTAAAGATGAACTGTGATGTGGGAAGTATAAACCAACACACCCTTTTCCCCCCAACTTACTTTTGGTTACGGTGTTTCATGATAGAAACGGTAGCCCTAACTAAGACAAGTTGGTACTGGGAGTAGACTATTGCTGTGACAGACCTGACCATGTTATTTTGGGAAGGACTGTGAAAAGACTTGGGAACTTTGGGCTAGAAAAACCATTAACTATTAAGAGATCAGTGAGGTATTCTCTAGATGCTTTGAAGATAAGACTGTTGAGAGTAGTGAAGTTGATATAGGCCTGGCATGCGAAGTTTCAAAGAGAAACAAAGACTCTACTAGGCCTTTTGTGTAAAGAATCTGTGGTATCCAGTCTGCTGAGAATGAAGAATCAGCCATGATTAACAAGAGACCAGCACCACTGAGGTGAAACCTTTGCATTACTGGGACAGCTGCTGCTGGTGAGGTGGATCTGAGAAGATGGCAGTGGTTAAGAGGAGACCAGCATCACTGAGGTGAAGTCTTCTGGGAAATGTCTCCCAAGAGTCATCACACAGAAACTGTGTTCCAGAAGTGGCGAAGGTTGTTAGCGGCCAAACTGGGTTGTGGAAGAGTCACCAAGATGGTATTGATTTTGAAGGCATAGATGGTTCACGGAGAGCAGTCAAGGTTTGGCTGGAGAGGCCATGGGTGAAGGCGCAGCCTCAATAACAGCTGAAGGCCCAGGACTGGAGGGGTCATTCAGAGATGGTGAATCTTGGCATCATGAAGAGAGCTTAGGAGTAGCCACTGGCAAAAGCAAATCCCAGTTGCAGCATAAGACCCCAGCATTTTGGAGATGCCAGTACCTTTGAGTGACCACCAAGAACAGCGGCTGTGGTGGAGCAGAGCATGCTGAGATTAGAAGACAAGCCATGTGCATTGCAGAAGGTGGAGCTGAAGAAATGACCCAGACCCTTTGGATGATCACAGAAGATCATGAGTGGGCCCCAGAAATTGGATGTTGGTTATTTTTACAGTTTAGGGAGTTTGGTTTGGTATTAATCTGATTGTGACTGTGTCATGGTTCTCCCTGCTCATAGTAAGAACATATTTAACTTAAATTTCATCTTCACAGGATCCCACAGTTAAGAGATTTTTGAACCCTTAAAAGAGATTTGGAATTTTTAAAGCAACTGGGTGTTTTAAAAGGACTAAAATTTTAATATGTTTGAATCTGTAAAGACTGTGGGACTTTTAAAGTTAATTATGTTTTTAATGTGAGGCCTTGGAGATGAATGAGAAAGGAAAGATTGTGGTTTAACAATGATGTGTTTGTGTGTCAAGCTGGCAAGGGGTCAATTGTGTTGGATAGTTTTTGTCAACTTGACACAAGCTTAAATCATCTGAAAGGAGGGAACCTTAAGGAACTGCTTCTATAAGATTGCACCGTAGACCAGCCTATAAGGCGTTTTCTTAATTAGTGACTGATGAGGGATGGCCTTATCCATTGTGGGTGGTACCATCCCTGGGCTGGTAGCCCTTGTGTCTATAGAAAAGCAGGCTGAGCAAGCCACAAGGAGCAAGCAGTAAAGCAGCACCTCTGGGTGACCTCTGTATCAGCTCCTGCCTCTCGGCCCCTCCCTGCCCTGTTTGAGTATCTGTCTTGGCTTCCTTTAAGGATGGACTACAACATGGATGTATAAACCAAGTAAACTTTTTCCTCCCAAACTTGCTTTTTTTTGCTCATGGTGTATCACCGTAGCAATAGTAACCCTAACTAAGAGAGATATTGAACATGTTTTTTCAGAAATTTATTTTTTAGTTTTGAGAATTTCATAATCTTTTACAATGAAATATGAAAACATCTGCCTACAATTTCCGCCCTCCAACTTCACCTTTGCCTTTCCAATTTGCATCTACATTCATGTGTTTTGATTAAATCTATTTTCTGTTCCCTCCCCTTGAATTCCTCCGCAGCCCACTTCTATCATCTCCTCTCAGTTTCATGTGTTTTATTTTAAAAACCACTTAGTGGTTCCAACATTGCATTGGGTGTAGGACAATCTATTGCAGCATGGGTAGCCTCTTGAGAGCCACAGCCCTAAAAAGGAAAAAAAAAAAAAAAAAAAAAAAAAAAGACTGTCTTTTCTCAAACAGCCATCAACTGTCAATAGCTCCTCCTCATCTGAGGGGTGAGGAAGACTTCATGATCCCCACACCCATGCAAGCTGGGATGCTTCTGATTTGATCTTGTGCATGTAGCCATAGCCACTGTATGTGCAGCTGCACTGTCCTGTCCAGAGCGCAGTGTTTTGCTGCAGACTTCCATTACCTCTGCCTCTTACAACCTTTCTGGCCTCTCTTTCAAAGTGATCCCTGAACTTTGTGGAGAGAGGGTATGACATGGATATCCCATTTCAGGCTGAGCACTTGGTAGTCTCTTATTCTCTGCACATTGGCCACTTGTGGGTCTCTGTGTTAGTTGGTATCTACCACAAAAAAAAGAAGCTTCTCTGATGAGGCTCGAGAGACGTACTAATCTGTGAATATAAAGGTAAGTACTTTGGGGAAAAATTCAATACTCCGTCCATTTAGCAGAATAATAGTAGTACACTCCCTTCTGGGCCTATGCCCTACTCAGCCACTGGTTCTTGGCCCAGTGCCAAGCATGGTTGGAACTTGTGGAGTGGGCCAATCAGAAATTGGTTAGTTATCTCAATAACGTGCATGCCACAACTGCATGATTGGGCATCTCTTGCCAAGGCACTTACTGTTGTAACTCATAGGATTCACAGCTGGGTAAGACTCTTACTTACTTACTTTAATCCCCGAGTAGTGGGCATAGCATCTTGCAGTACCATGAAAGCAATGAAATAGATGAGGTTTCCCGGTCAATATCAGTTTGACTTCTCCATGTTCTATGACTCAAATGTGTGGTAGGTACCTTCAGAAATATGTTCTTTTTTTTTTTCTGTATTCTAAAATATTAATTTTATGTAGATGTGTGTTTTGCCTACATGTATATCTGTGTACCATGTGTGTGCCTGATACCTTGGAGGCAGGAAGAAGGTATGGGATTCTCTGGAACTGGAGTTTCAGATAGTTTTAAGCTGCCAAGTGGCTGCTAGAAATGGAGCCTCTGTCCTCTGAAAGAGCAGCCAGTACTCTTTTTTTTTATTAAATTCTTTTTATTTTTTACATATACATTTATATTATCACACATATATACAATAAACTGCCGACAGCACGAAGAACCATGAAATAATCAGGAATTATATAAATGTACATTCTTAGTGTTTTGGCAGCCAGTACTCTTAACTGTTGAACCTTCTCTCTAACCCCTAGCAACAGTCTTCTGGGCAAATTCTGTAAGGTAACCATGAGCAATGGCCATGACCTGTAATATTTGAGGATCTATGATATACCGCTGATCAATAAGAAGAGGAAACCCAACCCTAGCACTGACACCTTATGGTGTCTGGGGGAGACATTATCCTCCTGTTGTATTTAAATTTTTTATGTGTATATGTTTATACACACAATGGAAGCTTCTAAAGCCATAGGTTTCCATACGACTTTTTAGAGATCTTTAGTATTAGTTATAATTCCTTTTACTCCCTCCTTCACCTTTCCCTCTCATGGACCGCCCAAATTAATTCTTGCTCTGTTTTTCCTTCATACCACCTGCATTCTATGCCTTCGGCTTGAATCCCCCATTCCCTAACTGGTTTCCTGCATTGTGTGGCTATTCCAGTCTAAACAAATGTATCTGAAGATTCAAAGCTTGTTGTTTGAAATGAAAATCCCAAATGTGCTATTTTACCAATAAAGACTTGGGAGCCAGTTGCTGGGGTGAAAACCTGCTAGCTCAGAGAGGCAGAGAAAGCACCCAGCTGACTTTCCTACTCAGCTCAGGTTCCCGGTGGAAAAGGTGGTAAAGGCTGACTAGCTCAGCTGACTGCCCAGGAGGAAAAGGGCAAAAGGCTTGTTAGCTTAAAGCTCAAAATCCAAAGACCAAAGAGTTGAAGAGCTCAAGATCTAAAAGCTAAAAACTAAAAGCTAAAAGAGCTAAGAGCTAAAGAGCTAGGAACTCCTTCTACTTTTACACATTGTCTTAAATACCCTTCAAATCAAAGTCCCGTCTCCTCTTCAATCAGCTGGTTTCTTGCTCCGCCTCTTGATTTAGGCTTAACTTTATTAAATCCTGTGTACAGAAAGGTCTCGGATTAAAGGTGTGTGCTTGGGCTGGCTGAACCACACCTTAATCCCCTGTTTACAATAAACAAAAAGTTCTTGGCTTAAAGGTATGTGTTAGGGCTCAACCACGCTAAACAAAAGACAGGTTTTTACAGTGCACAATCTCAAGGATCGCAAGGGGATCAAATATCCTGCAACAAAAGCTAGCATCCACATATGAGAGAGAGCGTGTCGAGTTTGTCTTTCTGCATCTGCCTTACCTCACTCAGGATGATTACTTCCAGCTTCATCAATATGCCTCTTAATTGTATGTATTCACTTCTTGTTACACCTGAGCACTACTCCATTGTGTATATGTGCCACATTTTCATTATCCGTCCTTTGATGGACATCTAGGCTGATTCTGTGTTTCAGCTATTATGTGTAGCGCAGCAATGAGCATGGATGAACAAGAATTTCTGTAGTAGGGTGCATGTCCAGGAGTGATGTAGCTGGGTCACATCGAAGATCTATTTACAGCTCTTTGAGGACCACTGCATTGATTTCATAGTGGCTATACCAGGTTGCATTCCTGCCAATGATGAATAACTATTCTCCTTTCTACATTTCCAACTAGCATCTCTCTCTCTCTCTCTCTCTCTCTCTCTCTCTCTCTCTCTCTCTCTCTCTCTCTGTGTCTTTTGATCTTAGTCATTCTGACTAGGAAAAGATATAATTTCAAAGTAGTTTTAATTTGCATTTTTCTGATGGTTAAAGATGCAGAATTTTAAAAAGTGTTGCGCAGTCACTCAAGTGTCATCTGATACTGATTTTTCCCTTCAGTATGTCATTTGTATAAAGGAAGACTACTGATGTTTGTGTGTGAAATTTTCTTCTTCGTCACATGTGTTTATCAGCACTTTTCTGGTGGAGTCTTTAATATATAGAACCATAGTATATGTAAATAAAGACACTTTGACTTCTCTGGTTTGGACTTTAAGCACCACATTGGAGGGGAGTGGTAATTTTGACCACTCTTGTTCCTGATTTTAGTGGAAATTCTTTGAATTTTTCTCCTTTTACCTATGTTGAGATACTATTAGGGTTGGTTTTAATGTCAACTTGCCACACATTAGCATCCCTTGACTAGGGAATCTCAACTGAATAACTTTCCTGATTGCCCTGACTGATGAGGGCCGACACACAGATAACGGAGGTCCTGGCAGCAGGATGACTGTTTGCCCTTGGCTTTCTTGGCCTTCCCTCTTGCCACTGAGTGGATTTAATCTGCTGCTGCTGTCTTCACTGGTATCAGGGCCAGTGTTTCCAGGCTTCTACCATGGTCTAAGGACCAGCAGCTCTTCAGGAAGCCTCCTGGCTTTCAGTGCTGGAGCATCCAGCCTCGTGGACTCAGCAAATTTGTGGTTCTCTTTCTCTCAGATGTGATTCAGCTGTTGTTTTAATGTAAAGTGACAATAAATTCATACACCTACACTCACACACACTCAAACCATTGGTCCTGTTTCTCTACAGAACCCTTACTAATATGGATATATTTCCTGTACCCTTACATTCTCAAGGACTTTGTCACAAAGGGATGTTGGATTCCGCTGAAGGACTTTTCTGCATTTAATGAGACGATTGTGTGGCTTCTGTCTTTGGTTCTATTTATGTGGTGTATCATATTTGCTGACTAACATATGTTGAAACATCCTTGAATCTCTGGGATGAGGCCAGGTTGATCATGTGGACGATCTTTTTTATGTGATCTGGAATACAGTTTGTGAATATTTTATTGAAAAATTTTGTATCTTAGTTCAACAAAATTGGCTTTTGGTTCTTTCATTGGTTGAGTCTTTGTCTGGTTTGGTAACAGGGCAATACTAGCTTCGTAAAAGGGTTTGGAACCTTTCCTTTCTTTTCTATTTACTGAATTATTTGAGTCTTATTGATTATTAGTTTTTCTTTTAAGTTCAAGTAGAAGTCTCCAGTGAATCCATCTGAGCCTGTTTATTTTTTCTAAAATTACTTACTTAATTAATTTATTTTACATTCCCATCTTATCCACCTCCCTCCCCTCCTTCCAGTCCTACCCTCCCTCCCTCCTCCTTTCCACACTGGGTTTTTATTTTAGTGATGAGACTTTTTATTACTGCTTCAACATTATTGCTTATTATAATCTGTTTAAATTATTTATTTTATTTTTAATGTTAGACTATCACATACATCTAGAAATTCATCCATTTCACTTAAGTTTCCCATTTAGCTGAGTGTACATCTATAAGCTATGCTCTCATGATTCTTTGAATTTGAACATTCATTGGTAGCTGTTTTAACATCTCCATTTTCAACTCAAATTTTATTAATTTGGTTCTTCTTTATCCTTTTAGTTAATTTGACTAAGAGTTTGTCAATTTTGCTTATCTTTTTAAAAAGAAGTCACTCTTCCTTTGGTACATTTGTACCATTTCATTTCTGTTTTATTAATTTTAGCCATAATTGTGATTATTTCTTTCCATCTACTGTTTTAGGGTTTGAGATGGTCTTGTTTTTCCTAGGCCTTAAGACATATAATTTATTTCTTTATCAGATATTTTTTAAATTTTTTTGATGTTGGCACTTACCATTATAAACATCGCATCTAGGACTATATTCACCATGTTTTATAGACTTTGGTATGTTGTGTTTTCATTTTTATTCAGTTCTAGAAAAACTTTAATTTTCTTTTGATGTCTTCGTGTGACATACATATCACTTAATATTGGGTTGTTCAATTTCTGCAAGTTTGTGTACTTTTTGTTGCTGTTTATTCTATCTTTATTCTATTGTATATGTTATAAATATACAATAATAATTATACACAAACAAAAATTATATACAATAATAATAAAATATACAAACATAAATAAATAATATATGTTATTTCAAATTTTCTGGATTTTTTTGAATCTTGCTTTGTATCCTAATATGAGACTGATTTTGAAGAAAGTTTCATGGACTGCTGAGAAAAGTGAGTAAATTGAATGAAACACTCCATAGTTGTGTGTAAGGTTTATTTGACTTATGATGTTATTCAACTCCAGTGTTTTTCTGCTTAGCTTTTTGAAAGTGAGGTATTTGTCACCCACCATCACTCTGTTGTAGTCAATCTCTGGCTCTATACCTAGCAGCACTTGTTTCATGAAGTTGGTTGTGTCTGTATTTTGTTTAGAATTTTAATCTCCTCTTAATAGATTGCTCCATTTATGAGAATGAAGTAAATGTCTTTATCTCTTCTATTTTTGATTTGAAGTCTATTTAGTCAGATATTAAAATAAATATGTCTGCTTACTTCTGAGTTCAATTTGTTTTATTTTATTTTTTTTATTCACCTTTTTATCTTAAGATGGTGTCTGTCTTTACTGATAAGGTATATATTTTGGCAGCAGCAAGAAAAGATAGATCTCATTTTCTCACCAAATCTTACTGAGGAATTAAAACCATTCATATTCTGAGTTATTGGTAAGTGTGTTTTAGTCCCGGAATTTTGTTGATTTTGTGGGGTTTTTGTTGTTACCATCATTGTTGTTGGTGGTGTTCAGAACTCTTGTAACTAATTTCCTTGTTATTATTTACCTGCTCCATGCTTTCTTTGGCATATTTTTTTATTCAGAAAAAAAATACTTTCTTACCAGTATCCTTTGTAGAACTTACTCAGTGGTCATTAGTCTCTCTAATGTATTCTTATCATGGAAAGTTTTTCTTTCTTCTTCACTTATAATAGTTTTGCTGGATTTTATAGTCTGTGTTTACAATTGTGATCTTTCAGGTTTTGGGACACACATTTCCTGACCCTTCTGGCTTTAAAGATTTCTGCCAAGTGATCAGATTTTATTCTGATGTGCCTGCCTTTACAGGTGACTTGACCTCATTTCCTTGCAGGCTTTAATACCCTCTCTTTTGTATTTGTTTGGTGTTTTAATTATAACAGGTTTATAATGGTTTGAATGAGAATGCCTCCCCCCCATAGGTTCATATGTTCGAATATTTGCTTCCCAGTTAACGGAACTGTTTGGGAAGGATTAGGAGGAAGTGTGTCCCTGGGCTTGGGCTTTGAGGTTTTAAAAGCCCATGCTGGAGCATCTTCTGGGTATATTCCAAGGAGAGCAATAGCTGGGTCTTGAGGAAGCCCTATTCCCAGTTTTCTAAGGTAGCACCAGATAGATTTCCAAAGTGGCTGTACTAGTTTGCATTCCCACCAGCAATGAAGGAGTGTTCCTCTCTCTCCACATCCTCGCCAGCATGTGTTGTCACGTGAATGTTTGATTTTAGCCATTCTGATGGGTGTAAGACGGAATCTCAGAGTTGTTTTGATTTGCATTTCTCTAATGACTAGAGATGTTGAGCATTTCTTTAAGTGTTTCTCAGCCATTTGATATTCCTCTATGAGAATTCTCTGTTTAATTCTGAGCCCCATTTCTCAATTGGGTTATTTGGTTTGGTGGCGTTTAATTTCTTGAGTTCTTTATAAAGTTTGGATATTAGACCTTTGTCAGATGCAGGGTTGGTGAAGATTATTTCCCAGCATACAACAAAAAAATTTGTTCAACCATGTTCATAGCAGCCTTATTCATAATAGCCAGAACATGGAAACAGCCTAAGTGTCCATCAGTAGAAGAACGGATAAAGAAACTGTGGTACATATACACTATGGAATACTACTCAGCTATTAAAAACAAGGAATTCCCGAAATTTGTGGACAAATGGATTGAACTAGAAATGATCATAATGAGTGAGCTAACCCAGAAGCAGAAAGACTCAAATGGTATATACTCACTTATAACTGGACACTAGCCCAAGGGGCAGGTCCCATCAAAATCTGCACCTACCAGGAAAGTGGGATAGAGGTGAGAACATCCTATTGAGACTCTAGGTGAGAAAAATATAGGGGATAGGGAAGTAAGTGGATCCAGAGGGTCCTAGAAACCTACAAGAGGAACATTATGATGGGTGGATCTGAGCCCAGGGGTTCTGCTTGATCAAAGGTACCAACCAAGGACAAAACAAGCAACCATCATCAAACCCCTACCCAGATCTAACCAAGGGACAGAACATTCTCCACAGTTAAGTGGAGACTGGGGACTGACTTTCACAGGATCTCTGGTGCCCTATATTTGGCCATGTCCCTTTGTTGGGGAGGCCCAATGGCACTCGGAGGAAGGATAGCAGACTACCAAGAAGAGACTTGATACCCTAGCACCATATTCAGGGGGAGGAGGTCCCCCTTGGTCAGAGTCATAGGGAAGGGGGATTGGGGTGAAAGTGGGAGGGAGGGAGGAATGGGAGGATGTATGGGATGGGATAGAAAATGAGATATAATATGAATTATTTTATCTTTCAATAAAAATGTGTTAAAAAAATAAATAAATAAAAGCCCATGCTAAGCGCACTCTCACTTTTATTCAGCCTGCAGCATGTGGATCAGATGTGAACTTTAAGCTGCTTCTCCAGTACCATGCCTGCCTCCTGCCACCTTGCTTCTAGCTGTGATGATAATGGACTAATTGTAAGCAAACCCTAGATTTAAAGCTCTCTTCTATAAATTGCCTTGGTCATAATTTCTCCCCTCAGCAACAAAACAGTAACTGAGACGTATTTCATTTATTTGGTGTTCTGCAGGCTTCTAGTGCTTACCTTGGCATCTCTTGCTTCAGATTTGGGAAATTCTCTTCTATAACTTTATTTAAAATGTTTTCTGTGCCTTTGGTGAAGTATTCTTCTCTTTCTTCTATGGCCTATAATTTGAAGATTTGACCTTTTCATGGTGTCCTAGAGAGCTTCTGTGTCCATATATGTTTTAAAATTATGACTGGTATTTACTATGTAACACAATTTTTCTACCTTGTCTTCCAGCTGTGATACTGTTTTCCACATGATCCAATCTGTTGGTGAGATTTACCAGAGGTTTTTTAACTTAAAAAAAATTCCAGCATAATTTTCATTTGTTTTTTTTCCTACAGCAATTTTCTTTATTGAATTCTATTTTCATTTCTTGGGTTGACTTCTTTATTTCATTCTGCTCTTTGTTTTTGTTTTCTTGGAATGCATTTGTACTCTTTAATTTATTTGAACATAGCCATAACTATTCATTCAAATTCTTTGTCTGGGAGTTCTTTCAAATCATTCTCATTAGAAGCTGTTACTATG
The DNA here is from genome assembly GCF_903995435.1 of Acomys russatus. NCBI lineage: Eukaryota > Metazoa > Chordata > Mammalia > Rodentia > Muridae > Acomys > Acomys russatus. The sequence goes on from NC_067139.1 coordinate 15,750,176, forward strand.
AGACTAATCATCTTCGAGGAAGTCATGCTGCCTTGTTTTTTTCATGTTGTTTTTATTTCTGTACTGGGACTTGAGCATCTGGAGTTAGTTTCTGACTTGAGTTTTTCTTTTGTATGTTTTGTTTGTTTGTTTGTTTGTTTTTGTTTTTAAAATAAAAAAAATTCTTTTTTTTCCCCCAGTGGTGGCATTTGCAGTGTTCAGGAGAGGACTAGGTTGCAGTAAAGCTAAGGTGTCATTTTCCTCTATGGGACTGTATTTAGGGCCAGAGGCATATCTCGTCTTAGAATATTCTCCTGTATCACTTCAGACCTCTTGCTTTGGTCTGCAACTCTTGCAGTGAGTTTTTTAACTCCCCATGGTGCTTACCCACAATCAAACCCACAATCAATCAAATGTACCTGTGGTTATAACTTCTCCCCATCTACCTTCATGTTTTCTCTATAACTTGTAAAAAAAATCTAGACTCTGAATTTGAAAGGAAATGTGATGTTTGTGAATCTGGTTCACTTACATCTCCCTTGTTACTGACTTCCTCGATGTTACATATTGCATCCCTTAATGTGGGAAGCCCTTGTTTATATAGGCAGGCTTGTGGGTGACTGGCAACATGACTGAGACTGTGTGATCAGCCTCCACTTAAGAGTGTGTGTGTTTTTATTCAACTTATTCTGCAATAAGGACACTGTCTTATTTCCCAGGATCAAAGAGAAGTTACACTTCTTTTTGGCAACTTTCAGTCATATTTTCTTATGTTGATCTTTTTTTACAACACAAGGAGCCTCTTTATTCATGGCCATCCACTGAGAACTCAGGTCATGTAACTCTTCTACCTTGATGACTCACCATCTCAGGGCAAGGTGAGGTCACCTAAGTTGGAGAAGGCGACCTGTCTATGGATGAACTGGCCACTGGAGTGTGGGCTTCCAGACCACACAGCCACTCTGTGCTGACAAAAGCAATGTCCTTGGAGATGGACATCTAGGTGATGTTTGTCAGGTCACTCCCCAGGATCATAGGAAAGTGTTCAGAACAAAGCCTAGCACCTTAGAAGACAAGTTTTTCATTTATTAAACAGGCCGACATTATGTAGCATGATGGACCGTGTACAGTGAAATATTTGTCATATAGTAGCTCACAAACATCTGTAACTCCAGTCTCAGGAGACCCAATGCCCTCTTCTGACCTCCACAGGCACAGCATGCTTACTGTGTGATTGTATTTAGCCATCATTACTCATAGTATTCTTGACTCAATACCACCAAGAAGGTGCACTTAGGCTTCCTGTTGGGTACAGGAGAGGAGGGCTGAGAGGCCATGGATGTCCTGCAGAGATTTTATGCTGAAGCTATGCTTAACTCAGGAGTATGGGATGACCTCGGCTTAGCCCAACTCTGCATCTGAGTTTTCATTTTCAGCCCAACATAATGCCAATGGCCATTTGATTTATTGCTTGCAGGCTTCCATGGAAGCCCTCCATGAATTTCAAGAAGTTTGGCCTCCTGTCAACATAGGTGGGATTGTGTGGGGACAATGCAGAGTAGGTCTTAGTCTCCTAGAGTCAGCCCTCGCCTCAACATACTACAGGACCCATTTGTTCATGCACACACTTCTCCTTTTTTGCTAACAGAAATTTCATTGAACAGACCAGGCCAACAACTCAGGTATATGCCATGACTGTCCATTCTGCCAACTTGAGATACCTTTACTACCATGGATGGGCACCAACTAGTCCTTCCCACAACAGGGAAGTTGACAAGTTTCTCCCATTACCCAAATCTGTTCCAGAAGCCTTTGATCTACTCTGAATCAACCTACTTTGAATGCTCAGATGACTCGGCCATCAGTATTTCACCAAAGTTTTCTCTGATTAGTCCTCCAGTAGTGTCAAGATGGTTGTCAACAATATAGGCCAACAAGATTCCTTGTTCAAATCACATAGACAAGTGTTACTGATCCTCTTCCCCCCAAAGCTTTCAAATAGCTTTTGTTTTGCTTTCATTAGTTCAAAGGAAAATATAGGACTCAATCAGCACAGCTGGGTCAGGTTACTGAGGGCTAGAGGATGTTCAGCACTCAGGGTCACTGTCTACACAGCATCAAGATGTCCAAGGCCTTGGAAGGGAGAGGGTGTGCTGTGTGGAAGACAGCAGAGATTCACACCCCCAAGAGTAAGACTGGAGGGGAAGAGCTGGAAGATATTGATGACTTAATTTACTTTTATGAAGTTCAAAATCTCAGAGTGAAACATTCTCTAGAAGCAACAAAATAAGAGCCAAATAGATCTTCTGAAGATTTAAGAATTTTCATGTCAGTAAATTATACTATTCTATGTGTTTTTAGTTTTAATGGCTAGCCACTCAATGTACAGAGTCTTCAATGTATACTTATGTGACAAAGGAAAGGATAGAAATGCACATTAACTTTAGTTATGGCTAGAAAAAAATATGCATACAGGTTGAGGCTCAGTGGTAGAGTGGTAGAGGTACTGAGTCTAAAAAGTACTACCTCCTGGTACCCTGAATCATGGGCTGTGCTCAACATCATCTTTGAAGACTCCCACATCACTCCATAGTTCACTCCCATTTCACAGTGAGAGTCCTCGTTCAGTGCTAGGATCCATGTCCATTCTGTTGGTCAGTGTATTAGTTCCTGTGACAGAATATGACCTAGGTGACTCATAGAAGGAAGCATCGTTTGGCTTATGATACTAGAGGTATGAGAGTTCATTGTGATGAAGAAACAGACGTCAGCAAGTGGCAAGCCTGGCAACCAGAGCAGAAAACTGAGAGATTTACCTCTTCAAGTACAAGCTTGAAGCAGAAAGAATCCATGGGAAAGGTATGAGGCGTGCGCACTCTTCTTGCTCTCAAAGCTTGCTCCCAGTGCCATACTTCCTCCAGCAAGACTGCACTACCAAACTCTTGAAACAGCACAGCCAAGTGGCAACAAGTGGTCAGATACCTGAGCCTATGGGAACAGTTCTCACTCAAACCATTAAGGTCAATGACGGAGGCATTGATGTCTAATATATTTGGATTATCAGAATGCACTGACTGGTTGTTGCTAAGGAAGATGGTAGCTTTTAAAAGTTTTCGGTGTTGTGTATGAATGTAGTAGAGGGTTGTGTATCAGTCTCAGAACCAGAAACTTCTCTAATGATATACCTATGTTCTTTGGCTTTCCTACATAACTAATCTAATCAACTGCATATAATATAAAATCTGTTTTCTTCCCCCACTACACATATATATTATGACTGTATGTCTACAAGTGTGTCAGGATAGGGAACATTACTAGCAAATATTTGTACTTTTTTCCTCAATGGAACGGGAATGAACAGATGGGTTGGTATTTAACAGGTCTATGCAGAAGGGTTAAGTCTGTCAGGCTAAACTCCCAGAGCTCATGAGAGAACCAGGAGTCTCCATGGCAACCAGTTACTTCCTGAAACTCAGAGGAAGGAAATGAACAGAGCATAAACTTTGACCCTCAGCTATCCACCTAGACTTGAGTCCAGGTGAGCCTGTTCAGTGGGCTGTTTTGAAGACAGTGAAAAAGAAAGAGAGGTAGACCATGGCTAACTGTACTCATAGTTGTGGCATGAAGGAGTAAAAGCAACCCATCAGGTATCTCTGTCTCTTCTGAATGGCCAAGCAGACTGGGCCAACAATACTGGGTAGAATTGAAGAGAGGCACCTTGTGGGACTGTGTGTGTGTGTGTGTGTGTGTGTGTGTGTGTGTGTGTGTGTGTGTGTGTGTGTATGTATGTGTGTGTGTGTTGCAAGCACACAAGTATGCAGATGCACATACCTGTGTGCACATGTCGGCGATAGAACAGTACTTCAATGTCTTTCTCTATGGCTCTCCATTTTTCTGCAATTGTTGATATGGTCCTGTGATGTTTCATGTATATTGTAAATTACATGAAAGCACTTCCAGCATTAGAGTAGCTTTGCATTCCTGAGATGTGTTCAACAAGTTTCACCACACTGTTTGTTTTAGAAAACACATTTCTACATTTTATTTGCTTGCATTTTATGTAGGAATTTTTCCTCAAAGGTTTTTATGTGCCATTGACTGATCTCTTTTCTTGTATTTTCTTGATGATTTTCTTATAATGTTTAAAATAGCTTCTTGGAATGAGCTGAGAAAAATTGCTCTTTTACCATGTAAACATGTTGCTTTGGTTAGATAACATCATAGTTATGGAGAAAACATAAAAGCTTTTCCTCTACAACCAGGGACAGGACAGAGCTGCTCACTTTTAATGTTTTATTCAAGACAATTTTAGACCTGGCCAGTGGTAACCAAAAAACAGGAAAAATGAAAAGCATCTAAATTAGGAAGAAGTCAAAGAATATAGAAAGACTTCACTAAGAGAAGACAGAAATTTAAACTAGAGCTACAGATTATAAAATCAGTATACAAAAATCGGTAGCTTTTCCTATGCCACTTCCTTTCCCTACTGTTTCTTTTTATACCCCTCCCTTTCTCTAACTTTCCCAGTCCCTCCATCCCTCCCTCAGGGTTGCTATGGCATCCAGGGTCTTGTGTCTGCTTGGGAAGTGCTCTACCACTGAGCTACCCTCTAGCCTTGTGATGAGTAGCATTTATGAATGTTAATAAGAAACTATCTGAAAAAAATAAACCAATAAGGCAATTGTGGTGAATAATTTCAATTTATAATAGTTACAAAAAGTTCAAATACCTGGAAATCTAACCAAGGAGGTAAAAAGAATGTACAAGAAAACTACAAAACAAAATTGAGGCTGATGTTAAAAAAATGTTAATAAGTCAGGAGAATTAATTATTTTGAATCACCATGATATCCAAAGTCATCTACAGAACCTAAAACTCTATTAAAATATACACAATATTATTTTTATAAGTAGAAAAAATTCTGTAATTTGCACAGAATCAAGAAGATTCTTTATTGCTCTAAATTTAGCAATCCTAGCAAAAGGAACACAAGTAGAGACATTGCATTACTTGGTTTGAAGTGTACTGCAAAGCTAAGGTAAGATTAAAAGTGCCATACTAGTGTAAAAGCAGACACACCCATCAACAGGATGGGATTTAGAATGCAGAAATCAACACACACGTTTACAGCTTTCAACGATGTTAACCATGAAGGCTCAAGATTGGCCTCAAGAACACACATCAACAGTCTTTTAAAATACGTGGTGCTAGGAAAGACTGGCTGTTTATTTTGTTGACCCTGAAACCATAGTTCTTACCTCAAAGGGAATAAGAGGTAGTTTATTCTTGAGGCAAATCTGAATGACCATAGCCCAGACACACGCACTGAGGTTGCCTCCAAGGGGACATGCTCCACAGTGGGAGTGGCAAGATGAGGTTTAATTAATTACAGGACCAAGACAATTATACACTGAGACATCTGTCAAGTTCATCTCTAGGGAAGCTGGCAGGTTATAGCAAACTGAGAAAATGTGGCTGCATGTTTCAGATGTTTTTCGATGCATCTCAGCATTTGGGTTAGTGGAAGCTAATGGTCTGTTTAGAATGAGTTTTCAAGATTTTGAGAGTCATAAGTATGTTAGATCACACACAGGGGTGACAATGGATGGCAGAACACCATTGTTGGTGTAGTGGAAGATGAGGATCACCTCGCTTTTCTGAAGTCCACATGAACATGTTTTTTAGAATAAGTTGACACAGATTTGAGGTGAGAAGTACGAATGGAGAGGTTTATCTCCTGTGTTTCATAACTCAACAGTGTTAGCAGGACCTGGCTGAGTCCCTTTTCCTCCAAGCTGAAGGACATCTTCCATGTGTTGTCCTTTTTTCCAGCAATAAATTCACTGCTTTTACCTCTTGCTTGTTTAGTTCCTTGTCTCCCTACCTACAGAGACCCTGTAACCAGTCCCAGGGCTTGGCTATTGTTTAAAAGAGTTCCTCATAATAATATGTAACATTTCCCTTTAATGGAGATGGATCATATAGTCATTTGTCCATTTTTATAGGCTAGCCAGTAATTATTTTATGAAAAGATAACAGATGTTTTCCAAAAGGGGCCGATCTTGGATTTAGATGTAATGGGGATGTCTTTGGCTGAGGAAACCCAATACAAATTTTACAAATGGATTTAAATATTTGCCCAGTAAAATAAGTTTTATGATTATAATGAAATTCATCAGGAATGCCACAAGAAGGAATAATTGTTTTTAATGAGCTTTTCCTATTACCAAGGGGATGGCTTCCTGGCAAGAGAAAACTTTAATCCAGTGGGGAAAACATGCAAACCAGTGGTCAGACACATTTATGTCTTTGTGTTGGAGACACTGGGACAAACTCCAATTGGTAGGCTTTAAATGTCCTATTTGGCAAACAGATAGAACATAAAACCTTTGTTCTGTGTGCCAATGGATGTTACTGTAAAGCTTTATTATTGCAAATAGAAAGCTAGGCTCAACCTTTTTTTTTTACATTAGTATATTTAATTTTGACCTTGTGAATTATAAATAAGTCTTAGTAACAACGAATGTATATGTAATCTTTACATTCTTATCTTTTAAAATCACTTGATTTTCACATTCATTTTGTGTGTGCTAGTGTGGGAATGTAGTCATGCCCACAAGCAACAGGGCACTAAACACTTTGCATGAAGCACTTTTTGTTGTCCATCACGTGGGTCTCATGAATGCAGCCCGGCTGTTGGGCTTCATGGCATGCATCTTAGCTGCAGAGGCACCTCATGGTTCTCTTGGAATCTTCTGTAAACATTAAAAAAAAAATAGTTTAGCCTTCTAGTTTTCTTTCAACTCTTCTCTTACTGCTTTAGGCAAATCTCTAGGAAAAAATGTATTTGACATATAAAAAATATTTTCTTAATATTATGAGACAAAGCAACATGGTAAGTAAATATATTAATTTAATAGGAAGTGTTGAATATAAATTACATTTATGGCATAAAGTTAACTTGACACATTTTCAACTCTAGTGTTTTACCTGTTATGTTTTAAGCTGAAGTTATTATTGCTTGGCTCCTTTTTTTAAAAGCCCTTTATACATTTTGTTTTCTCTTGGTCTTAACAAGTGTCTGAGAGTTACAGGATAGTATATTTTTAGCAAGGGCTGCCCAACATAAGAAATAATCCTGAGGCTGGGTGTTCTGGTACATGCCTTTGATCCCAGTACTTGGGAGGCAGAGGCAGGTGGATCACTGTGAGTTCGAGGGCAGCCTGGTCTCCAAAGAGAGTCCAGGACAGCCAGGGCTATTACATAGAGAAAACCTATATGGAAAAACAACAACAACAATAACAACCAAACAAAAACAAAACAACCAAAGCAAAAACCAAGTCAATCAAACAAAGAGACAAATACAAAGAAATGACCCTGGAGAGTGAGCTCAGTAAGACAAGGGAGGAAATACTTAGAGCCAAACATGGTCACCTGTTAAGTCTGTGATTGTAGCTTAGGATGCAGGTGGCATCTGCACACCTGAATACCTAGATACTAAATGGTTTCTCCTCCTTGGAGGGTGGCAAGAAAGAGGAGGAAGAGAGCATGCCCCGCTGCTGCTCAGATTGGTGAGCCTGGACACTGTGCCATTTGTGTATTTATTTGAAAAAGATGGGAAAGCCAAAAACAATTTTTTATATTATTAATTTATTCATATTACATCTCAATTGTTAGCCCATCCCTTGTATCCTCCCATTCCTCCCTCCCTCCCACTTCCCCTCCTACTCCCCTCCCCTATGTCTGTGACTGAGGGGGACCTCCTCCCTCTATATATGCTCATAGGGTATCAAGTCTCTTCTTGGTGACCTGTTATCCTTCCTCTGAGTGCCACCAGGCCTCCCCATCAAAGGGATGTGGTCAGAAATGGCGCCCCAGAGTTTGTATGAAAGTCAGACCTCACTCACCACTCAACGGTGGAGAATGTCCTGTCCACCAGCTAGATCTGGGTAGGGGTTTGAAGTTTACTGCCTATATTTTCTTGGCTGGTGCCATAGTTTGAGCAGGAAGGAAAAAGAACAATTTTTATAGACATGCCATCACACTGCACCTCTCAGAGACCTAATTTCTGCAGTTCAGTGTCACAGGCAGTATAGGAGCAGATTAGAAATACACAGAGTCTGATGATTGGGTGAACACAGGGACTTTGTGGAGCAATGCTGGTTTTGTCCGATACCTTTATAATAATCATATGTAGCAAATTATATATTAAATTATCTAATCATCTGACATTACAAAAGAAGGTATTATCTACTAGCAATAGATTAATGTTGCAGAGCCATTTTATTTCCCATTAGCAAAACTAGTGATTTCAGCCTGGACAGACTAGGTGCATGTTGCATGTAGGGAGAAGCCCAGAAACCAGATAAAAGCATCTGTACATAAAGAGAAAAAAATCTTTCAAATTTAAAATTGCTAGCAAAAAGAAGCTTATTAATTTCATGATTTAATAAATTTATTGATTTTACAAATGTAATATTTAAAATTAACATTACATTTTATAAATTTAACAAAAGCAAATTTTTAAAATTTAACCACCTCAAAATGTAAGATACCAATTTTCTCTCCTGTAAGCCTTCAGTCTTCTCATCTTAAAGCCCTGGTTTCTAAAACAAAACATTGAAAATGTTATATAGAAACCATTCCACTAGGAAGCTCAAAATAACATTTAAATTTCTACGAGTGTGTTGGGCTCCATTGAAATTTAATCTTCGTATGACCAGTAGCTGTCGTTTGTCTCAAACTTTTAGGAATTTTAGGTTCAGATTAAATTTTGCCCCACATAATTTTATATAAAAAAATGGGAAATTAAGAAATGATACGGAAACAATTGCTATGAACACATGTAACACAATTACATTAAATGAAAATGCCTTTTAAAAACTGTTTATAAAATCATATTTTTATTGTGTGTGTATGCATGACAGTGTGGGTGCCCATGCCACAGTGGGTATGCAGGTGTCAGGCAGCCTTGTGCAGCAGGGCCCCTCCTTCTGCCTTTAGGGCATGCAGACGAGGTTCCAGGGTTAGGTTATGCGGCTTGCAGGGCAGCGCACTCATCCATGAGCCACCTCACTGGCCTGATAGAAGATTCTTAAAATCATAGTGGAAAATTTATACCTCTTACAGAAAGAAGAAAGGTAAACAGGGGAAGGGTGTTATGAAGACTTGGTTTAAAACCTTTCTCTCTGTGTTAAGAACTAATCATCAGAGAAAGGGGAGGGAAGGAGGGAGGGAGGGAGAGAGAGAGAGAGAGAGAGAGAGAGAGAGAGAGAGAGAGAGAATATCTGTACAAATAGACATTTTGAAAGAATATATTCTGGTTTTCATGTTAAAAAGATGATTTGAAACTCATTAGCAAATTCCAAAGAGTCTTGATTGGTTCAGGAAACCCCACAATAAAAATGTTTGAATTCCCTGACCCCCCTCCCGCCAGTTCTTTTTCTTTCTTTCTTTCTTTCCTTCTTTTTCTCTTTGTGTGTGGGCATGTGTAGGGGGTTAGGGGTAGAATTAGACTAAGTTTGGAGACTTCCTCTCTCTTGGTTTTGTTTTAAAAGCAGCCTTTTCAATTTTTTCTTTTGATGTGGATTTTTTTTTTTCCCTGTAGGGATGGCCAGCGGAGAGAAGAGGGAAGGGGAGGGCAAACTAGGAAGGGGAGGCTGATGCTTTATCTGGTAGAGAAAGGCTGACGGGAGAGAGGGTAGATCCAAGTAGATGGAAAAGTACACACTCTAGAATTTGTCTTTTGTTTTCACAGTCTCAAAATTTTTTGAAACAATTTTCTACTCTTTAATATCTTCCTTCAATTTTGATGAAGTTTCCAGATCTCTCTTAATTAAGCTCTTTTAAGTGAGCGATTTTGTCAATTTCTTTTTAGATTCACTTAGATTCCAGTTAAAGCAGTCGGCCATTGATCATCTTTAGTTTTATTGCCTAGGATTTATAGTCTACCATGCGAAACAACAAAATAACACAGCCAACCAACCAAAACCAAACAATCAAAACCTCCCCAAACAAAAGAACTAAGAAAACAAAACAAACAAAACAAAACAAAACAAAAATACATTTTAGGAATGTTAGGTGAGGGTAGGTGCCTGGATCAGGGGCATCTGCAGCTCATGGGCCGGTTCCCTGGGTTCCCACCTTAAGGTTGGTTTCTTGCATCATGTGAAACTGATTTCTATCTCTTTCCATGCACACAAAACAAATACATTAAAGCAGATCAGAGTTTTAAACATAGACCTTATCCTCCAAAGAAACATAAGGGGTGTTTTAATAAGCGTATTTCAAGAAACATAAAGGGTGTGTCCGGGAAGCATATTGGTATGGGCATAAACTCCAGGTGACAAAAAAAAAAAGCAGAGAGCCAGACACACTGGAAAGTGCCCATTAGCTTGTGATCCCAGCACTCAAAAGACACTGAAATTCATTTAGGACCACAAAGGCTGGGCTGCATGGCCGGAGTCTGTCAAAACCAAAACCAAGACTAGATCGATTGGATCGTATCAAACTAACCAGCTCGAGAACAAAAGCAAGAGAAAGGCAGCAACAAGCAGAGTGAGGAGGTGACCTGCAGGACAGGAGAAATTGTTTGCAGGCCAATCATCCAACAGGAGAGGAATGTCAGGGATACAGGACTAACTCAGAAGAGTCAACAGCACCTGTATCAAACCAAACCCAAGCAAACAAAAAGGAATACTAATAGTCCGGTTAAGAAAAAAAAAAAAAAAAACCCTGAGAAAAAGCAGATACATAGATAGACATCAAGTCCATAAAAAGTCTTCACATCACTGCCTGTCAGGGAAATGGGCAACAAAACCATGAAAAGGTATCAGTTCAGCAAGTTGGAACAGCTAGTGTAACAAAGTGTAAAAATGAGAGCTTTATATGCATTGTTGGTGAATTAGTGTGGCCTCTAGGGCAACAGCATGGAGTTTCCTCAAAAAGCTACAAGTCGACCTACCTTATAGTCTGACTCTCTCTCTATGGATACCTACCCATAGGAAATCAATTTAGTACACAGAGGGCACTCATGCACACCGATGTTTACCAGACAGCCATTGGAACAGCTAAGAGATGCAATGCATAATGTGTCCATCGCTGGATGAATGCATAAGTCAGTGTGGTATGTTTTATAGGAGGGAATACTATTCATAAAAACAATGGAAACTCTGCCATTTCTAACAGCATAGATTAGCTTGAAGAGGGCATTCTAAGTGAAGCAACCCAGACACACAGAACTACTAAATAGTCATATGTGAAAACAAAGACAGTTGATTCCCTGGAAGTGGCAGGATAAGAGGGAGCTGTCCGGGAGTTAGGGGCTAGAGAGCTGTTGAGTGAGTTTATAAAAGGAATGACAAGTGCCAGCAATAACTCACTGTGCATTTCAAAACAGCTGGGAGAAAAGAAACAGCAATGATAAATATTAGAGAAGACTGAGATGCTAATCACCTGATTCCATAATTCCATAGTGTGTATCAAGTATCACACTATAATCTGTAATCATGAACAGTTATTATATCAATTAAAAAAAATCCGTTTTCAGAATTGGCCTGATCTGTCATGTGGGGCATGAGCTGTGTTCTGTGACAGGATTGTCAATGGCTTAACTTCTCCGTAAGTCAGTTCTTTTATCGGTTTCCTCTAGAAATGTATTCCCGTGACCTTGATTGACATGAAGTGACTCACAATATTTTCCCAGTAACTTAAAAGTCTATTGCTTCTATAGTTATGACTGCAGTCCCAAGCTCAGGGAGATGGCTGCCCTTGTGCCTAGAAACGTGACGGCTGTGCATGATACTGCTATCTCCAGGGCAGGGGAGCTTTCCTTTACCCCACTTCCTCACAGAGGTTCATTCTTTATGGACTCTGGTTGGTACTAGGATTTCCCAGCATGCACAGACCCTGCATACTTCTCTCTGAACTTCAAGTTACAGACCAGCAGTGGTCAGACTCCACTCTGGTCCTCAAGATTCCCAGGATGCCTGGCATCAGAACTTGCTTCCGTCTTTGAATTCATACTTTGGTTTCATTTTGGTAGCCCCTCCTTCCTTCTTTTTTTCCTTCCTTCTTTCCCTTCTTCCTCTGTTCCTCAGTAGAGAGGCTTTATGTAGCCTGACCTGTAAGCTGAAAATTATTCTTTCTTCCTGTTTATAAGCAAGACGCATCATTGCTTCTCCCTGTACTCTGTCCCATCAGTTCCGGGCTTCTTCTGGTGCTGAGATGGCTCCTGTCCTCGTCCATCTTTGGTCACTGTCCGGTTGCACCCTGATGGCTTTAATGGTAGGCTCTACTGTGACATTCCATTCCCAGATGTGTTGGTAGGTGGGCTGACGGGCTGCTCTGTGGAGCATTTCCTGAGTGGGGTGTCTCGGTCTTTCTCGGGCATTGTCACTCCTTAACTTGTAATGTTGCTTCTGATGTGCCTGTCCCCTCTGCTCCTGCAACATTAACTCCCCGAGAGACAGCTTCTCACTGTCCACACATCTCTTAGCTTTTGTTTTATCCTTTATGCCTCATTTTATTTCTGTGGTAAGTGCCAGAAAGTTTCCTCCATCCTTTACCAATTCTGCCACGTATTCTACCTGCAGAGCTTCACTTTATGTCTTATTCTCTTTTAGCTTCTGTGACTATAATTTTCATTTCTAGTATTAACATGATTTTTATTTATCATTTATTCTTAACATATCACTTATTTTCTAAACAGTATTTGTGAATTTTCTTAAAATCTATATTAAATTAGGACTATAAAAATTGACATTATTAATACCTAAATCTAAGCATTCTTGCCTTTTTATTATTGTTATTACCTCTATTGTTATCATCACCATTTTAAGGGGGAAAGGTATCTTTTCTAGAATGATTTGTGTTTATTACAAATATTAAAAGTTCTAGGGGAATATCCATAAATAAATGTTAAATACTGTAATCTCCAATCTTACCATCCAGAAGTTGTTTTATCATTAACTCCCAATGAACATTCTGAGATATCTTCCTTCAAATATACATACATAGAAGGGAAAGTACGTTAAAATTCTTATAGCAGAATGGGAGCACTCTACAAAACTTGACTTTTAAAGGTTGATCTAAAAAGTGTCAGGCTCAATATCATTGGAAACATTATAAAGGAGTGTTCCAAGTTCTCTCAACTTTATGTATACTGTCTGGCTGTGGGTCTTTGCTTTTTTTTTCTCATCTGCTGCAGAAGGAAGCTTCTCTGATGATGGTTGAGCTTAAGGCACAGATCTATAAGTATAGCAGAATGTCACTAGGAATTGTTTTATTGCTACGTACATTTGGTTTCCTCCTAGATCCCTGGGCTATCTAGTCTTAGGTTCTTGGCCATCTGAGCAGCACTTGGTATGGCAGGTCACTCCTGTAGACTGAAGGTTTTGTGGCTGGGTTGGTGTCTACATTTCTACTTTTATAGTGTTTAGGGTAATAGAATAAATTCTAGTATGTAGGGGTGAAAGCTCTATGTAGGTACCATCTCAACTTCTCTGTGTTCAGTGAGTTATGTAGGTGTTGTCTTCAGCAATAGGGTCTTACCGTCAGTTTGGGAAAAGCCACTAGGAGTGGGTGACCTGGGATATAGACAGCAGACTGCAAGGCCACTGCCTTAGCAATGACTGCTTATACAGGACTGATTTCTGGCCAAGTCCAGGCATCTGAGTCTAGTGTGTGAGTATCACTAGAGGGTGTTTTCATTTCTTCTAGCAGGCTAGTTGATCCAGTCAGGTGTTCTTAGGACTCTTCGAAATGGAAATTGTAACTAACTCATTACTGACATTGTTGGTCTTGGGACAAAAGAGCCTCTCACAATCCTTAGGCAGGAAAGACAGAGTGAATGGAGAAGGCAAGAGAGTGGGGCTGTCTCCATTAGACTTAGAGAACTCTGGGGAAGAGGAGGCAGAAAGAGTGTAAGAGACAGAAAGGATGGAGGACAAGGCATCAAGGCCCTCTAAACACAACAGGGCTAGCACATGTAGGAACTCACAGAGCCTGTGGTAGCATGTCTTAGAGCTGAAAAGAGAAATGTACACATACACCCACCCTTCACCCAGAAATTATGTGAAATTGTCAGCCACTAAATGAAAAAATAGTCTTCTCTAAGGTAGCCTCACTGGGGAAACAAGCCATGCTTAAGCTTAAGGGTACATATTATTTCTTCTGATATTTTGGGGGGTGGGTGGCGGGGAGGCAGAACCCTGTGTGGGGTTCTCTGCATCTCTATGTATTTGTGTGTGTGTGTGTGTGTGTGTGTGCGCTTTCTCTTTGGCTGTTTTTCTTATTTGGTTGTTTTGTTATGTTCCAATTTGTTTATTTTTTATTTATCTTATTTTATTAGTATTTCTTACACATCAGTAATTTTCCAATGAGAGACAGAAAGGGTGTAGATCCAGATGGGAGAGGAGATGGAGAGGAACTGGGAGGAGTTGGGGGAGGAAAAACCGTAATCAGAATATATTGTGTGAAAAAAATCTATTCTCAATAAAAGAAAAAAGTAAACACACAACAAACAAAGAAAACTCTAGAAAGGAGGGAAATCAAAGTGAATAGAAATGAGTCCTTTGCATCCAAGAGCCATTTCAAGGAGGGCCCCTCTACATTGCAAGGGAGACAATAATAAACATGTTATTAGTAGTTTGTTCTCCCTGACAAAAGCAACTTAAGACAGGAAGGGTTGATTTTTGACTCACAGTGTGACTCATGACAGTAGGCCCTGAGGTGGCTGTCACATGTCACCTCTTCCCACAGAGCTTCCCAGAGTAGCTTGAGATGATGGCCAGTCACCCTTTCTTCCTCCCATGGAAACAGTGATGGAAATGCTGTCTCAGGGGAGGGCAGGGGCAGCTGGAGAACTGGGGTTCCTTGTGTGCACCCTTAAACCCCTACTTCCCCCGGAGGCAGAGTTCAGTGCACACGCCATGGTGGAGCTCCCCTTGTTTCAAGTGTTTAATGAGAAAAGGAACAGGCTGCAATTCCTCTGTAGCTTCTATGGCTTTAGCTTCTGGAAGATTGTAAACATCATTCTTTTCTTTTCTTTTAATTTCTCAGTGTGACGTCTTGTGAGGAGAGGGGAAAGGAAACCAGGCCATGTGGTTAGTTGCTGACTTCTGCTGCTTTGTTCCCAAATTGCATGTTTCTTTTATTGCTTGCAGGGCTTTGCAGTTCAGGGGGAATGACGTTTCTCTTTGGGTGAGTTTCTCTTTCTGTGTAGTAGGAGCACAGGCAGTGAGATCTACACAGGCTCTGCGCCGAGTAGATTCCTTGAGCACTGTCTTGGGTGCGTGTGTCGTATGTGGTAGAGTACAAACACACACACACACACACACACACACACACACACACACACACACACACACCCCGTTAGCACACTGGCTCCACTGGACACACTGAGGTACACAGGCCAGGATTGTGAACTGTGAACTGTAAACACAATACACAACAGATTTCTAGAGCTTGTTAATTTTGTGAATTTAGCAGAGTTCCGTTCTACCCCCAGTACCCACAGCCTACTGACTGCTTTCTAAGTTTGGCCAGTTGAAGCATCTTACATATTGAAGGACCTCAGAATTTGTCTTTCTGTGATTGGCTGCTTTCATTTAGTACAACGTCTTAGCGGGTCTTCTGGGCTTTCCCATATAATAGGATCTCTTTCCTATTATAGATTTATTTGTTTATTGAATCAGCATCAAAGTCCTAGGATCAAGAGAGGCTCTTCTCTCATCTTTCTAAGTAGTGGGAAAACCAGGTGTGTCCCACCATGCCTGGCTCCCTTCTTTTTCATGGCTGAGTCATATTCCATGATTATATATAAATATGCTATATGTTTTTATCTTCTCACCAGTGATACACATTTAAGTTATGTCCATACTAGAACTGGGAGATCTCACAATGCATTTTCAGTGCATTAACTTAGCCAGGAAAGCTGTTTATCAAAGCAACAGGTGAAGGTGCAGTTGCCATGGCTCATAGACAGAGACCTTCAGGTCCCCGTTCACAAATAGATAATATGGTATTTTCTTGCAGGCACATATATTTTAACTTCTGTTTGGAACACACTACTTCCTGCTATTTGATTAAGTAATAACAGTGATTCCTGTGATCTCTAGAGTCCTGAGGCTTCAGCTACTTACTGCTGTGTGCTTCTCCTTTCTCTCTAGCCTTGGAGGGTAGATACGAATATCCTTACATTCTGCCGGGCATTTGCCACTGTTGGGAACATGAAGGAGGATGTGATATACAGTTCATGTGTCCCTTTGACATGTCCATCCAGTTCCCTAGACACAAAGAAACTCTCGGCTCCCAGGACAATAGCTGAATAGCACCGAGCTTAAGCGTAACAGATGTCAATTGACAAACTGTCTATATTTTTTTTATACATAAAATAGCTACAGAGAAAAAGAAAAGTGGTTGGAGTATATTTTTTTGAGAAAAAGTGAAAGCATCTTCCCCTGTTGAGCATGGCTATCAAGCGTGGAACAGAACCAGAGGGGTCACAAGAGGAACAAGTCGAAACTGTTTTGGAGTAAAAGAGAAAGCTGCTGTGTAGCCTCAAGGGCATTTGTCGAATCAGAGTACAGATCATCTTGGGGCAATGGAATAGCCATCCACCAAACCATTCACATACTTGCCAAAAAGCCAGATGTTTTTCATGG
The DNA here is from genome assembly GCF_903995435.1 of Acomys russatus. Taxonomy (NCBI): domain Eukaryota; kingdom Metazoa; phylum Chordata; class Mammalia; order Rodentia; family Muridae; genus Acomys; species Acomys russatus. The sequence goes on from NC_067139.1 coordinate 15,766,819, forward strand.
AAATTCTTGCTTCCAGTAATTGGGCCTTTTGGATACATTCTTGCTGTTTGTAGGGCAGAAATGGTACCTAAATGTGGTAAGTAAATGTCACACCACACCCTTCTTTGCAACAGAAAAAAAAAAAAAGTCTGTGATTTAGGAATGAGGCTTTTAAAAGACATTCGTGAGCATCTCTCAGTTTTTAAAAGCGCACATGTATCTTATTATGGGTTTTAAACTTAAAGCTTTGGTTTGTATACTGCTTGAGAGCTCAGAATTTTCATAAGAAAATTAATGATTGATAAAAAAATTCTTCTCTGGCTCTACAGAGTAAAGAATGATGGATTGAGACTCTACGGCCAGACACAGTAACATCGTGATTTAATCTGTTTAAAGGCTGTGAGTGGAGCTCAGTGGCAAAGCACTTGCCAAGCTCCAAAAGAGGCCTGTCTAGGTCTGATCCCCACAAAAACATTGGGAACAAACCACTTTTCCTTTCTGAAACTTGCTTACCCTCAGTTTCCTGACTCTTCTCTGATTTTGATCGTACTTTCTCTGGTGTTCCATGGATGCCTTTTGCAGGCATTCTGAAATACAAGCCTCCTCCAGACTGTGTCTTTGCCTGTGTTCTCTTGTGGCTCCTGCAATTGGTCCTTGCTTTTCCCTCTGATTGCCACTCTCTGCAGTTGACTCACAGACCAGTATTTCTTTCCCACCAGTCTACTGCTGACCTTAGTGTCCTCAAGGACAAGTTCCTTCTTCTGCCCTCTGGCCACCAACAACTGGACCAGGGATTCTCATATCTTCTTCAACTATTCTTTTTTTCCCCACCAGACAGTTAGTTTTACTTTCTCAGTTTCACCTTGTATGTCTCTGCCTACATTTCTAACCATTGTTCCTACCACACTTGGGTGACTGGTATCACACCTGATAGAATCACAGTATCCAGGATTTCCATTCCATTCCTTCCAGTTTTCATTACTGGTCCTTAAAATGCACCTGGAAATGTGTTTTCTCATGAGCAAACCCCTGCAGCAGTTCCCACTGTCCACAGTGACCAAAACCCTGCAGCAGTTCCCACTGTCCACAGTGACCAAAACCCTGCAGCAGTTCCCACTGTCCACAGAGGGAAGAGCACAGACACCTTGCCATGCTCAAAGTTGTTTGTCATCAGCTCACACACTAAATCTGGCTTATTCTCCACATCTGACCTTCCCTGCAGACTCTCTATGCCAGAATTACGTTCTTCCTGTCTTCCTTTATAAATTCATGCATTTAAAATAAATGTTTATCATTTTCTTACCTATTTGGGGAGTGCTACAGTGCAAAGCTTACTCCTTTCTGAATAATCCAAGTTTTCTTTGGACAAAACTTCTCTGAGTTTTGATAGCCATGATTAAAAAAAAAAAAAGCATCTGTAGAACGGTGGACAGAGGCAAGAAGGCAACTTATTAGACTAACACATTAGGTATTAAGTGGAGCGTGATGTGTTGTAGGTGATGGTGGGTAAGGAATCAATCAAGACGGATATTGGAGTCACATGTCATTGGTCATACCTAAATGCAACTCTAAGTTACAAATATAGGGAGAGATGGTGCTTGATGGAGAAAAAGGCCTGGGATCACAGAGGTGAGATGCAGGCCTCTCTCCCACTGAGACACAATGAGGAAAGGAAGAGTGACCATCAGCTCAGTAGAAGAGCTCTCTGTTCAACTAAGACAAACTCAACTAAGCAAGGCTCAGCCCTGTTGACATTCAGTACTCACATCCAATTACTAAGAGTGGCTAGTAGTCCAGGAGTTGACACAGAAACTGAGTGATGGTACAAGGCTCCATAATCCCATGTTCTGAGCATCTGTCCTTATTGTTACTCATCTTCAGTCTCACTGCTTTGCAGTTTCCAACTTCTTAAATTTATGCTCCAGTTACCAATAATATGGCACTCCCAGAGTCTCTTAAAGAGGCTTATTTCCCCACTTTACGGGCTTTCATATGGTTTAGGAACAGCTTTATGTGAGCACATTAACCTCATAATGGGAGAAAAGAGAGACAGAATAGGTAATCAAAAAAAATTTTTTTTGAGTTAGCATTTGGCTGTGCTGCCCAAGCTGCTTCGAACTCTTCAAGCCCTGCAGCCTTCCTCTTAGCCATGATTTTAAGTGCAAAGCATTACACATTATAGACTAGTCCTTGGAACTCAGCCTGGACATGGTATGTGCTCTGTTCTGTTATCCATGGCAAGTCATGTGTATTGTTCAAGCACCTACCCCTCTTCCAGAGAGACATTGAAAGGTACATGACAATAACTAGGGGTGTGTGATCCCTCCATTGGATGATTGTGAATGACTGGGTGAAATACTATACTATGACACATCTTTCAGGGTTGGAAAACTACTGAGTAAACTGCTTTTCACACCTGGGATCAGTATTGGAATTAGGTTTATACTTTCTTCTCATATTCTATATGTCAAAAATGTATCTATCATGAATATTTTTATAGTTTGATACTATTTTCATTATCAAACCAACAGAGGTTTCTCAAAAAAAAAAAAAAAAGGTGCTAGGAAACTATAATTTTTATAGGTCAAATTTCCAAGAAAATACAAAAGATAAAAAAAATAAGCATTTTATCATTGCTGTAATAGTTATTGCCTGATTCCTTTTGAATTTATATGAACCAACTCCCAAAGCGGAGAAATCATTGCATTCTTCCATAGCCTATTCAGCTTTAACTAGGCCTTTCCTCCTCACAGCCAATCAGTGCAGACTTTAGCTAGGCCTTTCCACCTCACAGCCAATCAATGCAGACTTCTCTGGAAAAAGCAATTCATTATGATGGATTTTCAGTATGAGGCAGCTCACTGAAATATTGAGCACTTACTGTTATGGGTTGAAAATAAAATACTCTCACGAAAGACTCATGTGTTGAAAGTCTGTTCCCCACCTGGCAGAACATGGATGCTGAGGGCTCTGACCTAATCAATGAGTTAATCTTCTGATGAAGTTATGATAAAAATGATATTATTAGGAGTAGGAGGTGGTTAAGGGAGTAGGGGTCTTAAGGGCCCGCCTTGGAAAGGTATCCCTTGTCCTGCCCCTTTCTCGTCTCTTTCTTTTCCTGGGAACCACAAGATTACCAGCTTCCCTATTCACCTTTCTTCTCAGGGCAGTCTGCTTTTCAATAGGCCTAGAAACAATAGAGCAACCAGACAATGCATGGACTTTAGTTCCTGAAAACACAAGGCAAAATGAACCCATACTTCTTTTAGGATTTTAATTTTAATTAAGAAAAATTTATGTCTATGTGTGTGTGCATGTTATATGCGTGCAGGTGCCTGTAGAGGCCAGAAGAGGGCATCAATCCCTGCATGGAAATTACAGTTGGTTGTGAGCTCCTCTGATCTGGGTGCGTAGGTCTTCTGGAAGAGCACTAAACACTCTTAAGTGTGTAGCCATCTCTCCAGTCTCCCATATTTCTTTAAGTTGCTTCTTTGGATATCTATCACAGACCAATACCTTGGCTTGTGAATTTGTTACGTGAGTATATGGTGGCCATATAAGCCACATGCCGTTCATTCTCACTGAGCATAGTTTTGCGTACTTGCCTGAGACACATATCTATAGAACAGGCCTAGCACAAGTTGGTAGACATTTCTTTTTGGTGACTATGATATCCAACAGTTACTATTGTAGCTTACAATTTTTGGGTCTACTTTGTGACCCTCACTTCATTTCCTGTAAAGATACCCTAATCTCCCCCTGAACGTTAGGATGCTAGAACATTTCTCAAGTCAAACCATGTCATCAACTCCACTACACACTAAACTGGCCTGCATTCTCCAAATGGAGAAACTTCACGATGGCTTCAACCTTTTTGAGTTAAGGGCCTTTGTTCTGTTATTTCGTCGTTGTAGAACACAGTGGGCATGTGGTTTGGATCACAACACATGTGAATATCTGAGAATCATTAATGGGGGCATGGACTGTAAAGCTCTTTCGGAGTCTGAAAAGGTGTGAACATGATCACACCCATGCTGGGGCCCTGGCCACCCTTTGTCATGCACTAACCTACTCCTCGTATGTGCTTGGGTTCATTAGCTGGATGGCATAAGGGCCGTGGCTTGATCAAGTGTGAGGAAGATTCATTTCCTTGGTTGAGAAGGGACAGGACACCCAGAGCATGAAGCACATAAGAAGAAAAGTTAAAAAAAAAAAAAAAAAATTGGTCACAAGAGAAGGAACACTTAATGTGCCTGAAAATAGATTGAGTAAAATAGTGACTTGTACTAAGATTCCCCCTGGCTCCAACTATAGCACCTTGCACAACAATATTCATGATTAAGTGGCAGAACAGGTTTCAGTTCTATTTCTTCAGGTCTCTAGACTGTTCAACATGACTCCGAGTGTGGCTCTGCTACTTTTTAAAGTATTTGATCCAGAATCATTAAAGTTTTCTACCGGGAAACAATGCCAAGAGTTTCAGGCAAAGCATATTAGTAATATTTCTTAAAAAGATTGTTGTGAAGTGTTTCCAAGTGGGGGAAGATTTGAACACTTATAACCAAACCCAGGTGCGCACTTATACAACCAATTTTATTTTTATTATGAGGAAGGGAAATAAGAACCATTGAAATTCATTCTTGACTATGAAATGCCCAATTTTAGTCTTTAATTATCTTGCCTTCCAACATCCTGCAAGAAACACCCCAACCTCGTGCACCAGAATTAAATAGGCTTTCTTTCTTTTTAAAAACACTTCTTCAGTGCTATGTACCTTGTGCTCATAGTCATGATAAAGTGGGGGAACTTGGCATGTGTGGTGTGTCTTCCAGGTGACTCAAATGCTCTATGATACTAAAGGGTTTGTCTGTGGGTCTGTCAGTCAACCTAACGGCTACTGTCCATTGCTTTATTTAGGGAACTTCAGTTTAGCTTAGGCCCCAAACCACACAAAAGCTGTCTCAACTTTGACCCCAGCCTTTGAACATTAAATAGTCGGTGCCCATGTAGAGTCACTTCCAACATGCCCTTCTTTGGACACTAGTCTACAGTGTGATGAGCAGTATATTCACTAGACAGTATATTCCATATCAAAAATGAGGCAAATGACGGCCAGAGGTACAGCTCAAAGACAAGCATGTACCTACCCTGTAGGAGGTGCTAGGTTTAATGCCCAGCATCTGACTTAAACCAAAAGTGTCAACCAACAGCAAAGCAAAAGCAGACAGAATCACAAGCTTGTTGTAATGTCTAAATGTGCCTAGAATACCAGTTGGGCCTAAAAGCAGATCTTACAACAAACTTGTGAAAAACCCCTGACGTGTAAGCGTGTTTGGACAGTTGGCAGAATGAAACACTTGAACGGTCTGTGATATATTCTTATATTAGTTAGACCCTTTGGCCATTTTATGCAAATGTAGTGTGCTGATTATTTTCCTATTGCTGTGCTAAAGCACCGTATCAAAAACAACGGACAGAAGAAAGTTTATTTGGGCATATGGTTCCAGAAAGTATGAGTCTATAGTGGTAGGGAGCCATAGAAGCATGTAGCAAGCATGGCAACAGGATCAGGAAGCTGAGCAATTGCATTCTTACCTTAAGCACAAAGCTGGGAGACTAAAATGGAACTAGGGTAAGGCCATGACATTTTAATTTTATCCACTTCACATCCTGTTCATAGCTCCATCCTTCCTCTCCTCCCAGTTCCTCCCTCCCTCCCTCCCTCTGTACCCTCCCCCTCCCCTATTGGGAGAAGTAGGGGATCCCTCCTTCCCATCTACCCCTGCTCATCAAGTCACATCAGGTAGAATGTGTTCATATCCTCTTATGCTATGGCCTGGCAAGGCAGTCCCGCCAGGGGGGACGGGGAGTGATTAAAAAAAAAAAAAAAAAAAAGCTGGCATCAGAGTCCATATCAGAGGCAGCTCCTGTTCCTCTTAATAGAGGACCCACATGAAGCCTGAGATGCCCAGTGGCTACATCTGTCGAAGGGGCCTAGGTCCAGTACATACATGGTCCTTGGTTGGCGTTTCAGTCTTAGCAAGCCCCTGAGTCCTGGTTAGTTGGTTCTGTTGGTCTTCTTGTGGAGCTCTTATCCCCTCCAGGTCCTTCTATTCTTCCCCTAACTCTTCCACAAGACTCCGTACACATTGCCCAACGTTTGGTTGTGAGTCTCAGCATCTGTTTCGAACCACTGCTATGTGGACCCTCTCAGAGGACAATTTTACTAGGCTCCTTTCTGCAAGCATAGCCAAGTATTGTTAATAGTGTCAGCGGTTGGCTCTCTCCCAGGGTGTGGGTCTTGGGTTGGGCCAGGCACTGGTTGGACATTCCCTCAATCTCTGCTCTATCTTTATCCCTGCATATCTTGTAGGCAAAGTAAATTTTGTGTTGAAATTTTTTGTGGGTAGGTTGGTGTTCCCCTCCCTCTGCTAGTAGTCTTGTCTGATTAGAGGGTATCCTCTTCAGTCACTATGGACCCTGCTACTGAAAGTGTTTGCTAAAGTCTCCTTCATATTCACTTAGAAGCCTACCCTGACTTAGGTCTCCAGCTTGACACAAGATGCCCTTGCCCAGTTTCTCTTTTCTCTGCAAGCCTTCTGTCCTCCTGCCCCCACCCTCCCCAGGTCTGATATCCACTCTCATGTCTCTTGGGCTCCCTCTCCTGTCTTATTCCCTCTCTTCAAACACTACCTCTGTTTTTCTACTTCTCCTTCTGAGTGATATTTTAGCATCCTCCCTTGAATCCTTCTTGTAATTTATCTTCTTTGGGTCTGTACATTGTAGTATGTTTATACCATACTACATGGCTAAAATCCACTTATAAGTGAGTACAGATCATGTGTGTTTTCCTGGGTCTGGGTTACCTCACTCAGTCTAATATTTTATAGTTCTATCTATTTGCCTGCAAATTTCATGACTTCTTTGTTTTTAACAGCTGAGTAGTATTCCATTGTGTAGATGTTCCACAGTTTCTTTATCCATTCTTCGGTTGAGGGACATCTAGATTGATTCTAGATTCTGGAGATTATGAATACAGCTGCTATGAACATAGTTGAGCAAATGTCCTTGTTGTATGATGGAGCACCTTTTGGGTATATATCAAGGAGTGGAATAGCTGGATCTTGAGGTAGAACTATTCCCAATTTTCTGAAAAAGCACCGGATTGATTTCCAAAGTGGTTGTACAAGTTTGTACTCCCACCAGCAATGTAGGAGTGTTTTGTTTTCTCTACCTCCTTGCCAGAATGTGCTGTCACTTAAATTTTTTATCTTAACCATTCTGATAGGTGTAAGATGGTGTCTCAGAGTTGTTGAAATCTTAAGGTGTACCCCTAGTGATGTACTTGCTCCAGCAAGGCTGTGCCAGAAACTTCCTTAAATAGTGCCATCAATGAGAACCAAATGTTCAAATAATAGAGCCTATGGCGGTCATTTCTCATTCAAATCTCTGTATATAACTTCCAGGCAAGTGTTTGTCAATATGAAAGCTGTCACATTACCCTGGCCTCTCTCTCTCTCTTTCTGGTTGCTTCTGACTATGAATATGTATAGAGATTTAAAAAAATATAGTGAGGACATACAGAGCACCTGTATTATTTGGTCAATTTGGTAATGAAAATCCATGAATTCCAAAAGCTAAGTGCCCTGTGAAATTCTGGATTTCCATTTCCTTACTTCACATTATGTAGATTTACATTTATAAATAAATGGTGATCTCTGAGAGCTCTCTGACTTGCCAAACAGCAGTTTCTTGCACCCATTTGACACTCAAATCCAAGTGTCTTTCCACAATATTCGTCAAGGGCTCCCTAAGTACATTGGACTCATGGGTGACTTGAGTCGAGATTTCAGATGAATCAAAAAGAAAATGAAAAAGTAATTTGAAGTGTCTTCGTCAGGGTAACATGAAAAATATCCCAAGAGTCTGTGAGAGAAATGTTTCAGTGTGCATCTGACTTTACAAGAGAGGTATCCCTTCTAAATCCACAGGATTGGGACACCAGTATATCCCTTGAGGACATCTGGTCAACTTACTAATTCTGACCAGGTAGCCCTAGGAGCTGAATATTCCAGGAATAGGTTTCAGTGGAAGACTTTTAGTCATTATAACCAGATTTCTTTCATGTAGTTTTAAAAAATCTAATATATTGTGTGTAATAATACTTTTAATAATTTCTTTAGTATTAACTTTGTTACTCCAGCTGTCCTTACTTCAAAATGGTGGAGAGAGCTGGCAAGTTTTAAAGTTAACTATTTATTTAAATCAGAACAGCCTAAGATTTCTGTTTCACAGTATTTTAAGATAATATACCTTATTGTAGTTACTAAATTTTGTAAAGAGAAAATGCCAAGGGTAAGTAGAGACTGGTTTATTGTTTGTTTGTTTGTTTGTTTGACTTAAAAATACATATGAGGTTCTTAGACAATCCAAAAACAAGCTCACCTACTCCTGTAATTCGTACCAAGAGAGAAATAAGACAGAGATACAGGTAGCTGTTAGATTGTCAGAGGTTACCAAAGGAGCAGAGTAAGTTGGCCTGGAGCCATATGGGATTAATCAAGAATGCACCTGATGACTCACAGGCACATCTGGATACTTGGACCCTTAGATAACAACAGCTGGATACCTGGGCCCTTAGTTAACCACCACATGACCCTGTCTGTATCAAAGAACAAGATTCAGACATCAGTGGAATCCTGTGCCCAGCCAAGGCCAAGGCAGGAGCTACAATCAGAGCTAAGCCCTGGGAAACTTGGGTCTGAGAAGGGGTGGAGGTTGTCCACCTTCTGTTCCTTGCCATGTGAAGATACGGCCCAGCCTTTCAGCTGTTACCCTGGTTAGGATAGAAGGAAAATTTGATAATTTCTTCTTTAGTGTTTTGAAGCTCTGCTGATTTGTTGATTAGAGCTGCGAAGTTAATACTTCCCTGGGGTATTTTGTAGTTGAAGGAGTAGAATCCAGCGGGAAGGACAGAAGACACTACGTATGCATCATTTGAACCCAGGTAAGGGAGAATGCCTATCTAATGCTGACTACAAACATCAATCAAACAAAGAATAATAAAGTTGAGACAATGCTTAAGGCAATACTCCCAGGCAAATAATTCTTTGTGGATATTTGTGGCCTGGAGCCATGCAGATTGAATGCATTAAGTCTGACACATGGGAAATGTGGTCCCAACAGTCTGCCTCTGTCATGTTGAAGATTAGGGGAATACCCCTGTGGTAGTTTGAATAAAAGAGTGTCAATAGGCTCATATATCTGAATGCTTAGTCATCTGAGAGTGGCACTACTTGAGAAGGGTTAAAGGGTGTAGCCTTATTGGAGTAGGTGTGGTCTTGCTGATACAAGTGTCTCACTGGGGGTGGGTTTTGAAGTTTCAAAAGTCCAACCCAGGCCTATTGTCACTCTCTCTTCCTTCTGCCTGTGGATAGAGAGCTCTCTGTTCCTTCTCTGCATGCTGTGATGTTCCCTACCATGATAATAATGGACTAAGCCTTTGAAAGTATAAGCAAGCCCATGTAAATGCTTTCCAATATAAGAGTTGCTGTGGTCACAGTGTCTCTTAACAGCAATAGAGCAGTAATAAAGACATCTTGCCAAAAAGGTGGTATGAAAATGAGGCAGTATAACTTTTATGTGGCAACAGTTTGGCTAGACAATAGCAAAACCGTCCCCACCTTGATGTCTCTAATCTATGAGGCTTTCACCTTTGGCTGCAAGTCAACCATTAGTAATTGTCTCTTCCAAGCTGCCAAAGATAACCGATAACTATTTGTTCTGGAGTTGGAGAATTGCAGGAAAGTTGCTGCCACTTCTGGGGAGAGGAAAAGTCTTCTCAAGGACCTCTCCTGCTGGCTGACACAGTTGATAGGGCTCCAGCTAGAGACTCACCAACATTAGTGAGGTCAGTGTATTTGAAAGCAGCCTGGATGGAAATGACAGTGTGGTCTGGCCTGTGCAACTTCCTGCTGTCAGGAAGATATCATTCTTGTAGGAAGATTCACGTGCCTGGGAGATCTTAGGGATGAAGACCAAGCCAGGTGCTCCATGCGCCAAGTTCTATACTGTAGGAGACACAGTAGGGAAGACTCAACCAAATGCTGTTTCTTGCCTCTGCAATCTGTGAAAGCCAGCTGAGGACAAAAGGTCTGTCCACACCAGTGATGGTCAACACCTCTGTGTTAAGCAGGTCCTTCTACTTGTATATTTGGGTTACTGCTTCCTCATTGACTCTGGAGGACTGCTCTTTTAATTTTTTTTTAGTTAAAAATTTTTGTTCACTTTACATCCCTATTGTAGGCCCTCCCTTGGCCCCTCCTGATCCCACTCTCCATCCCTCATATTCTCTCCCTTCCTCCCCTAGTCCTCAGAAAGGGGAGCCTTCCTCCCCTACCATCTGACCTCAGCCTATCAAGTCTCATCTAGACTGCCTGCATCCTCTTCCTCCATGGCCTGACAAGGCTGCCTTGCCAGGGGAAAGTGATAAAGAAACTGTGGTACATTTACACAATGGAATACTAACTCAGCTATTAAAAACAAGGAAATATTGAAATTTGTAGGCAAGTGAATGGAACTAGAAATAATCATCCTGAGTGAGGTAATCCAGACCCAGAAAGACACACATGGTATACACTTACTTCTAAGTGAATATTAGCTAAATAGTACAGAATAACCATACTACAATACACAGACCCAAAGAAACTAATTAACAAGGAGGGAGAATGCTTGATTCTCATTCAGAAGGACAACTAGAGTAGATACAGGAAGGAGGAGAAGAGAAGGAACAGGAAGGGAGCCTACTGTAGAGGTCCTCTGAAAGACTCCACCCAGCAGGGGATCCAAGCAGATGCTGAGATTCACAGCCAAACTTTGACATGGAGCACAGGGAGTCTAATGGAAAACATGGCAAATAGAAGGACCTGGAGGGGCCAGGAGCTCCACAAGGAGACCATTGGAGCCAACAAATCCTGGCAGAGGAGGGGGCTGCTGCAGGGACTGATGCACCAACCAATGACTGTGCATGGTGAGGACCTAGACCCTGTGCTCAGATGTAGTTGATAGGCAGCACGGTTTCCTTGTGGGTCCCATAATATGGGAAGTAGGGACTACTTCTGACATGGACTCTGTAGCCCACACGAGGACTGCTCTTTCTAGAGATATCTAAATCCTAGGGCCAGTGAGAGCCAACAAGTGAGGGTGTTTATCATATTCAAGTCAACTAGGTCAGAGACCACACCCTAGAGACCTTTTATCTTGTTCCTCTAACTCCAGGACTCTAGCCACTCACCAGAGTTACCTCAGGACCAGGTACCATACATCTAGGGTGTGTCTGCCCCAGTGCTTTGTGGGATTGCCAGAGCAGCTATTCTGAAGCTGATCACCATGCCTCACCTGTTTCTTCCCATAGAAAACACAATGCTGCTGTGCCTCTCACCCCATCTGTCTCATGAGGATGCTAGTGCTGCCCACCTGACTCTGTCCTAGTGGCCTAGGGGCATCATGCCATCTTCCTGGGAACTGTAATACAGGATTTCCAAAAGCCATTGTATCCTGCTCTGCTGGTTGTACCAGTACACATCAACAATAATAAAATGTATTGAAACAATAAGACAACAATACAACTTCACTTCAAGCACACCTTTCTCGCCTACACAGTGCACATTAATTTTTAATGGCATTTTCATTGTTAGCAAGATTGCCAAAGCACTTCGTGTGAGGTTTTGGATGGTATAAAGTAGACTTGATATTTCTATGCTTCTGTTTTCTTCTACAGACTTTCTAACTATATCCTGCATTTTACAAGACATTTCTTTGATGTAATTGTAAGTAATGTGCATATAGCACCTATGTATATTCCAGCTACTGTCTCTGCATCCTATGGTGATGCTAATGTGACCTGCTATTCAGCGTCATGAACAATAAAGTGATAATGGTGTGATCCACTGGTCTCACTCAGATGTCACCAAAGCAGAGAGGGTATTTACACAAGGGTTCTTAAGCCACCATTTTGACTTCTACCCCAGCTGCAACTCCTGGAAACCACTAACTCATTCTCCATCCCCATAGTTTTTCTCATTTCAAGGGATGCTATGCAGGTGGCATCCTCTGGTGTATGGCCTTTTGAGATTATTTTCCTATTCAGCACCTTCTCCTTGAGATCCACCCAAGCCACTGCCTGAGTGAATGCTTTATTCCTTTGCATTGTGGAGTTAACCCCATGGTGGGATTACCTCAGTTTTGTCCCTATTGAAGGACATCAAGGATGTTACTCACTTTTTACACCATGTATTTAGCCACCAAGTCTTCATATTTATTAACTTAAATGTGACCACTGTTAGAGTCTCATTATTACTATTAGCCATGGCTACCATGTGTCATTCTGCCACTCCTGCCAGCACTGTTGGTCACTGGGAAGAAAGCACCGCCTGCTGGACTGCGAGAACAGGATTCTCTTTAATCCCAGTAGTTCCTCATTTTCTGGTTCTTCCTTCTGGATATAACTGCTCATCTCTCCTCGTTTCATTTCCTCCTGTGCATTTGGAGCTCACACTTTTACTTCTAATGCTGAAAGGGCCAAAGTGATCTCTTCTGTTACAGGAGCCATTCAGCAAGGCACTAGTGAGTGAGCCAGCTCCTTGGCCAACTATCTTAAACCCTGTTAAATAGGTGTGTGTCTTAGGGCCTAGGCTCCACTGAGAAAGGCCAGACACTGTCCCCTGAAACCACAGTTCCTAGAATGCTACTTTCTTAGGGATCTAGGACTTTGACTTTGTCCAGGAGCAAATCACTTCTGGTTGAGAGCTACAGCAGGTTACGCATTATCAGCTGTTTAAGGAATCAGTTGGACCTGTACTGAGTTGGACTTACAACTCACCTGAGAAGTTAATTAAAAACAGATGGGTTGGCAAAGTTCAGGTAGATTCCACATGCTTTCTCTCTTCAGTCTAGACTTAATTTTTCCCTTTTTGCTGGGGCTGCAGCTCTTTGGTGGAGTTATTGCCTAGCACCCAAAAAGTTGAGAAAAAGAATTGCCTGATTTGTAGACTCTGTGCCTACCACTTCTTAACTCCTTTTCATTTAAACACCAAAATGGATACAATGGCGATTAACTATCTAAAGCCCCACACTGGACTCAGAAACCCAGCTTCAGTGAATTTGGACCTCTGCAGGTTGCCATCACCACATTAGCCACAGTTCCCCAGGAACTGAAGCCTTTCCTTTCCTGGAGCTTAGCCTATACTGCCTAGAACAACCACTCCTGCTACTGGCCTTGGAACAGAAACTGATTTCAAACCTGCCTATCAAATTCAACCCAGAAATCAATTTCCTAGGGAACCTTGCAGGAAACCCCCCTTCAAAGTCCATCTCCTTGAAATATCCATGGTCAGGAAACTACACAGCGATTGAGATAGGCTCACTCTGAGGAGCCTGGAGGGGCCAACAGAGATAGATCCGGGGAAGCTGCCCAGCCCTGGTGGACCATCAGTGGGTGCCTGACATGAACAGAACAAGGGGGAACCTCAGCTGTGAGAATCTCAGTTGTTTAGCTTCTGGGGTAGGCTAGGCTTTGTTGGGGGCACATAGCTTCCCATATAGAGCAATAGTGTCCTGAAGTGAGGCAGCCCAACTCTGGGGCCATGGGAAGTGAGGGACCTGTGAAAGGTAGTTTATCAACAAACCAAGGCTCAAGAAATTATTTGGGGAGAAACACATCTGTATTTAACATGCCAGATGTTTTTTCTTGTTCCATAAACAAGACAGGACATAATTGTATGTGGTATTTACATCACATTAGGTAGTGTGTCTGTTAATTTCCTGGCTACTGTGACAAAGTATCCTAGAAAAAACAGTCTAAGGAAGGAGATGCTTATGCTGGCTCAGTTTGAGGGTCCAGAACATCTGTCACGGATGGCGTGGCAGCAAGAGCATGACGTAGCTGGTCACATGGTACTCACAATCAGGATACAGAGAGATTGATGCAGATGCTTAGTTCATTTTCCCTTTTTCACTCAATCTGGGACCTCAACTTAACAGACGGTGCAACTCACATCAAGGGTGGCTCTTCCCTCTTCAGTTGAACCTTCCTGGAAAAGCCCTCAAGATTATACCCATGATGATCCTAAGTCTTTGAAGCAGGCAATGGAGATTAACCATCGCAGGCAGTGTAAGTCATTGAGAGATGATTTAAGCATTTGAGAGAATGGGCATAGTTTGCCTTCAAACAGGTGACCATTTTATGGCCTGGAATATCCATGGGTATGAATGTTGGCAGGGGGTCCTGGAATCCATCCTCTTGGACACAGAGGAATGGCAGTGTGTCCCCACCCAGTGTCACAAATCACTCATGTGCAGAGAGTTCATGCATCCATGGTAGTACTGGAATTTGTCACCTCCTGTGTTGTCAGTGTTGTCTCAGCAGGGGGTAGAAACCTCAGGGAGGAATTTCCATCCACACAGCCTGCTTCACATTCCCTGATTCACGAGCTTTCAGACCAGGGGAGTACAGCCAGGTCAGGATACTTTTGACAGGCTTGGAGATGGGCTTTGTGTTAGTCTTTACTTTTTTTCTGGGATAGGGGACACACCTTTGTGTGGCATTGAAGCATGTGGGTGGCTTGGTCTGCCCTACAGTTCAACTCACATGATCAGCCCCTGATCTCTACATGCTCAACACACTCCTTCAAGCAGGCACATACATGCCAGCCTGCAAGCAATAGCAATGGTACCATGTATTCAATAATACAATGACGAAAAGAAGCATTTCTTGGTTCTGCATATCAGGTCAGACCCTGTTGTGTGGACCACTCAGAGTAAAAAACACACTGATTCTTTCTTTGGGGCTTTGTTTTTAGAGTCCTACAACTGTAATTTGGGGGGAGGGAGTGGTACAGAGCCATCAAGGCCATCTTGAAGTACATCTCAGCATACAAGAAATACAATGTTTTGTTTTTCAAATTTTTCATCGTTCTCTTACCAGAACTTTCTGTCTCCATCTATAGGATATTTTTATGTTATGAAAATGGGTCCTAAGGATGGTACCATAGGAATGTGTTCTGTGGGGTTTTAAACATGGTGGCCCCTGTAACCGATACCTTTTTAAAATAACACTAGGTGACACTTTTCCTTAAAGATATCTGTCTGTCTGTATAGTCATCTCTCTGTGCTAGTAAAACCTTGAATAGATTTGTGGATTTTTTTTTTCTTATCAATATCATCTTCCTTCTAATGTCATCTTTCTGTCTACCGCTGCTGAGGCAGCACTCACCACCTGGCTGGGGCCTTCCTTTTGTGGTCCCTCCCAGAGTTTCCTGCTGGGGGAGATGTTTCAGCTTTAGTCTACTGAGCTTTGTACATCTGGAGCAAGAATGAGCTGCCTCTGCACAAAGCTGGTTGGTTCACACATCCCCACCCTAACTCCCCTCACACTGTGCATTTGTGCATTCTGAAGGATTCATAGAGGCCTGTGAGTTTAAGGGAGAGCCATCTGACGTCTTTCTAGGGTCGTTCTATCTCATTTTCCTCCTCTAGCATTTCCCAGTAATATTGTTTAACTCAGGTTGCTAACTCAATTAATATTTTAAAAGTTCTTATTTGTGAGGGATCTGGAAGATTGTGTGGGAAAAATACAGCCAAGAAAGCAAACATATTTTTTACTATTTTAGAAATACATATACCAGGAACAGTGGCATGTGACAGTAAATTCTAGCACAAGGAGGCAAGAGAAGATGGGTCCTGAGTGCAAGGCCAGCATGAGACTCTGTTTTATTTTTATTTTTTAAGATAAAAGGACACAAATGATGAAAATATATAATTTTCATAGTATTTGAAGACTTCCAAGAGAAAAAACACCTGAACATGACCAGGGGATGGAACAACTCAAAAACAGGTGTCTCTCATCACCTGTAGGGCTGGTTCCAGCATCCCTTGAGGATATCTAACTCCACTAAGCTTATATGAAAGGGTGGAACATGTGCACAGAACCTGTACACACCACGCTAAATATTGGAAAGCACTCTCAAGATTACTTGTAATTCCTAACACTAGAAATCATGTAAGTAGTTTCTTGCTGTATTGTTTAGGGAACAATGGTAAGAAAAAGGCGTGTTCGTGTAGTTATTGTTTTTCTGAATGTTTTCCTTAGAGGTTGGCTAAGCTGTGCATGTGAGAGTCAAAAATATAGAGTGTCCACTGTATGTAAGCTTTGCTTTGCTATGTACACAAAACCAGGACATTAATATAAAATTGGCTTGATATATTTCCAAGTTTAGGAACCCTCACATCCTGGTGCCCAATACTATGTAGTTAAGAGACTAAACGATAAAAAAAAAAAGACTTTTCATGAGAGTATTTGCTCTTGGATATGTAGTGAATTCTAAGGGAAACTTAAAGTGGAATTATTTTACTTTGTCCTATAAAGTTTATTATTATTATTATTATTAATTATTATTATTATCTGACTATGTCACTATGGGTGTGTTAGAACTCATTATGTAGACCTGGCTGGCCTCCTAATTAAAGACCTGTCTTTGTCTTCTATGTGCTGGGATTAAAAAAGCATGAGCTGCTCACTATACCCAGCTAAAGTTAATTCTTAACGAAACAGAGATAATTGGAAACTTTCATTTTCATAATGTTAAAGTAACAAACTTCTGCTTGCATTTTGAAAAACTAATTTGCATTTCAAGTCATTTTTTTCTTGGTTTATTTTTGCCTCCACAGGCACTACAGCTTAAGAGCTCTTACTGTCTTTGAAATGACATAATGTTAGTGTGCTGTATGGCTAGACAAGGGACATGTCCCATGAAAGTCTTCACCTACTAGGAAAGTGGGATAGGCGTGGGGACATCCATTTGGGACTCCCATTTGGGAGATGTATGGGAGAATGGGGAAATAGAAGAATCCAGAAGGTCCTAGAAACCTACAAGTAGAACATTATGACAGGCAGATCTGGTTCCAGGGGTTCTCCACAAACTTTGGCACCAACCAAAAACAATACGTGCAGTAAACATTGAACCCCTACCCAGATCTAGCCAAGGGACAGGATATTCTCCACAGATGAGTGAAGAGTGGGGACTGACTTTCACATGAACTCTGATGCCCCATATTTGACCATGTCCCCTTAATGGGGAGGCCTGGTGGCACTCAGAGGAAGGATAACAGGCTACCAAGAAGAAACTTGATACCCTATGAGTATATACAGGGGGAGGGGGTCCCCCTCAGTCATAGTCATAGGGGAGGGGAGTAGGGTGAAAGTGGGAGGGAGGGAGGGAGCAATGGGAGGATAGAAGGGATGGGATAACAATTGAGATGTAATATGAATGAATTAATAAATAAATAAATTTTTTAAAAAGTGTGCTGTGTGGTCGAATGTTTGGTGTGTGCTGTGGGAGACTGTCCTGGACACCAGGAGGCTACGTTGGCAAGTTTCTCTGCCTTACAGAACAAATGGCCTCAGCTAGGGTTCTCTGTTTCCCACCAGATCAGTTTTTCTCTTGCCCTTCCTGGTCTGGGTTCCTCTGTACATGGTGATGTCTCCTGGGTCCCCCTGAGACCCAGTGGCTTCAGGATGGATCATCTGAGGAGGTTACAGGCAGGACACAAAGCATTTGGTCTGCTTCCTTCTTTCTCCTTGACTGTGGTTTTGAAATGACAGAGACACACCCCTACCTCCTGCGGCCCCTGTCCTTTTTATTGTAAGTTACTGGAAGATTGCCTCTCACCTATGGTCACAGGTATCCTTAGGTTTAGCAAACTGTTTTCGTCCTTTCTAAGTCGCATACACTAACTGACATGTTCCTGCTACGGTCAGTCTTGGGTCCATCGTCATCTCTGCTGGTTGTTTTGTTTTTGTTTTTTGTTTGTTTATTTAAATTTTGTTTGTTTGTTTTTGAGACAGGGGTTCTCTGTGTAGCCCTGGCTGCCCTAGTTTGGCATTAAACTTAGAGGTCTGCCTGCCTCTGCCTCCCAAGGGCTGAGACTAAAGACTTATCTCTACTGGTTCTTTAATATATCCCACACCTGTCTTTTATAACAGTTCCTCTTATTATATTATTTTCAATTTTATCTGTTGAGTGTATCTTTTGTATTTCTCAAAAGGATAAATCTACAAATGAACTTTTCTGGACACTATAATGTGAGGATTCAATTCATGTGTATAGCGTGTAAAAATCGAGTGAGATTACGCGTTTCTCATTTCATTATGGTGGGTACATTCATAACTGCCCTACCTCTAAAGCGCTGTGGATTAGAGGCGTGAGCCACCACACTCAGCTCAAGTCTACTCTTCTGTGGTATCAGCCACATTAGCTCCCAAGGTGATTGCTATCACCTGCTTGTCTTTCTGAACATAGCCTGTTTTAGTTAGCTGAATGCCCTCCAATGATTTCCATTTGTTACAAATAAAAGTGTTTCGTCAGTGTTGTGGTTGAACTGGGATGGATACACTTACTTACAAGCAAGCGTTTCCTGACACGAGAGAGCTGGCATTAGTATCAAGCACAGGTATTAATTAGCACCAGATTGAATACGTGAAAGCCAGGCTCTGGTTCTGTCTTAGTGAGTGTGAGATTCCAGAACTGCTCTGTGTCCAAACCTCAGGGGCAGCTGAGTGTAGACTGGGACAAGAAGCAGAGAATGGAGCTCAGTGGAAGTCCCCTACTGTGCATGAGGGCTTGGGGCATGGGGCTCCAGTTCTGAAGAAACAACCAGAATCAACCATTCTCCTTGGGACTAGCAGACTTTCCCCAGGAGGCCTGAGCTGAGAACACACCTTGATGGATGGCCTCACCGATGGATGCATGGCAGCAGCCTATTGTAACTCTTCTGATATTCCTTAAGATACAAAGCAGGGCAGCCAAGAGAAAAAACAAAACAAAACATGTGAAAACTGTGCCCCCACAAACATTCAAGATAGAGAAGTCCCAAACCTCAAAATAATGTAAATAAACTAGGGTGAAAACCAATGGGGAAAAACCCTCAGCAAATGGAAGGGATTGGGGTAAAATATCACTGAATTCCAGTGGTTCCCCACAAAGTCTTGCTTCAAGGAAGAGAGGAGTTATTGCGGGGCAGGGGAAAGCCTGTGTGTGTATGAAAACTGCTTCAGAAAAGCAACCCACATAAGTGAGTTCTTTCATTTGAACTGGGGGCCTCACTCTTGCATGGGAGTGCTTTCCTGGCGGAACTTTAATTTAAAAAGTCAACGCCGAGCCTGCTCCTCACCACACTTCTGTTTTCTTGCTCCTACCCCATTCTGTTAGTTTCCTTTCTTCTCTTCGACAGTTTGCTTCTGCCTTCATTTAATAGATGCACACAGCATTCACATCACCACACAAAATATAGGAACCACGAGCAATGAATAAACATTATTTGTCTCTCTGAGGCTGACTCAGTCTACTTAACAAGATCTGTTTCACTTGCATCCCTTTTTCTTCACAAATATATATATATATATATATATATATATATATATATATATATATATATATATATATCTTCTTTATTCTTTTTATGTGCATTGGTGTTTTGCTTGCTTATCTGTCTTCTGAGGGTGTTTGATTTCCTAAGACTGGGATAACAGACAGTCGTGAGCTGCTATGTGTGTGCTAAGAATTGAAGTCGGGTCCTCAGAAAGTGCAACCAATGCTCTTGACCTCTGAGCCATCTTACCAGGCCCGTCTTTTGCTTTTTGATGGCTGAAAACAATCCACTGTATATGCACACCACATTTTTCTTACCCATTCCCTTGTTGCTGGACACCTAGATTGCTCCTGTGACTCACCTATTGTGGGTAGTGCTGCAATAAACTTTAATGTGGGACTACCTCTGTGATGTGCCGACTCTGAGCCCTCTGGGTAAATATCCAAGAGTGATATCACTGGGTCATAGGGTAGCATTTTGGAAAAACCTCCACATTAGTTTTTAAAAAGATTATACCAGTTTATATTCCCATCAGTGGTGTAAAAGAGTTCCCTTTTGTCCATAGCCCATCTGGTATTTGTTGTGTATTTTCTTAATGACTGGCTTTCCAACCGGAATGTAGTGTTGATTTGTATTTCTCTGAAAGCTAGTGAGACTGAACATTTCTCACATATTGACCAATTTTATACTCTCTTTTGATCATTTAACTAGCTCTTACATTGACTGGGTTGTTTGTTTTCTTGTTCTTATTTTTTTTTTTTTTTGTAACTTTTGAGTTCTTTGTCTATTTTAGAATTTATTCCTCTGTCATACGTACAGTTTTCAAAGATTTTCTACCATTCTGTCTTTTTGTGTGATTAACTGTTGTCTTTGAGAAATTTACTCTTGCTTTTTAAACCTCACAGGGGAGTCTGTAAGGGAGGCCATGAAGTGGTGGCTAAGCGGGGACAGGGACGGGGATGGAAGTGCACACCTGCTTTGGAAAGCTGTCATAGAAAGGAATGACACTGCCCAGCTTTGAGATCTGTTTTCCTAGGTCCCAGGAAGACTGATCTCCACAGTTCCTATTATTTTCAAATGAATTAACTTGAAGTTCACTCACAAGACAGTGTTTTAATTGGGATTTACATGGAATTCCTTCTGCTTTTCCAAGCCCTTCCATACCTTCGTTGAAAGACATTTGTGCTCTGGGAGTCTGAATAAGACCTCTATCAAAGGGAATAAGCTTTACCCCTTACCACCCTGAAAAGCAGAAGTAATCTCCATCTATTAATTGCCTCAAGCCCTTTTGGTATAAGGTTTCATTTGGAGGATTTTGCAGGGACATTTTATACATGATGGATGTTCCAAAGGCCATTCCTGCCTAATTCTAGGTTTAACTATTGCCTTTGGTTTTGTATGTTGCTAAATTTGCAAAGTCTTCCATCTATCACAAAATTCCAGGATGATTATCACACAGAGGGGACCTTTGATAAGTAAACATTCAAGTGTATATCTCATTGCTAAGGCAAGACTTCAAAAGAATTCTCTCTCTCTCTCTCTCTCTCTCTCTCTCTCTCTCTCTCTCTCGCTTTCTCCCCCTCCCTCCCTCCTTCACCCACCCTCTCATTCATCCCCTCCATTTCTCTCCCTTTCTTGATACTGAAGATGGAACCCCGAGTTTAGGGCAAGTATTCTATGCTTCTATCACTGAGCTATATAAAGCTCTACATCTTATTACTTAGTAGATAAAAAAAAAAAAAAAAAAAAAGTGGGTTGATGGATGGATGGATGGATGAAAAGAAATAAAAAAGGGGAGTGTGGGGAAAGACACTGGCATCCCTTCTAGGCACCTCTTTGTGTAAGAATCCTACATCAGGCCTGAGCCAGCCACCAAATCTCTATGGTGACTCTCTTTACCCACATTTCTATGTTGTGTGGTTGCAGTTGCCTATGGTTGAATGCAGAGTGAAATGTTACATAGAAAATTCTAGAGAAACATTCATATGACTTATTACAGCACGGTGTTATCATTTTGTTTTATTATTAGTTGTTGTAATTAACCTTAAATTAAAGTTTGTTGTGGCTGTGTTGGAAAGAATACAACATATGTGGGGTTGGGAATTATCTAGAGTTTTATGGGGTCTTGGAACATATTCTCAAGGGTAAGAAAGAAATGATTGTATTTACACCAAGTTTAATTAGTAGTAAGTAAAAATCACAAGAGCCATACAATTTATGTCAAATAACATTGTTAATATAAGTAGAATCCACAGAAATGATGAACAGGAATAAAAGTAGAGCAGCAAGTAGAATTAACTACCTACTGCCATGTGGAAATTTACTAGAGAGAAAACGCAGTTACATATCTCCCAGGACTATCTGGGAGGCAGAGTAGGAAGGGGAATTTCAATCGTGGTAGAAAAGAGGGGTAAGAGAGGCATACACAGGTGATACCAGGTGATGTGCACTTGGCTGGGCGCTCTAGGAGCTCTAGCTTTGGTGGAAGGCTGTGAGACATACACAAGCAAACGTAAGCTCTTGTCCTGAGAGCTTGAGGCCTGCATTCAGAGATCTCACCTGGATTCATATGCCTTAGAATAGCAGTCTTTCTGCTTTCCTATTTAAATACAAGTTGGACTGTACAGCTTTGTTTCAAAGGTGCCTGATAGTTGAATGGATTTAAAAAAAAAAGTCATTCCCTTTGAGCTGGTCTGCTAGACATTCCTGCCTGTCCTTGAGCATCTAGTTTTGCCTCAGTTTCCCAAGTAGAGTAATGACCTGAGCTACCTTGAGCGATGATTCATTTGGTGTACTCTGGCAAATGTCTCTAGCAGCTCTTTATATGTGCCTTCATCTGCCTGTTACTAAAAATACACAGATTACAAATTTCCTGAATGTTTCCTCTGACACGAATTTCACAACTTTGAGATCTATTTCTCTCCAAGTCTTCCCACAGATAAAGAGGCAGTATTGGTCACTTTATGGAGATGACACTGTTTTTTTACTCTAGTAATATGGATTGGCCAAAAACGTTGCCTGGACTCGGGAGGGAACAGATTTTCCTGTGCAGACAAACCTCACTGAAGAATATCTGTGGCTCTTTGCTTTATGGACGTTTTGTGTACTTCGTGTGAACTCTCAAGATGGTTAACACCGTGCGTCTCTCATTCCTTCCTCTCTACTCTGCCCTTCTCTGCTCTTGACCCTCCATTAGTCCCTCTACGTGTCACCTCTTGGCTCCTTACTCATGCCAGATTGTGGTTTATGTTAGGGAGGTTAATGTTTTTAATTAGACTTTTTGAAAAGTTAGGTTAGGTTGTGCAGCTTCAGCTCCATAGACTTTGATTCTTGTTTATTGTTTGTTTGTTTGTTTGTTTGTGGTGCTCATGATAGGATCCAGGCTCCTTGCAGACCAGTACAAGCTCTAAGTGACATCTTGAGCTGGGATGGCCTCAGTTCTTCCTGGAGTGCTTATGTTGCTTAGAGTCAAGCTCAGCGGAATTTGGAGAAATTGGATGTATTATTCCTGAGAAATTTCAGTCAGTTAAAATAGCATTTTCTTTAAATAAGATTGTGTATTATTTAAATGGATGAAAGCCCTAAATTATGTAAGCACATTTGTCTCCTTCCAGGATAAAATGCTATGTAAAATGAAGCTCAGGAAGGCATAACAGAATTATTCTTCTCATTCAAATTAGTTGCTGCTGTTTTCTATAAGACCCATGTGGCTAATTTCAAAGCAATGCTAAACAATTAACTTACTTCACCATAGTTTATAAAAATTTTACCAAGGTCAGATTGAAATTTACCTTTAATTTAGTTACCACAAAAAGATTTGTTGGAATGTCTGGTAAGATAATGGACTAGAAGCTGCTCATGGGAAATGGTGAGCGATGTTTATCATAACAGTGAAGAAGGAGCATCTGAAAGCATGCAGGAGTGCTTGGACAGCTAAGTGCTTTGGAGAAGGGAGATGGATGAGTCAGGGAGAAAAATAGTTTATATTCTTGTCTCTGAGTGCCAGGGATGTAATCCTCAAAAACAGGTTCATCAGTAAAATATCTAAATAAAACTAGAAGAGAGGTCTAGAGTAAACCATAAGCAAACTGCAACACAGAAAAAAAAAATGACCTCCTTGCTATCCTAACTTCTGAATTAATGACTCCTCGAGTACCAAAAAAGAGTAAAATCTTGCATAAAAAATTCAAAAGTTTGCTTGTAAAAATGATTAGTGTCTTCAAAGAGGATTCAGACAAGAGGGTGAATGAAGTAAAGAAATCATTTCTGGACCCAGAGAAGAAAGGCAGCCACATCCATAGATAAAAATGTGGGGAACAAAACTGAGATTGTGATAAAGGCAACAGAAAAATGAAATACCCAGTGAATAAGTAAAAACAAAACAACAACAACAGCGAGAAGCATCTCCAGTGTAGAGAAGGTAGCAGAATAATATCAGGCGTGGAGGGCAAAGGTGGGAATTACTACACCCAGAACTAATTAGAGACAATAAAGACAAGAACACAGTGGTGAGCATGGTCTAGGCTTCCACGGAACTCTGGACATGATCAAGAGACTGTGTCCAAGAATCCATGGGGTAGACGAAGGGACTGACATGAAAACTAATGGCGGGGAAATTCTATTTGCTGAAATTGAAAGCCCTTAGCCACCCAAATCTGTGGAACAGAACCAGTATCCGTACACAAGAAACATTTGGAAAGGAACACAGCTAGAGAAGAAACTCTCCACACCATATGTGAAGAATAGAAGCTCTCAGTGAAAAATGTCACCTGAGCCACAAAGGCAGGAAAGAAGAGGTGTGGGAGAAACACACCTGTCCCAGAACCGCAAGGCGAGGCTCCATGTAACTTTTGGCAGACAGGATTGGCAGACAGGATTACACTAAATGGGGAAAACTGAAAGCATTTCCTCTAAAATCCGAGGTGAGGCAGTGGAGCCCACTCTTTTCACTCTTATTCAATAGAGTGTTTGAACTCTTAGCTACAGCCATGCAGCAAGACACAGGGAGGAAATGGATATAAATAGGAAAAGAAGACGTCAAATTGTCTTGATTTATGCACGATACGATCCTCACAGAATCTAAAGATCCTAACAGGAAAACCTAGATCTGTTAAATACGTTCAACAAAGTGGCAGAATGTAAAACCAACATACAAAATCAGCTAACTTTCTCCCCCCTCCCTGCCCCCCACCCCCCCCCCCGCCCGCCGAGACAGGCCTTCACTGTGTAGCCTTGGCTGTCCTGGACTCGCTTTGTAAACCAGGCTGGGCTCCAACTCACAGCAATCCGCCTGCCTCTGCCTCCCGAGTGCTGGGATTAAAGGCGTGCGCCATCACACCCGGCAAGCTAACTTTCTTGAAGACTATGAGTAAACTTGATTGGAAGGAAATCAGGGCATTTCCTTTGTATATGTATACGCACATATTTTAGGAGGTTTTCCACAAGGCTTTTTAAAAGTTCTCTAGGATTACGTATCTCCCCATGCTCCTTCCTTTACCCTGCCTTCCCAGCCTCCACTTAACTCATCCTACCCTATTACTCCTCTTCATTCACTATTAAAAGCCCTGCCCTGAATATTCTCTGGTTTCATGGTTTCTGTGGGTACTTCAATTTACACACACTCCTGAAGGTTCCAAACTAACATCCACAAACGGCAGAGAACACACAGCACACTTCTCTTTCTGGCTCTGGGTTACCTTCCTTGGAATGATTATTTCCAGCTTCATCTCTTTACCTATGATTTACAAATTTTTCATTTTCCTTAAGAGCTGAGTAATATTCCACTGAGTAAATGCACCACATTGTAAATTATCCACGCAGCAGTTGATTGACATCCAACCTGACTCCATTTCCTGCCTATTGTGAATAGAGCAGCAATGACCACGGATGAGCGTGTCTCTCTGTTGTAGGATCATAGAATCCTTTGAGGATGTGCCAAGAATGGTGCAGCTGGATCACACAGTAGGTCTCTTTCTAGCCTTCTGAGGGACCTCAACACTGATTTCCACAGTGTCTGCACCTAGCTGCACTCACACTGACAGAGTGTTTCCCTTTCTCCACATCCACGCCAACATTTAAAAAAAATCATTTATTTTATTAATTGTATTTATTCTGATTGGGTATGTATGATAAACCTTTACAGGTTTAATTTGCTTTTCCCTGTTGGCTAAGGATGTTGAACATTAAAAACTATGCTTCTTTCTTTCTTTTTTTTTTTTTTTTTTACATTTTTCTATTTTTCTTTATTCTTCTCCCATACATTACATCTTGACTACTGTTTTTTTTTCCTCCTTCCTCTCCTCCTAGTTCCCCTTGTCCCCCAGACCAATTCCTCCTTTTCCTTTCAGAAAAGAGCAGGCCTCCCAGTCATATCAACCAAATATATCATAACAAATTACAATAAGACTATGAACATACCCTCATATTAAGGCTGGAAGAGGTAACTCAACCCCCATTCCCACTGTTAGGAGTCCCACGAGAAGACCAAGCTACACAATCATAGCATATTCAGAGGATTTAGCTCAGACCCATATAGGCTCCCTGATCATCATTTTTGTCCCTGTGAGCTCCTATAAGCCCTGCTTAGTTGATTCTATGGGCCATGTTCTTGTGGTATCCTTGACCCCTCTGGTTCCTACAATCCTTCCTCTCTCCCTCTCTGATGATGATTATGTTTGGCTCCAGTCATTTCATTGATTTTTTTTTTCCTGCTAGTCATGTTTGGTCTCTGGGCTATCTAGCCTCTGGTTTCTGGCCCTCCAGGTAGCGCTTCAAGGGGCATCTTCCTCTGTGGCATAGGTCTCAAGTTGGACCAGTTATCGGTTGACCATTTCCACAATGTGTTGCCACCTTTACCCCACCACATCTTGCAGGAAGGACAAATTGTAGGTTGAAGGTTTTGTGGCTGGATTGGTGTTCCAATCCCTTCACTGGAAGCCTTTCCTGGTTCTAGAAGATGGCCAATTCAGGCTCCAGGTCCATTACTGAGTCTTAGCTAGGATCACCCTTGTAGATTCCAGAGAGTTGCTGTTGCACTAGGCTTCTACTTCATTCCCAAAATGCCCCCCAATTCCAGTCATCTCTTGCAGTACTCTCTTCCACTATTTTCCCCATCCAATCCCCTGTGTCCCCATTCTATTCTATTCTATTCTATTCTACTCTATTCTGTTCTATTTCCCTTCCTAGGGAGATTCTCGCATCCCCCCACCCCCACCAACTTCCTTCAGCCCTTCTTGTTACTAAGCCTCTGTGTGTCTACGGATTGTAGCAGGATTAGCCCTTCCTTTACTATTTGTTAGCCATTTGTATTTCTTCTTTAAATAACTCCCTGTTCAGTTCCATGTTATAAGGGGTTTATTTATTTTCTTGGAGTTTAGTAAGTTTTAGTTCTTTGTATTTTCTAGACACCAAACCCTCTGACAGATGTATAGCTGGAAAATAGTGTCCCCACTTTGTAGGCTGCCTCCTTCAGAAGAATGAAAGTAACTCTTTACCTCTCACCCTGTAAAAAATCAATTAAGAATGGATCAAAGGCTTTGATGTGAGATCTGAAGTTCAGAAACTGCTGAAGGAAAACATGCCAACATAGAAAATTATCTGAAAAATGAGTCCAGTTACTCCTAAAACAGTCCAAGGATTGGTAAATATGACAGCATGAAATTTGGAACCTGAACAGCAAAGGACACAATCAACAGAATGAGAGACAGCCTTCAGAAAGGGAGAAAATATTTGTCACTTAAACCTATGACTGGGATTAATACTTAGAATCTATAAAGAATTAAAAAAAAGAATCCCCAAACCAAATCATCCAGTGAGGAAATAGGCAAATGAATTGAACAGACAGTTCTCTACGAAAGAAACACAAATCACCAGGAAACATGAAAAATGCTCAACTTCTGACATCAGCAAAATGCAAATCAAACTATATTGAACTTCTACCTCACTGTAGTCAGAACAGCACCATCAGGGAAACAAAGCCAATGCTGGCAAGGTAGAAGAAAGCTCTTATATATTCCTATAGGGAATGTAAACTTATATGCTTCCTATGGAAGTTTTCCAAAACTGCCTATGGAAGCTTTGAAAACACTAAAAAAAAAGTGTACAGCTATATGACATAGCTATATTACTTTTGTGTACAGACCAGGAAGAGTATAAGTCAACATGGTGCAGAGATATGTTTATTTCAGTATGAATCAGTATAGTAGGGATATGTAACCAGGCGAGGTGCCTTCCAATTGATAAGCAAAATGTAGCTTATAAACACAGTGAAGATATATTCTGCTACAAGGAAAAATAAACACGTATTGCTGGAAAAGTGAACGGGACTGAAGAGCAGCATGTTAAGTAAAAGAAATCAGACTCACAAAGGCAAATATCATGTGATATTTTTTCTAAAATGTAAAACTACAGTTTAAAAATATATAAAACATAAGATAGAAGATTATAATAGGGGACCTAAACAGAGAGGGAAAGAAGAAAAGGGGAGAAAAAAATAGTGCTTGTTTTCTTTCAAATACAGAATCTACACTCAATGATTCACACAAAAAGACAGATGTGTCTTTTTGAGAGCATACTCCTTTGGGGCTGGCGAGACGGCTCAACAGGTAAAGGTGCTTGCGGCCATGTCTGGTGATCTGAGTTCATTTCTCAGAACCCATGTGGCAGAAGGAGACTAACTCCTGCAAGTTGTCCTCTGATTTCCATACTTTTCCCATGGCACGCACACACACACACACACACACACACACACACACACACACACACACACACACTTCTATATCCGTATTCATGTCAGTATACACAATAAATAAATAAATGCAATAAAAATGCATTGTTTTTTGTCTGTGTTTAACAGGGAGTGTGACCTGCTACTTTTTGCATGTGTGGGTCTTTATCTGGCCTTGTTATGAGAACACTGTCTGATTTGCACCTTAAGTTTGAAAGAGTTCCACCGTTTTGTATTTTATCGACTAATTTGGGAAGAGCTCCTGGTAGCTCTTTAAAGGTCTAGTAGAATTCTGCAATGAATCTCTCTAGGTCTGGATTATTTTAAATGTTTACTTCAATCTTGTTGTTTGCCACATATGCGTTTACATTATTTGTTACATTTTGTTTTAACTTTGGTAGGCTCACATGCATCTAAAAGTCATCCATTTATTTAAAAGTTTTCAATTTAGTGGAATGTAAGTTTTTTCTTCTCTTTATTTTTAAATTTATTTATTTATTCACTTCACACTCAGAATGCAGCCCTCCCTCCTCTCATCCTGGCCTCACCCTTCTGCCTTCTTCCTCTTCCCCCTCTTCTCCTCAGAAAAGGGGAGCCCCCCAACCCACCCCAGCACATCCAGTTGTATCAGGACTAAGCACATTCTCTTCCACTGAAGCCAAACAAGGCAGCCCAGCTAGGGACAAGTGATCCAGAAGCAGGCAACTGAGTCTATGTCAGAGACAACACCACTCCACTTAATAGGGGACACACATAAAGACTAAGCTGCCCACCAGGTATGTATGTGTCTAGGTTCAGTCCACACCTGCTCTTTGGTTGGTCCTTCAATCCTTGTAAGCCCCCATTAGCCGAGGTTAGTTGACTCTGTTAGTCTTCTTGTGGAGTTCTTGTCCCCTTAGGGTCTTTCTATCCTTTCCCCTGTTCTTCCACAAGACTCCCTGAGCTCTGCCTAATGTTTGCGTGTGAGTCTCAGCCGTTGTTTCTATCCGCTTCTGGGTGGAGCCTTTCAGAAGACAGTTATGCTAGTACTGCCTGCAAGTACAGAAGAA
Source organism: Acomys russatus (assembly GCF_903995435.1). Lineage (NCBI taxonomy): Eukaryota > Metazoa > Chordata > Mammalia > Rodentia > Muridae > Acomys > Acomys russatus. The sequence goes on from NC_067139.1 coordinate 15,795,997, forward strand.
TATCATTAGTAGTTTCAGGGGTTGACTCTCTCCTGTGGGGTGGGTTTCAGGTTGGGGCAGTCATTGGTTGGCTATTATTCCCTCAATCTCTGCTTAATCTTTATCCCTACATCTCTTGTAGATAGGATAAATTTGGGTTCAAGATTTTGTGAGTGAGTTCCTCTCCCTCTATTAGAAAGCCTACCAGGCTATTGAGGTAGCCACTTCTGTCTCCATGTCCCCCACTGCTAGGAGTCAGCTGGAGTCACTCCGATATCCTCCCAGTGGTCTATCCTGTCGTCAGTCTCCAGCTTGTCCTGGAGATGCCCCCCTCAGCCTCCGTTTCCCTTATTTCTCCCAGCCCTCTCACCTCTTACTCCTGCTCTCCCCACATCTGATGCTCACTCTTGTTCCCCTCCCCACATCCTTTCCCATCCAGTTCTCACACTTAATCCACTTCTGGTATCTATTCTGTTTCTCCTTCTGAGTGAGATTCAGGCATCCTCCCTTGGGTCTGCCTTGTTACTTTGGGTCTGTGGATTGTAGTATGATTATTCTGTAGCATATGGCTGACAACCACTTATAAGTGAGTACAGGCTATGTGTGTCTTTCTGGGTCTGGGTTACTTCACTCAGGATGTTCTTTTCTAGTTCCATGCATTTGCCTGCAAATTTCATGACTTCCTTGTTTTTAATGGCTCAGTAGTATTCTGTTGTGTAAATGTACCACAGTTTTCTTTATCCATTCTTTGGTTGAGGGACATCTGGGTTTTTCCAGCTTGTGGCTATTACAACTAAAGGTGCTATGAACATAGTTGAGCAAGTGTTCTTGTGGTACAGTGAAGCATCTAGCTGGTATGTGCCCAGGAGTGGTATAGCTGGGTCTTGAGGTACATCTATTCCCAATTTTCTGAGAAAACATGTGATTGATTTCCAAAGTGGTTGTACAAAGTTTGCACTCCCACTAGCAATGGAGGAATGGGCCTTTCTCTCCACATCCTCACCAGCATGTGCTGTCACTTGAGTTTTTGATCTTAGCCACTCTGGCAGGTGTAAAGTGGAATCTCGGATGACTGAGAATGCTGAGCATTTCTTTAAGTGCATCTTGGCCATTCAAGATTCCTCTTTTGAGAATTCTCTGTTTAGCTCTGCGCCCCATTTTAAAAATTGGATTATTTGGTTTGTTGGAATATAAGTTTTTAAAGAAATGTCCTTACTGCGGACACCAATGGGCATGCCAACGTGGATGAAGGAAAAGCCTCATGAGGCCTCAACCCTACAGAAAAGCTATAGACAACAGAGAAGAGCTGGGTGAAGGAGAAGTGGTCCTTCCCAGGAAAAACCACCCCAACTATGTGTCCAGTGTCAAAGAGTAGGCCTTAAGACATAGGTGCAAGTAACATTATATTGACCAAGCAGGTTATATTTAGGACATATGCATGCAATAACAATTAGTAGAAAAAGAAGCCATGTATTGTTTAAAGGAGAGCAGGGAGCGTTCAGTGGGAAAGAAAGATGAAAAGAGAGAAATGTAATCATAGTATATTTTTGAATTTCATTGGTATCTTTTGTAATGTCTCCTTCTTCACTTCAGATTTGTGGTTTCTGTTGGAGACAGGCTTTTACAATATAGCCTTTGTTGGCCTGAAACTTGCTGTGTAGACCAAGTTGGCTTTGAGCTCATAGAGTTCTGTCTTCCTCTGCCTCCGGAGTGCTGAGATCAAAGGCATGCACCACCAGGTATGCACATGGTGCAAGACATACATTCATGCAAAACACACACATACATAATTTTAAAAAAGATTAAAAATATAATGCTGATGGTCCCACTATATCAAATTTCAAATTGCACCACATAAAAGTAGTAATAAAACAGAAACCGTTTTAGCACAAAAACAGAATAAAAGATCTAGATGTAAGTCCACACATCTATAGGCATATGACATTTTTAATAATTAATAATGGATATTTGCATGCCTATGTTCAGGGAGTTCGCAGAACTTATATACAACAAAGTCTTTCATCAGCTTTAAACTTTATATATTTGTTTGGCTTTTAAAAATCTAATATCTAATATCTAAGAGGACCAAGGAGATGTCTCAGTGGGTAAAGGCACTTGCCTCACAAGCTGAATGACCTCAGTAATACCCTTGGATCTCAGGTAAAGATAAGAGAAAAAAAAATAACTATAGTATCTGTACACTGAATATTATTTGTTCGGAATGGGGAGGTCAGCCATACTTATACTGAAGGACCTAGTGAACATGAACAATTTGAGTGACAACTAATACTTTCATTTATCTAACATACAAAGATGAGGGACACAGCGTCTAAGTCGCAGAATCTAGAGGCATGGCGTTTACACAGGTGATAGCAGGCAGAAATCTTCTGAAGGAAATAGGTTACTGGCAGCCGCTGAAGCTTTGACAAAGATGCCGAAAATACACATTACAGAGAAATCATCAACAAGTGAAAATGGAAACACAGCATGGTTACATGTAGAAGGATACTGCTAGATTATCTTTCATCACGCACAACAATCACTCCAAATGGCTCAATTTTTTGCTATTTTCTTATCTTTTACTTATTTTATTTTACGTGTGCTTGCTGAGTATGTGACACACACACACACACACACACACACACACACACACACACACACACACAGAGGTGGGGGGTGATGTGTGGGTGTCCACAGAGGCCGGAAGAAGGCATTGATTGTATCTCTTGGGGCAGGAGCTACAGGTGGTCGGGAGCCACCTGGCTCAGCTGACGTCAGCTTCTGTGCATGATCAGCATGTTATCTTAGCTGCCAGCTGTTTTTCTAAGCCTCTGCACCGAGATCTTAAGGTAAGAGCTGAAATTTTACAACTGCTAGAGTCAGGAAAACCCTTGAAGATACAGGCACAAGTAAAGATTCTCTGAACGAGGCATCTGTTGTTTAGAAAATAAGGCCAGTGATCAACAAATGAGACCTCTTGAAATTTAGAAGGCGTAAAAAGCTAGCCTGCCTGGTGGGAGATGTTTGCCAGATGTCCTTTGACAGAGGATTAATGTCCAGAACACACAAAGAACTCAAAATCTAAACAAAGAAGCAACCAAATTTTAAGAAGGGCTATGAACTGCGCAGAGATTCTTAAGAGGAAGAAACAGAAATGGCTAACACATATTTAAAACTGTGTTCAATATTCTTAGTGACCAGGGGAGTGCAAAGGAAAACTGCTTTGAGATCCCTTCCTACCCTAGGAAGGGCAGCTATCATCAAAAACGCCAAGTCAGCAAACACTGCCGAAGATGGGAAGACCGAGGGACCTTAGTCACTCTTGGGGGCAGCTCAAACTGGTACAGCTCCTGTGCAAATCAGTGTGGAAGTTTCTCAAGAAAAGAGAAAATTGCACTACCACATGATCTGACTGAATATACCCCTCCTGGGCCCATCCCCAAGGGACGCTATGCCATAGGGCAGAGATCACAGCATATCTATAATTTATTACCGTTCTGGTAACTATAGCAAGGAAAGCACTCAGACTGGTGAATGTATAATGAAAATGTGGTATTACACACAATGAAATTTTATTCAACCATAAAGAAAAATAAGATATAAGTATTCCCAGAAAATGGATGGAACTATAAAATACTATATTAAATGACATAACTCGGGCTCAGAAAGACAAACACTACAAGTTCTTTCCCACATGTATTAGCCTCTACTTTATATGTACATGCATTTATGACAGTGAGTATGGGTAGATTCCCAGACTGTAAAAAAAAAAAAAAAAAAAAAGGAACCCATGAAATGAGGGGCAAAAAGATTTTTTTAGCAGGGGGAAGTGTAGTAGAAGTCATGAGGTACAAAAGTGGAAAGGGAAATACTGGAAGTGGAAAATGTATAAGGTAATTAGAGGATGGGATGGGGGTGGGGAAGCATCAGCTGAAACTAATTATGTGTGAAAACTGTAAGAAAACGTGCTACTTAATAAACTAATAAAAAAAAAAACCTTAAAAAGAAAGCGCTCAAATAGAGGTACCCTGTATGTGTGATAAAATTGCTCCTAGAAGCCAGAAGTTATTAAATGAAAATCCCACTGCCAATGGTTGGACTACATCCCTATGAGCTGTGCCTACAGAGGCTCTGCCAGAAGGAGTTGGCAAGATGGAGTTGCTGAAGATACCACATATCTTGGGCACAGGACACAGGAATCGAGCTAACATTGATCTGGAATCTTCCTTCCCGCTAGCTAGCTCTCACAGTGCTAGAAGAGGATTTGGAGGCTGCTGGGGGCGGGCGGGGGGGGGGGAGAAGCATCATCAACAGCTCCACAAAGTGTGGACCTGATGTGAAACAATATTGACTGGACAGGCAGCAAGGGCCCACTAGTGTAGTAGAGGCAAATCTGCTACGGGCGTAATCAGCTTCTTTCTAATTGGATATAATGTCCGCTTCTCAGAAGTGAATTCAGATATGGTACTCTAAACCCAGCCCCAAAGCCTGTTACTAAGGAGGTCATATGGTTTAGTAGGGAAACCACTGCTGTTGTTTTGCTAAATAGACATGATATGCCTGTCAACTTGCCTTATGTATAACTATTTGTATGCCCATAGAATACTGCCGTTGCCAGCATTAATCAGGAAAAGGCTTCGCAGCTGTCAGCAAAGAATCATAACTGGCCAAAGTACATGACTATTGAATGCCTAGCATGAAAGGTGATGTTTAAAACACCCCCTTCAAGGCTCAGGGAACACTACAGAAGGAATGATTTACACACTGCAAGAGCAGGAAGGATGGAAGTGGGTGGTGTGGGAATGCTGACTTCCAGTCATGACATCGCTGTTACACTCTTGCACTCACAACAGTTGTGATTACTGTACAAGACTGTGTGTATAACCAATCCGGAGACTTCTTAATGCATACAGGAGGATGTGCAGGGTTCATGTGCAGATGCTATGCCATTTTATGTAAGAGTCATAAGTACCTGAAGATTTCGTTATTTTATGATCCTGCAACCAGCTTCCCTAAGATACGTACGGGCAAGTGACTGTCGTCAGTTTTTCAACATAGACCAGTTGTACATTATGATAGAAGAGATTGCTACCCCTATACACAGTATGTATCAGACAAGTGTGATACACACCCAGGTTTTCTAAATTCACTAGGGAAAGATGTGAATATAGCACTCGGAGCAGTAGTGATATCTATGGAGGAAAATGAAACATATTTGCTTATCAGTTCAAGGAGTGCTTATTTGCTAGGCTCTGCGTTAGGATCCTAGAAAACAGAGCTGAGGGAGGCATTGGTTGTGTCACTCCTCACTCCCATATCCTGTGCAGAGGCAGACAAGACACTCAGCAATCATCTACCACAAGGGAACCTCCATGATGCTATGCCAGGAAGCTCTCAGGTCAGAGAGAAAATAGTTACCTCCGTGAAGAAGTTGGGGGCCAGCTTTCAGGAGGATGATGCCTTGAAGACATACTGTCTCACCCAGGTGGGAAGGTCTGAGCTGGTGGTGGTAAGTGACTGGCCTGGTGATACTTAAATCTTCCAGGAAGGCTGTAGATCCAGCATATCTTTTAGTTGTTGCTTTGATAGTCCCATTGTTATCACATAATCTAAACTTTGCTTTCCCTTATATAAACTTTTGTTTGTACTATGGTAGAATATTGGTTTTTATGATACATATAAAGCCCCAGGGTTATTCAAAGGTTACTTCCTTGATTCGAGGTGTTGGGGACTAAATACATTTTCTAATTAGTTACAGGTGAAATGTCCTCCTGCTAATTGGAGATTCCCTCCAAACTTTCAAGCTCAGAGATTTAAATTTCTACCCAACTTGGTCATTCATGGCAGCTTACTTCAGCACAACTCCAAATGATGTAATGAAGATATCCAGTAGCCGAGTATCCCAAAGGACTTAATTTCACTCACGTGGTTCCAGTACTCTCATTGAAGTTCTCTACTGAGAATAGAAGAGTTCTAGCCTGTTTCTTCTGAGCTGCCTGCTGTGGCATGTGCCCTTCTGCTTTCAGATGAGCCCCCACACAGCTGGGAATGCAGCAGACTCACTTCTTGGCTTTGCAGGATGCTGGGGATCCTGAGAGGTATAGAATGGACATCCTCTCTCTGTTGTGCTGCCCACAGCTTTACCTGCAAGGGATAAGTTTCCATTCCCAAACACACATTGGGTCATAGAGTGAACAACTACACTATTTTTTTTCTCTGTCCTTGACCTCTAGAGCAGGCAGGAAATCTCCTAGGAAGCCATTTCCCACACAAGTCTCCTGTCTATCCTGGGTTAAGTTTGGGCTCCCTTACTCTGTTGATTGGCAAGCCCCATATCAGAAACAATGAATGCACAGAGTGCCTCTCACCAGCAGGTCCCAGCCTTTCAGCCTCCTGCTCTAAATTATTTTTCAGTATTATTTGGACTAAAAGTTGATGGGAGTGTCATTGGCCAATCAATAGGCTCCTCCTTCTGCATACTTATCAGAGGAGGACAAAGGTGTCAGGGAACCCATCTGACCCCTGTCAAGTAAGAAAATAGTTGAACAATGTTTATTTTCCTTCAGGAGAATTGTGGGATTAAAAACTACAACTCAAATAAATGGCTGTGAAACTGGTCCCAGTGCAGAAACATGCAGCCCATCACACTGAAATCTCAGGAAGCAAAACCAAGGGCTTCATATAATGAAAGGTAAGGGAGAAAACCAGCAAAGATTACCTTAAAAAAATAGAGAGGGCATGGGGGTTGTAGCATAAGAAAGGCTCTGGGTTCATCCTGTAGAATCAGGAAATAAAGAAAAGAAAGACAAAGGAAAAAAAAAAAAACCTTTCCATGCTATAAACATTTTTGTTTCCAATAGACACCATCAAGACATTGAAGATAATTCAATTAAACGTAAGCATATCAACACAAGCAATTAATTCAAATAGATGTTTCTCTAAGAAAGATGTACACAGCTCGGCATCGAAATGAAAAGATGACTCAATGAATAAAGTTCATGCCATGCAAACATGAGAACCAAAATTCATATTCCCAGAGCCAATGCTATTTTTGAAGCCTCTCAGGGGCTAGCTATCTGTAATGCTTGCATTCAGGGAGGGGAGACAGAGGTTCCAAGGGACAAACTAGCTTGCTAAAATTGTTGAGCCGTGAATTCAGTGAGAGACCCATAAAGTTGAGAGCAACTGAGGAAGAAGCCTGACGTTTACATCACACACACACACACACACACACACACACACACACACACACACACACACACACACGACAAGGAAGAATAAAAATCCAAACTCTATCCTATTGTTACAGCATTATAAAATATCTCAGCCATGTTGAAAAATCAGTTTTCCTATTTGCCAAAAAATCAAACTTTGAGTCTCTAATTAGGCAGATGCCCATGAGATATGAAGACGCTCCAAGCGGACTGGAGAGATGGCTCAGTAATTAAGAGCACTGGCTGCTCTTCCAGAGGTCCTGAGTTCAATTCCCAGTACCCACATGGTGCCTCACAACCATCTATAATGAGATCTGGTGCCCTCTTCTGGCCTGAAGGCATACATGCAAGCAGAACACTGTATAAATAATAAATAAATAATCTTTTAAGAAAAAAAGAAAGAAAAGAAAACACACCAAGTCTCCAAAGACATGGCTCAGTAGTTAAGTATGCTTGTAGTTCTTGTAGAAGACCAGAGTTTGGTACCCAGCACCCATGGATCTGATGCCCTCTCCTAGCCTCTGAAGGCACTAGCACTCATGCACACACCCACACACAAACACATACGTGTATACATCATTGAAAAATTAAATAAATCTAAAACAATAAGCAACACAAATTCTTGATAATGCCAGATGATGAGCACAATATTTGTTCATAGCAACATTATTCATAATGGTCAAAAGTGGGAACAACCAAAGTGTTCATCAAACAAATGAACAGATAAATAAAATATAATGTATACATGTGAGGGACTAATATTCAGCCATGAAAGAATTGAAGTATTAATACATATTGTGATATGGATGAGCCTGGGAAAATTATGCTTAATCAAAGATGCCAGTCACAGAAGGCTATATGCCATATGATTCCAGGGACATGAATTTTCCAAAACAGGCAGATCCATAGATCAGGAAAAGGTTGGGTAGCTGCTAAGAGAGTAGAGGAGGGGAGATGGGAGGAACTGTTAGTGGGCAAGGGGTTTGTTCTGCACAGATAATGATTCTTCTGTAGTTAGAAATGCGCATGATTTTGTGAATATCCTAGAACTCTGAGAAATCTCACTCTTTATAAGAGTAAATTTTTACAATATGTCTCAATTCAAATAGCCTGTCTGAAGAGTATGAAAAAAAAAAAACTTAAAAGGCACATCTGATAAAGGCTTGTTGTCTGAATTGTCAAGAACTCTTAAATTTAACAAAGGAGAAATGGCAAATATTCTTAAAAAGTAATTTAAGAAGCGGGTTAGCGCATTGAATAGACGTATCAGCGAGGATGATCGATAGGTCTCTAAGTGGACTGGAGACCGGCTCAACAAGGAGGAAGTCATGCCTGACTCTAGAAAGCTAGCCAACTATGTAGGGATAGTGACGTCATGGATCTCAGAGAGGAACCTACAACCACCACTTATCAAACCAGCACAATTCTTAACTACATCCTAAATATTTGTCCTTAAACCCACAGGTAAGTGTAGGCTTCACTCATCATCAAGGAAACTTCTCTTTGCAACCGACAGAGACAATTATGGAATACCCCAGTTAATCAGAACGCAGAGTTGTTGAGCCCAGCCCCAAGGGATACATCTACCAAAAGAAATCCCACACCTGAGGATCAGGAGACATTGTGGAAGAGGGGGAGGAAGGGGGTCAGGGAGTTTGTTGTGTCTCCTAGGAATGTCAGAATCGGCATCCGTGAGGTCTCACCAACATGGCTGCCTAAACATGGTCTGAGCGAAGATGCTGCCAGTGGACCTGCCAGTGTGGACAGAGGGCTAAGGGAGGCCGAGAAGAAGATAAACAGGCTTCTCCAGGGGAGATCACACCACTTGGTTATCCAATTCCAGATGGTTATCCCTGAAGCCATAACACAAATAACATTATGCAGACTGGGCAGGTTGTATTTATATTTAGGAGTATGTACAATACACATATCCATATAACAACAATTAATGGGGGAAAGCTATGAAGTTAAGAGGCAGTAAGAAGGGGTAAATGAGAGAGATTAGAGGGAGGATATGGAATAGGTAACTAGTATTACTATGTTATAATCTAAAAAAAAAAAAAAAATTTTAAAAAGAGAGAGAGCAAATCCTCTGTTTCAGTTTGCAGTCCCTTAATGGCATGCAGTTGAGCATCTCTTGCTGTGTCCTCACGTGGCACCTGTGTACTGTCAGGACTGGGAAAATCCTTGGTACCTCTTCCTTTTCTTACGAGAACTCCAGCCGTTGTGGTGTTCTTACAGCCTAATTTAACCCTGATTGCTTTCTTAAGCACATCTTCTAATGTAATGACACATAGTATTAGGGTTTCAGCTTAGGGACCTTGGAGCAGAGCATAGCTTACTCCATAACATATGATCCAGCAGTTATGCTCTTTGGTACTTACTCAAATGAGTCGAGCAGGATTCCCAACAGAAGCCTGAATATGGATGTTAAGAGCATTTTTATTCATACTTATCAGCACTTGGAAGCAATCAAAATGTCCTCCCTCGTAGCTGAGAAAGTTGTACAGGTAGTGTTTTTCTGCAGAACACACTGGTTTAAACATTTCTTACCTTAGAGAAATATCTAATTACAGCCTGATATATGACATCACCTTTCTTATTCAGCATATTGCAGACTCGGATGCTAGTTTATGAATAGGGAGCCATCTCTAAAGCCGGTTGAAATCCAGCCATGAGAAGCAGCTTGCCTGTGTCACTCAACTTCTGCCCTCAACATCTAAGGGGATTGTTACATTCCCCATCCCTCAGCTTTGTTGATTGGTGATAGATTCTTTCCTGTATCACCTATGTTACTGACAGATACTACTGTGCATCCATGGAAGTGAAAAAGAACATCTTTGTGTGTGTGTATTTACATCTGGAATGTATGGCTAAAAGGCAAGGTTGGGTCTGACAAGAGAAAACCAGGAAGTGCCTTCGCAGATGTTTTATCTTATGACACACAGACTATTCTTTCCCTGGCTTGGACACTCACATTGATAACAGTAAGACATCTGGCCAAGCTCCTCGTGGAACCACCTAATAAGAATGAGGTGGTAGCCACTCCCTCTGCTGATCAAAGGAGGCTGGCATTTCAGTTAGGAGGAAGGCGGATTTTGCACAATCATCGAGTTTTCTTTGGCACTTGTAGGCTTATTTATTAGAGATGTGGTGTGTGTGTGTGTGTGTGTGTGTGTGTGTGTGTGTGTGAGAGAGAGAGAGAGAGAGAGAGAGAGAGAGAGAGAGAGAGAGAGAGAGAGAGAGAGAGAGATGCAGAGGACTAAACCCAAGGTTCCATCACAAATCCTAAACACACGCTATGCTGCTGGGCTGACCCTTCCTTCCAGACACCAAAACCCATGCAGGTATGTTTTAAGATGTCAGCAGAAAAAGTGTATCATATTTGATGGCCACGGCTATCGTAAATGTACTTCCTAAGCCGGATTGCTCTGAACTAGGCACCCAAAGGATCAGAGGACACAGAAGTCCTTAAAGTTTAGAGAAGCATGTCCTTGGGATGAAAAATGATTTAATTTCCAACACTGATCAAGTCTCTTCTTTCCCAGGCTCATTTTGATATTTTATTATAAAGATAAGATTTTTATTTTTAGAATAAGCTACTCTAGTGTTCCTCTATAGGACTCCTCATTTTACTGGGGACCCGTGGAGCTCTGGCTCTTCAGTGCTAGCTTGGAGGAATAGAGGATCCGTTTCTTCCTGCTTGAATTTCAACATTAGCATTTGTCATTTGTCTACAGACAAAATAGAGCTGTATGCTACAGAAGGTTATGCCAGATTTGAAATGTGGTGATATTTTCTAGTGTGGCAATTTTTATTGGCATGGCTTCTTTCCACTTTGAAGTCTTTCTATTCTGACTGGCCATAAGCCAAGACAGCTACTCCTTAGGTGAGCCCAGACTACAGGGGAGGTTTGATCACTCTGTGTTGTGATATGCAAGGGAGGCATGACAATAAAATTCTTCAAGCTGAATTACTACTCATGGGTCTCAGAGAGGTCAGGGGCGCAGATGTGTCCTGATGGGAATTTGAAAGCAGCAAGTAGCTCAACCAGTAAAACCAGGGTGGGAGGGGGAACAGTGAGGATTGACAGGACCACAGCTTTACTTAATCTCCATAGGCATCATGCATCATCCTTTCGGCTTCCCAGAGAGCATTGCGGGTTGACAAGTGGGAAGGGTTCCATATTTACATGAATTTGATGTTGACAGTTAGTTTCATTTGGATAAGCAGCTTGGATTCCACATTAGATGTAGCTGTGTTCAGCTTGTGGTCAACAGGGTAAGCAGCAGGAGGGCTATACTTTAGCTCTGTAGCAAGTAAACATTTTCATTAAATCATGGTGACTAGTTCAGCTAAGGCCCAACATGGATGCTGAGCCAGTGACCATATTAAACAGTCAGTGCTATCTACTGTCCTCTGATTTCAACTCTGACTAGTGAGTGACACTTTTCAAAAGAGGCTCTCCCTGTTAGGACAAAAAGGGCAGACTTAAGTGGATGCACACAGCATTGGCCAACAGCCTATAAGGGTTCTGGGAATTAGGGACACAGGAACTGGTGAATTCATGCAGCCAAGATGCAGGGGATAAAAGCAGTACTGTCTTCTGTTCTTTGTACTTAGGTGTACTGTCATTAACCCATGCCTCATAAAGATGGCATCTATTTATCTTTGTGTTACAGATTTAGATGGTGTTGTAGAGTTAGTTGTGTTCCCCTCTCATTTCAGTTATTTGATGCTTAATTGCCAGTACTTCAGAAAAAAAAATGAATATATTTGGGGATAGGCCTTTATAGAGAGACTATTTTAGAAGTGACTCTGTTAAGGATGTGTCTGGTCCAGTGTGACTGGTGTCTCTATACAAAGAGAGAAAGATACACTATTGGGCGTGTGCATGTAGGAAGGCCATGTGAGGACCCAGGGAGAAGAAGTCTCTACAAACCAAGGAGAGAGGCCTTAGGAGGTCCAGACCTGCTCAGGCTTGACCTTGGGTTACTAGACTCCCAAACTGAGAAAGAGTTCTAATATATAAAGCACCAAGCCTGGCATTTTGTTAAGCTAACTCTAGAAGTCTAATGCACATATCTTTTCCCATTTTCACAGGAAGAAAAAATAGCATGTAGCTTTCCCTTGCTCCAATCAAAGGCCATGTTGTCTACCAGGTGACACTGTGGGCTGTGCTAACCAATACAATGTGCCAAAAGTGGTTTGTGTGCCAATTCCAGTCTGGGCTATAAGAAATTTTACTTGCTTCCCTGGAGACCACCCCTGTGGACAGGGCAGGATAACTCACCACTTCCTACCTAAGTGTGAACTTGACCAAGACCCTCAGCACAGTCCTGTTGCATCCAGCCAAGATAGTCAACCAAACGCTTGTCAGAACTACAAGCCTTGGTTATTTGTTCTTGTTATGCAGCAAAACCAGCCAGCACCCTGTGGATCTGATTTACTCCAGCCAGGTGGTGGCCGATGGAGCACCTTGCACAGCTTGGGTTTGTATTAACTGTGATAATCAAAAGCTCAGCCCAGCAGGCAGGTCACAAAAGCACCAAAGCGGATCTTGGGATAGTTAAGATAAAATGTTTTAAAGTTTTATTTATTTTTATGGGCATGAATCCTACATATGACCTGACCTGTTTGATTTTTAACCCTTTTTTCATGATTTGACAATATGTATAGAAGATGGTTTGCTTGTTCCTTACACCTTTCCATGTAGGTGTGCCCTGTGGCATTCACTGGGAAGCCCTCTACTGGGGCCAGAGCTGGGATTGCTTGTTCTGTTGTCCACCTTGATTTTTCTGTGGTGGCAATGAAGAGCCTACACAGGGGAGCACATTAGTTATTCGTTTTACCACCTGAACTCTTTTAGGAGGCTTGGGAGACTTCAGCACACCCAAAGAGAGAGCCAGGGTCTTAGGCTTTGTGCTATTTGAAGACCATACCTTGGTTCTCATTGTTTGAGAGCTTGTACTTTTCACATTGAGGCCACACTGCACCCCCATCTAGGAAGAATTTACAAACAGGCCCAGTAGAGGTTCTGGCTTCTATGATGTTTCCTTGAGACCTCTGAAGGCCTTCGGCTGCTCTTTCTTCTCTGGGGCCTGGAGAGGCCTTCCATTGGGTGCTTGCTCTGTGATGGGTAAAAAGCCAAGCTGTGGGGAGGTCCTTTGTGGCAAAGGCAGCTCACCGGCTCTGTGCCAAGAGTAATCACTGCCTTTCTCTGCTGCACAGCTATCATCTGTAAGGCATCTTGGACATTTTCTGAGACAGAGCAGTAAAGGAATCTGCCTCAGATCATTAAAGTCTTGTGTGTGGGTGATCTATGGGGGTAGGGGCTGCTGCAGAGGATGTTTGACATGACTCTTGCCAGACGTGGATGCTCCAGAAAAGCCCAGGGCGTTGGATCACATATTTCTATGTTTCACCAGTTAGCAATAATCTATGCATTGTCTGCCTGCTTCCATCCATCCATCCATCCATCCATCCTCATTTATATCTGTCATCTACCTACAACTAAAACTAAACTATGTGCAAACATGCATGAACACACACACACATGCACACATACATATGCACTCATGCACATGTGTGTGTAGACACTACACATATATACCACATAGCCTCCTCTCTTCTGTGTACCCATTGTCTCAATAAAAAGACATGAAGTATTTGGGATCCAGTTACTTATTTCCTATGAGCATTCACTGGCATCATTTTATGAGGAAAGCACTGTTGGAAGACATTTAAATGTCACTGGCTCCAAACTGGTAAGAAGTGAGGCCAGTAGTGACCATACTTTGTAGATGGATGTTGATTGGCTTCCCAAAGTACAGTGTTTTAATGCAGAACAGAACTTTTTTTTCCTCCTTTGCGTTCAAGCCTGAATACTGTCACATTTTTGTTAGAAACAAAAAATTTCCTATTCTAGTAGAGATAGCTTAATCTCAAAATGCCAAGTAACCACAAATGTTCCTATTCAGATATAAAGTGTGAATCATTTTTAAAACATCTAGGAGAAAACGTGGCAAGATTGTGTCTCTGGACAAGTGAATGTCCCTTCACCGTGAGATGCTGAGCATACAAGAGTGCATATTCACCTCTGTTGCTGTTCTCATGTCCAGTGGTGAGGATGTGTGCATGGCAATTCTCAAGCAGCTTTCTTCTGCTTACATCATCTCCCACTAGGCCACACATTGGGGTGCAGCTCAACAGGGATAAGTAGCAGCTGTGAGCGTTGCTCTGCCAGTGGTCTCACTTTGCACCATACCTGTAGAAGGAGATTTTTTCATCCTGGCCCCAAGCTCCTGGAATAAGGGCTCATGAGACTCATTAAATAGTATACAAATACTTAGGCCATATAGCTAGGCTCTTCTCTGACTATCTCATAACTTAAAATAACCCATTATACTAATCTGCATTCTGCCATGTGCCTGGTTACCTGCACTCAGGCACCATGAGTCCCTCCTCCTTCCATCTTGCTAGCTGAGTCTCAAGTGCCTGAACCTATCCCAGAATTCTTTCTGCTTGCCGGATGTTCCACCTCCCACTTCCTGCCTAAGTTATAGGCCATTAGATTTATTACTGACAGGTGCTACATCCATACAATACACAAGATAGTCTCTCAATACACGACCCAGCCCATTGCCTTGTGTCCACATCGTTTTCATTAGATTTGATTTCCTCTATACCTTACTTATAGCTTGGGATAGTTTGAATAAAAATGACCCATATAAGCTCATAAGAAGTGGTGTTATTTGAAAGGACTAGGCTACTTGGCCTTGTTGAAGAACTGTGGCCTTATCAGAGGAAATGTGTCACTGGGGGATGGGCTTTGAGGCTTCAGATGCTCAAGCCGGGCCCATTGGCTCTCTCCATCTTCCTGCTGCCTGGTGATCTGGTTGTAGAACTCTTAGTTCTGCCTCCAGCACCATGTCTGCCTGCATACTGCCATCATTCTCACCATGATGACAATGGACTTAAACCTCTGAACTGTAAGCAAGGCCCTGACTAAGTGTTTTCCTTTATAAGAATTGCCATGGTCATAGTGTCTCTTCACAGCAATAAATCCTGAAGGCACAGCTTCATAGGAATTCTTCCTCAATTATTATTGGAGTGTCCCTGCCAGGACTCCCCAGAAGGTCCTAAAATACCAAGGATTTCACATGGACCCACCTTTTTAGAACTCCCTTCAGCCTTTGCTCTTGATGGTTATATTTGAAATACTCCTTGGTCCTCCTTCCTGGTACCTTGAAATGTTATTCTCCATGGGGCTCAGGGATTCAGGGCATAGAGATTTTTCTGCCTTCACCATTTAGAAAGTTGGCCCTTTTTTTTCTTATGTTTCTGCCCCTCTCCCACTCTTTAACTTCATCTTCTCTGGAAGCTTTGGAAAGAACAGACAAGGGTGGGAAGAATGCACAGGCCAAGTCTGTGCACCCAAAAACACAGCACCTATGCCAGGTAGAGCAACCTCCATATCCAGATGAGGAAAGCCAGCTATAGAGTGGGCAAGGTGAAGTAGAGAAACCCTGACAGTAGATAAGTCACGAATGTAGGTACAGGTGAAGTCTTCAAAATTTAACTCACCTGTTGGCTACAAACAACAAAGGACCCCAGGGTTTCATAACCAGGGAGCTTTGAAAGAAGCTTTGTAGAATATAAGCATGCATCACACATCAGCCCATTGATGTTTTTCAATCTAGCTCCCAGGCCATGAAGTGTGCTTGCTGATGCCAGGTGCAAGCAAGAGTTCTCCCTGCATGGCACTTTGCTGGTGAGCAGTACCAGCAAGCTAAACATCCCAAATGGTACAGATAACACACAGCAGGCTTCACTCATAGCCTTTCTCCTTGGGTAACAGATATCTGCCTTCCATTTCTTTAAAACACAGAAATTGTCATAGTGTTTGTGTTCAGAGACAGGACAGAAGGGCCAAAGCACAGATAGCTGTTCAGAATCACAAGGTTCAAAAGTATTTTAGAGGCAAAAAGCATGGTACTGAGAGCTGGAAGCTTGTTCATCTTCTGGAAAAGAAATGCAGTTGCGGCCTTTTGTCTCTCCCATTAACAAAAAACAAAGCTAACCAAAATCTAATAACAGCATAATTACGTACTTCCATAAGTGAAAAATGCTCTTAGGAGCTTTATGGAAAAGACACTATTGCAAAAATTGTTGGAGTTCTTCCCAGGGCATTCTGCTTTTTTTTACAGTAATGTGGCTGGACAGTCAGGCTTATTGCACCAGTGCTCTGATTGTTTTTGGTGTGTGGGTGGAATTAAAATATAACAATTATATTCACAAGGCCTAACCACAAAAATTCAATATGCTTAGGAGTCACATGATGCAGACTGTGAAGAAGTATGCATGTGAGGGCAGCAGCTTAACAGGTAGTCCTTCCATAGTCACTGCCTACCCACTCATTCATCCATCCATCCATCCATCCATCCATTCATTCATTCATTCATTCATCCATCTATACATTAATTTTCCATCCATCAGTACACTCAACCATCTAGCTTATCTATCCTTCTGTTGTCTGTCCATACATTTATCATTTCATCTACCTACATGCTGTGTAGTACTATTCTTGAGGACACATGAATAAACACCTACTTAGCCCTCACAGGAAACCGATGACTGATCAAAGTAGTGATACTACCAGTTGAACTTTTTGAATCAATGAGTTTATTGGGGGTTTTAACAGTATTATGGGTGAGGGGTTACTTACAGGAGCATGTGCCGTTCAAAAGCAACTTCATCACTCAAAGCCCATGCCAACACAAGTGACTGCTCATGGAAGCTTGAACCCTAGATTTCTCTGCACTGCTTTTTGGCAACTTGAGAGGCATGATAGCCTTTTCCTCTCAACAATCATAATTATACAACCCTGGGGAAGGAGAGACCTTGTAAATCGCATAAATTTTAGGAATTTTCTAAAATTTGTGAGTTGTTTACTTCCTGTATCTTAATGAATCTCCCTTTAGAACCTTCTATGTCTAAACAAAACTTTCTTTAGGACTTCTTGAGTTTTAATGAGATTTTTCGTGTAAGGAATGTTTTAATTCAGAGAAAATCACCACATAAGACCACCATCAAGCCATTCATCCGTCTATTCACTTAACCATTCATTTATTTGTTCGTTACCTCATTCATCTATCCACCCATCCATCAGCTCATCTATCCATCAATCTGTATTCTGCAATCTATCCATCCTTCTGTCTATCCATCTACTTGTCCTGACATCCACTCACCTTACCCAGCTGCTCATCTATATACTCATCCACCTATTCATTAATCCTCACATTTATCCATCCATCCATCCATCCATCCATCCATCCATCCTCCTTCCTACTTTGATCAGTAAGATAGTCAGAAAGTCTAACTGGCTAAAACCCAAGTCCCACCTGTGGACAAAGCCTTGTAACATGGAGGAGTGACAGCAATGAAACATGTAACTAATATAAGAGGAAATGAGGGTAGATTCCTACCTAATTCTAGCTGGAACAACTTGAGCAGGATTCTTAAGAACAAACAGGTATAATCACAGATTTCCCAGGGAACACCTAGCCAGTTCTGTAATGCAGAGTCAAGTGCACTCTAGTGCAACCTTTCCAATATTAGACTTCACAAGGCCTTGAGAGGCATCCCTTAGGTATAGAAAAAAATTGAGAGTCCTTGGCCGCTAGTGACCTCCTCATAAGCCATGATCCTCTCTCTTCCATGCAAACCCCCAGGAATCCACACTCACCCTCTGTTCCACTTTTGGCCTCAGTGGCGGAACCACACATCAGTTGTTGGTCCTGTGTGAATCTCTATCAAGCCAGTCTTCTTGCCTCCTGCAGAGTCTTCACAGCCTCCAAGCTCTTCATATCCCAAGGTTGAGAGCAATCATATCATTTAAAGTGGTGAGGACAGGTCTTATTCTCTAAAGCACTAGGTGAATGCAGCATTCAGGGTTACTATGCTATCTCCATGGCAGAAAGCCTTGTGGGTCTGTGGCCTCTAAGGCCTCAGGGGCTTGGATGCCATGCTCACAATTGTCTGCAAAGAGAGGCTGAGGACCAGAGTTCTTGCAGGGTAGTAGAAATTGAGTCCACACAAGAAGCCCCCCAACCTCAGCTGTGAGCATGGTTGAAGTCCTTAAAAAATTAATAAAAATATTATATTAAAATTATTTCCAAGTAAAATGTCAAGGTCCTTTCACTCTTCTTGCTAGAATCTTCTACAGCCCCATTTCCCCTTTTGCTACCCTTCTTCATGAACCTTCAGGATTAACTTGCCTGATTCTAGAAATCAAGGGTCTTCTCGATGAAGGTATTCAAGCTTTCATGAGGTTCCCTGCTCAGGCCAAACCTGAGATGTGGCTTCACCAAAGGCAAGCCATGTGGCAACTTCCCAACAAAGAAACAGGTAGCCAACACCTAAATGCTGGAGTCTCTGGTCCTAAGTGGTCAATGTTTAAGCTCATTTGAGACAGCTGAGGGATGTTTTCAGGAGATTGGGCTTTCTTTATCTGTGTTTATGTAAATTTGCAGTGCTAGGGATTGGACCTAGGGTCTGGTGTGTGATAGGCAGTCATCTCTCACTGATCCCTATCTGTCACCATGTTTAAATGGGGTCTCTCTCCAATTTCCAGGCTCATTCTACAGCTCAAGCTGACCTTGAACTTTGCATCTTCCCACTCCAGCCTCCCTACTAGCTGGGATCACAGGTCAGTACCACCAGATCTGGCTGCAGTTCTTGTAGTTTCAGTTCCAGAATAGCATGTGAGCTCTGGATCCCAATATACATCCTTTTTTGGCTCTGCCATGAAAGTACCTAACAGGCGTGCTGTCCATGGGGCCCTCTCTTGACTTCTGATGATCGGTCTCTCATTTGAATGGCTCCTACCTAACCCTGTCCTGTTCAATAAGCACGTGCTATGGGAAGCTGTGTTATATTCTGCCCTTGTTGCTTATGTACTTGTGTTCTAACTTATTTGGTTGTGATGAGCACATTCCAGACAGAGCAGTGAGAAAGAATCCCTGTTTGTTCACTCGGCAGTCACTGGACAATGCTCACGGTACTGGAGACGTAAGATTATCTGGAAAGGACCAGGAGTTTGAAGGGCTAACAGCCGTGAGGCCAGAGGCCACACGTCAGTAGGGCTAGTTTAGAATAGCAGGGTCATAGGAAGGCAAACTGGAGGGGTGTCCTACCCCATATGTGCTTTGCAGCTCTGGAGGAAAAGCCTACAGGACTAATGGACCTAGGAGCCAGAGAGGTCCTTAGACCCAGGCTTGCATGCAATTTTCTACTAGATTGACATAGTGGGAGAGGCGGGTTGTAGGACCCTGCTGGGTGAGCCATCACTCCCTTGGATACCTTAAAGGGGAAGTGTTATATAGGGGTGTAGCCAGGAATCACAGGTAATTTTCCAGAGGAGCCTGCCCCATAAGAGTTTCTAAACGGTGTGATGGCCGTTTCCATGCTTCCAGACAGTGTTTTCATGTTTAATTTACAGTTTCCAAGGGCTAATCTCAGGTTGGGACTTCTCATATTGACTGTAAGTAGAGCACACCCCTTTCATACTTGCCTTATCTAACTCTAATAAGACAATAGATAGCAGCCCCTACACAGACTCACACCTTTACTCAGGGAAAATGGTGATAGCATTGAAGCTTCCCATCCTATCAGCTCCTGTTTCAACACTTGCATTTGGAAGGACAAACACTGATATGCACAGTTAATTTAAGATAAAGGTTAAACTGGGCAGAAACACTGATGGCTGAACCAAGGCAGATCAAGCCCATTATTAGGTAAGGTTACCATTTAAAGAAAAAAAAAAAAAAAAAAAAAACCATGAGAAAGAACAATCATGTGAAACCAAAGAGTAAAGAAAGGTGTGGTATATTTTGTAAAAATGTATCCTTTTATTTTATTTTTTTCTAATCAAAAGTAGAGCTAGTCTTTTTTGGGTTGTTCAGGTGACTGTTACTTCAGCCACCAGTTAAGTCTTGGAGCTGCACAGGTGAGACTGGAGAGGCTGCAGTCAGCGCAGCCATCCACCTAATCCGGGTCCACAGGGAAGTGGTACCAGGAACCTGTGGATTCCAGCATCGAGCATGTTCCATTCTCTTGCATAAGACTATTTGCCCGTGACCTACCCACATGGATGCATAGACTTGGAGTCTTACTTCAAATGCATGGTGTAGTGTAAGCTCTAGTAAAATAGTTGCTGGGCTGTATTTTCAAGGACCGGTGAAAATATAGTAAGTGTCCAGAGCAGATGCAACGCTTTGCCCCAGCCCCACCCCCAGTACTTTTGATCCACACTTGCTTGAATTCTCTGACACAGAGGGTTGGTTGCACCTGGAAAGAGGCTTCTTGAAGTTGTTTTGTTTTTCTTCTACCCTAAACATTTAAAAACACGAAGAACATTTTAAAAAGTCGACCCCATTGCTCCCCCGAACAGAAATAAAGGGTGAAATTATGGATATCTGGATGTGGTAAACAAAGTAGGTTTCCTGAAATAAAGTGAGTTGAGGTAAGTGTATCAGGAAGACAGGAGGGAGGGAAAGAGCGATCAAGTGGAACAACAGCAATCTAAAGTCAGAGTTTAGGTTCTTATGAGATGTCTTACATTGAGAATATAAATTAAAAAGTCACTTTATGGCTATGAATTGGCCTATGAACTCTGACTATACATCTTAACTTCAGAAAAACAAGCAGACATGTAGTAAGTCCTGATGAGACCTGTGTCACTGAGATCAGAACTGTGGTGCTTTGGCAATGACTGGTGTCCCCTGAAAAGTTCAATTTGGAAGGTTTGGAAATTGACTTAGGGTGAACAACACTCCCCAAAGATGTCTCCTGTCACAACTAACTGTGACTTCAAAGTATGCGTCTTGTAGTTAGAAAAGTAGAAAGTTGAGGATCAGTTCATGTTGGATAAATTTATGTTCCCAGAGACAAAAGTGGTCCAGGTTTTACATTACACCCGTGTTGGTGTCACTTTGGCCTTTGGCTAGTGCAAAGATCAGGCTGTTAATAGACACTGAAGCCAGGCACCTTCTGTTGACCAGACTCATAGACCTGGGAGTGACTGTGGCCACTGCTGGGATCTCATAACAGTAGAAGTCTGGCTGGTGCACACACACACACACACACACACACACACACACACACACACACACAGTCCTCTGATTACTTGCTTTATAGACTTTGAACTAATCTTTAATTTTCAAGGTGAATTTTATGATCAACTAAATTAAAATGTTTTTTTATTTTTAATAAAGAAAAGGAGAAACTGTCAAACTATGAATCTACTCTTAAAGATGGATTATTTGGCTCACTGGCTCCCAATTTGTTTCAATACCTAATGACATCAGCCCAACTTGTCTTGAACCCTGAAGTCATAGACTCATGTTGGCCGTGACTTCAGAGATTTCTTGGACCGAAGTTGACTTAATGGGATATCTTCGCTCAGCAGTCCACTGTGCAGCCAGTGGCCTGACCCCGCCTGGAACTCCCAAATGATCTCACCTTTGTGAAACTTCCTTCTGCATACTTGGGCAATCTGACAGCCTGTGGCTGCATAAAGACTTCAAGGGTTGGCCCCACTCTCTCTAACCCTCCTCTCGCCTGCCCAGGCTGGAAGAGCACAGTCGGTTCATCTGTGTCCAGCATGACATGGTTGTGAGATTCTGTTTCTTGTGTGCCCCACACAGGGAACCTTCAACTATGACTTAGGAAAGTAGAGCAGAGCCCTTCCTGTGCCTCCTACCACAATCCTCTCTCAGAGTACCTGCTCAGATATTCTCTTAAATAGAGTCAGGAGAAGGAGGAGAGCAGACCCATGTGACCAATCCGCTTTCCAGCATTGGGTAGTATAGTGAGAATTCTGCAATTTTGGTGTCTTTAAAAAACATGGAACTAGCCAGCAGTGGTGTTGCACACCTTTAATTCCAGCACTGGGGAGACAGAGGCAGGAGGATCTCTGTGAGTTTGAGGCCACTCTGCTCTACAGAGCAAGTTCCAGCACAGCCAGTGTCATACACAGAGATACCCTGTCTTGAACCTCCCCAAATACTCAACCACCACCACCAACAAAACCCAGAAATATTATAAGAATATATTTTTGTTTTAATTCCAGGTATAGGGATATGGGGCTGCTTTGGACAGTCCACAGCATCTGACTGCTATTTGCCTCATGCTCTAGCAGAGGCATGGTTTGCCAGCTACAGATAGTTTCTGTGATTGTGTGATGTTTGGAATTCTGGGAACTTTTCAGAGGGTGTATAAATGCTAGGGCCCCAGGTGAGTGGTTGTTGGTCATTCAGGAGGATTGATTGTGGTTTGTTAGTAGTCATGCTAAAAGAAGAAGCAAGAAAGAAATTACATTCACAGATCTCTCTCTCTCTCTCTCTCTCTCTCTCTCTCTCTCTCTCTCTCTCTCTCTCTGTCTCTCTCTCTCTCTCTCTCTCTCTCTCTCTCTATCTCTCTCTCTCTCTCTCTCTCTCTCCTGCCTCTATTCTTCTTTCTTTCCTATCTGGCAATAGGTAATGAAACTGGGGGGATAAAAGTTGGAAAAAAAGAAGAACCCACAAAGTATCAAAGACGGCCTATAGGGTAGTTATTTTTCTAGCTCTCCCACTTCATCCCATCTCTAGCATGAGTCAAGTTGCACTAATCTGGTGGGGTATGTGGCTGGCAGAATACAACTCACCTAATCAGGAACAATGAAACCAAAAAATTTATTTAAGGCTGGTTTAGATTTTAATCCATGGAAATACAAATTCAAAAGGCGCCTGAAAACTTGTTCAGGGGTTTTACAAATGGTAGCTGTGTTTGTAGCCCCGACTGCACCACTTATTAGAAGTCCTGATTGGTGCTGGAAAGGGTTAGGCTTACTTGTAAGAAAGGGATGAGTTGTGCTCTCAAACTCTGGATGGTTTAGAGCAGTGGTTCTTAACTTGTGAGTCATGACCCCTTTGGGGGTCACCTAAGACCATCTATATCTCAGATATTCACAGTACAGCAGCAAAAATAATTTTATGGTTGGGAGGTCACCACAACCTGAGGAATTGTATTAGAGGGTCACAGCGTTAGGGTGGTTGAGAACCACTGGTTTAGAAAAAGACTTCTTTTGAGTGTCTTTTTTTTTTTTTTATTTTTATTTATCTCTCAAGCACAGTTGGTGCTGTGATTATACTCTTGGCTGTCTAGCCTTCCACTAGACCATTGTCAACCAACCAGGGACCACACCCTGAAACCCGACTCTGCTTTTCCTAGCTATCAATCGCTAAAACAATCCTTAGCCGGAGATTACACTTCATTCCCACCTTCCCACTCATGCTAGGACTTTTGACCATCTTGAGCTTACACAGATTTGATGCATGCCAACTCAGGTGCTGTGAAGTCACGTGGACCACTGCCCCGCTGTGTCCAGCAAACCTTGTTCCCTGTTCCCTTAAAGTCATCTGCTGCCTTTGGCTCTCAGAATCTTTCTACCGGGCTCTTCTGGGATGATCCATGAGGCTTGGGAGGAAGAGGTGTGATGCAGATGGCAAGTAGCGCCAAGCTAGTGAACTAGGTGCCTTCTTGAACCAAAATGAACAATCACAAAGGGCCAAATCCCACAGTTCAGGTGAAATGCTAAAGTGCTGAAGGGGTAAGGAAAACCACAGCGACTTTTCAGTCATCTGTCAAGGAGTACTTATGAGGCTTCTGCTGTGGTGGGAAGCATGGTGCTCGGTAGTTCAGATAAGGTAGTTATGCATCTCTTATAAACGTCTCTCTTGTGGGCTGTGTGTTCTTCTTCCTGGTGCTGTCTTCTTAAAACAAAATTTTAAATCTTGGTCAGATCCAACTACGGAATCTTTTTTTTTTTTTTTTTTTTTTTTTTTTTTTTTTGTGCTTCAGAATATAACTTTATGATCATAAACAGACAAGGATATGTAGATTTTTAAAGACATATGTAGGAACAGTATAACTTTTTTTTTTCCTCTTGTGAATCCTGGGAATGGAACCCAGGGTGTTTGTATGCGAAACCATCACTTATCCACTGAGTTAAGTGCCTAGCTCAATAATATGTTTTTAAAACCTGTGATGTTGACTATACAATGCTTAAAATTTTAAGTGTAGAAGAAACAGCATTTGTTGCATACGGATGCAAAATGACAGCTCCTTTCTCACTGAACATTAGACACTCTATTGAAGAGATTTTTTTTTTTTTTAATGACAATACATGCTTGCATTGGAGTATTTTTGTTCAAGTATTGTCTAGGAAAAAAAAGTGACTTTGGGACATATTCTTAGCAATGTCAACAGTTTCTTAGCATTAATTTCATTCTGTGCCCAGTAGTCCTGAGAGAGCAAATTTAGGGTTCTGGCCAACAGCAAAGAACGTGTTCTTGGAGTATGTGAAGACCAGTCCACCACGAGCTCCCAGCTTGGCTGTCAGGCTTTGCATACCTAAGACTATGGGGCTGAGATGCTTCTGTCCTATAGTCTCAGAAGATCTGGGGCACCGAGTCCATATTGTACCGCAGCAGAGATCAAGGCAGGCCCAGGTTCTGGACCCATTAGCCTCTGACACTATAGTTTGGATGAACTTGACTACTAAAACTAAAAAGCAAAAAGAGCAAATGGAAATGTAGGGCTCCTGGGGGAAGGCCCTGTTCTACTGCCTGCCAAGGCCTGACTTTACCCAGCAGGTCCTCAAAATGGGACTGGATTTGTGAAGGGTGTTTCAAGCAGTAAGGTTAAAGTGAGGTCCGTAGACTGGCCCTCCACCTGTGTGACTGCTGTATACATATAGTAGATAGATAGATAGATAGATAGATAGATAGATAGATAGATAGATGGATGGAAATGAAGAGAGGCATAGGGAGGGACTCTGCTATGATTTGTAGAATGAGTGCCCTCCAGGATCTATATGTTCCAGGCTTGCTGTGCAGGGTGTTGTTGTTAGTGGTAAGTGGAGCCTTTAGGAAGTGGGGCCTATCATTACAGGTGTGCCCCCAAGGGGGCTTATGGAACCCCAGCATTCTTCTTTCTCTCTTTGCCAATGGCGAGTGACTTTGCCCAGTCACATATTTCTGAAATAGAAGTCTCTCTGTGATGGTCTATGGTCCTAGATCAGAACTCTGGAAACTATAAGCCAAATGAAAGCCTTTCTCTTTTTCAGTAAATGACCTCAGATGTTTTGTTATGTGAGGACCCAAGGAGAAGGCACGGTGTACAAGCCTGGGAGAGAGGCCTCAGGAGAAACCAGCCCTACCTGTATTTTGACCCTGGACTTCAGCCTTTTAGAATGATAAGGAAACAAACCTCTGTTGCACATGCTGGCTAGGCTCTGGCGTTTTGTGTGGCAGCTCTAGGAGACAGAGGCATCATAGATTTTAATCCTCTTTTGTGAAAAGAACATATATTTCCCCCTGCTAAGCAATGAGACCATGAAGAACAAACAGAATGACAACTGGCTTGTGTGGGTTTACTTGCTCCTGACCGCTTTAAACAACAGTGTTTATCTTTCTAGCTTAAATTGCTTTCATATCTGTCTTCCCAGTTTGTCATTACAATGAGCCAGTGAAGTTGTTATTATTAGCTACAGTTTACACGGGACAAAGCTGAGCAGCTTCCCAAAGAAATCCAGCCAGCAAGTAGCAGATGAAGGGTTTGGACCCTGGGCTCTGGCTTTGAGTTCCTTCCTTCCTTGGTCAAAGCAGGTATGTTCCTGGAAGCTTTCATGGGTGCGCTTCTGGGAAAGGTACTTCAAGTTGAAATGATGTAAGTTTAATCTACCGTATTAATATAAAAAATTATAATGGTGCTTCTACTGTGGAGCAAGTGCTTGATTTCCAAATCGTTATACCAAGAACCAAAATACCATATGTGATCACGTTCCCATCATGCACCTGTATAGCACACGGTGAAAATTGGCAATATAATACCTGCTGTTATAAATTTTTCATTTCATTTTTAATATAATCCTCAGGAGAACCTCTGGGGGTGAAGGTGTAAAGGTTTTGTAGAAACAGCTGAAAGTTTTCTGGTTTCCAGAGGTTTTGCCAGAAGCTGAGGATGAAAGTGACTGAGCCAAAGGATTCTATTTCTGGGGAGGAAGACAATTGGAGTCCTGACAGTGCACACTGCCACTGCAATCCTGACAGCCGGATGCTGAATTTTCTCCAGGGTCTGTGGAGGTCAGTACGGCCTGCCTCTGGGCTTGTCCCCTTTAACATTGTAGTAGCCTGGAACAGGGGAGTGTTTACTTAAACTCGAGCATGAGCAAGTCTCAGCTGGTCCTTGCTTTCAGGATTACCCCTAGGACTCAGACAGGGACTGCTTTGGCATAAGGGGCATCTAGAGGAAGCTAGTGGCTCAGCAAACACCTAACAGGGAAATAGTAAGCATAAGCCCGAGCGCTGGAGGTCTTCAGAGTGAGAACAAAGGTCTGGCTCCACCCAGATCTTTGCCCAGACCTTGCTCCTGTTTGTGGCAGGACGAAGAAGTGAACTCAGTGAGCTGCTCCCCTGTGGCCACTTCCTGACTGTCTTACAGAGTGACAACTTGGTTTCTCTCCTGCTTGGTCAGCCTGCACGAAACTCAGAGCAACTGCGTGGGGAGTCCTCGGCCATCTGTGTCTAGTGCTGGTGAAACAGGAAGACACACTTTTTCTTTTATTTCTTTTCTTTAAAGTCTCTGTCTTGAGCCTGCAGCTGGAAGGAAGATAGGCATGGCGCTGTTATTTCTGGACCTCCGATGAGAGTGTGATGTGTGTGGGGGTGGAGGGTTGACCCGGCCCAGCTGGAGGCCTGCTTCCCACAGCAGAGAGTGCATGTTCCAAGGAGGTCTACATGGCCTCCAGGCTCTGCTGAGGACTATGACCTTAAAGCCTGTTGGGGAAATATCTGGTGCAACTTTGAGGTGATATGCTGCCTCCCTTATACTGGAGAGAAATTTTCCAGTAGCCAAGTTGAGAGAGAGAGCTGCTGGCTTTGTGACAAGAGTGCATTCAGTCACAGTAGTGTGAAGATTTTATAGTTTTATCATTTTATTTAAATTTACATAGCGTTTTCTATATTACATTCCATTTAAAACAAGTAACATAATAATAAACATATATAATATATAAAAAGTAACACATAACATAAAATTACAAGCCAACAAACGAAAATTGTCAAGAAACAGACTAGACTAGTTGGTGATTTTTCTCATTTCTTTCTTCCTTCTCCTTTCTATGTGTCATCAGTCTTTCTATTTCTTTGTTTATATGTATGTATGTATCTATCTATCTATCATCTTCTATCCTCTATATAAAACCAACAAAACAGCGAAGGCCCAATGTGCGGTAAACACATGCTCAGTGGGGACACTTTTTTTCCTAGCTGTAACAATATTGCTCCAGTAATCTTTAGACTTCTCTGTGGGCTTTGGGGTTTTCTGCTTGAAAATCAAGTTCAAATCTAAGCAGGGAGAGAGAGTATTGGGTTGTGTGATTTTTCTTTTTCAGTTCAGCCCCAGCTTCATACGGAAATGAAGACAGCTACTTCTATAGACAGAAATTGGTTTTGTCAGAAACAGTGATCCCCTGCAGTGGTGAACTAATGCCTGTTGGCTGGAGTTGAGATTTATCAGACCTGTGTTTGCTCTTTAATGGTGACAAGCTGGGATTTGGTGTCAGACTGACTTGAATTCTTACTGCCAGGCACACAGAGGACCCCATCTGAATGCTGTGAAACCAAATGTCCAGGTTGGATTTTTCAGACTGGCACTTTGCAGATTTGAGTTGCTCAGCCTGTGCCACCTGACCATACCATGTTCCCATTTCACACACAATGTGCCTTAGAAAAGGAATTCTTAGCCTGTGCAGGAGTGTGTAGGGAAAGGCTGGTGATGGGCTTCTTTGCCTTAGACAGGTGGTTGTCAGCTGTATTCCCCTGATTTTTCCCCCCAGCTGACATCCCAGAGGCCCCAACTACCAAAAAGGCTAACTGGCCTGCTGTCAGCGTCTGCAGTCTCGTGAGAAAGGACAGGAGGAGAAACAGGAAGCGGAACCCTGGGGAGGCTGTTCTCACGATGGAGCTTCAGTGGAAACAATGGGATGGGCCCATTCTTTTCCAATTTTCAGCTGATGTTCCTCTTTGATGAGCTTTCTTCTTCCTGACCCCTCCACTCACCCTGGTCCTCTCCCAGTGGTGGGAAGCAGGATATTTTCATGAAGTCCTTGTTCCTGGGAAGAGCCAGGCTTCTCCTCCAGCCAGCCTTCCCATGTCTATGTCTGAGGTGCCAAGTGGCTTCCTCTAGGACCATCTCTGGGTATCTAAAGACTTTAATCAAAATGGAGGGGAAACACCCCTCACCTTAAATTTCCCTTTGAAAACAAAATTTTTGGTGACACAATTTTGAGACACAGAATTTTCGATGAATTACCTTTTATGTGAGTGGGATAAGAGTTCACTCTCACTATTATGGGAAGGCAGTATACTGGTCCTGAAGGTGCAGTGTAGGGGCTAAGGAGCCAGTGGGTATAGCGAACCCAGGGTAGGTAGGAGCGACTCCCTCTACAGATCGCTCCCTATCCTATAGCCAGGACAGAGGCTAATGGACATGAGTCTTGCTAACTTGCAGGATGGACCATGGTTGCTGCAGAGAAAAGACTTCAGAACATCTTTATATTGATTTTTTTAAGCCCCAACTGTCCTGCCAATGTGCACAGTTAACAGACTGTCTCATTCTGCAGGGTCAACGCCAGCCCTGAGGCTTAGCTTTTCTAACTCAGCTTTCAAAGGCAAGTATAGCTGTTCTGGCCTAGGCCTTAGTTCTTGAGCGCTCAAGAAAATGTGTTCAGCCCATTTTCACACTGGCTTCTTGAACACGTATTTTCTACGTGCAAAGTGTTCTTCAGTAAATGACTTCTTTCCACCATTCCATTCCTTTCAAATCCCTGTCACAGTCTTTCAGCACCAGCCCTGGAGAAGCAAAGAGACTGTGAGCACAGACCTCTCTTCTCAGGGACCGCTGTACACCTTTCGGCCTCTCCAGTACATGCCAGAAGCTGCTCTGGGGTCACACTGCAGTGTTATCACTGTATTTGTTTAGGTAACATTGCTGTACAACAGTGCTCAGCAAAAACAGCTTTTACTAGCTTAATTGTTATCGGGTTATATGAAGGGAAACTCACCTCCCTTATTTCTCACTTAGAATGCAATCCTTGTGGCTGAAATGGAAGCTGTCTGTCTTTCTCTTTAACTTGAGTGTAGCTACTCCACCCACCCCCCAGCCGAGCTGCTTTGCAATCAGCTCCTGAACAGCAGTGGAGAAATTAAGGCATTCAGAGGACAGTTGAAAATTCTGATATCTCCATGAGACTCCTGCACATCGGCTGCCCTGCCCTTCCACGCCCTCCTTGCCATTTCCTTTCCAGACAGCTTGAGGTGGCAAGGCCATTTCCTACCTCAGGTAGATTCTGGGTCTCACATCTGAGCTTTGTGTTTTTGGAGTTTCAACCATAATCTAGGGTAATCTGTGAAATGCACTACATGGCTGTCAGATCACTCCCTATGTGTCTGCAGAGAAGTTGTCACCATCAAACATTGGCAGGAAAACTAAGCAAATGGAGGCAAGCTTCCCTACCTGAGGAGAGATTTCCCTATTCAAATGCTCTATGCTCTTCGTGGACCATTTGAAAAGAGCCATGAGAAAACCAGTGTACTTCTCAGCCCCGCCTGCTAAGCCCAGCTCAGATCTAATCACGGAGAAGAATGTGCTCGCTTATGTTTATGGGCACTGTCGAACTGTATGTTCAAGGCACAATTTGCTCAGCTAGATAGGCTGATTGACGGCAGAATAGGACACATGCTGTGTTTTAGGTTTGTAAATGAGTTTATAACTTTCATTATTGCTGTAGGACTCTCCCTAATGGCTCCAAGGAGCTTTATCTCCTACAGCACATTATTGCTGGAAATGAAGTGCAGCAAAAACTAAGCTGCTGGCTCCCAGGCAGGAGATAAGTCAAACAAACAGGACCCTGCTGTAAGGCCTCTTGCCAGCTTCTTCAGGACTGCTCTTCCACACCCAAAGAAAGAGAAGGAAGGTGATACTCCCAAGCCACGCCTACTGTGCAATTTTGCTCAATCAGATGCTTCACTTTCCACCAGAGAAAAAGCATGAAATTAGGCAGCTTTAGGACAATGGAGAGTTCCCAAAACATCGCTTTGAAGATCTTTTTTCCAGAACTGAGGAGGGATTTAAAAACTATTCATCACTTTCCCCCGGGGGAATATTTCTAGTTGCCGAAATGGGCTCCACTGCTGACCCACATCTGTGTTTCTAAGGCTGGGTATCAGGCATGGGGCAACCAGAGGAATCAATGATGGGGAAAAGCCACACTGTAGACACATTTAGGAGAGTGTTAGCTCTTAGGTGTCCATGACAGCTCTGCACTCTGGGAAACAAGCTGTTGGAGTGGTCTGTTGTGATAAGGTGATGGGGTGGGCATGGGAGATATGGGTCAACACCAAGCTGAGGCTCCGACGCTGCACGTTCTTATCACTCCATTGTGGAGGAGACTGAAGGGTGTGATTCCAGGGTCCTGATCCTTAGTGTAAGGGCATTGCAGCGAATGTTCATCCTCTGTGGTCTCTTCCAGATGAGTTTAGAAGAAAGATAAGCCATGTGTAGCAAAGATTGTGGACACTGGCTACAGCATATTTGAAAATTCTATCTACTTATTCTTAAAAATGTCCTTAAAAGTATGAAGTTAGGTAAAAATTTTGGTAACTTTATGTAGAAAAATAAAATTTAATTTTTGACGCAAGGCATGAAACCTCACTGGTACCCCGAGTTCCTTAGACACTTTAAATTCAGGCACTTTGGACACTCAATATCCAGCCCTTGATATCAAATTCAAATACCACTTAAAGTCCTAGAAACCTTAAAGTTGGGATCCACTTATTTTCTTTACTTATCAGCCTTGTTAAAAAGAGAAGGTCAAACAGAATTAAGGAGGGACTACTACATATTAAAGAAGCTTACAGTCAGCATAGTGAAGACACTCCACATGGGTTATTTTTATTTTCACTCTAAATATCTTTAGCAAAACAACAGAAACCAGAGGAAAGAAATGTTCACCTTGAGTGGAGTGGTGGAGATGCAGTCTTCATGAAATGTATTTTGATAGTGTGGGGAAGACTGAAGTCACTAAGCTCCCTTTTCATGGGCAGACAGACAGACAGACAGACAGATAGACAGACAGACATGGACCTCATTGGAGTAGACGAACATGGACCACAGTAACGCACACAAAGAGAGGATGGGTCCCTTGTCGTGCTGAAATGCAGCAGAGGCCAAAGAGCCTGCATTGTGCAGGCAGCACCTGGCATTTGGAGGAATGAAATTGTCCTGGATTTCAGGGTTGAGAGGGAAAAGGTCTGGGACTCATACTGTTAACTCCACATAAGCAAGACACTGAGTCAGGGTAGGCTGTGCATGTAAGGAGTTTGAGGAACCTCCACTTGGCTGGCGCAAGAGCCATATGAAGGGATAAGATGCTAGCTTGCTGAAGTGATGACCTTGGCCCAGAAACCTCAGTGCAATGACTGACCATCAGGAGGAGGAGGTCTTGCAAAACCAAGAGGCATGTCCTGGCAGGTGTGGGAGTCGGCTCCACAGCTCTGGGTCCCATCCCCACCTCTCAGAAGAGTGCAGTAGATCACAGAATGTATGCAGGCTTTTAAAACATGCTTCACTCAAAGCTTTAGGATGTGGCTTTGAGTGACCACATGATATTAAACACAGAAGTTCAGGCTGCACTGAATTTTTAAAATAGCATCTGACACTAACAGGGCCAGTAGATGTTTAGTTTCCCCGAGATTTAGGGGTTCCTGGAGATGAGACACATCCTGTGATGAGACAGGGCCAGTCTCAGGGGAACCAGGGTGAGTTGACTCACTCAAAGATCACTGTCCCTGCATACTACAAACATTTTACAAAGTCAGAAGACAGCCTTTTGTTAAATTCTCATAATGAACTCAAAGCAGGCAAGAATACATGGGCAACACTGAGAGAGAATGCAATCGCGCCAGTGTGCTTTAATTAAATCCACTGACTTTCTCTGCCACCCATCTATCTATTCCTCCATCCACGCGCCATTCTATCCAGCCACCCGGCTGACCACCCATCTGTGACCACCCATCTGCTCATTCCAGCGATGGTCATTCATGCCACTTCTACGGTGGCCTAGCTGTTTTGCTGGATCCAGGAGCAGTAGCCAGGAGCAGGGCTGACTCACCCCAAGCTCTCAACAGCCACGCTTTAACCCCAAGGAAAGAGTCTTGAACTTTGTGTTGCTTATTGTTGAGACAAGGTCTTACTTTGTATCTCTGGCTATATGGAACTTGCTTGCTGAATAGTCCAGGCTCTCCTCAAACTCACAGAGACTTGCTGGACACTTCTTCTAGGGTGCTGGGTTTTTTTTTTTTTTTCTTTTAAAGAAAAGTTTCAATTTTTGTTAGTTTGTTGTGCTACCTGTGTTTAGGGGAGGGGAAGATTCATTTCTCTGGGTCATTGGTGCTACCAGAAATGAAACAGTGTCAGGACCATGGGTTCTTGATGTTCTGGGGACATGACATCCCTTCTCTGGACATATCCTCTTGTAAACAGTATAGGGAAGGGCATCTATGTTATTTATTTATTTATTTATTTATTTATTTAGCCTGCCAGAAACAGTAGGAGGTAAAACAGGTGAGTTCATGCGTCTAGAGAGGGATCTCCATGGGTGAGAGTACCTGTTGCTCCTCCAGAGGACTAGTTCCCAACACCCAAGTCAGGAAGCCCATACTGCTTCAAACTCCAGATTAGGGTGGAAGAGGATCTCACCCCCTTTCTGGGCCCCACCGTCATCAGCACACACATGCCATATACTCACAATACATGCACACACATGCACATATGAATAATAAAATTAAATTAAAATTATTTTAAATAAGAAGCTCCTGATCCTCAGCATCCATTTAAGAGTTGCCTGTGCATGCATGCGTAAGCCACAAAGATACCAAAGAATATGTCAGATTTTTTAAAATAAGATTTTTCTTTTTTGTATTTATAAAGTTTTAAATTAGCCATATTAAATACATATTTGTGTACAAAGGGATTAAAAAGTGTCTTCAAAGTGACAATTCACATTATTCTATGTATTGTTAAGACTTGAAAACCCTGTTTTGGTTTCAAGCAGTACCTCAGATTTAACTTTTAAAATAAGGGTTCTAGAATGTTTATTTTGGGTATCACAGAAATACAAAAAGAAGACAGTCACATTGCCAAATGTGCCAACGTGAAAGAGTTTTTCACCAGTCTTATCCCGAGGAAGTCTGGCCCTCTGAACAGACTAGACTGAGCACTCATGGAGTGGCACGCCCTACCTTCCACCAGCCCTGAGTGTTCGCAATATCTCAATGGGGCTCTCTTGTTCTTGGTGGGCCCAACTCTGAGCTTCCAAGGACAGAACAGAGGGAACCAAAATGACATAAACAGGGCAAATGCAGTAAAGTGTTGGGAGTTAAGTGAAGAACTTACCACATCTGGACTCCTGGAGGGTCTGCCTGAGAGTGACGGGAACGGTGGGCATCAGGCAGGACCTCTTTTCAGCTTGAAAGCTCTGCCTGCGCTCCATCAATCGTTCTTTGTAATGAACATTTGTGGATGGGATCTGCAAATTAACAACAAAAAGAAATCACCTTGTCATGAGCTTGTCCTCTTCCATGTACTCTAAACAACTGCTACCCTAATTCCCACAGGGAAGAGTCCTGCCCCCAACCCCAACTCCCTCACCCCCTCCATCCCCTTTCCCTAAGCCCTAGAGAGTAATTTAGGAAATCAAGGAGAGAAGCAGAGACCAGCAACTGCACTGCTTTGAAGCCCAAAAGCTGTTGCCTCTTCACAGGGCCAAGTGAGTGACACTGTGTCCACTGTCCATTGCCTGTCCTTTGAAAACAGGGCTTAGGGCTCACCATGATTGTCCTCTGAGAGAAAGAATCCCTGAGGGGTGAGAGTCTATGACAGTAGGAGGCCAGTCCAGGGTGTGGCATCAATCTGCCTTTGTGACGTCCTTGTAACTGACTGCCTCAGACTCTGAGATTCTCACTACACTTGGGTGTGACGGTGGTTAACGTTCTGGCAACTCTCTATGCATGCAGGTATGATTGCAGGCATGTCTGCATGCAGCCCCTCCCACCCCCTTGCAGAGATCTGCCTCTGTAATGGCAGCAGGAAAGTCATCTGCAGAGCCACCGGTCTCCTCGTTGCTCTGCTTGGGTGGACTCACTGCTGACTGTGGCTTTTCACACTTCAACTTCCGCGCTGGGCTTTCCTCTCACTTGGAGTTGCTTTGTGATGTTCCAGGAGATCTTAGCCTTCGTTCCCTTGTGACTCAATAAAATCATTCCTTTCAGCACATCCAGCAATGTTCGATTTTCAAGCACCCAAAAAAATACTGCATATGAATTATGATGACTCTCTCGTGTATGATGAAATGTTTGCAGAGAAATTCGGTGGCTTGCCAAGTTCAGAACTACAAAGCCAGAATGTGGTGAGGTCAGAGTCTCACTGGACTCTGGTCAGTGGCCAACCTACCAGAAGCTTCCATAGTCAGTGCTGCTATGTGGCAGGCAGGACAAGGCTTGTGTGATTCTGTTGGATAAAAACGTGAAGATGAGAGGAGCTGAGGTTAGAGTGTCTTCAGACATCCAGTCAGTCGCTAGCTGTGGTTGACATGTTACAGCGTGGGGGCTCCTAAAGCATGCAGCCAGCAGGGAAACAGCTGCCTGGAGGGTGGTCACAGGGAGGGCTGGAGGAAGCAGAGCAAGCAAGTGGGTTATTCCAGAAGCTCCAGGAAACCAGGGAGGTGTGTCACATCTTAGAGGGTGATGACAGGAGTAGAAAGGCCAGACAGAACCCAGTACTCCAAAGGTCTGAAACTTAGAGACTGAGAAAGAGGCAGAGCAGAGAGCCATCTCAGTCCTTGAGGAATTCAAGAAGTGACAGTAAGAGTAAGAGGGGAAGGGGCTGGAGACTTTGGCCATGGCTCTTGTCACCTGTGTCTGGAGGAGTGAGCAGTGACCTGGGGCGGATGCTCAGCAGAATGCTGCTCAGGACTTGCTTGGAGGAAGGGTGTGGGTTGTGGGCCAGAGAGAAGCCCACAGAGAAGTCGCTGATCCTGATGCTGCATATAGTATTCAGGGATGGATGACAGGAAAAGGAATTCTAGACTCTGGTGGAAGTTGCTCCAGGGCCCTCTTAGCATTGCCTTGCTTTCTATACTTGACTTTATGTGGGAATCACTTCTAAAACAAATCATTGGAACCATCACTGTCCTTTCATGGGCACTTGGGCCACACTTACTCATATGGAGTCTTTAAGGCAAATTTTATCTCGGGGAAAGAGTGAGAGCAGGGAACATATCTCCTACCTGCTTCTTTTATGTGAGGACACTTTAACATTTATTGGTGAGAGAGGTGAGTAGCTCTTT
This sequence comes from Acomys russatus, assembly GCF_903995435.1. NCBI lineage: Eukaryota > Metazoa > Chordata > Mammalia > Rodentia > Muridae > Acomys > Acomys russatus. The sequence goes on from NC_067139.1 coordinate 15,831,700, forward strand.
CGAGAGTTCCAAGAGTTCCAAGTGTGGTAAATGATGGCTTTTACCTTTCTGTGTGATTGGCTAAGCCTTTTGGAATTACTTCTTCATACAAGCAGAAAATATCTCACTGCTCAATTCTAAAGCAAAGCCAAAATGGGAGAGGTACACACAGACAGAGAGAGACAGAGACACAGAGACAGAGACACACAGAGACAGAGAGAGACAGAGAGACAGAGAGAGGACAGAGACACAGAGAGAGGACAGAGACAGAGAGAGACAGAGAGACAGAGAGAGGACAGAGAGAGACAGAGACAGAGAGACAGAGACGGAGACACAAAGACAGAAACAGAGAAACAGAGAACAGTGAGGCCTGTGTCAGTCTCTCCCTCCTCAAGATCAAACAAGTGATGTGACAATGTGACTTGCCATGTTTTTGAGCTCCTGGCCATAATCACCCTGAGAGGGAGGCAGCCGATGTTAGTCATGTCTAATTAAAATTGTTCTGTGCCATTTGGTTTCTAATGATGGCCGTTGCATGTTTTCTACGTAGTGGTTGGTCCATTTGCCTCAATCTGTCATCTAGTTTTCTCAATTAGTAGCAGTAATTATAACTCCAAAGTCAATAGCAGTATCAAAGCAAGGTTATGTAAACACCGTAAAGTTATTAGGGATGAAAATAACTGCAGCGCTGTTGAGATTACTCACAGTAGATGGAGGGTGTGACATGAATCATTTTTAGAGGGTAAGAATGGAGAGTTTGAGGCAACAGGGCAGCTGTGTTGGGGGCCAGAGAATGAGATAACACAGCAAGACTGCCCAGGCCTTCTGCTTAAAGGTTACAAATACAAATAAGTGTGAGGGATTATGATGGAAACATTCTGCAAGGTTCTAAGTGATGAATTCAGCCCCGTCCTCACTGTTCTGTCCTGTCCAGCAGGAGCAGAAAAGGAAGTACAATCCAGGACTGCAAGTGACTATAATCGATGACTTTGCTAATGAGTTTATGTAAGGAGAGGAAATGAGATTGTGTTGACCTAATCAACCGCTTGCCCTTTCCTTGTGGGTGTTTCCTAATCAAATCAAACTTCAGCCCACACCCTAGGAGAGTAAAGAAAAGGTATTATTGTTGGGCCACTCCCTGCTCTATTTTTTTTTTCCCAGAATCGACAGAGAATTTCCTGCTTTGGATTTATAAATCTCTTTATTCCACGTGGACATTTGAAATGAACAAAAAGGGTCTTAGCGTGAGCTCTGGCTCTCGGTTTCTGTCTGTCTGTCCATCACATCTATGTGTAGTGTGTATACACCAGTACCTGGGTAACAGAGAGGATTGTGTCTATATGTTAGACACACAATACCTATATAGGACCATCCAGTCATTAGAGCCACTACAACAAAACAATGCAAAGATTCCTGATTGAACTAACAGTTCTGGAGGCTGGAATCTCAACCCTGAGATCCGGGCAGTGTCTGATTCTTGCGGGGCTTCCGTCCTTGGAGTTGCATTTGAACTGCCTTTTCAATGAACATTCATGAGAAAAAGAAGCTTGGTGGTGTGGGGATAAAGGAGGAAGAGAAGTGAGCAACTTCTCTCTGATGTCACAGAAAGACACTAGCCCCACTGAGGAGACCCTGTTGTTATCACTTCATCTGCACCCAGTTACCACCAAAAGCTTCACATCCAGACCCCATCACATGATGTTTATGACGCCAACACATGAACATTCAGGGACATAATTACACCCACAGAAATGATTAACAGGAATCCATCTCGACATTGTAGATTAGCGTAACAGATTATTACAACATTACCCTGGGGTTTAACAAGGAGAACCAGCAAATGGCAGCCCAGAGTGATTGGGTTAGTTTCTGGGGAAATACTGATTGTCTGTGAGAGCAAGGATTGTGTTTCAACAGGCTTGAATGGACTGTGCTTGGGAATGAAAGAGTATCCCTTTCCCCCACATGACTTTTTTGAGGTGTGCTATCATTGTGAGTGTGCTACTAATGGAACGGGGACAAAGCTATTTTGCAATCTCAGCCAACCCATATCAGTCCTTAGAGCATTCATGCTGACGATGCTCAGTCACCCTGGGAGCACCCCAGGTCACTTCTGCTGCTGTAAGCATGGTGTGCAGTCCTGGTGAGGAACAGGGAAGTCCTCCATGAAAGCAGTACTTTTCTTTTTAAAAATAAAAAAGTATTAGATTTTTATTTTATGTATATGTTGTTTTGCCTCTGTGTGTGTGTGTGTGTGTGTGTGTGTGTGTGTGTGTGTGTGTGTGTGTGTGTGTACCACATGTGTGCAGTGCTCATGGAGGCCAGAAGAGGTCATCAACCCCCCTGGAAATGGAGTTACAGATGGTGGTCCACTATCACGTGGGTACTGGTAATCAAATCCTGGTCCTCTGGAAGAGCAGTCATTACTCTTAACTGCTGGGCTATCTTTCCAGCCTCACTTTTCTTCATCTGAGAAGTAGGAAGTTTCTCACTTCTAGCCATCCAGCTTCCAGAACTGGCTTTATTTTCATAATGGTGTGTGCATTCTCGCTAAGCTAGCTTCCTAGAGGACGGCAGTACTGCAAGTCATCCAGGCTCTCCCAGGCCTTCACACCGTACTCAAGTGCACAAGTTGGCATGAAGCACCGAGCATTTTTAGATCTGAAGCTCTAGCAAGCTCAAGTGCATGAGCTAGGCCAGGAATCATAAGCCACAGTTTTAGGGTCAAAATCATCTTGTCAGGGGCCAATTTCTTCGCATTGACCCATCCAGTTCCTATGAAATACTCGCCATTGCCAGAGCATGCACAAGAAGAAGGAAAAATATTGGTGAGTGGATAATCAAAACAACTCCCCAAAGCAGTGAGTCATGTACCATGTTTTCTAATCTGTTACCATTCTCTCTCTCCCTTCCGTCCTTCTATTTTCCTTCCTTCCTTTCTTTTTCATTCGTTTATTTTGGTTTCTTTGAGACAGTGTTTCTCTTTGTAGCCTTGGCTGTCCTGGACTCAGTTTGTAGACCAGGCTGGTCTTGAACTCACAGAGACACCCCCCTGCCACACATCTCTGCCCACTGTGCTGAGCTTCAGTTTTCTTTCTTTCTTTCTTTCTTTCTTTCTTTCATTTGTAGCTGCTCCAAAGGTGTATCCTAGCTTTATTTTTAAAGAGCCTGTGTTTCAGAGTCAATATAAAACACACACACACACACACACAAACACACACACACACACAAAATCCCATCAGTTTAATAACAATAAAAAGCCCCCAAAATGGGAAACTGAGGGCAAGAGAAGTGGCCCTTAGGCAAGGTCATAGGGATTCCTCAGTTTTATTTCTTAAAATGTGATTATTGGTAGCTTTCCATATATGGATGACATTCAGTGAAAAGAACTCACATACTATCTTCAGGATCCAGGACCTATTAATTCAACAAAATCTTCCTTTTTCCTTTAAGCCCTTTGTCTTTGTTGATACTTGTTGTGTGCCTATTGCTTTTCCCCCTCATCTTTTTCTACAGTCCATGTTTTTATCTGCTAGAAAAGACTCTGGTAGGCACTAAGAGGGGAAAATGTTTGCAGGAACTAGGGCGATTTACAGGGATCTTACCTGTAGTGCATTTGACTCTGAATCAGGAGAGCAGACTGCAGTTGTCACCTCTGTCACACATCAACTGCACTTGAGCCAGTGTATATCATGGGATGGAATTCAAACCAATTGTTCTAATGTCTAGAGCAAGAATGTGTACTTTGAATCATTCCTAAGCAAAAACTGTGAGTCAAGACTCTAAGAATGAGCAAAGGCATACCAGTTCTTGACCATTAAGATGTTTCTGTCGCATAGCTAGGTAGAATAGGTTGCCTTAAGCTGTGATAAATGAGTCCCAATATTTCTGTGGCTTCCAACCCATTTGATAAGGATACACAAAAAAAGCATGCGTGCTTTGTGATGACATCATCAGCACCTGTGTGAGGCGAAGGAAAGCCAGATCCAGGAGTGGTGAACCCCACATTCTTCTGTCTACACTCCTCTGGTTTCATGTCATTTGTCCCTAATGCAAAGAAGGCTTCGAAGTGGACTGCAATCATCCCCAGAACAGAGGAGGAAGGGAGGAAGGGTGGCAGGTTGGGCTACACGCACTCCATGACCTTTCTTTCAGATGCTGGAGATAGAATGCAAGGCTTCACAAATTCCAAGCATGCTCCCCATCACTGGGCTACACTCCCAATCCTGTCTTTTCCATTCAAATCCCTTCTTGTGTACTTTGCTTTGTGAGAATGGAGTTTGGGCTTGTTCTCCTTTGCCTGAAAGCACCTAGTCAGAGTACGACAGCCAGGGGTATGGAAAAGAAGCTGAGAGTCTGAAAGAGGCCAATGACTTTCTCTTTTGGGGAAAGAGGTGCTCTTTTTCGTACTACACCCCGGAGACCTGGGTTTTCTCGGTTGTTTCCTTTTTCCTCTTCTTCTGGGTTCCTGGAATTACTATGTCATGTCTCCTCAGAGGCGTGAGCATCCCTCAAGCATCACCCTCTCCGTGCATACCAATCTGAGCATCCTTCAGGCATCACCCCCTCCATGCATACCTATCTGAGCATCATCCAGGCATCGCCCCCTCTGTGTGTACCTATCTGAGCATCCTCCAGACATCCCTCCTCCATGCATACTTATCTGAGCATCCTCCAGGCATCGCCCCCTCCATGTGTACCTATCTGAGCATCATCCAGGCACTGCCTCCTCTGTGTGTACCTATCTGAGCATCCTCCAGACATCCCTCCTCCATGCATACTTATCTGAGCATCCTCCAGGCATTGCCCCCTCCATGTGTACCTATCTGAGCCCCAGTTCTGCAGAGCTCGCTCCCTGAGCTCTGAGGTACAGACAACATCTACATTTAAGTTTTCTGTGTCCACAGCCCATAGGTAATAGTTGCTCCCCACAATGGCATATCTCAGACTCAGTGGCATAACTCAAAACCTAAACTACTCCAAAGTTCAAACCTTTTGAATGCTGACATGATATTACAAGTGGAAAATTCCACATATGACCTCATCGATGGCTTGCAGTGAAAATGCAGGTGCACTAAAAATACTGTATAAAATGACCTTCAGGCTACGCATTGAATGCATATCTGAGACATAAATGATTTTCACATTCAGATTTGGGGTAACACCCCCCTAAGACATTTCATCATGCATATATGAGCATTCCAAATGTAAAAATATCTCCAATCTAAGGCATTTCTTGTTTCAAGTCTTTGGCATGTGGATGCTCAGCCAGCATCCCTGGGTTACTGAGGTAGGCATGTGTGCTTGTTAAGTCCCGACACCCAGGAGGGACAAGTCCTTGTATCAAAGTCCCTCTGTGGAAAACACCTAATCTGACTTCAGTTCTGCAAACTGGAGCCTACCACTAACTACAACCATCTTACAATTACAGTGCATGGTAAATGATGAGACTGGAGATGTAACTTTTGAAGAGTTACTGACCGCCCTGCAAAGCCATGCCTCAGCTCAGAAAACTAATCACTTCTAAGCAAAATTCATCATGTGAAATTGATTTACTGGATGAATTTAAAAAAAAAATCAACAACCCACTAAGAAGGATTACTCAAACTGCTTGCTTTCATAAAATAAATGTTAATCATTTGTTAGTGTGGACTTCTTTTTTTTTTCATCAGCTTGAATAGTCAAATATAAACTTACCCATTCTCTCACTTTTGGTCTGAAGTCTGAAATAAGTTCCAATGTAAACAGTCTTATATTAACAGACATTTACAGTCTAGTTAGATCTTAATGTAAGCTCACAGTGTTTACTGCAAAATTTGGACCAATAGTGATTAATAAATTTCTCCTGTTTATTTCTTGCCATGCAATAGTGTCAGCATTTGAGGGGTGAGGCCAGTCCTCTGTGAGCATACAAACATTGTGTGCCCCACCCACACAGGTTGTGCCCATGCATGTATGCTGTTCTATCCACCTAGGGTGTCACACACATATAAGGTGTCACATACATCTAAGGTGTCCTGTGAACCTGTGGACCATCCTACACTGGTACAGAATGTTCCACTTGCATCTTTTGCTGTATTCCTATCTGCAGTGCCTGTGTGTTCTGTCTGTCCCAGTACTCTGTGTACTCCTGTGGTCCTGCTCCCCACACATAGTAAAGTACTGTCCAGGCTACAGTGCAGTGACATATTAAGGATGGTCTATCTATGTAAATCATGGATAACTTTACTTCAGGATCATATGTATTCAATTTCCTGTGTAAATTGTGAGCTGGGCACACCACTAGTGAATGGAGAATTGGATGGTCAGTGGCTAGTTATGACTTTCATTCACACAAGGAGAGTAGAGTTCTAAGGTCAGTGATGACCCCAGGAGAGGGGTGCTCCAGCAGTCATACACATCTGAAAGGTTGAAAGTGTCCTTGGGTGACCTCTAGAGTTCATGTATACCTGGAGCCCCCTACATGAGGTTATGGATGAGAAAAACACCTACTCACAGTGTGATAATGCAAACACACCCCAGGATATTTGCACACTGTGGATTGGGACTTAAGTGCTGATAAATATTGTTGGATGTTGTCTATGCAATGAGAACAGGCTGATTAGAATACACTAGCTCATGTCAAAGGACTCTGAGGTCACTTTGTCAGCCTCCATAAGTAGTAGGGTGTCCCTACTGAGGCTCTGTGGGAACACAGTGGGAGTGAGTGCAGTTGTTTTGTTTTGTTTCTTTCTTTCTTTCTTTCTTTCTTTTTTTCTTTTTTTTTTTTTTTTTTTTTTTTTTTTTGGTTTTTCGAGACAGGGTTTCTCTGTGTAGCCTTGGCCATCCTGGACTCACTTTGTTTCTTTAACTGAAATGATCTGGTATGGGAGAACCCCAGACGACCACAGCTGTCTTTATGTCCAAATACTGGGTCCCCCCCAAGTAAATCCGTTTATTGTCTGGAGTTCTGTGTGAGTAATGGGGGCTGTTTGCAGGCAGCTGCTTAGAGGTCACAGTGCTGGCTGTAAAGCTGGCCAGGGCTTAGTCTGCTGTGGCTGATATTTTTACTAATGCTAGAATTTAATTGAAAATACTTAGTTTATTGGCACTAGTTAATCCAATCTATTTTTTCCTAGTTAAGGAACATGCCAAAAGCTGTAATTTGATCAGTTTTATGTGAACCAAAATAGATTTTGGCTTCAGCATAAGAGGAGAGACAACCATTTTATACCCTCTCAAAATCAGCCTGACAGTTTAACTTGCAAAGTTAATAGAAATGAGAAGAAATTTTGTAGGAAAAAATTGGAAGAAGCCATGAAAAGCCTGAGATGCCTTCACTGATCTGCCAGGGCCAGCTGTCTGAGGATCTTCAGCTCCTGGACAGAGACTCTGGGCCACATCCCTGTGTTCTTGCCCCTCTGTCCAACACAGTGGAGGTGGAGAAGCTGGGTAGTACCTGGGCCATCCAAAAGAAAGAGTAGGAGAAGCCCTTCTTTCTCTGCTATCATGGCCAGTCTCTGGAGGGAGGGGCCGGGGGGAGTGTCTCTTCATGTTCGTTTGCCCTCCCCCCTTTCACTCCAGAAGGGCACCTGTCTCATGGTAAGGCTGCTACCTTGCTTGCCCAGCTCCTGCCCCTTCCCATGCTGGGTAAATAGAGTCTCATTATCACCAGGTAGCTTCCTTAGAAAGCTTTTTTGGTACCGTAACAAGAACCTGAGGCACCTGACTTATGAAGACAGAAGGTTCAGCTAGCTCAGTTTAGAGGGTTAGTTTGTGATTGATTGGCCCTATTGCTTTGGGCTTATGGTGAGGCATCACAGCACAGTTGCACCACATGACAAACTTCTCACCTCACAGTGGGAATTGAGAGGAAGCAAGAGAAAGTGTCAGGGTCTGGGTGTCTCATTCCTTCAAGAGCATGCCACTACTTGAAAGACCTTCTATTAGCCCCACCTATTTAACTTTCCACTATCTATCCACCCTCCCACAACACATAGGCTTGGGACTCCGCCTTTAACACATGGATTGTTGAGTGATTTTTAGGTCCATACTATATTACTTCTTTCAAGTAAAATTCTGTGTTCTCAGGCCAGGCTCTGAGTAGGGGCAGAAGGTCATGAGTAGTAAACAGAGCCATATCCTTGGCCTTGCAAAATTTACTGTTGAGTTAGAGATCTAATTCATGCATGCATTAAATTCAAAGCACCATTAGTCATTAATAGCAAACCAAAATTGTCTTGCAAAGATGTCCCTAGGAATTATATAAGAAGTGACATAGATGCAAACGAGGGACAGGATGGTGACCTAGAGGAAGTGGCTACAAGCACATCAAGTCTCTTTGCTTTCTCATGCCTGGCCAGCTTATGAAATTGTCTCCATATCAAACTCACCTCTGTCTGTCTGTCTGTCTGTCTGTTTCTCTCTCTCTGTCTGTCTCTCTCTCTCTCTCTCTCTCTCTCTCTCTGTCTGTCTCTCTCTCTCTCTGTCTGCTTCTCTGCTTCTGTCTCTCTCAAATGTGTGTGTGCATGCACATGAATGGTACATATGTGGCAGTTAGAGGACAATGTGCAGGTATCCATTTTTTCCTCCTATCAAGTGTGTCTGAGGTGCAAACTGGGGCCACCAGCTTGAGGAGAAAGTACTTTTATCTGTTGAGTCATCTTTCTGTCCCTCTCTCATTCTTTGATGTCAACTTGTGAATATTTCAGGGAGGTAGATCGGGGGCAGGCGGCACACTCCAACACTATCATCCTTCAGTCTTCAGTAGCATTACTGCTGTCCACGTGGTCACTGCCACCCACATGAAACCTTTACTCAGGATGCCCTTCCACAGACCTGTGCATCTTTTGAGCAGATTCACTTGTTGCATCCATCAGGGTCATGACCCCCAGCTTTCTTATGCTTCACTTAAGTGGTATCTTTTGAAGAGCAAATTGGAGCGTATAAATTGGAGCACTGACATCCACATTCATTCCTTAACCCATCCCACAGCATTCCTGCACTTGAGCGGTAACCATGCGTTGGTCATATTTTCCTCTCTAGTTTCAGAAACATTGCTGATTTTAATTACCAGTAAAATGAAATGTATAAAGAGACTCTCTGGGCACTCCACCTCTTGATGTAGACCTAGGGTCCATCTGGTTCTTTCCTGCTGTCCCCTGAGCTTCTCTTCCAGTTCACCGCAACTCCTTTCAACTGGGGGACCCCTTCTACCAGGGGCCACCATGGCTGCCCTGGGCTAGGGTGCAGAACAGTCCATACCAGAGAAGCTTCTTTTTGTGACTGGACAACGCACAGACAGCGAGAGACTTTGGAGGCGGTCCTAAATGGGATATCTTTATCTAAACCCTCTCTCAAGGCTCAAGGATCTATGCAGAAGAGGAAGTAGGAAGATTATAAAGAGTCAGAGGGGATGGATGACTTCAGGGAAACAGTATCCTCCAGACACAGCAGGGCTGATGCACATATGAACCTAAAGAGATTGTGGCAGCATCCGCAAGATCGGTGCAAGTCCAAGCCAGATGGAGTGCCAGCTCTGAGTGGAGGAAGTGGACATGGGGTTACGTTTCTAAGCAAGAAGCTATTTGCAGCTGATACTCATTGGCAAATGAGAAATCAGTTCTCTCCAGTGGAGTGTCACTGGGTATATCACCCACACTCCAGGGCAGGCTCCATGCCCAGGGGTAGTTGACCAATGCAAAACTGACTCCATAGATTTTTGTGCATTTTTTAGAATTTTCTTTTCTTTTTGTCAGACTTTTGCTTGTTTGCTTTGATTTTCTTTTCTTTTTTCCTTTTTTTTTTTGATTTTGTTTTGAGACATACATGCATACAGGAGAAAGAGAGGGAAGGAGGGATGGAGGAGAAGGAGAGAGAGAAGAGAGAACAAAGTTAGATGTGTAGGGAAGTGAGGAGGATCAGGGAAGACTTGGGAGAGGGGAAACATAAAATGTACTGTATGAAAATACACATTAGAAAAAAAAAACTAAAAATGTGTGAAGCATTTGGAGTTTCTTCTGCCAAGGGAGAAGAGCAACTCACAGACACACAGGGCAGTGATCATCTTGGTGGACCCTTGAACTTTTTTTTTTTTTTAATAGTATGGAATACTGCAAGGGCTTTAATCAAAATCCTGTTACTGTAATGAAAATCGCTCAAAGTCTGCCCAGCCCAGAGTGTTGCACTTGCAGTAAACAGGCTCCTCTGAGAAGTGAGGCCCACACTGGTGGGTGGTCCACTCAGTGGGATGCCCCTCTCTGCTCTTCAAAGGGCTGGAGCTGGCTTCAGATCTCGGCTGGAGTTATGGAGGAAGGGCGGAGGGTGCAGATGGAAGGCACTGTGCTGTGTGCCAGCCAGGCTTGAGTTCTACCTTGCTCAGTCTACTGAACATCAGTCTCTACCTGCTACAGTTACCCTGCCACCTCTCCATCCCACTGTGGAAGTGACAGGGTTGCACTTTCTGCAGGGATGCAGAGGACACAGATGCTCACTGCTGTGTTTCTCTTGGTTCAGGCATGTTGTGGGTGAATAGTCTAGCTGCAAATGTTTCTTAGGGAGGCCACGTTTTGGAAATTTTCTGCAAAGATGTTTAGAGGTGTTTATGGCAAGTTGTCTGAAGAAAGCACTTGGCGGCTGTGTTGCTGGAATCTGGTGTTATTTTACCCTAATGTAGGTCCTGGCAAAGGATGCAATGACGTGAGCTGGCCTAGGCCTACTTCATTTCCTCTCGGATCACATGATTTTCAGTATCCCCTCCTCATTTTTGTATCCCAAGACTCAGTCATCTTGGGTCCTACGATTCAGGCATGGGGGTTCCTTTCCTAGTCTCTGTGCTTTCTGCTCACATTACTTGCCAACAGAATACTCTGATGTGTGCTGGGTCCTGTCCTTTCTGGGCCACCTTGCTCCCAGACTGTCAGGTGACCATCAGGTGACCACTATGCAGGAGCAGGGAAGAGCCAGGGTGTCCAGCTACCACATGAGGATTGGCTCAACCTCCTTTATGTAAGTCCTTCTGTGGGGTAGTTCCTGAAAAGCTCCAGATCCTGGGATCTGGCAGACTGCTGTCCCTCCAGCCTCGGGGCAGTGGCAACCTCCGGCTTTCGGCATATGATTAACTTGTTTACTCCAGTTTTGAATTTTAAAAATTATATGTTTATTTGTAGGGAGGTGTATATGGCAGGTGCATGTGTACAGGTCAGAAGACAGCTAGCAGGAGTCCCTTCCCATCTTCTACTGTGTGGATCCCAGCCATTGGCCTGAGTCTGTGATCAGACTCCGTGGCAAGCACCTTTGCCCATTGCACTATCATACTAGCTCCAGCATGGCCTTTTTTGTCAACAGTACCTCAACTTTATGTTTTTCTAAATTGGAGTCTCAGGGCCCAAGGGTTGTACTGGTTTCCTTTCCTGCCAATATTTCCTGCATTTGAGAATGCCATCTGCTGCTGAAGTCTATGATCTGTCTCCTGCTTGGAGATCAGGCAGCCTTACCTAGGCTGTCCACAGAGTGCCTTGCCAAGCATCTGGGGCTGAGAGCACTTACATATAGTAAGTGTTACATGCATTAATGAGTAGTTAGGAGCTGAAGGCAGCTGACACACTGGACCTGTTACGTGAGTCATTAACCTTCCTCCCACAACTGTCCTCAAACTGGTTAAACGCTAAAACATGTCACCTTTTCCTTTCTCACCCAAAGGTAGAAAAGCCACATGAAAAATCAGGTTGATCACAAATGTGCATGGACGGGACCTATTATCTTCTTCTCACAGTGTAGATGCACAGGGGACCAAGGGGAAGAGTCAACCAGCGCTCAGATCAGTGCAGGGGATGGCGCAGGGGATGAACAGGTGGCTTCTGGCATCCACCCGGTGCTGCGATCCACAGAGGAAACTGTATTTTTTTTTTCTTTTGAAAAACCGTTTATCACTCCCTGCTTCCCCCACTCGAATCTCTGCAATTTTATTTTTTCTTTAGCTGAGGTACATTCTTATTTCAGGGTCATTTATATATTTTCCCTGAAAATCTATTGGTGGTATGACTTACAACTCAGTACCATTTAGAATTGGGAACTATTTCATCCTGTGTATCTTGCAAGTAGATAGTGCACACCCAAAAGGTGTCATTTTTCCTGTCCTTCATCCCCCTTTCTGATGATGTCTTTTCTTTTCACAGTGAAGGCTGAATAGGGAGCCGTACATCCTGTTTCATTAAACCACAGTGCATCTGAAAGAACAGACTAGCTGTGCTCCATGTAAGCAGAGGCAGGCACTTCTAGGAGGTGATCTGAGGCCACTAACTAAAAGATGGCCCTTTCACGGCTCTAGGACACATCGTTTTAGGCCTGAGTCTTTGCTTAGTTCCATATAGTTATTCGGACCTTAAAACTCTGATAGCATCTCCACCCATGAAACAACATTTAGTCCTTTCCTAGGGAATTTGAAAAATCTTGCTACTTGCATTAATATTCTAGGCTACAGCTTTGTAAATAGAATCCTGGCCTTAAAGAAGGACAAGCAATTGAGCTTGGAACTGGGAGCCTGAGGAATGGACTGACCTAACCCTGGAAGGGAGATGGACTGTGTGGAAAGGGATGCTGACTAGGCACTGACAGAAATGAAAGAGCTGGCTGTGTCTGCCATGATATGGAGCTGACATCTAACATGTCTAGAGCTAGAAATGCCCAAAACCTTTTCCCTGGTTGGATTTTAGTAAGGATTTAATGAAAAAACTACAATGTACCAGGCACTCACCAGTGCTGGAACAACAGGCAAGGTGCCTGCCCTCTGGAAGGGAGAGGAGTTGGGGGCTGGGCAGAGAGAGAACAACCCGGCATCCATAGATCTTTCCTAAGGGATAGCTAGTGAGCACTTCAGACTTTGTAATCAACCTACACACCTCTTCCATGTAGCAGAGGCTGTAAGCACCTATGGCGGTTCCCAGCTGTCCTTTACATCAAGTGCCAACTGTCGCTGGATCAATTGTCAGGCTGCCTATGGTGAACTTTATTTAAAAAAAAAACATGACAGGACAACAATGTTGCAAAACACAGTAAAATGAGTTGCTAGACATAAGTGAGGACAGATGACATATAAACATCACCATTTTATCATGAGATCCAAGGCATGAACCCACTCTTTCAAATCACTGTACAAAAGTAGCTCTTGCCCTCCTTGCCCTCCCTCTACCACTTTTATTCTTCTTGCCTTCCTCACCCTCACTCACCCCATCATCAGCACAGGGCCAGGAAGAGACCATTGGTATGTGGGCTTAGCTTTAACCATTGCAGTTGAGACTGGTTCTGTACATAAGATGGAGCCAATCAACGAAGACATCAGGGTGATGGCGAAGGAAGCTACTTGAGTGGAAAGAGGAACAGTTCAAAATAAACCCTCTAATGTCAGACTAAACTGGGCTTAGTGTTGTAAGCTCATGGTTTTTAAGGCAGACAGACAGACAGACGACACACAGACAGACAGACAGACAGACAGACGAAAGTAAGACAAGCCACACGTGTTCCCTGACAGCAAGGGAAGCAAGTTCTTAGCCTGACTCTGAGGCTCAGCGGTTGACAGCTCACACTGTGGGGAAAGCCTATGAGGAGAAATCTGTTCTTGGTGGTGGGACCTAGCCAAAGGGCTTGCCTAAATCTTAGTGGTCCAGAAAGCAGAGAGTTCATGACTGAATTTTAGTTGTTGGCATATCCTTGAAGGCCCATCCATCATGACCTATTTTTACCGGTGGGGACGTTTGCCCCAAAGGGTCCATAGCCCTCCTAAACAATGCTATTAGCTGGGAACCAAGGGTTAAGACACATAAGCCTGTGGAGGGCATTTTATACCTAAATCTTAATCACCTGCATGAATACATATAGTTTCTGGCTATATGCTGGAAGGGCCTGAAAACAGCAGTACCCCCCTGACAGTTAGCACCCTCAATACCTCTCTTAAAGGAACCTAGGTTCTTTGGAGGCATGACTGACTCCAGGCATGGATAGAGAAATACAACATTAGTCTGGGATGTTTGATTTGAATCAGAAATTATGGAATTTCTCAAAATATAAGAAGCCAAATGGGTCATTCTGCCATCTAAATAGTGATGGTCACACTGTGCAACCTTTTGAGCACAGTAGGTGCTCATAAGTTTATACAATATAATCAAGTAAATGGAAGAAGAGAAAGGTCTGCCCCTTGAATTTCAAATATTCAGTAATTGGCAATTAATATGAATATAGTATTCAATGACCAGGGGTGAAGCTTTGCAGCTTGTATCGAAACAAAATGACAACATTAACCTTTGTTAGCATCAGGACGATTTAACATTGGGTGCCATGGACATGAAACATGGCACACTGAAAACAGTGTCATTGTGAGATATTTCTGCCCCTGGTACACAAATGACAAGGACATGTAGAGCAAGACCAACACAGGAAGAATTTGCATCAAGTACACATTTGATGTTTTTGATACAGCCATTGCTCCATAGAGACAGAGATAGAGACAGAGCAAGTGAGAGATAGACTGGGGGACAACTCTGAAGGAAAAGACAGCTGAAGATGAGCAAAGAAGACCCTAAAAACCCAAGAGCAAAATTGTCATCTTTCCTTATGCAAACTTGCCTGGAAGAACACCCTGAGTTAACTTCTCAGTTCTCTGCAAAGTTCTCAGAGAGCTGGAAAACCTTGCCTGTAAAGAAAAAGGGGAATTTGAAGATAGGCAAAGGTGCATGAGACTCACTACGAAAGAGAAATGGGAACCCAGATAAATTCCAAAGAGGAAACCAAAAAATAAAATGTCATCAAAGAATCCCAGATCTCTCAATGGGCCTCTGCTAGCCTCCTTCTGTTCTGAGCAGTGCCCCCAAGTCAAAGAATGCCCAGGCTTACCCACTGATAGCATTGCAAAGAAGCTGGGAGAGGTGTGGACTGACCCTGCTGCAGAGGACCAGCAGCCGCCAGAAAAGGAAGGCTGCTGAGCAGGGCTAAAGGAGAATCCGGTGCAGCGAAAAGGGAAGCTGTCGGAAGGGAGGGTTCAGAGGGAGGGAGGGAAGGGAAAAGGGAAATTATGTATTGATATTATAACCTCAAAATACAAAAAAATTTTTAGAAGTTTATGAAGAGCAATTTATCAAGACTGAAAGAACAAAAAAAGAAGAAGGAAGATGAAGAAGATAAGTTGGCTCAGTTTTCTTTCTGTCTATACTGCACCTAACCCCACTGTGTGCAACTCACTTGCTTTAAAGAAAAAACTGAAATGTAAGGTTCTGTATAGTGTCTCTTTTTGTATAGTTATACCACCGAATATGTCTTTAGGTAGTCTCTATTGGTGATATTTTCTTTCTTTTAAAAATGTATCTATCTGTCTATCACCTATCTGTCTGCCTGCCAGCTTGCCTATCACCTGTCTGTCTATCTATCTATCTATCTATCTATCTATCTATCTATCTATCTATCTATCTATCTAATGTAAATGGTTGTTTGGTCACATGTATGTCTATGCACCATGTATAGCACTAAAAGTTTGAGGATATTTTCACACATAATTAAAACTCCAAAATCTTGATCAATTGACTAAGAGATTTCACACAGGCCACTTACATTTATGAAGGCAAGTATAACCCATTCTACTCGAAGAACAAAATTATCAGAAGCAAACAATTTGAAAGTCTATGTTCTACATGAAGACTGTGTTTTCTTTAATTGTTGCCATGTAGTGGAAGCCATGTTCTTCAGTTGTCTTACTAAAGAAAATGCGAGAATGTGTCCCCCAAGTGGAAGACTTAGTTGACATCAACGCCAGGGAAGCCCCTGGAAATGCTAGGACAGTGCTTTTGCCTGTTTGCTTAAATATGGATTGCTCAGGAAATTAGAAAGTCTCTTGAAAAATACTTTTAGTTTGTCAGGAAAGCTTTTATTAAAATTACTATAGAACATTAAAGTAGAATATATTTTCTTGTATTGTGATTTGTCCCTTTATAAATAAGACACAAGGCAAGAAGCTAAACTTTGCATCTTAGTACCAGTTGCCAACTTATTTCTCTTTATAAAATCCAAATCATCTATTAGAGTCATGTTTACTTGCTTAGCAGTTTAGAGACATATTTACTGATTCTGTAGGTTTAAAATAGAGGTCCTATAACTTCATGTGCTTGTGTGCTATTTCGCTATAAAATTTTACTTGAATTCTTTCCATTTGCATTTGTCTATGTAATTTGGTGAGGAATACTGAACATCTGATTCCTGTATGATACTTATAAACTAATAATTGCAAAGGATTTTTTGTTTGCTTGCTTGTTTGTTTTAAGAATATGTTGTTTTCAATGTCAAGCTTATGAAAGGAGAGGAAGGCTTACAAGTGTTTAAAATAGGAGGCGGCCAGGGGCTGAAAAATTACAGCTGGCTTTGTGGTCTTGAATTGAACTGCATGGAGGTCATTGATCTAGGGACAAGGAATTGCAGGTGGCCTTGGATGATGAATTGAACCGCGTGGAGAACATTGTAGGTGTACTGGGAGACTTGGTGGTACTAAGATCAGCCCGGATATCCTGGGTTTGGTGGTTGTGTGTTAGCTATGTAGACAGATGTTGATGCTTGTAGGAAGTAAATGATGGTATTTGAGAAGTAAAGAGCCTAAGGTTTGGGCTACAAACTTTTATTGGATAGTTTGGGAACACACACACACACAAACAAACACACACACACATACACACACACACCACACACATACATATACTATACCCAATATGCATACGTATCACATACGATATATACATTACCACATAGCTGCATACATATTACACATAACCATATACCACACATGCAAAGTATATCCCACATCATACACAATCATACTACACAGATATGCACACTAATTGTATGCACCAAACACACTATATAGGCCACATTCACTGTGCCGGATAGTTATGTTTTCACTCAACACAAGCTAATGTCATCTAACGGGAGGGAACCTCGATTAAGAAAATGCTTCCATAAGACACAGTTGTAGGGCATTTTCTTAACTTGTGACTGATGGGGGAGGGCCTAGGCCACTGTGGGTGGGGCCATTCCTGGGCTGGTGGTCCTGGGTTCTCCTAGAAAGCAAGTTAGTAAGCAGCACCCCACCCCACCCCTGCCACCATGGCTTCTGCATCAACTTCTGCCTCTGGGTTCCTTCCCTGTTTGAGTTCCTGTCCTGATTTCCTTTAAATGAGAGGCCACAATGTGGAAATGTAAGCCAAAAAAAGTCTTTCTTCCCCAACATACTTTTGATCATGGTGTTTCATTTCATTAATAGAAACCCTAACTAACACCCACACCCACACACGTGAACATTTCAATACATATACCATAAACTCTATCACACACACACACACACACACAAACACACACACACACACACAAACATTTCAATCATATACAAAAGACACACACACACAACAAAACACACACAGAAAAACCATAAACTCTATCACACACACACACACACACAAACACACACACACACACACAAACATTTCAATACATATACCATAAACTCTATCACACACACACACACACACACAAACACACACACACACAAACATTTCAATACATATACCATAAACTCTATCACACACACACACACACACACACACACACACACTATATATATATATATATCTCTCACAACCCTATCATACACACCACACACTGCATACCACACACACCATAAACACACCACACATACCACATATATGACAAATACACACACACCACACCACATACGTCACGCATACCATATATGTCACATACACCATACACACCATGCAGCATATACTCTTCATAGATACACATATACCATACAAACACCACACGTACTACACACACACACACACACACACACACACACACACACACACACAAACACCACACACCGCCACTGACACACTAAGAATATTTGCATTCTGTGATAAGATATTAGCAAATCTGGACTCTGGATGAGAAATATTCCGAAGGAAGCTCTTTGTATCTTTTCAGCAAATTTGCCACTGTTTTGAAACCAAAGGTCAAGAGAGTGTTAGCCAAGTTTCTACATATCTATGTTCGATTTCTTTTCGAGTTCTGCAGGGCAGGTGGCTCATGATTTGTGGGACAGAATTCCAGGCAGCACCTGTGTACCCTCCTAACGGAATGGCCTCAGCACGTTCCTACCGCACAGCTCAGTCTAGCCAGACTGCTGACCCTGCCAGCGCAGGCTGGAGCACTGCACGAAGCAGGAGAAAGGCTTTCTCTGTAACTTAGTCGTGCAGCTGGAGAAAGCCCAGCAACAGAGAGGAAAGGCAGCCAGATACCGCTCCACAGGAGCCCTGCCTCAGGGAGAAAGCTGAACCTCCTGGGAGGTGGAGAACCAGCACTGCTAGCGGAGGATGCCCTGGGCGGAGCCTAGCCACATCAGGTACCTGCTCATAAAAGGCAAAAGGCAACTTGGCGAAGAAGTAGCCTATTGTTCAAGTTGTAGGCGCCCCTTTTTGTTTCATTACCTGCTTTCAATTTCAACTATTTTATGGAGTTCAGCACGGGATCTCTCTTATTACTTTCCTTAGAAGGCAACTTTGCTTTATGTTGGGACACCTGTCCACATGAAAGTCCAACCCCCCTCTTTTTAACAGTCTTCAAACAACCTGGGGCACACAGCTGGTTGGCCGGAGCCCGCTGGAGGGACAGCTGCGTGGCTGACAGAACTGGCACCAGCACAAGACATGTGCACGGCTGTAAACAGGAATGAATCCCCTAACCTTTATGAGTCAAATATTTATTTTTGGAATATTAACAAAATCAAAAGAATTGCAGAGTTCTTTTAATTTTAAGTCAAAACATACTGGTGTGCGGCTTTTAAGACACTTTATCTAATGGGGGCAGTCTTAAATTGAGGCCGAAACAAATTCAGAAACATTAAGTATTTCTTGCCCAGTATATACAGCGCTGAAGCAACATTTTAAAGAAATCTTTAATGCTCTATAAAAAGATGTAACAAAGCCCTTCGTTCCATAAAACGTCCTCCAGATATTGATGAGTAAGTACAGTAAAACCTCTGAAGTATTTGTGTGTGTCAAAAGCTCTGGGTGTGTGGTATGCTCATCTCTCTCTGTGTGTGTGTGTGTGTGTGTGCACGCGCTTGTGAAGATGTATATGTTTAAGTCCATAAGCCTTCAGTTTATCCTTCGTCCTCTTTCCCTCTCCCTCCTCCCTTCTTTCCTTCCTCTTTTTCTTCCTATGTGGGATGTAGGCGCTGCCATGGCTCAACTGGTAAGGGCACTTGCCACCAGCTAAGCTTAACAACTTGAGTTCGGTCCCTAGAACCCACATAGTAGAGGAATAAACCAAGCACTACAACTTCTCTTCTGACCTACACGCATGTACCATGGGTC
Source organism: Acomys russatus (assembly GCF_903995435.1). Classification (NCBI taxonomy): domain Eukaryota; kingdom Metazoa; phylum Chordata; class Mammalia; order Rodentia; family Muridae; genus Acomys; species Acomys russatus. The sequence goes on from NC_067139.1 coordinate 15,851,064, forward strand.
AAGGGTGTGACACCCTAGCACCCACTCTCCATCTGCAGGGCACACGTTCTTTCGTCATGGTCACGAGATGGGTCCAACATTCCATCACATCCATGTCTGTTCAAAGGAAGGACGAGACTGAAGGCAAAGGGGGCAATCTAGCCAAATCTGTCCACTTTTCAAGAGGTTCTCTGCTTATAGCTCCTTGTCCAGAATAGCGCGGATGCTCGCGGCGTACTGCAAGCGAGACTGAGAAAGGAAACTGAGGGCCTGGTAAGGACAAGAACAATGCATAATAAGTGATTTGCAATTGTTGCCAGGCCAATTTATTGCTTCTCAACAAGAAAGCTGAAACGCAGAGTTAATTCCAAAAATTCCTGGTTAGTAATAACGAATACAGCACTACTGTGGGAGAAACGGGCTCGTCTCATTAAGACAGATAGAGAAAGAATGCTTTCCATTAAGACTTAAAACACTTCTGTTTTATTTTTGTGTATTTGCTTGGTTTCGAGACAGCTCTCACAATAGTCTGGATGCCCTGGAACTTCCTGACGCCCTCTTTCCAGCTGCCTACGTGCAGGAATCACAGGAGAGTGGCACCATGCCTGACTTGATTTTTATTCCTAATTCCTTTGTTATCACAACATTACTGTGATTACATTTAATCCTATCTATATTAAATGTATTTGAACTATGTTGTATATTCAAGAACATTTCAATATTAGCTATATGAGTCACCCATTGTTAGAATCAACTCCTATTTATCCAGAAACAAAAAGATCAGAAAATCCACCATCAAAAACCATAGCATTATTTTTAGTCTTTTCCATCTGGTATATGCACATCACTGTACTTAATTTTTAAAATTTCATTGATTGCTGCATAGATACTTTACAGCTTGGATAAACAGGAACACTTTAACTAGAACAAATTGTCTGCCATTTTAATGTTGTCCTTGCCTTAAAAAACGAGACCTGCTACTTCTATTAGCAATGCACTCAAGCCTTCCTCTCTTTCAGGTTCATTTGAAAGTATTCAGAGAGGGTGTTGCGTAGCCAGTTCAGCTATTACTTTCCCACTGTCATAATGAAAAGTCTAACAGTAAATGGGGAAATTTATTCATTTTGATTCATGTTTGGAGGGTACGCTCCATCCATGTGAGGAAGGCATGGTGGCAGGAGTTGTGCTGTGTGGTATCACAGTGCATTGCACTACAGAACCAGAGCTCAATTAGCTTTCGCCGTTTACTTGGTTCAGGAGATCAGAGCATGTAGAGCTGCCACTCACTTCCAGGAGACAGGGCCCCATCAGCAAACTTCTTTGAATGCACACCACAGTCATGGTCGCCAGTGTGTCTCACCTGTTATTCCAAGTCTAGTGAACAGGGATGGTCAACCATTATCCACGTGAATAAAAGATATTTAAAGAGCATGAACGCACCCCGGGGCTTGCTTGACACATACACTTTAGTATCTGGTATCTTTTTAGCCATCAAAAAGATTAAACCATGAAAGAAAAAAAAGTATGCAGAAAAAAATATTCATAAAAATAAAATTATTTTTCCTCCTATGAATTAATAAAGAAAGTCTTCTTGTATCAGGAAGGAAAACAGAATTCTTTACCCCTCTGGATTATTTCACAAAAGTTGGCAATTCAAAACTCCACGGGCACGGCTGGCTGGGAATTCCACTGCAAGGTAAACAAAGATCTAACACATACCCCCTGCTGCTAGAAATGAATTCTTTCAGAGGGAAACAGACTATGCCCGTCACAATGACATCAGCGTATTGTAACCCTTCCCTCAGTGTAGACAAAATAACCCATAGGCCTCTCAGATCTGCCCGTGAGTCACCTTTTCTGTACCCAGTGACTTCCTTCAGGACATCACATGGGGGCCGCCTTTGAATGGTGCCTTTCAAACGGATTGTCCTCTAACTTTAGGTTCATGGGGTGTCTCCCTGGTGGGCAGCAGGCAGGTAGAGAGGGGACACCTGTGCTCCCTGTGCTGCCCAGGGGGTGGGGTACAGGGTACAGGCTCCTGGACAGTGCCAGCTGTAACTGACCATGACCCTTTAGCATATTTCTTTTAAAACCTTCTCGTGTCTTTCTGCTGCTGTTCTATTGTTCACATATTATTGGGGAGTCTTGAAACGGGGTTTTTGTGATGGGGAGAACCCAACAGTGTATTTGTTGGGTCTGTCCTTCATGAGCTGCTTTCCAGTCAGACAGAAACTTGAAGCCTGGCACAAGGAGCTCCCTGTGCCACAAAGGACTTTGCTGTCAGACCCAGCATGTGGCGAGTAAGCTCCTGCCCTGGATTAGAAAACACAGACACTTCAAATGCTCTGTGCTCAGCACTCCTTACAAGAAAACTCACCAGCCCAAGTTTCTGAAATCAGAACCAAACATCACGAAGATGCCACAAATGGAAAATTCCGTACCTGACCTCAAGTCATGGGTGATAGCTGAACACAGGCACCTTAAAATGTCATATAAACCACCCCATGCTGTGACACATGAATGAATTTCATATTGAATATGGGTTCCAATTCTGGTATCTATAGCCACAAATTGTAAGCTTCAAAAGGACAGGGGGGGACCTAAATAACGAACCCCGAAGAGATCTGCACATTATTGGTCCTTGGTGCTATTTGTTAGTAAATGACGAAATGAGTTCGTTTTGATTAAACTCAGAATACGGACTCGTGATCATACAAGGCAGACTATTGGCTGCTCTGTAGTTCTCGGTTTTGAAAAGTGAGGTTTGGATGTAGGCTTGCTCAGCTGCTTGCTTCTGTTTCATGTGATGTTGGGATGGGACACACTGTTTGCTCCAGGCTGCCCACTGCTCAACAATGCCCTTTACTCCCTCCTGTGAAGGAGTGCTGCTGTTCTAGCAGCACTAAGAGGTGGGGAAATTCCACTCAAAAACAGCCTCCCTTCTTCTCAGGCATGGCTGTTTCCATCCGCGCAGGCCCAGTCTGGGCAAGACATGCCTGCTAGGTATTTTCCTGTTCGCGGTTTTCTTCACTCTCAGCCCTTGGGAGAAGGAAGCCCAATTTCTGCTGCAGAGCTCAGAGCTCCAGGAAGGGCTGGCAGCATCTTGTTTCTTAAATGCATTTGGAGGCCCAGAGCACAGCATTCAGCAGGCCACAAGAGGACAGCAGTGGCTTGAGCTCTGCTTGCGGCCCTCCCTACTCCAGCTTCTCCCCTGGAACAAAGGGACAATCTAGCTACCTGAGTGACTTAAGACTGGTTTCGTCACCTTATTCTGGCCCTCTAAGGGGAAGAGGTTTTTCCTGATGAATGTGTTGGGAGGAAAACACCAGAGTAGTTTCTGCATGCCAAACTGTTCCCCCCCCCCCCGCATTCTTCCAGACTGCTCTGACATAATTATCTCTGGTACCACATAACCTCACTGGGGACCTAAAGGGAAGAAGCAAGCTGTATTCTCTTGGGGGTGGGGGGAGCGCTGCCTTTCCAGAACAGGGGTGATTTTAAGACCGTCACTTTTAATGTGTTAAGTACCACAGAAATGCCACCTCCATGTCGTAAGCTACCTCATCACTGTAATTCATTAATTTGCATGAAACTCTGATTCGTCACTTCCCCTCCCGGATATTTTTTTTAATTCATAAAGCATTTCCTAAATACTTTATTGAAACGTGTAGTATACACCAGGAATAGAAATATGAACAAGTGTCCTCTGGGTTGAAGCAGAGGTAAGAGGAAACATGTGAACTAAAGAATTATAACTCAATTTGACGGCAGCTAAAGTCAGATCACACAGGCAGGCAAGGATCAAGTTGGGGCTTCCAAGAAGAACCCAAGTGCAGGCCATTCTAGGACTAAGTACAAAATTTTATTATGGAAAAAAATAGTCTTAGCTGAGTCTTAGTTCAATGGCTCGTTCTTCAATAAGAGCATGTAACAGCTAATGAAATGTTTGCGTGAGCCAGGAACTGTGTAAACTCCTTTCTGTGCCTGGACCCTTCTGTTCACTCAGGCCTCAGAAAGTGTATTGTGATTCAAATATCTACTCTAATTAAGAAAGATTTCTTTCTTTCTTTCTTTCTTTCTTTCTTTCTTTCTTTCTTTTTCTTTCTTTCCTTCTTTTTTTTTAAACTGATAAATGTGCTGGAAAAACACGGGGTTGATTTCTGCACACCAAGTTGTGTGGTTGTTTTCCCATTCTTCCAGATTATTCTGATGTCACTGTTTTCTCTGTTACTACACAGCGTCATGAGAACAGTGGTCTGAGTTCTGATCTCTACTGAGGTTCCTCGCCAGGACCAGAGGAACCATCGAGTTACCTGAGCAAGGACCCATAGCTACCAGATACGGTTTGGGAAAATTAACTGAGTCACCTGAAGCCTCACAACTGGGATGTAGTTGCCAAAGCCAGAACATTGGTCCTGATGCTCAACGCTATGATGCTCTCCCACCATCAGCATCACCCCTCTGGTACTTGTCTGGCTTCTTGCATTTCCTTCTGGACACTGTAAACCCAAGGGTCTGCTCGATCTGTGCTTTTCCTAATCCAGACTCTAGAAACTTCCAACAATGAAGCTTTTAGGAAGCCACACAGTCAGGAGACCACATAGTAGCTTCAGAGAGATGAGGGGCTGGGGGTGTTGTCTGACTCTGGGTCCATAGCTCTGAATGAATTACAGCCCTTCCAACAGCCTGTCAATGCCTGTGGGCTCCTTTAATGCCATCTCCCACAACAGCCCTCATCACACAGCTCAACTCTAAATGAAGGCAGAGTCTGCATTGCTGGTTGCAATAGCATTGTGCCAAGCAATAGACCTATTCAGTAAGAATTTATCATGAATAAATGCATGAGTGTTCATCGAAGAGCAAAACTGCTGACTCCCCCACCCCACCCCAAATACCTCTAGGTAGTGAATAAGCCATGGTCTCTGCCAGAGGCGGAGCTATATAAACATAGATATCCTTCATAGATCCTTAGCTTTCCTTATTCCATGGACCCACAGAAGCAGCCCCATTCCTTGATCTAAAACAGCAGCTTTAACATTAGTTCCCTCTTTCCTCTTTCTCCTTATTCCCTTCGCCCTTTTCCCTATCCCTCCTTCATTCCTTTGTCCTCCCTCCCTCCCTCTTTACTTCCCTCCCTTTTCCCTTCATCTCTTCCATGTGATCCCGAGAGACTCAAACACCAGTCTATCTTGACCATGCTAGATAAGCCAGACAAACAGGCTGCTGTTGAGCTAACCTCAGCAGTTTATTTTGCCCTCTATTCTTTAACTTCTACTGTCTGGACGACAAATCACAGGTGAAGGCCAAAGATACTATTGTTTGACAGTCTTGTCTTGAAGCCATTCTTTGTCACGCATACTCTCAGAAGAACACGATTCTCAGTACAAATTAAAAATACTGGCTTCCATGATGACAGGTGAGTAGGTAGAGGCTGGCATTTGAAATTCTCAGGCAGGGTGTCTCCTGAGCCATGAGTGACGTCATGGCCAGCACATGGGAGGGCGGGGCTACAGGCCCTCTCCTTAGCCCCTCCTGCTTGTGCAGTACACTCAAGTCTATGCCTTAGTGCCCACCCTAAAACCCTGTTAGATTTTGGAACGAGGACCCAATAGATATCAAGGCTCTCTTACTACTGTGTTATTCCTTTGTGTTGATAGAAAAGCTAATTCTTTAGCATAAAAGTTCTGGAAGCAGATCAAATGCTTCAAGCTGCTGTTTTGTGTACCCTGGTGCTGCCAAATTGGGTGACCAGGAAGGAACTCTGTCTGCGGAGTACCCCAAAGAGACAGCATCCTGAATTGTCTATAGAAGACATGGCTGGCCACATCCTGAAGTCTCTTGGTTACATGCACCCCTGGAAGCTGACCTCATTTGAGACTTCCACATCCCTGTCTCTCCTGAGGTCACAGTTGTGATGATTATTATGGGTCTTTAAAGGCATAAGTAACTTCTCAAAATTGTAATTGGGCTTGTGTGTGTATTAGCCAAGGATGTTACACACAGGAGTGTGCATTGAGGAACACCTCTTAGGAGCTGGTGAGGACAACTGGCCCCACGAGAGGCAGAGCAGGAAAACATTCGTGAAGAAAGAGGAAGTAGTTCTTTTAACCATTTTGGTTTGCGTGATTTGCCTTCGTGCATGTTTATGTAGCATGTACATGCAGTGGCTGTGGAGAATGAAGCATCAGATAGATTGAGTGGAGATGGAATTACAGGCAGATACCAGCCTCTGTGTGGGTGCTGAGAGCCGAACCGGAGTCCTTGACAAGAACAAGTGCTCTTAACCACTGAGTCATCTCTGAGCCCCAGGTTGATTCTTGGAGATGGTGAAAGTTAGCCAAGGAGGAGGCAGAAAGAAAGCCTGTGCTTGGGAAAGTCTGAAAATTGGGGTGCTCAGCAGGCAAGGTCTAGGCAGGCCTTGCTATGCCTTGAGATGCAATAACGAGTAGTGGTCATGTAAAGTGCAGTAGGCATGAGATGTAGAAGCCAGAGTTAGGGAAGAGAGAAAGCAGCATTAAACCAGCCAGAGCCACAGCCTGCTCAGCACCATGGGAAGAGGCTTTGATGTGAGGGAAGGGAAGGGAAGGGAAGAAAACTGAGACTCAAGCCAGTGGCTCTGTTATACATACCTCAGTGGGCTGCTCTCGCCAGCAGCTCTACTTTCAGCTTCAACGGAGACTAAACTTTCAAGATATGGTTTTGATTGAAGATTAGACTGGGATATTTTGCCCTCTGGGCTTGTCTTAGTTAAGGTTTCCGTTGCTGTGATAAAATGCCGTGACCAAAAGCAACCTGGGAAGGAAAGGGTGTATTTCCGTTTGCAGCTCCATTTCACAGTCCATCACTGAGGGAAGTCAGGGCAGGAACTCAAACAGTGAGGCAACCTGGAGTGAGGAGCCAATGTGCATGGGGGTGGGGTGGGGAGGTGGAGAGGTGGAGAGGTGGGGAGGGGGGAGGAGTGAGGTGGGGAAGTGGGGAGGTGGGGAGGTAGGGAGGTTGGTTGCTTACTGGTTTCTTCCTCATAGCTTGATCACCCCTTTTTCCTACAGCACCCAGAACCACCAGCCCAGGGGTGGTACTACACACAGTGGACAAGGTCCTCCAATTTCAATCATTAATCAAGAAACTAACTGGGCCTTGGGGGACTGGCTCCACTTTCCTGAGGAATAGGGGATGGAGGGAGGGAAAAACAGGAATGGAGGTTGGACCAGGAGGAGAGGAAGGAGGGGACTACGATCAGGATGTAAAGTGAATAAACAAATTTTAAAAAGAAACTAACCCATAGATTTGCCTACAGACCAATATTAGGAGACATTTTCACAGGTATGTGTCGCATTGACAAAAAAAAAAAAGCACAGGCTTTTGGGAAAATTTCAGCTTTTATGAGACATTTAAGTAAGGAACTGGAGGAAGCCAGGGAAGGGCTTAAACAATCCAGAACCACTGCAAGTCACATTCACCATATGGAAGAGTATGAGGTGGTCTCCTTCCAGGGCCCTCTACTGAGAATCCAAAGGGTTAATCATGGGTGGGCCTAGTTAACTTTCTGATAAATTTGTGAAGTAAGACAAATTGAAATTACACATTTTGTAGACAAAAGTTTTCTTATCTTAATTGTTGACATTTTTGTTTATTTAATTTGCTTCTTGAGAAGGGCTCCCTGTGTTGCCCAGGCTGGCCGTGAGCTCATGTTTCCCCGGACTCAGTCTGCCAAGTGCTTACATTGATTTTTGAACCCCAAATCTGAAAGGAATCACTTTCAGGCCCAGTTTCTAAGTACTGAACTTCATGTGTTCATGTCACGCAGGCGCTACGCATGTTGTGTCTAGAAGGCTCAGTGCTGTAGGGCCAGTGTGAGAGGAACAGCCCTTACTGGCTGTGTGTGTTTCAGTTGTTACAGAATTCATGCTATCTTACATGGTAATGGTGTGATTAAATTACCCACTGGCAATGGGTCGACTTTGAAAACCTGGCAGTGACCTTAGCAGGCCATCCAAGATCCAAGAGGTGAGACTGTACACAGCCCGAGCAGGAGTAGTTTATTTTACTCAGTGAGGCTTCCTACACCTGTGTGTGGAACTTTTTGTCTTGTTTTCAGACAAATTGAAAACAAGTGCAAAGTTACATTCTCATCTCAGATGCAAGGGAAAGTGTTTGGAAAATCAGGATATGTTTCAGAACAAAGATGCAAGTTCAGGTGGAAAGTTCCCTGGGACCTGGAAACAGGAAGATTTTTGTAATGCTCGGAGCAGTGAGCTGGATTAAGGCACCTTCAGCTGATATCACAGCCATTTCAGTAGTAAAGCTGGGGTATTTTGGAGAGCCCCACTCACTTTCTCTGGAATTAGTGGCTTGCTTTAAATCCAAAGGCCCACACACTGCTTTTTTCACTTCTTATATTATTTATTAAATGTAATTAATGAAAAGGGCAGACTAAAGGAAGACACTTACATTCATTCTGTTGATTTATGAGAAGTTCTTAAAACAAAGTAAGAGTCAGCATTGCATATGCTGCAGTAGTTTTTGTACACATTGGGTGATATTAATCTCCCTGAAATAGACTGTTGCCATTATGAGATTTAAAAGACCTCAGAACTTGTAGAATTGAGTGTCTCATGTTCTGGGGGTCACTTCCTTGGCTTTGAATGGAGAGAAACTCATAGAGTGTTCTACAGAGGTCATAATATTGTAGAGAAAATAGCAAGTGTCCTGTGTTCTGAGATTTCCTGAACCGGAAATTGGAACTTCTCATCTTCCCTATGAAAATGATTACCACCAAGACATTTTTTGAGGTGAGAAATGATCAATAAATAAAAATGATCTTTAAGCTATTTTTAAATTTTAAATGCTAGAAATCTGTTGCAGTATTAACAAAAGAGTCAAAAAGATCGAATAATAGAGATATAAAGCAAGTTTTAATGTCTTATGATGGATATAAACACTTGGGTAAACATGGAACAAGCTCTGTAAAACATTTTCTGTGGCACGCACTTTGTACCTTAATGGGCTGAGGACCATTACGTGGTTATAGAATTACTTTCAGAGCCCCTGGCTAGATGTTTTAAAATGCACAATCATGAACAAAATTTCACTATGATGAAGCTATTTAAATGTTATCAGCTGCTTTGAGGCCACCAGAGTCTCAATGGAAAAATCTCCAAGTATTTGCTAATCACTTCCACTTTGAATCTTTCCTCAAAGGAAGGTCAAGAACTAGCTGATAGTTTAAGTTAAAGATAGAATCAACTGAAAGAGGATGGCTTGTCAAAAGAAAGCAAAATACACTAGGGTTTCCGAGACAGAATTACATAGAGTTCAAACACTGATGAAACAGTTTGTCTGATGGTGGCAGAGTTGGGAAACCTTCCTAATTTTTCTTCCCTTACTCTCTCTATACTCCACATCTTTGTCTGAAGCTGTGACAAGAGTGAACCCAGAGCTAGAGATGAGCTTGGAGCAGTTGCTTCTTTTACTGACCCCAGGATAGCCCAGCTCCATTAGTCTTACAGGGTATTGCTTTCCCAGGAGCACTATTGCAGGCAGTGGATAGATGTTGGCCTCAGATGCTCTTCTCTCCTTCTACAGAATGGAGCTAGCCTGTTGCTTTCTTATTGGCTAGCATGTACACAGCAGTGTGGGGCCTGAGGCAGATATCAACAGCTGGCATGTGCTCAGGGCCCGAGAAAGTTCCATTGACTGGAGGGAAGGCCAGAGAAACCTCCATTTTAAAAGCTAGATTTATTTATTTGGCCTTTGGAGGCAGGGTCTCAATCTGGAGTCCAAGGTGGCAATCCTCCAGCCTCAGCCTCCTAGGCACTATGATTACAAGTGAGAGCAACCATTCTGATAAACTAAATTCAACCACATAATGTGTTGTGGCTAGGAGATGGGTGGGTGGGCGGGTGAATGGGTGGGTGGGAGCAACAGCCACAGAGATGCTTCCAGTTGGCAGCGTGTATCCACAGCACAATGTGAAGATGCGGGCACGTCACCTCTGTAGTATTCCTCCCAGGACCACAACAACTTGATCTAGTCATTGGGAATCCAGCAAACTGCAGCAACAAATGCAGAGTTCTCAGAACAGTCAACTGCAGAGCTGTGCAGAGAATTTGAAACAGGACAGGCCGGAGAAATTGCCACAGCCAAGCAAGCTTAGTAACTCCTGACCAAGTGGTATCCTGGACGCCAGCCACCCCGGTAACAAGAGGGTTGGCGCAGGCTAAGGAAACCCGAATAAGCTATGGGCATTGTCTAATGGTCACTACACTATCAGATGTCTAATAGGAGCAGAGAGGCCACGCCCATCTGGAAGCCATTACAAATGGAGAAGAGGTGTGAGATACAGACAACTCCCTCACTGTCTTTGAAATCCTTCTGTAAGTCTAAAACTACTCTAAAATTAACTGTCTTTTCAAAACTGGTGTAAAAACAGATAAATTTGGACAAGATGATGCCAAGCGACATAGGTGACAACAGCTAATACTTGTGGAAAAGAGAAGGTATAATGTACCTTCCATGAATGATGTGTCGGGTTCCAATGGCAATCTTGTGGGGCAGAGGTGGCCTCTGCTCTTACCTCACAGCTCAAGAAATGGAAGCTCAGAGTGATAAGGTGACGGAACCAGAGACAGTTGAGCAGGCTAAGAAGGAGGTAGCGGTCCTGTGCAACTGCCAGCTCTGCTCCTTAGTGTGGGACGAGTTGAGTGAGCAGCCAGAACAAATAAGGAAGAGGATGGAGCAAGCCCACAGCATGGTGTGAAACTCAGGCTCAGTATACCTAGCCTTGATGAAGTCATGGTGACCAGCCGGTCATGTACTTCAATAATACAAAACTAGACTGAACGTGTGAGCTACTGAGCAGTAAGAAGGTAGTGCATGTCAGTGACTCTTAAAACAAGCATATATATCCTGCACAGCATGGGGTCCCGGGCTCTCAGGATCAACTGGGCTCACTCAGACAATAGCCAGTAAAGCTGAAACTGCCTCTGGCCCACAGCTTAGACATCTGCTTCAACTGCTCCTCATCCTCTCCTTTCCTCTCTTGCACCCTTTGCTCCTTCCCTTCTCTTCTGTCTTCCCTGTCCCCCATTCTTCTGCACTTCCTTTTCTGCAACAAACATTAACAGTTGTTCACTGGTCTGAGCTGATGCTGAAATAATGATAATGATGATGATGATGATGATGATAATAATAATAATAATAATAATAATAATAATAATAATAATAAATAATGAAAATAAGTGCAAAGGAGACCCAGTCACTGCAAGGACTGGCTAGGAAGTTCCTGGAGGCCAGAGCGTTGCTTCCGTACCCATATTCTATTGTTTAATAAGTGTCTGTGATGCTTTTCCTAATCTGGATTCTTGTATTAAACACACTGTGCTCACTCTCAGAAGGGTCATACAAAGGAGATAGCATTCAGGATGCAGTAAAAAAAAAAAAAAAAAAAAAGAATAGAGTAACATAAAAATTTATCAGAGCAGCCAGCAGTAACCTTCTGATTATATTGGACTCTGGAAATCAAGCTGCCTGTGGAGGGGCAAATAGCAGAAGTATTGAAACCATTTACCAGCCCTCCCTCAACGTTTGTATACAACACCATGGAAGCTTAAATCATCACTTCTCACAGAAGGAAACTGAATGGGGGAGAGGCTGGTGCCTTTGCTGGGGCTGTAGGGCTGGACTATGGCACCTCATGGGGACCTTAGGTCTTCTGGGCTCAGGTCAGCACTGCTCCAAAACACCCCCACAAAGAGCATGGATGCAGGCTTCTTTTCACGGGGGATGGCTCACTGGCTTACCTTGTGGTTGAAGTATCTGCTTCCCTCCCCTGATGGAGTTGGAGGATCTGGGTTAGAAGGTGATGGCACAACGAACAGCCCTGCAAAGCTATCACATTGTATGCTGAACATACAACTTGCATGTCGGCTCCAGTTCCCTCCAAGTATTTTGGTTTGATGGAAGTCCTTTCAAGCATTGCTGTTGCTTCCCACGATGAAATCATGGGAGCTGAGGCTGTCCAGGAAGGACACTGGTGCCCAGCATCACAAACACATCTGTTCCTTACAACGTAAGAATAGTAAACCTGTTTGCACTTAAAGAAATTCTAGCAGGTGTCTCATTCTTTCTCTTGTGTTTGCAGTTGCTGGGGACATTTCTCTAATGAAGCACCATTGTACTATCACAATATCTTTGCTTACAAATAAACACAGTATCAAAACACTACTTCTGTTTCACAATCAGTGTTACTCAACCCTAGGACCTGTCAGTGTTACACTCTTCTGGATGTTGTAAGCTTTGCTTGGCACGTTGTACTGCTGGCCTTCCCAAAGAAGCCTCGGGGTGTTTAAGACTAACTCATCCATTAGGCTCCGCAGAAGTAGGTGTGAACATGAAAATTGGAGCTGTCAATCATACTGGGAGAGATTACCTCAGGTAGGGCTAATGGGTGGGGCTCAAAAGATATTTCTGTGCTTTGATGCCAAGGGCTCAAGTTGAAGTTTCCCATCCAGAGAGCACCAGGACCCACCCATCTGCCCTCGGTGTCTTACTGGTACAATGTTGTCTTTGGCTATGGTGTTTCAAATGGCTGCTTCTTCAAAGCAAAACAAACAGCTCAGGACCAAGGGGGTTTTAGTGTATTCAGAGACAAGTTGGCTCAGCACTTGTATAAAAGTATCCATTCCTTAACAATAGCCATCACTGCACTGCAGTGTGGCTGGCTTTATATGGGCTTTCTCCCAAGTGGTTGTCACCATGGCACAATTTTGACATTTGAATTTAATAAAAATTTGGGGCTGGGGACATGAGATTTCTCACATATTTTTTAAAACAATTTTTAAAAATTTGAAATTCAAGAATAAAGAAGATGCATCCTTTAAGTATAAATTTTTTGTTTGTTTTTCGAGGCAGGGTTTCTCTGTGTAGCCTTGGCTGTCCTGGACTCCCTTTGTAGACCAGGCTGGCCTCGAACTCACAGAGATTTGCCTGCTCCCATCTCCCTGAGTGCTGGGATTATAGGTGCGGCACCACCACATCTTGTTTATAAATAAGTTTTAAACATAACTTATGCATTAAAACATATTGTTAGACTTTTTCTATAGCACAAAGCATCAGAAGGTGATATGTTCAGTCTTGAGGAAAAAGTATTATAACCCAAGAATTCTACACTGACCTTGATTACCACCCCCCTCCCTATGCACACATGAATACAAGAGTCAAACAAGCCATAAACACTATATCTATATTAAATTCTTCATCTTGGAAACACACAGAGCTATCTGAAAAAAATGTATTTGAAAATTCAAGATCAGGAAAAGCATATATACATACATACATATATACATACATACATATATAGTGTGTGTGTGTGTGTGTGTGTGTGTGTGCGCGCACGCGTGCGTGCATGCCCTGAGGCTAATCAATTAAAGCACATTTAATAAATATTTTTCCTATGGATCTTGTTATGGTTAGATTCTTAAAATTGAAAAAACCATGTATTATTACTGTGTTCATGTACAGGCATAGGTGTTGCAGCATGCAGCACATGTCTAGACCTTGGAGGACAACTTGTGAACTCTGCTCCCTCTTTCCAACTTCATATGGGCATTGTCGGGCTTGTGATGTCAGTGTCTTGTACGCTGAGCAATCTTGATGGCCCTATGGTTAAATTAATTTTGAAAATCAAGATGAAAACTCACATATTTCATGACGAAATTTTCATACATGTATATCATTATACCTTGCTCATATTTACCCAAGATTACTTCTCTTGTTCTCTTCCCACCTGTTCATTGTTTTCCAAATATCTTATCTTGTCTTATTATGCTTTATACACACACACACACACACACACACACACACACACACACACACACACACACACATCTATATCCAAGTCTGCGTATAAGAAAAAGCACATAATGTTTATATTTTATCTTGGCTTCTTTTGCTTAGTATAATGATTTTCAATTGTATTTTCCTAAAAATGACGTAGTTTCTTTCTCTTCCATGACTGAATAGAACTCCATTGAGGTTATGCATAACCTTTCTTTATCTATCATCTACTGATGAACACGAAGGCTGATTCCAGACCTACTGTGAGCAGTGCAGCTATAAACATGGAGGCTCAGGGATCTCTCTGGTATGCTGACTTAATTTCTTTAGGCAGAAGCCCAAAGATCATAAAGCTTGACCATACGGCAGCTCTGTTTTCAACTCTCAGGAGGAACCTTCCTACTGATTCTATGGTGGCTCCCCTAGCTTAGAGTCTCACCAGCAGTGTCCACAGGCTCTTTCCCCCATGTCAGCACCAGTGTTTGTCACTTGTTTTTCCAGTGACAGCCATTCCGACAGAGGTGAGATGGAATCTCAAGCAGTTTTATTTTGTACATCTCTGATGGCTAAGGATATTGAACATATTTTTTCATATATTTACCAGCCATTTTTTTTCTGCTTAGAATTGGCCCTTTAATTCATTTATTTAAGTTCATCTGTCTGCTGTCCAGCAAAGTGGTCTTGCCAGCTGCTAAAGGGAGAATACCTCCTCTCCATTCTATTCCCCCATCTCTTTCTCTTGTCCATTGTTTTCATGAGACAGTATCTCACTAGGTAGTCTAGGTTGGCCTCAAACTCACAATCCTCCCTAAAGCCAACATTGCAGGCATGCATACTCATGCCTAACTAAATTGTACTTTGCTTTTGATTGACACAAACCATTTGTGTGTATTTAAGAGGTACAGTAGGATTTTTTTAAAAATTTGTTTTCAACTGATAGAGAAAAAAGATGTGTATGTTAATGTGGCACCATGGCAACAGTGTACTTTTGATTGCTGTTTGTGTTATAATGATCAACTCGGGGTAATCAGCACACCTATCACCTAACGCTCTTATCACTTCTTTTTGCTAAGACTTTCCGAATGCCCTTCTGTAACCCGATACACATCAATCTTTAGTTGTGTTCTTGCCGCTATGCCTCAGATCACCAGAACTTATTCCTCCTATATGATTGAAATACACCCATCAATCAACTTGACCCTGTCCCCCACTGCCCTCTATGCCCCTGAGTCTCTGGTGACTATTAAGCAACTCTCAACTAGTATGAAATCATCTTTTTTAGATGCTACAGATGACGCAATAATGTGGCCTTTGCATTTTCCTGACTTCACTCCGTGTAGTCTGTCCACCTCACATGATTTTTTGGCTTCCCAAATCTTCCCTCAAATACTTCCTTTCTATCCTTACATAGCCCCTCTCTCTAGTCACCCTTCCTAATCTGTCCACAGAGTTCCCACTGTCTCTGTCACATCCTTTGATACTGCCTTCATCCATTTTTTCTACAGAATATATTAAGATAAATGAGCGTCCAGGGGAGGAGGAAGGTTTTTCTAAGCTCTTGGTAAGGTTTATGTTACATTATTCTTCAGCTTCCCAGTGTCTAGTACTTCCCAGTTAACTAGCCTTTAAAGTCTTGTAATAAGTGTAAGTTACATAGTTAGCTACTTGTTGGATTATAAAGAGACAATAAAACCAAAGAGGAGAGCAATTGAACCTTAAGTATCAAAGAGGAGATACAATATCAAAGAATCCTTGGACATGCGACTGTGAAACATAAGAAAGCTGTCAGCAAAACCAAATGGCTTCCTTCATTGTACTGGTTCAGTTCCTTACTAATGTAGCCTGGCGCCACCGATAATCAGAACAGTCAGATTTGCTTTAAAGCTCGGAGGGGAAACTACCCAAATCCTAATGGTAAATTTCCACAGACCATTTCATTTTATGATACTTAGGCACGGGGATATTATCAACTGATTGAACAAATAGTGAGTGTTACGGTTTGTCAACACAGAGCCAGCAAACATTCGCTTTTCTTGCAATCAATACTAGTTAACTCATGAGCAGACACCACCAGAGCTAACCAGCAGTCTGTTACTTGGCTTTGCCTTGGGCCCAGAGAGAGTGCTTTACTGTGTGTCTTCTGGGTTTTAGTCTAAAATGGGAACTTGTAATTATATATGAGCAATAATCGACAGAGAGTGGGCGAGTGGCCAGGGTAGATGTATTACTCCTGTGTCAGGCTGTGTTAGGAGGAGTGGTGTCCCTCTATTACAGAATTTATACTTTTTAAAATTGGAGAAACCTCAGAGAAGAAACTAGATTCTATCCTGTTAGTGGCTCAGTTTTGGTCTGTGGTCTCTTCAGATTCAGTGGTGGTCTTTAATATTTGTATTCTAAACATTTTGCTTTTCTCTTCCCCCCATCTAATATATATATATATACATATATATATATATACATATATATATGTATATATATATTTATATTTATTTATTTATAAAATTGATCTGTTTATAAAACTAATTGCATTCTTTGAAAACTATGTAGCCAATATATAAATATTAAAGAGACTAAAATTACCTGCTAAAATATTAAAGAGATTAAAATTACTCTAGTTTCTAATGATGTTTCTAGGCTTACATCATAATCATACCTTCATTATCAGAGTATTTTTCCCAGAGCAATAAGTATCAAAATTCATAATAATTATTCCTAGCTGTGGCATAATATTATCCTGTGTGGAAATATCTCACTTTTAACATTCCTTTTGGTGACTTCTGTTATTTGTCTAAGAAAATATCTGTGGTAACATCTCTGATTATCTTTCTTATGGATTTTAGGACAAATCTTAGAGGGAAAATTTCTAGGAGACTCAATGCCTTCTGAAAATTTGCTTTTAAGAAACATGTGCCGATTCCATCACTGAAGCAACTTCTAAGTGCTCTAAATCAATGCAGTTTCAACACTCTTTGTTCTGGTACTAGATAAAAATGCATTAAGTTCCTGTAATTTTCTGAATGTGTTTTCTGTTCCTGTGGTGACAACTACCTCTGTAAAGCCGTTGTGTCCTAGTCATATTTTCTGTTTTCTGTTCCCTTCCTCGAGTACATTTCATATTTTCTGTCATTTGTTCTCTTCCTTGAGTACCTTTGTATGCCAGGGCCACCACTGATCCCAGGAGAGCCATCTTTGCCTTAAAATTGTTTTGTGCCTGCCCAGCATATTGGCCCTGCCACATCTACTTTGTTTAATCCGTAAAAGATTGTGTGTGTGTGTGTGTGTGTGTGTGTGTGTGTGTGTGTGTGTGTGTGTGTGAGAGAGAGAGAGAGAGAGAGAGAGAGAGAGAGAGAGAGAGGAGAGAGAGAGCGCACATGCACTCCACCTGATGAGGGTACTGGGAATTGAACCTGTGTCCTCTGAAGGAGCAATAAGGGATCTCACTACTTAGCCATCTCTCTAGACCCTATATTTACCTTTCCACACCAGGAACAGGGGCTATCTTTGACAATTTTCTTTCAACTTTTCCATAGTCTACTAATGTACTGTCTTATGTGGTTTGCCTTTCTTTAAATCTAGCTTGTCTAAACTCTCATCTTCATAATTGGATTTTCCATTATAAGTCTTCACACCTTCTATTTTTTTTCTTCTTAGAATTCCACCAGATCTTTGAAGAATAGACACAATTACAAAGTTCCCTATTCAATGCCTGCTTCAAGACTTGTGGCCATATCCTTATGATGGTATATCAATCCCAGGTCCTGAACTGATGGCACCCTGCTCACAAACAGCCCTTTCCTGCCTTCGACTTGGCCTCCTCCTTGTCTCTGGGTGGAATCTCCTTCACTTTTACCCCATTGACAGGTTGATCTTTCATACTCAGTTCAAACACTATTTCATTCTACAACCGACTTGATTCCTTAGACATGAATAGTATTTCACTAAATTTCCCCTTTGTTGTGGTACCTACCACAATATAATTTCTACCTATTCTGAGCTTTTCAAGGTCAGAAACTATGCCTAGATCATCTTGTGTTTTGTCTCTAGAAGCAACCAAGAGATGACACTACCAATTCCCCAGGATGCATATGTGCTGTTATTGTTTTCTGAGTTCTATTCTGTTGCATTGCTTTTGATCTGTGCAGTACTTTCATTGTCTTACCCAGTGTGTTCTAATATGAATTTCAATTCATGTGCAGCCAAATTTAACATATTTTAAAATGACTCATAGATCTTATTCTGTGGTGCATTATGTCTTCTTAAAAATCATGTCAACTCATTTCTGACTTAATAGTATCTGATAAATTCAAACTCATGAAAATATGTTATTTAAGGAGCCTAGAATAGGAACAACTAGTTGCCTACTTATGTTTTGTTTTGGTTTTGTCCTGGTTTTTTTGTTTTGTTTTGTTTTGTTTTGTTTTGTTTTGTTTTTTTCCTTTGTCAGCTTGACACAAGCTATGGTCATCTGGAAGGAGGAAGCCTCAATTGAGAAAATACCTCCATTGAGTTGCCCATGGGAAAGCCTCTGGAGAATCTTCTTGATTGATGATTGATGTGGAAAGGCTTAGCTCACTGTAGGAGGGGCCAGCACTGGGTAGGTGGTCCTTGGTTATGTAATAAAGCAGGCTGAAAATAATCACAGGGGAGCAAGACAGTAAACAGAGTTCTGCCATGACCTCTGTTTCAGTTCCCCCCTCTGACTTCCTGCCTTGAGTTCTGACCTGGACTACCCTTCACGATGTTATAAGCTATAAAATGAAATAAAACTCCCCAGCAAAGTTGTTTTGGTCATGGCGTTTATCACACCAACAGAAACCCTAACTTGGTTTCTGACAGTCAAAGTCAATGGATTGGACCTTTTATCTCTTCATTTAAAATGTTCAGTACTCAAAAATAAGCATGACTTTCAAGGCTTAAGGAACACAGCATAAGAGAGGGTATAAAGAATGTTATAGCCAGAGGATGGGAAGATCTGCAGTAAATCTGGATATGACACAGCCATTGCACTTGTGAACTCATGCAGCTATGGTTGCTGACCAGCACAAGATTGGGCCTCTCAACATTTCATCATGGATAGAGGACAGCTCTATGAGGACCCATACTTCCCCCAAAGTATTGGTAGTTAGTTGATGGAAGACAGGCTATCACTTTCTTCAGTGGTGTAGCCACTGATGAGCTGCCCACACTCTGAAGCTCATCGAGCCACCCATGCTCGTGCAAGCACATATAATTAAATTCAGTAGGTCACACATGGAAAGTAGACGTGACAGTAGAAGGGTGACTTGTTGGAAAGAAGAAGTGTCTTAGCAGAACTGGCATGATGGTGGGTGAGAAAGGGTTATGGTTTGAAAAATGAAAGAAATCAAGCATATATATATATAATTATCAGCAAGTAAAAAAGGAAATTTAAAAAATGGTCAGATGATAGGTTCTTTGGGGAAACCGGAAATACTAAGAGCTAGCCAAAGGTACCCTTTTCTAGATGACATTGAAGGCTATGCCCATCAGCCTGCTGAGTGCCTTCTGCTATGCTGAGAGGATGCTTCTGGTCTGGGAAAAGGTTCATCCTGTGACACATTCAAAGCATAATCCTGCACCAACTGTTTGTGATTTTGCTGTCATGTTCAAGCTTAGTTGGTACATGCTGACCATGAGCATCTTGCTTGTTCTCTTTTCTTTCTGAACATAGCCATAGTTTTATAGAACGCATAAGTGACTATAAACTACCTTGTTGATGGCTCTGAAACAGAAAACCAAGCTTAGAACACCCATCTAGCCAGAACATTTCCTTCTCACCAGCTGCAGCAGGTTTCTCATGTCAAAGTGTGGTTTCATGTACAAAGCTGCTAATGTTTTTTATCCACTTTAATTCTAATGAACACATCAATGGCTTCCTGGATACTAATATCCCTTTGTAGGTTAATACTCTAAATGTATGCACATGTCTTATCAGATGACTAAACAATCAATCTCTTTCTTTGTTAATTACTATTGAGGGTCGATGTTATTTATATAATGAAGTCAATATAATCTCTATTGCTCATTAACTGAAATGTTCTGGGCTCAACTCTGTTTTATTTTCCAATTAGATTCTGTTATTTTTCCTTATTGACTCTTGAAAAAAATAGTTGTGGAAACAAACTTAATGACTCTGAAAATGTCAGAACAATTTATATTATGGGAAACATCCTGTAATACATAAATGTAAACAGGAATAGTGCTCAGTCATTGGAAAACACCAGATTATTTATTATTATGTACCTGCTCTTTACCTTACTTTTTTTTAGTGACTTACAACCTGCAAGTCTGATGATGCTTCTTTCTAGCATTCATTGTGCTGTCTAAATAGACTCAAAGGCATTCCAATGCTTTGGCAAGAGTGATTCATGTGGGATAACTGAGCAAGTAAGCCCTCCAAAGGGTGAAATGGTACACTGCTAGACACTCTGTCTGGAGCTGCCTGAACATATCTTTTCCAGGAATATTCTTGAGGCCCTGCCTCTAGTCCTCTGGTCAGCTAAGCAACGACTTTCAGAGATGTCCATGTCTGGATCCTTGGATCCTATGTCTATGCCATCTCAAATGACCTTGACTTTTTTTTTTTTATAGCTATGGCTAAGGATTTTACAGTGGTGAGATGATAGCCAGGCCTATCTAACCACTGGTCCTCATCAAGGGAAGCAGGAGGACTATAGAGAGAAGATGTGACAGAAACAGATGAAAAAGGAGGTCAGCATGTTCATGGGATGATGGGAAGGCCAAAGAAATGGATTTTTTCCCAGGACCCCTGAACACCTGCTGACTTCTGCATCGAGAGGAGTATTGAGACCTGTGTTGAACATCTGGCCTCTGGGGCTGGTAGGTAACTTGGCTGCAGTGTTTTATCATCAGTTTGTGCTCACTTGATAGAGCAGCAACAAGAAACCTATGCAGGGTAGAATGACTTGGATATGGTGCCATGCAGTTTGGAAATAGAGAGAAGAGGTGGACAGAAGAAGCCCCTCGGTACCAGGAGATGCCAATCCAGTGCTTGGAAGGGAGGTTGATGAAGAGGATGAGGGCTTTACTTCCAGGGGGGCACTTCTCATAACCTGACTCACGACTTCTGAGAAATTCAGGGCTCCCTGTATGCCCAGGTGAACATGCAGAACTTGCCTGCCTTAGTGTTTGCATTATGGTTCTCAGAACCCGTAGAATGAGTGCCAACGGAGATTTATTATATAGGCTTATGTGATATTGTTGGGGTTGTCTAGCAATGGCTATTTCACACCAGAGAGGCTGAGAACCTGGTCTTTAACTGTGCTAAAAGCCCCCCAAAACTGGCATCAATATTGACCCTCACGACAACAGGGTAAATAAACCTGCCAGCACAATGAAAGCAAGCAGTCAAAGAGTGAAACTTCCCTTCTTTCATGTCCTTTTACCAGGGTGGGATATACCAAAAGGTGTTGCCCACATTTAGGGTGGGACTTCCCACTCCAAGGAATCAGCTCAAGAATGTCCCTCACAGGAGGGGCCTGGTGCTCATTGTTTAGTTTATTCCAGATCCAGACAAGGTGACAACCAAGATTCACCGTCGCAATGTGCTTGTAAACTTCCCACTGAGAGCAGGCAAGCATGCTGAAGTGTTAGAACTAAGTTTGCATGGTCTTTTGCTAGGGTAATTGATTTCCTTGAGGGAGATACTTTGACTTTTGGAAGATTTCATTGAAGTAGGAATGATAACAGATGCCTTTATTAGGACTTATCTGTGCGCCATTTTCATATATGTCAAGTCAAAGGAAATCAAAGGAGAGATATGGCTCCTGAGTTGCCACTACATCTAAAGAGCTTGCTCCAGTCCACCCCAACACCATGTACAAGACAAGAAATGTTAATGGGTCAGCTCACCACAAATAAGCCTTTTCCCTCTGTATTGTTATAGTTACAGATAATTAATGTAATGTGGAGCTGAAGATAACTTTTTAAAACCTATTAAGTTATTGAGTTAGTTAATCAATAATCATTAATGCCATTTATTGTTTAATATGTTTACATGCCAGATAGCATGCTCAATGTTTGACATGTGTCATCTTAGTTAGTATACTTAATTTCTCTGTGACATTTCTACTGATGAGCTAGAAAACTGAGGGTCACACTGAAGTGGAAATGTGCAATTAGTAAATAAAAGAAGTAGGACTTGGCCCTAAGTCACCCCTACTGACATTGTATGTGTCAAAAGTGGGTCATTTTGTTCTTTGAAATCCAGAGTTTTAGGCACCTAGACTAATTATTTCCTTTCTTGACTTGCTGTTTGGGAAACTAAGTAGTCATAGAGTAGACTGGAGTTTTGTTTTTGTTTTTGTTTTTGTTTTGTTTTGTTTTGCTTTCCTTCTAGACTCAGTTATCTATGGAAGCATAGACATTTATAATGTGTGAAACTAGCCAGGAAATCTAAGCACAGACTCCCAAAGCCTTTATAGCATTTATAACCTTTATGACACTGGATTCAGGACCAGTTTTCAGAGCTTCCTCTGAAAGACTCTTTTTAGGAAGCAGAGAGTGGGTGAGGATGAGCCCTCATAGAGACTGGGTCTATGTTCTAATAAGTCTAAAGCCCATGAAGCCATGCCTCAGGTGTGTCACTCCTAAACCCTAGGGTGAACTTACCTTTCCATGACCCCATAGAGTCATAGAGGCTTAGGAATCAACTCCTTCCAATAAACCCTTTAATATGATTAATAACAAATGACAGCATCTTGCAAAGGTCATCCAATGATTGTTTTACATATTTTCATCCTCTTGATGTGATATTAATTTTGGTTTCTAGCCTTTCTTAAGGAATCTTACACTATCTTGCCAATATTTCCAATTCAGAAATTGTTTCTCACCAAGTTACAGCTACATTAAAAAATAAATTGAAGCTTTAAAAGATTATTATGCACAATTATTTCTGATGAGATGACTCGCTTTAGAATCTATTTTTGTATGGGAGGAAGGCAGCAGTAAATGTTATTGCCAATGAATTAATTCCATTAATAGAACTTCAGCCCTATGTGGTATTTCCAATTATGACCGTTGTTACAGGCTTGTTCCAGTTTCCTTTCTGTTGCTGTGATAAAACACCCTGGCAAAAAGCAACTTGGAAAGAATGGGGCTATTCAGTTCCTGGTCACAGTTCATCAGTTCAGGGAAGTCAGAGTAGGAACCCAAGCCGCTACTCACATCATACCCCCAGTCAAGAACAAAAATAGAATATGTGCATCTGTGCTTGCTTGCTTCCCTAGCTTTCTCTGCTCTTAAATACTGAATGAAGACACTCAAAAAGCAGTTTGGTGTTCTCCCACTAATTAGCATCCAAGACATTTCCCTACAGACACGCCTACAGGCCAACCTGATCTTGGCAATCCTTCACTGAGGCACTTTCCCCGGGGGACTCTAAGTTGTGTCAAGTTGGCCATTACAGCAAACCATCTCAGGGCTTAATATGAAATGAGCCCCAACCAGGTTCATGCTTTGAACACGTTGTCTTCAGCAGGTGTTCCAATTACAGAAGGTTGTGGAAACTTTAGGAGGTGGGTCCTAGATGCAGGAAATAGGTCACCAGGGGGAATCCTCGGGCCACTTCATGACTCACTGTCTAGTGCATGTCCATCAAAACGTGAGTGTCAGTCCACCACACACTCAAGCTGTCATGATGGCCCCAGCACATAAACACAGGCAACTATGAACTAAAAATGAACAAAGCAAATCTTTACTTTTAAGTCATTCCTATCAGGTACTTTGGTCTGAGGGGAGAAAGGGTAATTAATATGGTAATCTTCAAAAACATTAATACAATAATAGAATTAAAACAAAATCACACTGGCCTTCTTCATTTGCTTTCCGTCTTTCTCTCATTTAAAAAAAAAAAATAAACCAGTAGTTGGAACAGTGATGTAATCCTATGTCTGTTTTTTAAGAGCAGGCTTATGTAAGTCTAATTTGTCTTTATGGGAGCTATTAATCAGTACAGCAATCCAACAGTTATTGAGTATCTTGAGTGGGCCATATCCAAGTTACAGTATCAGACTTGGCATGTAAAACACCACTATTTTTAATTGACTGCAAGATGAAACAATTACATTTTGGATTAGATAAAGTATATTGTTAAAATTTAATTTTTCCCTTTTAGTGAACAAAATGTGGCTAGTGAGATGTGCATGTGCTAGCGTGTGCATGTGCGTGTGTGTGCGCGTATGTGTGTGTGTGTGTGTGTGTGTGTGCACGTGAGTGTGCTGTAGTGCTGCATACATAGCAGGCACCGGATTTACTACCAGTGCTGCAGCATTTAAAGTTGCATGCCTTAGTTGCTTGTTCTGTTTCCACAAACAGTGCTAATCTAGAGACTTCAGGCAAATACAAGTACTATCTGGCCTTTTAGTTATCTGAAAAAATCAGAGTAACACTTTTTACTCAGTTTGGCCTAAGATTCCAGTGCCACGATTCCTTACTGCAAAAACAAAACAAAACACCACACCATCCCTGGGCACATGCGCATGCACCAAGTTATTTTATCTTCTAAATGGGACCTTTCAATAATTCAAAGTAAAACTCTTTGGAAAAGCTTGGCTTAATACATTTAAATGATAGTAATAAGAATAACTTAAGGGGGAAGAATTCACAGTCATGGCTTACATGGAACAGGTAGTGGAAACTCTGAGTAAGTTTATGTGATACATAACATACACTACATCTTAATACTATACTGTTATAATATAAAAGTACATGATTACATATCTGTCTTCATGTCCTTAGTGAGTGGTAATTGGCAGAGGTTTAAAAATAAAATTAGCTTCTTAACAGCAAGGCATAATTAGTTGTGAAATTCTTCTATCCAATCATTAAGACACGAACACATGTAAAGACTTGTAAAAGTAATTTATTCTTGTTTGTTTAGATGCTTGGTCGATTGCTCTTCTTTTTTCATCTGGTTCCCACTATAGCCTCAAACAGCAAGCATTCGATGAACTGCAGCTGAGCTGGGTCCTTGTCCGCAGAAAGACACAAAGGCTAGAAGGCCATATTCCCAAGCACCGGCCCCTTCCCAGTGCCTAGAGGACCATTTCTCTGTGTGTCTTTATTCTCATAGGATGCTATTTTCATTCTAGTACTAATGGGCTGTTTTCCGGCTTGAACAAACTCACCAGTGATCTTATTTGTGACTCGTCAGAGACTTTTGTTATCTTCACATAGCTGCCCTCCATACAGTCTCTCCTTTCACTTCCCCCACAAAGCAAAAATTTCCAACGCTGTGTTCTATTCTCCCAGACAACATTAAATCAAGACAGAGTCAAAAAGGGAATGCCAGGATCAGTTCAGTAAATATGATTAGTTAAAAAAAAAAGTTAATAGCAAGTGCAAGACATACCCTAGTTTGTTAAAAAGTTGTTTGCTGAGATGACATGCTTTATTGACTGAAACAACTATAAATGCCCCATTAAGCAGTAGCTATTCTGGTTATAGACTAGAAACATTACAGCAACGAATTAGGCTTATTTACAAGCATAGTTTTCTATCTCATTAAAGAATCCATGTTGGAAGCAGCTGGAGTGCTGGCTGCATGATT
Source organism: Acomys russatus (assembly GCF_903995435.1). Taxonomy (NCBI): domain Eukaryota; kingdom Metazoa; phylum Chordata; class Mammalia; order Rodentia; family Muridae; genus Acomys; species Acomys russatus. The sequence goes on from NC_067139.1 coordinate 15,876,466, forward strand.
TCCACGGCCAAGTTTAAGCCAGGAAGATACCATGCTCTAAGGTCAGCAGGCTTAGCTGGTGAGGTTGTATCCTTGTGTCCTGGCAAAAGGACAGACATAGGACTTCTCCAGATATGGAACCAGTGATGACTGTGTTCTAGAAGGCTTTTGGTCTGTATCCAAACCTCTCTGAAATAAATAGTTCACTGCGTTGCAAGCCCCAAAATTCTCACTAAAATCTTAGAGAACATCTGAACCCATTTTAAAGAGAAAAAAAAGTAAAGGCTTTTCTTCATTTTGGCTTGTTTTCTAAACCGTGGTATCATAATATAGGTCAGGTGGGCCTCAAACTCAGGATGCTCCTGGCTTGGCTTCCTCACTGCTGGGATTGTGCTTGGCTGGCGGTGACTGCCATCAGTGGTCTTGCTAGGAGCTTGTCACTGCCACTGTCTTCAAGTTTGCTGTCTAAGGCTGGGAGCTCTAGGCTCTTCATGTCACCTAGAGGTCAGTGCCCACCTTTCTTTGTCTCTTTTTGCTACCTGACTGTGAACACCCCAGGTGGTCCACTGCCTCCCTTGTAGCCCCTGAGACAGCATCTACTGGATTTTCCAGCATCAATTGTCTTTTCTAAGAAGCCTCCTTCCTGCTGTAGTGGGCACTTGAGTTTGATTTTTCTATTAATGTGATAAGACACTGACCAAAAGCAACTTGGGCAAGAGAGGGTTTATTTCATCTTACAATTTTCAGGTCACACTCCCAACACTGAGGGAAGTCAGGGCAGAAACTCAAGTCAGGAACATGCTGGCAGGCACTGAAGCAGAGATTATGGGGGAAATGCTGCTTACTGGCTTGCTCCCCATGCCTACCTTAGACTGCTTTCCTATACAACTCAGGTCCACCTGTCCAGGATTGGTACCACTCACTGTAAGCCAGGTCCCCCCACATCAATCACCAAGCAAGAAAATGCTCCATAGTCTTGCATACAGGTCAATCTGATGAAGATGTTTTCTCAATTGAGGCTACTTCCTCTAAAATGACCTTAGCTTGTGTCAAATTGATTTAAAACAAAAACAAAAACAAAAACCTCTAGCAATAAGGGTTTTCAAATGTAAATGGAAAGTTCCAACAAATAATCTCCAAGTTGGAGATTCATTTGGGAAAACTAGGCAAAGAGGATGCTAAGGTGTGTGCTTGGATGTTACCTGACCCAAGATTTGCTGATTATGGCACCTTTGTTTTGTCAGGGTTGGGTTTTTATTTTGATGTTTGTTTGTTTGTTTTGGTTACTTGATTCATTTTATTCCTTTCTAAAATGCCCTGAAAATACTTTTAAGTGAACAGTTTATTTGCATGATATTCTAAGAAAAGATTATCTTTTGGGTAATCTTGATGAATAATTTTTTATTGTCTTATCAAGCTATCTTTCTAAGCAGAATCCACGTCACCATATGATTCAGTGACAAGGACCCATTGTAAAAAATGTACACTTGGTGATTTTCCTTATCATGGGCTCGTTAGCACACACACCAACACAAATCTAGGTGTCATAGTCTAGACACACTGGAGTGATGTGGCATGGCCTCCATCATGTGTGAGATGAGTGACATTTAAGTGGCACAGGGTGTATTTCTTTTGTTTATTCAAGTATTCCAAAAAGTATCAGAAAATAGCTCTGTAGTAACTTAATCTCTATGATTTAATAAAATAGATGTGCTTTAAAATTTATGCCACCAGCATTTTCTTGCTTGTAAAAATCTATAAGGACTAAAATGCACAAGTTCTTGGAGATCTGTTGAGCCATTACAACTCTGTATTATGATGACTTTAAGTCAGACATAAGTATTTTTGTAGTGTTTCCAAACTTTCATCTAGCAAGCCCTGTTCCAAGAATCTGTCTCAAGGAAATGATCAGAGTTAGGCTTCCTACCTAGAAGGTTTTTCTAAGAATGATTTATGAAGATAATAAATGGAGATTAAAGGATAACCATTTCATTAAATGCTATATATAGTCATAAAATCATTTTTAAAGACTAGGTTTAGTGAAAATGATCATGAAAAGATTGCAGAACACACACACACATGCACACACACATTTATATATGCTTAATAATAATATTTCAATAAGTATACTTAATCTGGTATGAAACAAACTATTTCTCCTTGCAGATGGTGCTTATTTTGCTTAAAATAAGATTCATAGTGTTGTGTTATTCTTTCCACTCATACTTAGTATCACAATATAATTGGTCCTTACTTTAGAGCATTTATCAAAAATGTGGAAAAGAATATAGAAAGAAAATACTGTGTGTGCCATCCTAACTTAAATCCCTTGAGCCAGCCGGAAAATAGGTCATGCGTGTAGAGCAAGGAGGATAATTCAGATCAGCAATTCATTCCTGCTGATGGGTGCTGGCTCCCTAGGACTTACCTGTCAACCACATTCCCGGAGGAGCAGGGCACCATCCCAGCAGAGGTGGGAGGGCATTTAGCCAAAGCAGGGAGTTCTAAAAAGACCTTGATCCCATGGAAGCTTTCATTACGAGGAGCTTCAGAGAAGGGCGTGGAAGGCTGAGGCCAGGCTTTAAAAGACTCTTTACACTCCGTCTCTACCAAGGAGAATGTTAAGCAGTGAAGCCAATGAAATAGAAACAGATGGCTCAAATTTTCTTTGAAACATAGACAGATTGAAGAAAAAGAAGTTTGGCAAAAATACATCTGGGGTTCAGCCAAACCGAAAACATTTGAGAAACAGTATGAAACACTGGGAGAACATTAAGGAGCCCACAACACTCACATTAAGTGTAATGTGATAGATGCACAGAATGAAATGGGCTTTTAAAGACAGAGCCCAGTTTCCGGTGAGCTCTAGCAGCTGACTCGGGAGGAATAATGACACTGATGACTAGTCAGGCCACCCCAGCAATGAAAGTGACCTGAAAGCATGGGACTACAATACCTGCAAGCCTGAACCCCTCTAAGACCTTGAGTACCCACGCAACTGAAACACCCAGCAAAAATGGACTATGCTGTTGAACCTGCCGATAGCCGAAACTATGCAAGACCAGTGTGACCCGTGTGGCTGAAATGACCAGTAGGATTGTAATTTGAAAACCCAATATGGGGTGTAGAACTGTACCTGCCTGTAAGACTCAAATGACTCGGGTGACTCAAACTACCTGGGGTAATGCAAGGAAATGTGGTTGAAGAGGCCTGTGCAGTTGTTACTTTCTGTGGGTCTAGAACAGCCTATGCCACTGGATTGACCAGTGGGGCTGAAGTGACCTAAAGCTTGCTGGCTCTTCTTTTCTTTAACTTGTAGGCATTAGAGTAGATGGCCTAACGCTCTTTAGCAGAAGTAGCCACCCAAGCACAGCTTCAGTGAATGTATAAACCACCTGTTGCACCGACTAATGAACAACTGAGTAAAATATATTTACCTGAGAACTCAGGTGAGCATGCATGTTTTAGTGAGCCTTTGTTTTAGCAACTGCAAGTACAGAAGGCCTGTGCCCGGTTGTGTCAATGGTCCAGTAAAAAAGAAGCAGGGTGTGAGCTGAGGGACATGGGAGCACAGGTTTGGGAAAGTCCAAGTGGCAGTGTGTGAATGGCTTCCAACAGGAGAAGAAAAAGAGAGATGAGCTTATTAAGTATGCTGTTTTGGACAGAATGATGACGTAACATCCTCAGGAAAGGGGGAAAACGTAGAACATGATGGACACAAAGAGGCTCCTGTGATTTACGTTGAGGCTGTTGCCTTCAGTTTTATCAGGGTACTGAGTAAGGGTTGGGAAATAAACCATGGTAAGCAACAGCGGTATGTTTCAGGGTCAGCAGGTGGCTAATCTGCTCTGCAGCATCTAGGAACCCACAGAAAAGAGGCAGAAGCACTTGGGGACAGTCAGCGCAGGGAGAAATGACACAGGAGGGGTCCTGTGAGCCAGACAGTTGGCGGAGAATGGGGAGTTGTGTAAGGGTCCGAAACAGAAAAAGATTCGGGTGGTGGTGGCTACCAAAGACTTGAGACACCTTTGGGGTGCCAGTGGAATACCAGAAGAGGAATGAAAGCCTTGGCTACCAGGGGACGAAAACTTGACAGAACTTGAGTGCATTAAGACAAGGATGAGAAAGTTCTGGCAAAAATAACAATGGACTTTGGAACCCTTGGGAAAGTGATCACTTTTTGTTATTGTTGTTTATAACTAGACAACACTTTAGAGGATTTTTGTCCTCTATGGCATTAACAGTAAAGTTCCTGGGCTACAGACCCAGCTGTTTTACACCAGAAACAAGGAAATTAACTGATAACATTGCTTTCAAATAGTCACATTACTTAGTTATTAACTATGTATCAAATTTTTCTTTCCAATTTTCTCTAAGGAGAAAGACTGGTAATGGGCCAGCTGATATTAACTATTAACTCTTGATTGTATTAAAGAAAAAAATAATCAAAGACAAGGTAAAACATAAAGACCTCAAGAGACCTGCTTAAAAAAAAATTATTTTAGCAAGAAAAATGGTCTAGAATCATAACATTCTAGGCCAAACATGGTCCAAAATACACCACCCCGACTGCTGAGATATTTTTATATAGCTGGAAAATAGACAGTGAGACACACAGAGATCTCCTGGTAGTCCTGCCCAACATGTGCTGTGCTTGACCAACATTTAACAGCGTTAAATCAAGGACTGGCTTTGGATTTGGCTGGTGTGACTGGCTAGGACTCCATGCTTAGATACAAGGTTTTGGTTTTAAGCTTTAAAGTGTTTACAGATCAAGCTAGAGTCCAGTTCACTATGTACAGAGGACACTTTGGACAAAGCATTACCATCAAAGTACAGAAAAAGATTTAGGTCAAACTTAATTAAGGTTGACAGTTAAGAACGCTTTAAAGGCAAGCAAGAGTTAAACACCACTCTCTGCCAACTGTAAGGAAAGGCTATTTGGTGAAACATCGTTAACGTTCCCGACAGAGAGAGATAAGAAGTTCATGTCTCAGCAAGGATTTTCATTCCGTTGAATTTTGTCAGCTAACTGCTTAAACACTGGCCAGGAATTGTAACTTCCTCAGGGAAGGTATAAATCACAATCACACAAAAAGTTCTGTCCCATACTAGAGTTGAGGTGGCTTTTAGCTGTCCGTGTGGGGTCCCATACAATAAGATCCCAACTCTTTTTTTTAAATATTTATTTATTACATATACAGTGCTCAGCCTACATGTACCTCTGCAGGCCAGAGGAGGGCATCAGATCACATTATAGATAGTTATAAGCCACCATGTGGTTGCTGGGAATTGAACTCAGGACCTCTCAAAGAGCAGTCAAGTGCTCTTAACCGCTGAGCCATCTCTCCAGCCCCAAGACTCCAACTCCTTTCTCAAGCTTTTCTCAGAAGTCTGGTGAGGTTTCTGCCAGGCACCTCCATCCCCATAGGCCATGTCTCTGTGGAACCTGACAAGCCAATCCATTCAAGAGCCATTCAGGTCGTTCCCAGCAGTGTTTCCTTAAAAGCAGTTCAGCTATTGGATCTGGAATGGCAGTATAGCATTGCTCAGCATATGAGCAGCCCAAGTTCAATCCCCAAAGCCGTAAAGAAAAAGAATGTTGGTGCGATAAAAGAAAGGAATTCTTTTCAAAATAAAAGCATAATCTTAAAAACTATAAACAAGGTACAAGACATGAGGAAAAGTAAATAGTATTGAGGGGGTTTGGGGAAGGTGTCTGAGTAGGAAGGGCAGTGGCAGTGTTTGCCTTATGTTTTAGTATTTTTGGCTACTGGTACCTAGAAAAGGCTTCTGTTTTCCAGAGGAAAGTCACTGAATTCATTCCTTAGGTTGGTGGCAGCTGCCTCCCCATTACCCACCTCTTGCTACCGATCCCCTCTGTTTTGTGGGACACACGAATCAGGTCAGTGTCATCAGAGAAATATACTGACCACTTCTCTGGGTTTTTTGTTTGTTTGTTTGTTTTGTTTTGTTTTGTTTTTGTTTTTTGTTTGTTTTTAGTTTCCCATCTCTGTTTTATTTCTTATTCTTCCATATCAAGAATCCATTTTGCTTGACTTTTGCTGTTATAGTTCCATGTTTTAAAAAGTCTAAAAGAACTAATGTGTGGAGAATATGTTAGCACAGCCTTCCCCAACCATTCTGCTCCTCTCCTCCCACGGCACCAGCTTCTTACAAGCTTTTCTACCAGTCAGCACCCCCAACTTACAGTCATTCGACTTCCAGCTTTTAACCTTGTGACCATGCATATCTACACAACCATTCTGTTCTCACTGGCAGCACAGTATTCAACTGTGGGCGGAATCCAGCAGTGGGTAGTCAACATAATTACAACAAAGTCGGCTAAAATAAGTATTCTGCGTAAAATGGAGGTGCACTAGGCTTGGTGGCTACTCAGTGGGTGAGGTGTATTCAACATGTCTTTGATTGAATGGTGCTCCCAACTTACATAGATTTCTGTAGGTATGTCCCCATCGGGGACACCTGTATGTGTGACCATTGTTAGAACTCTTGTTAGCAGGAGGGAGACATCATATGGAAGTGCATAGGACAGGCATATGCTTCTGTATTTGCATTTGGCCTCAGTCGGTTAGCATCTTCCTCATGAGCATCACCAGGAGAATAGATGGCTCTACTGACATTCCTTTGTCAAGTCCTTTTGCCTGTAAGGTGGTTGACAATAAAGAATCCACATACTCCTCAGCTGCCAGCACCAGGTCTGCCCGTCTGGACACAGGCTCCTCGTCCCTGCCACAGAGCAGCAGTCGGCAGCTCTCCAGCCACCATATTCTTGGTGACTGTCTTCTTTGTTCTTTCTTAATCCAGTTTCTGAGTCAATATTTGTCTTCATTTGATGTTTGGCCTTAATTTCTGGAAGATATCTCCATTATCACCATTAATTTCCACTCTCTTTTAAAGAAAGAGTGTGGACCAGTGCTGTCCTCTCCTATTCAATTGATAGCTTGGGAATAGAGATGCAGGTTGGAAATACTTTTCCTTGAGGAGTAAAAGAATCATTTCTTTGCTGTGTACCTCCCAATGCTCCTGTGTGGAAAAGACAAAGCTGGGTTTCCATTTCTTACCCATCTTGGGTTCCCGCTAATGTTACCCCTGCTGTCATTCTGGCTTCTTTCAAAAGCGTTTGGGATCATTCTGTCTTCATTTGTTTGGTATTTCAAAATGACTCAATCCAAAACTTTTCTCAAAAACTATATTGGGTTTAGTGCCTTCCCCAATCTAGAAAATCACATGATCCATTCTCAAAATTATTTTAAAATGTATGCAATGGTGCTTCTTACCTTCTATTTTCGGTATGCTCTTCAGAGACTAGGGTAGCTTTTCAGAATGCAAGGTGGGACCTGTGTGACAAGAGTGTCCAGTAAAACCAACAAGTTGAATGCAGTGGCACTTGAGACATTTTCTACATTTAGAAGCATGGTACTGAGGACTGCACCCAGGTAGTGGGAGCGAATTTTATTGTTTTGACAAAAGGAAATGATTTTCATTAGGAAATTTGTGTGGGATTCTAGCATAATATCGCACAGTGACAATTTCCTAGGGCAACCAAAGTCAGTACTCTTTAAAGGGGTTTTATAGTTAGAAACCATGTGGATAAAACAAGCCAGATAAATTGTAATTAAATGAGTGACATGTATAAAATAATTTGTAAACAATCACACGATGCCCCAGGCATACACATGTCCCAACTAAACCCTGAGCACTTCAATGTGGGCATGGTGATGCACAGGAAGATTCTGTTTTCATTTCTAATTGACATCACATGGCAGTGAGTATTGGAAATTAGAAAACACTAGTCCAGTATACGGCATAGATTCTGGAGAAGAAAAACCACAAAGAGGAAATCGCATTCCAGGAATTACACTCATCAATGCTGAAAGGAATTAGGTGTCCTACAGTCAAATTCCTGCTATTTTTGGAGGCACTATGTAAATGCTTGCTTGAAAGTCCTTTTTTTTTTTTTTTTTTTAACCATGTTGCTAAGGAGGGCTATCTGGGCAACGTCAATGATACGGATGTTAATTCTCATAGATTTGGGGCCTGAAATTCAAGATCAAGTTTGGTTTGTCCCGAGGCCTCTGCGCTTGACTTGCAGCTGCACCATCTCCTTGACGCAGCCCTCTGTGTGCACCCTCCTTGTTTTCATTTCTGATAGGGATAACAGTTGGACTGATATCGAGATCATTTGGGTGACCGCTTTTAACTCAGTTACTGTGCTAATGACATTCTGGGAGTTAGGATTCTTACACATGATTTTTGGTAAGAAACAGCTCAGCCCCAGTGATAGTCAATGAATGATAATGCCATGAGAAACTCAGGCCAAGAAGCTCACCCCTGGGGAGCTAATAACGGAGTTGACACATAAGATACAGGTGATCGTGGACTTCCTAGTTTGAAGAGAATAAGGAAATGTGCTCATTCATGGCTGCTGGAGAGTCTGCGAACATACTTGCCTAACCTTGAGTGGGATCTTACAAGGGCCCCCTGGCTATGCAAACCATGAAACAAGTCACAGTTCCTCTTTAAGATGGAGAACTGTGTCTCAGCCAAGAAAAATCAGTAAAGTCACACGTATGGCCCCTAAAAAATCTATCTATATTTAGGTGACCTCTTCTCTCACAGTCAGTCATGTGTCACACGAAATAACACCTTATGTTTGTACAATTTTAGCTACTATAAGTTTCCTCTACATTGACCTGTGCACTGTTCCCAAACCTAATTCTGTCATGGAAGTGTCCAGGTGTAAAATTCCTGGGGGCTGGTGACCTGCCCCAGTTAGTAGGTGGCTGTGGACTGTACAGTGGGCTACATTAAAGTTCCAAAGAAGCTCTAGTATGTTTAAGAACCTGGCCTGTGGATCTTCTGCCATGTGTTTGAGACAATCACTGCTGAGACATGCAGAAAGGGCTTAGTGACTATTGCCCTCATCCTATGAACCAGAAAAGGGATTAAGTCTGTGTCCCTTCCTTTTGAATGTCTGTCCATCAATGTGATGTCCATCCCATGTAAAATACAGGGTGAGGAGGATGGTGACACCTGCTGCCAGCCTCCATCACAGGTGGGTGATACATCTGCTGCCAGCCTCCATCACAGGTGGGTGATACACCTGCTGTCAGCCTCCTTCACAGGTGGGTGATAGATCTGAGTCCTGAATCCACAGTCCAAACTCCTTATACCACTTTACCTCACATCTTCTAGTTGGTTCTAGTTGGGTTCAAACTCTCAATTTTCCTATGCCTGTTCCCCAAGTGCAGAGGACAAGCCTCCTATGGAAAGATTAAGACACAGGATTCCCATTGTCAAGTAAAAATTGAGGGGAAGAAAATTCTCCAGTGTTTCCTAGGCCATAGGAATCTAAGGCTCCTCTTGAAAGAAGAGAAATCTGCCTGTGCCTATTAGTGAGCTGAAGAGAGACAGGTCAACAAACAAAACACAATGGACACACACACACACACACACACACACACACACACACACACTTCTATTAAATTAGATCAATTGCTGAGCAAGTGGGTTCAGATGGTAGTTGTAGTGTGTGTGTGTGTGCTGGATGTTAACGATATAGTGTTTGCTTTTGTCTCTTCTGTTAATTAAAGAATTAAAGACAGTAGAGGATATTGTGCCACAGCAAAGGTAAGATTTATTAGCAATCAGTAAAAGTCCCTTGGACAAGGACAGGCCACCCTTTCTGTGTAATTTAGCATTTCTCAGCAGCAGGGGATGGAGTAATAGTTAGAGTCCCAAGAGAGGGTATCAGTGACCCGTTCTAGAGAAAATCAGTAGCTCTAGTACCATTGCCCAAGACCTGGCTGGTGAACGCTCTATTGTCCTGTTACAGTTGCCATGGCTACCAGGGCGAGTCCAATATGGTGTCTTGCGTCTTGTTAAGCTGGAAGGTTTTTTTGTTTTTCATTTTTTTTTAAGGCCTCCAAAAGCTGTACAAAGAATGAACAACACCACATGGCATCTGCCTCCATTTGAGGGTAGCTAGCAGAGACTGGAGCCAGAGTGTAGAGTGAAAACAAGAGCAGGTGACTGGGAAAGGTCTAGTGTGTCCTGGAGAAAGGCTGGAGGCAGCAGGTTAGAAGATGTGATGTGATAGCCTGACTCAGTCATCTACTAGGGTGGACATGGGTACTCAAACAATGTTCCTAACTCCACACCCAGCCTTCAACCTCGCACTCTTGGGAGCCGATGAGGTCACGAGTCATGGCAAGAGATGGAACCATGGTCTCAACATGAGCAGATCTTTTGATATTTATAACGGTGGAGGAAAAAATGAACAAGAACTGTCTGTTCTTCACTCATTCCTTAAAGATGCTGCAAACTAGTGTTACTGCATCAATAAAGAGCCAGGGCCATGCCATTTGGTAAAGCTCCATTTCAGCTCAATGATAATATTCCTGAAAGTACAGTGATTTGAGAAAGTGTAATAGTCACCTCACGAGTGGATTTTTTTTCCTCCCATGCCCTGGTTGCTATGATCAGCATATGCCAAAAGTAGAGCTTAAATAAATTCTTAAGACAACGTTGATTTTCTAGATTTGTTTTGCTTCCTGTTGCTGTGATAAAATATGGGACAAGAGCAGCTTTGGAGAGAAACCATTTATTTTAGCTCACGACTCCTGTCAGGGCTCAACACGACTGAGAAGTCACAGTAAGAAAAGCAGAAAGCAATGGATGAATGCCTGCTTGTCCCAATCTTATGCAGTCCAGGGCCCAAATCCACACAAAGGTGCTATGCATGGGTCTTCCCATACCTTAGTATAACCAAGACAGTCACCCGCAAACATCCCTGTAGGCCTGCCTAACCTAGCAAGCTCCCCACCCAGACTCCCTTCACTGGTCAAGTTGACTATTGCAAATAGCCCTCAAAGTACCTGAGCTCTGAATGTAACTACACTGTGATGAGCACTAAGATAGAGTGGTACCAGCAAAAGATTAGGCAGAAAAAAAAAAAAAAATGGAAAAGAAAAACATCCAGAGCTATCGCAGCACAAACACACTTGCAGATATTCTCTTTGTTATTGGATTGGTTTGTGGTTCTTCAACCAAACACAGTGCTAGGGGGACACATCCCCAGTAGAACCTGTATTTCCCTTGAATGTTGAAACTTTTTCAGGCTTCCGATATCTGGCTTATGCTCTTAATGGTCTCTTTGCAATTTTTAATTTTACTGAAGTTCCACTTATGTTGGAATCTTAGAAAAATAGTGTATGTATGAGTTTTTCAGGTTTTCCAGTGTCCCTGTACTATTTTAAGCCATCGGGTTGTACTCAGAATATACCTGTTAGTTTTCTTAGACAGCCTCTCACTATGCATCCCAAACTGTGCTTCCAATCTGGGTCCCCGCCCCCTCCTGTAGCGTCCTAAGTGCAGTGACTGCTGCACGCACCACTTCATCCAACGTCTGTCATCCACTCTTCACGATGCCACCAAGTTACAAAGCAGTTGCATGCTTGTTTTGCCCTGCAAAACAGTCACATTGTATTAGTCACTTCGTACTTAACTGATCCGGTTCCCCCCAAAGAAATCTGCTCTTCAGAAGGCTTCCTGCTTAGAGACTGAATCTCCTATGGTAATTCAGGGGCGTTAGGAAAGCAGAGATTCTGAGTGCCCAGTGAAACAGGATTCCATTCAACCTGTTCAGCTCAACCTTGCACTTCAAGCTCACAAAAACCAAAGCTCTTCCATATTAAGTAATGTTTTGAATCTATGATCTCGATTTCCTCTTTGCTCAGTTAGGTAAACTTCTACATGGGGTACCAGGAAAGGGTACCTGAGGGCACATGGCCATGAGCTGTGCATGCCGGGTAAATAACCAAGAGCAACGACTCATGTGCTTTTTAACATTGATTTTTAAATATGCAAATGTTACTTAACTGTGTCTGGCACTGAAGAAAAAGGTTTTAAAGATGAGATTTGTAATAAGCACCAGGAACTTAATGGCTTTTTAAAATTAAAACATTGACCAAATACTTAACAGAAGACTTAACTATAGCAGGGCAAGGATAAAACAATAAGCACGGAAGAATGATGCCCTAAAATAATATTCCTTGGCACCGCTGAAAGCTAAGATATGTTTCTGCTTATGCATCCTTGGGGCACACTTACGTAATAAGTTCATCTGACTCAGAGATTCCAAAATTTCCATCCAGGAGACTTGGAGTCAGTGGCGTAAATGGTAATTAGTTTAAATGAATGCACTTTAAAGAATTCCAACTGAAGCGGAGGAATAGGAGGCATGGGGAATAAAGGCTGTCAAGAGAGCCTGGAAGAGAGCCCATCATTTGGACCAGTTCCTAGAGGCTGTGTGGGCATTCTTTCCTGTATCAACGTTTTCATGAGTTACTTAATTATTCAAGCACAGTGTCTTTCAAGTTCTTGGAGGCTTTTGGTCTCCAAGTTTTATAGCTTGCTTAATTGTTTACTGGACGTGTTTTCTGACAAATTGGGAAGTGAGACTCATTGATTTTTCTTTTTGAGTCTTAAAAAAAAAGTGTATAGGGTGCAAATATATATCCTTGCTCACCATTGTGTGCTCAGCTATGGTGACAGTTTCTTGGTGCATGTTCTGATTCTTTTCTAGAAAGTTCTCTGCAGTGTGGCTAAAGGAAGAAACAAAGGAAACAAACATGTAGGACTGAATGTTTTCAGATTTATTCTCAACCAGGAAAATTTCCAACTTGTAGCAGAGGTTATATGAAGGGTTTCCCACCTGTGATCCTTATGGAAAAAAATGTTCTAATGACTCCTGAAAAATAGAAATTTGAGAAAGAGTTGCCTGCATAGAGGGTTGACAAATCACAAACCTGATTTTTCCCCCTATGGCTTTTTGGCACCAAAAGGAATTCTTCACAACTCCATATGTGAAATACCTATTTAAATTTTTTAATAATGTATATTTTTATTACATTCATATAATTAGAAAAGTTATAAGAGAATGTAGCAAGAACACACTCCAACTCACATCCCAGTCCCAATTTCACATTCAAAGCAAGTACCACTCTGCGTGTTAAACTGCTCACTGGTTCTTGAATTCTACAGAAGCCCCATGGGAAAGCATTGTGAGTGGCACCAAGATCCCAGCCTACTGTTGGAAACGGCTTCTTACAGTCATCATTCCTTGCTAGGCTGCTTACCCAAACACCCCTGTAGTATTAAAAAGTCGGGCAAACAGTCTCCACAGAATAGACTGGAGTAGGCCTGGGTATGTTGCAAACAGCTGCAGCTAAAAAACATGGATGGTATCCCAAAGACCAAGTAGTGTTGTCCTTGAGGTACATGCAAAAGCCTGTCCTCAGAGGGCTTCCTAGTGTGTCCAGGGAGCAGCCATTTAGAGCACATGTTGGAGGGCTAGTGACATAAACTGTATGTCAAAGAGTGTGCTGAAGACTTTGTGACTTGTCATGAACATTCTGGGCAGCTCCTGGCACAGATGTCCACTCTAGACCACTCCTAAGCACCTCTGTGCTTTGAAGCAAACGCAGTGTGTCTCTGTGCTATTTTAATCCTCACAACTGCCCTCCAAGTTAGATGTTGGTATTATTTTTAGAAATCAAGAAATGAGGCCAAGGGCTCAGTGTAAGAGTTCTTGCCTTGGAGGTCCGAGACACTGGGTTCCAGCCCAGAGACCATCTCCCAGATGATTTGAGATGCTGTCAAGTTGGAAATTAACAATAATGGCACAATAACTTTGTACTTTTTAAATAATCATATCCCATTTTGGGAAAAATTAAGAAAAATATCCAAATAGATTTTTCTCCTTTAACACACAGAGTAAAGTGAACTCTGTTTGACACATGGCGAGTAGGAAGTCACGTGATGCTCTCTTGTCCCGTCACCGCAGCCAGTCCTCTGTATCCATGGCATCTGCATCTTCAATGTGCTGGCTAGTGCTTGTCAACTTGACATAATCTAGAGTCAACTCAGAAGAGGGATCCTCAGTTGAGAAAGTGCCTCCATTAGATTGGCCTGTAGGAAAGACTGGGGGATGGTTAAAGATGGATGTGTTGGGGGGAGCAACCCCGTGTGTGTGGTGCTGGACTGCATAGGAAACCTCTGAGCAAAGTGGTCCTGGGCTGTATAAGAAACCAAGGTGAACAAGCCATGGAGAGCAAGGCAGTAAGCAACATCCCTCTATGGTCTCTGCTGTAGTTCCTAATTCCAAGTCTTGAGGTCCTGCCCTGGCTTTGCTGGATTGATATGGACAGAAATAAACCCTGTGCTCCCCAAGTTGCTCTTGGTCATGGTGCTTATCACACAACAGAAAACAAACTAGGACAGTATGATTCAATGGACACACCCCTCCCCCATGTTAAAAAAGCGCCTCAGCACTGAACAGGCAGGACTTTTCCTTTGTCGTTATCCCTACATAGTGCAGCCTTAACAATGATTTCCCAGGCATAAGCACAGCAGGATCATCATCTGAAGCTGTCTAGAGGTGATGCAAAGCACACACAAGGGTGTGTATAGGCCTATGGCAATGCCACAGCTGAACATCAGAGGATTTGGGTGTCGAGGGGGGCCTGGAATATGCCTCTTCCTTGCATTGTGGGATAACTCAGGTCTGTAGGATTTCTCTAGGTCTCTTGTTCTCTTTTTTAAAATGCTAGTTCTGAGATCACACACAGAGAGAATTACACTTTGGGCCAAAAATAAGCCTCCTGAAGACTATATGTTAAGAACACAAAGAAAGCCTGAAGGGATCAGTTTATAAAAAGTGGTTGGTTAAAAAGAGAAAGGGCCACCTGAAGACTTTACCGGAACACATGCAGCAGCTACCTCCAGCCACAGAGGCCACAGGCCACCCACAAGGGTGTTGCGCAGAACCGGGTGACCTAGAGCGAAGCACAGGGCTTGGTACTTCCTCCCCCCCACCACACCAATGCTCTTACCTCTGAGCCAAGTGCCCGTGAGCCTGAGCGTGGCTTTTGAAGTGCTTCTCTGTATCTTGAGCTCCTCTGCCTCTTTCCCAGCTACAGTCTCCTTAGTAACTTTACTTGATTCAATATGTTGGTGATTTTTAAACACACAGGACAAGTTCTAACAGTGAAATCTCATGATTCAGTGAGTGCCGCAAAGCCTTAGGCTAACTCACACTGCAGCACAGCTAAGGAAACTGCTGCTCTGGAGCAGCTGGGGCTGTCCTGAGGAGTAGCTTCATGGTGTTTATGAACAGGGTTGTCGGCCAGATGATAATAACAGCACTCCAATCAACTTATGCAAAAGGTATTTCAGATGGCATTAATCTACCTTTGGTGTTGGCCATTGATTTTTTTTTTTATATAGACACAGTCCTTTGCTGAGGTTGTGTGGTGCTCTTCCAGTCACATCTGTACAGAGTCAGTGCTCCCCACAAGTCATGGAGACAGCGTCTCTGCCATGTGAGAGCATCTACTGCTGAGAGCTTGCTAGTGTTGCCAAGCTCCACTTTCTGGAATATTTAAGAGTCAAATGATCACTATAGAGTTAAACGCGGCCATTTTGTGCCTCAGCGTCCACTGGCCCAAGAATGTTGCTAGAACCTGTGTATGCATTCTGCATAGAACAGTTCTAAATTCTTTGGTGAAAAAAAAAGCACACTCCTTGTTGCCTGCCTTGAAGTGGTGCCCATGTTTGGCCACTGAAGGAATAGGTTTCAAACCACTTGCTGCTCTTTCCAGACCCTCCAAAATCTTCTATATTCATTGCTTCTAGGAATGTATTCACTGGGAAAATTTTAAAGGATTCTCCCAAATTTTCCCCATTCCCCTCTAAAATGGCCTAGGTGCATCCCACAGCGGGAGGGTTTCTGCATGGCAGGCCACTGTGAAATAGCAGGACCTATAGGAAGCAGAGATAAAAGAATTGCAGCTGTGAGTTCTTCCCCTAAAGACCCAAGATTCTCCCAGAATACACCACTCTTTTTATCTTTATCTTTATCATTTCATTTCATTTTTGAGACAGAATTTCTCTGTGCAGCCCTGGCTGCCCTGAAACTCAGTCTGTAGACCAGGATGATCTCAAACTCACAGAGATCTCCCTGCCTCTGCCTCCCAAGTGTTGGGATTAAAGGCATGTGCCACCACTGCCTGGCTGAAGACACTGCTCTTAAAGGTTCCACCATGCTGAGGCCACACCATCACTAATTTTTAAAAAATGACTTTATTTTATTGGAATACACATTTATATTATTACATGTAAATAAAGAATTACATATAGCTAGAAGAACCATGAAGCAATCAGGGATTATACGAATGTTCCATTCATAGTGTTTTGGCAACCTGTAGAAAACATCTTTCCTATCTTGGCAATTCTAACATTCTAAATGAAAATCAATATCTATCATATCTCATCTTGGTCAACTTAAAACTTCTATCTAGACCTAAAAACATTTTATCCCCTAAACAGCTATGGTTCATAAGACTAAACTCTGGTCTTCAACCCCATCAATGATTTGAGAAGGAATGAAACTTAATTACTTGACCATCACTAAATTTTTAAAAAACTACTATCAAGTCAGTTGTGACTGTCTATGTACAGATTCACCTCTGGTCCCTCAGGTCTACTGCACTGACTTAGAGTGTCTGTTCCATGCTAGGGCCACACTGTTTTAATCACGATAACTTTGTAGAAATTTCTAAAATCTGGAGCCATGACCTCCCACTTTGTTCTAAAGCTTAAGGATTTTGCTGATTTGCTATAGAATGGGTATTACTCTGGGCCCCTAGAAATTGAATATAAAGTTTATTACAATACCATCATGTCAATCCGGAACCTAGCAGTAGCTCTGATAGGAACACACTGACTCTGTAGATTGTGCTTGGTAAATGTTGCCTTCTTGACACCACTGGGGCCTCAGATCTATTGACATATATTCTTTCATCAGTCTAGATAGTCTTTAATTTCTTGTGGCAGTGGTTTAGGGATTCTGGTAAACAGATTGTTAATCTTTTTGTACATATTTTAAGTAAATTAAGTATGTGATATGCGGCAGCCCTGCTGGATGATCACATTCCTGACTGGAAGCTGGATATTCAGAATTCTGCATGACTGGTGCCGAGTTCTGTTGTTTTAAAGCTAACTTTGTCTTAGCTATGATGCTCCATTGCATTCCTTTGCACTGCTTTGAGTTCACTCATATTTTACATCCACTGAGGTGGCCCAGGGCATCTTCAGAGTTCCACCCAGGGAGAGTCTCTCCAGCAGTGTGACTATGACGGTTCCCGGGGTGTTCTGAGATCCGGTGTCCTGGTCTGGTTCAGTTGTTTCCCAGCTTTGCTGGTTTGCTGTGTGTAGAGGATTGTCGCATGTAGTTCAAGGACCACATTTCTCACACCAGTAGCCTCTCACAATCTCTCTCTCCGGCTTCCTGGACCTCAACAGTCAGCTTCGTGGATTCTCACTGCTTAAGGCAGTATCTAGTCCTTGTTACTCCATCACAGTTGAAAATAGAAACATCTGAAGAATGACTTGACTCTCACTTGGGATATTGTCAATTTCTGCAAGACAAAAGAGGTTGCTCTGACCAGTACAATTAACAACATCCAAGTCTAGTGTTGATTGTAAAAAAACAAAAACAAAAACAACAAAACCAAAAAACCCAAAACAAACAAAAAACAAAAACAAAAAGCAAACAAACAAACAAAAAAACCGCCAACAGTTCATTTGAAAAGCAGGATGACAAAGGGGTGGGGGTGGGGGGAAGACGTATCATTGGAGCTAAGCAAAGAAGGAAATCACACATACATTTTCACATCTTCCTGTATGTGTCTATAGTCAGGGGTTATTGCTGAGTATGTGGTGGAGATGTGCTGTCAGTCAGGGTGAAATACTGTAAACTATTTGATATTGCTTTAAGTTTTCAATCCATATGAGTTCATTATTAATTTTAAAAATTTTTAAATGGATAGTTCTGGTTATTCAAATGATCAACTAAATTTCTATATCACACCATCCATAAGAAACCAGTTCCAGACAGATTAAATAAATATGAGGCAAACTCAAAAAGTATTTAAATTATGCAAAAAAGTTACTTCCAAATTTAGAGCAAGAATAAATATATACCAGACAAAAGCATACAAAATTTAAAGGAAATATTTATAAATTAGGTGGGTTTCACTGTGGCATTTTCATTCCTGCTTACATGCTAACCTAAAATTTTTATGAAAAGAAAGAGATAAAGATTACATTTTAATTTCATGTCACCATCCAGTCACTGCATTGAGATGAGGTAGAAAGATTTGTCAGCAAGACTTTTCATAGCCTACTCTTGGCAGCCACGTTGACTGTCCCCTGGGCTGTGTTCTAGGCTGTTTTGCACTGCCTTCTGAGAAGCATGGAAGATGGGATTGCTGGAAAGCAACGGTCACACATCCAACCATGGGATCTTCTCGTCTGAGCAACAGGATTTGGTCTAGCCTGTGCTTAGCAGAAATCTAACCGGCACTAGAAATCTGGGAGGCACTTAGGCCTTAGGTCCTTGACACCACCTCCCCCTGCAGTTTCCTTCACTGTGAGTTTTGTAAACATTGGAAGACATAGGAAATGCCGCCCCCCCCCCCCCCCCCGCGCGCGCGCCCTCGTCCCACTCCCCACGCCCATGTACAAGACATCCAAAGGTAACGGTGCAGCTTTGTGTCCTGTGACTGGCCCTCTGAACTGCTGGGATGTTCCCACCCTGTTTTTTTCATCCATTATCTGAAAATAGGAAGTTAGCGCATTTGCCTTTGTCTCACATTGAAGATGGGGATCAATTAAAGCTTTGAAAGCATACAGGTTTCTTCTGAGGGCAAAACAAGCAATACCTAAAACCCACTGTGGTCTGCACCTCTGTTTTCAAAAGACCAGGAAGGATGGAACTGGAGAGATGGCTCAGTGTTTAGGAGCACTTACCGATCTTGCAAACATCCAGGCTTGTTACCAGCACCCACACCAGAAATCTCACAATGTCCTGTGACTCCAGTCCCAGGGGCTCCAACGCCCTCTGTCTCCAAAGGTACTTCTACCCATGTGGTACAAGGAAACTCACACAGGCACATGTATCTCCCCATAAACAACAGCAAACCTTTTAAAACATCAAAAAGGAGTGATCCTGTGTTCATAAGAGAGTTCTAGTCTGATCTAGAAGGCCAATGATGCTGGCATAGTATCTCAAAGGCAGGGAGGTTGAGCAGACCGCTGTGGCTTTGATGTTCACCACACTAACATGCTGAGGAATGCCACAGTGTAAACTTCATTGTGAATCCCAGACAGCAGTGAGTGAGTGGTCTGGAGCCTGGAGATTTGGCCAGGAATGCGAAGAGTGAGTTGTGTGATTCTGTAATCTACAAGTTGCAGAGGCGGCTAGGGCTCCACTGCTCTGTCTCTAAAGGAGAGCTCAGAGCCACTCAGAGGCTCCCAGACTCAGGCTTTGCATGTGGCTGCTAACATCAGCACACTTTCCAAACAGAGTGACTTCTGGTGTTGAGATTCATTCATGTCTTGACAGTTATATGAAACTAGATTCCATAGGCCACAACATGGTCGTTGCATCTAGTTTCACAGCACTTTGCCTCTTATAGACCATGTCAACAAGCTCTTTAAATGTGGGGAGCTGTATGCCCATCTGCCCTGTCCCCCATGTGTTCTGGCTTTTCATGTGCTCCCAGTCAACATGAAAGAACTCACAGGTTGCCAGATAATTTGACAGTCTGGCTGTCCTCTGCTCATGTGCCTTGATTTTGTGAAAATTTCTACTACTGCATTTGTGTTGTGCTGAATGACTAGCTTATTCTGGGGGTTAGGGATGAGACAGATAGCTAAAAAGAAAACCAAGAAAAGTAGGGCTTTAGAGAAAAACAAAATCAAGACACCCTGTGACTTTTCTACATTTAGTATAAGATGGTCAAAGCAGTAAGATAGCATGGTTGAAGAAAAGTCTTGCCATCCTGCATGTCAAGAGAAAGGAGGGGGGATTTAAAAAGAGAAAGTAAAGCAACTTGGAAAGCATCAGTCTCTGGGAAGGAACCTTGTCATCCCATGATCCTGCCCCAGTTACCCTTTCCCACTACAACACCCCTGTTCCCCACTTTCAGCTATTCTCTAAGAGACAATGTTGGCCTAAAATTGGACCATGGCAAAGGTATCAGCTAGGAAATTAGATGCCTTAGGATGAACTTGTTTACTGTCTTCATCCCTTTCTCTGGTGGTTCTGCTCCTAGCCAAAACTAAGTGCACAAAAGCTTAGTTTCTCAGAAGTAAAACTATTTAAGAAGAAAAGAGTAATCATCCACTGCTGTCAGCCCTTTGAAAATGCAGGTTCCAGGTTGCTCAATGGAGTCAAATCAAAGACCTAGAAACAAACCCATACACCTATAGACACTTGAGTTTTGACAAAGAAGCTGAAATCATCCAATGAAATTAAAAAAAAAAAAAAAGAAGCATCTTCAACAAATGATGCTGGTCTAACTGGATGTCAGCATGTAGAAGAACACACACAAACACACACACACACACACACACACACACACACACACACACATCACCCTGTATAAAACTCAAATCCAAGTGGATCAAAGACCTCAACATAAAACCAGAAACACTAAATCTATTAGAACAGAAAGAGGAGAAGAGCCTTGAATTATTGGCACAGGAGACAACTTCCTGAACAGAACACCAAATAGCTCAGGCTCTAAGATAAACTATTAGTAAATGGGACCTCATCAAGCTGAAAAGCTTCTGCAAGGCAAAGGATGCCATCAATATGCTAAAACAGCAGCCTATAGAATAGGAAAAGATCTTAACCAACCCTACATCTGACAAAGGGCTAATATCCAAAAATAAAGAAAGAATTCAAGAAATTAAATACCAACAAACCAAATAATCCAATTTAAAAAGGGGGTACAGAGCTAAACAGAGGATTCTCAATACAGGAATCTCCAATGACCAAGAAGCACTTAAAGAAATGCTCAATGTCCTTAGGCATCAAGGAAATACAAACCAAAAAGACTCTGAGATTCCATATTATACCCGTCAGAATGTCTAAGATAAAAAGTTCAAGTGACAGCACATGCTGGCTAAGATGTGGAGAAAAGGGAACACTCCTCCATTGATGGTGGTAGTGCAAACTTGTACAATCACTTTGGAAATCAGTCTGGTACTTTATCAGAAAGTTGGAAATAGCTCTACCTCAAGACCACTTGAACAGTCTTATATACCACTCTTGGACACATACCCAAAAGATGCCCCACCATACAACAAGGCCATTTGCTCAGTTATGTTCATAGCAGCTTTATTTTTAATAACGAGAAACTGGAAACAATCCAGATGTTCCTCAACCAAAGAATGGGTAGAGAAAATACGGTACATTTAAACAACAGAAAACTACTCAACAAATAAAAACAAAACAGAACAATTTATGACATTTGCAGGCAAATGGATGGAACTAGAGAGATCATCCCAAGTGAGGTAAATCAGACCCAGAAAGACACACATGATATGTACGCACTTAAAAGCAGATATTAGCCATATATTACATGATAACCATACTACAATTTACAGGCTCCAAGAAGTAAAGTAACAAGGAGGACCCAGAGGAGGATGCTTGAATCTCACTCAGAAGGAGAAATAGAATAGACAGCAGAAGTGGATGAGGAGAAGGAGCAAGGTAGGAGAGGGATTGCAGAGGGAAATAAGGTGGGGATCGGTGGGAGTTCAGAAGGCTTGGAGAAAAGAGAAACCAAGGGTTGTGTCATTGCTGAGACAAGTTGGAGACTTATGACAGTGTAGGCTCCTGGCAGGATATGGAGGGACTCTAGCTAAGACTCCTAGTAGTGTGCGTCACGAAGACTGAAGGGCCACCTTCTAGCCAGACAAGACTTCTAGTGGAAGAAGGGGAACAGCAAACCATGCACAAACACTTTGACCCCAAAATTTACCCTGCCTGCAAGATGTGCAAGGATAAAGTTAGACCAGAGATTGAAGGAATGTCCAACCAATGCTTGCCCCATCCTGAGACCCACCTCATGGGAAAGAGCTAAGCCCTGACACTATTAAAGATACTCTGCTATGCTTGCAGGTGGGAGCTTAGCATAGTTGTCCTCTGAGAGGCTCCACCCTGCAGCAGATCTAAACAGATGCTGAGACTCACAGCCAAACACAAGTGGAATTGAGGGAGCCTTGTGGAAAAGTGGGAGGAAGGATAGACGGACCCATAGGGGACAAGAACGCCACAAGAAGACCAATAGCGTCAACTTAACTGGGCCCAGGGAGGCATACAGAGACTGAAGCACCAATCAAGGACCATGCATGAACTGGACCTGGGTCCCCTACACAGATGTAGCAGATGGGCAGCTTAGTCCTTATGTGGGTCCCCTAGGAAGGGGCAATAGGGGCTGTCTCTGACATGGACTCTGTTACTTGCATTTGATCACTGCTCTCTGACATGGCTGCCTCACCTGGTCTCAATGGAAGACGATGCACTCAGATCACATGCAACTTGATGTGCCAGGGTAGGTTGATGGGGGAAGGGTTCCATTTTTCTGAGGAGTAGGAGAGGGGGACAGGGGAAAGAGAGTGAGGGTAGGACTGAGAGGAGAGGAGGAATGGAGTAAAGTGAATTAAAAAAAAACAAACAGAAAGAAAGAAACAAAAAGAAGCATCAACACAGTATGCCATCAAACTACAGAGATCCATGAAGAAAAGAAATAAATAAAAATATGCAAAACAAATAGAAGAAAAAAAGAAAATGTAGGTTCCTTGGCAAAAGCTTCAAGCAAGCTCAGCAAAAATATTAGGAATAGAAATATGTCCATACTGAACTTGTATGGCTTTTTCTTGTCATTACTCTTAACATTTACAAAGCAATTGCCAGGTTATAAGTCATCTACAGATGGTAGGATGTATACAGGTTACATATCACACACACACACACACACACACACACACACACACACACACACACACACACAATGTATTGATGAGGCTGGAGAGATGGCTCAGAAGTTAAGATCACTTGGCTGTTTTTGCAGAGGTCTTGAGTTCAGTTCCCAACATCCACGTGGTGGCTCACAAATTCAGGTAGCTCCAATTCCATAGGCTCTGACATCCTCTTCTAGCCTCTGTGGACACCAGGTACACATGTGGTACACAGACCTACCTGCAGGCAAACATGCACACACAAAAAATAAAAGTAAGTCTTTAATGCAATGCATTCCTGCACTTCTTCATTTGTTTCCACATCACAGCTGCTCTAACCAGGGCTGCGGTGGGCTTGGGCAGGAAGCGGCTCTTCACTATATGGATTGCATTTTGATTGGATGAAAGTTCTGAACTGGGATCATCGGATCACATGGCAGTTCTCTTTTTAGGTTTCAGACACACCTCTGACCACCAGCAATGGTAAGACCATCCTGCTCTGCACACTCCACCTGCCTTTACTATCTATACTCTATCCTTTGATAAGAACCATTCCTGCTGGCTGTGAGGTTTGCTTGGCATTTCTCTGATGATTACCTCTGGGAACCTTTTCATGTATCTGTTTGGCCACTTGCACATCTTGCTTTGTAAAAATGTCCATTCAAATCTGTTGTTTGTGCTAAGCAGATTATTCATCATTAGGCTCCTGTTTTCCATATAAACCTTAGCTATTTATCCTTCATCCAGTGCATACGTTGCAATCATTTCTCTCAGGCCATGGCTTGTCATTTCAATCTTTCATTGTTTTGCTAAGCACAAGTCTTTTCATCTGAAGTAATCTCATTTGCCTATCCAAAATAACTATACACACAATCTGGATGTTTCACAAGTGAGTCTTGAACACCCCCCTCCACCATGAGACATTCTAGAAGACCTGCCTACCCTCAGTAGAAGGTACACATTAGGGCCTCTGGTATTGTCTGGGCCCACCGCTGGCATTTGATGCTCTATCAGGTTTAATGGGGAGCCTATTTGGGATGGCTGGTAAGAGGTCTCACATAGAGGGGTGTGAGAGGCTAAGCCCCAAGCTACCTCATACTAAGTGCTACCCACTGGAGGGCTGTAGCATATATGATTTATGCAAGAATTAGATGCGCATTATAGTTTCTCAATGTCCTCCCCAGCCCACCCCACCCCACTCCCATCAGCCTATTCAGCTTGTGAAAAGGTGTTGCATTCATCCATTCAATCATTCATCTTAAGGTTGGAAGAACAGAGGTTAGAAGGAAGTCCCAGAAAGAGCATCCATGACAGGGGAAAAGTGCAGATCATACACACATGTGGAGAGAGGGGGATGAAGGGAAGGAGGCTTCTGGTTGCACAGAGTGCAGCAGCTCACTTGGGTGAAGGTCTCCAAGCCTCATTTCAGTTTTAGTCCTAAACTGTGTCTTAGGAGAACCTGGATCCCTTCTGGAGAGCCAGACAGTGTGTGCTATCTGGAAATTGATTTCTTAAGGCCACGGTGTCTTCTGACATCACCCACAAAGCATCAGGCAAACTGAAGCTGAGAAACATTCCACACATTACTTGACAAGAGGCAGAGAGAGCTATGCAGGGCTAGAGGAGCCAGCTTAGGCACAGGCAGTGGAAAGCCAGGTGTTTTTGGAATGGGTTATGGACCACACAGGCAGTGCCAGGAAAGATGGAGCAATTTGAGTAAAGTCTGCAGATTGGTTCATAGTGTTATTGTAACAATGTAGCTGGGATTGAGCTTCAGGCTGTAGCTGTAGGTGTTAACATCTGGAGGAGGCTGATGAAGGGGGAAGAAGAATGTCTCTTCCTATTTAGGGAAATAGTTCTAACATGAGACATCAAAAAATTTTTAAAATTAATGTGGGCAAAAAAATTATTGCCTGAAATAATGCGGTAATGCACAATTATCTCCATATTTTTTGGTAGTTAGTTCCTTGACACTTGCTCCCTCGAATCAAATCTGTGGGTGCTCAGATGCTCAACACTCTCTCTCTCTCTCTCTCTCTCTCTCTCTCTCTCTCTCTCTCTCTCTCTCTCTCACACACACACACACACACACACACACACACTCTGAAATGCTAGTCAGTCATAAACAGTATCAAACTCTGTCATTTCCAATCATATAAACGGGACTAAAGGAAGTTGTGCTAAGTGAAACAATCTAAGCACCAAAAGACAAATGCTCTATGTTGTCTCTTATATGTGAAATTAAAAATAAGTTCAGCTCATTAAAATAGATAGTGCACTCATGGTCACAAAGGTTTAGGAAAGTGAGTAACAAGGAGAGATCGGTCAGCTGGCACAAAATCCCCTCTACATTAAAAATGTGGCCAACTCCCTAAAGGAAGGAGCCAGTGTGACTCCAGCTCTGTGATAGAGAAGAGGAGCTGCAGTATAGGATGCAAAAGAGATTCAGGGATGTTTTTGGGGATTGCTACTGCTGGAACCTAAGACAAGCTGGGCATCAAATGGGCAATGATAGTAATGGGTTATAACTCAGTGAATAAACCTGAGTCCTCATCCTCCTCCTCCTCATCATCATCATCATCATCACCATCATCAGGGGAAACCAAGCAAAGGAGTGGGTCACAGAACAGGCAAGTAGTGTGTCACAGGAGGTGCTTCTTTGTGGCAGAACGCCAGGACTAAAAGGCCACAACTACACTCAAAACAACAGGAGACTCGGGTTACCCTAGATTAAGGGAGTCTGACGGGACATAAAATGTAGCTGGAATATGGAATCTAAAATGACATCTTGGACATGGAAACTTTTAGGACAATTTAGAGGGAACAAAATCTGAATACTCACTACACTGCCTTCTCGGGGCACCCTGTCCCTCTACTCTCTACCTTAATCCAGGAATGGCCAAATTGGTTACTTATTTGCACAGATACTGCAAATAGTCTTCTGAATACTTTAATCCCCTCCAGATGATGTGACCTAATACAGTGTAATTGCTGCATCAATAGTCATAATGCACTGTTTGGTAATAAATCTGTACATGTTTAGTATAGGTATCAGTTCTTCTTAAAAAAAAAAAAAGTAAGGCTACTCAAAATAGAGGATAAACAGCTCACAGGTGCTGAGAGTCAGCTTTAGACTCGCTAATGGTATTTTGTTGATGCTAAATTTTCTAAACTTTATGATGCCACCATAATTATGTACCAGACGTTCTAGTTAATAGGGGACATACAGTAAATGATTACTCATACCTACTTTCTACAACTTATAACAAATAACTTTAATGAAGGAAGGATCAAGTCAAGGATGGATGGAGGCAGAAATGGTAGGATGACCAGCACAGTGTGGTACTGATGTGGAAGACTAGAGTTGAACAGTGTGAAGTGCTCACCTGCAGTATCCTTGCAAGTTTTCTGTAGGTTTTGAAGACATAGCTTTAATATTTAAAAATAACTTCCTGAGGGGAGTTAAGGTGAAAATGACTTCTTTCTAAATTCATGACCATTAGTAATGTACTTTGTGTGAAATTTTGACTAAAAAAAATGAAACTGCTATTTTGACACACATCATTGCATACTGCCGGCATGTAGAGTTAATTTTTGAGCCAATACATACTGTGTATTTTCTTCCTTAGCATCCACAAGCACAATTCCTTAGGATGAACTTTTCCTAATGACCTGAAGCTGCTTATTTTTATGGCTTTAGACATAGTATGTTTACATTTGTTATATTATTGTTGCAAAGGCCATCCATCAGTGACTGCAATGACTGGCTGTCAGCTAACAAGGAGACCTGTAAGGAGCCAGCTGACAGGAATGCTTGCAGAAGCCCCTTCCAGCATCCTTGCAGCCACCTTGCCATTACCTTTGATATACATGACAAGGGGTCCCCGTGGCAACCAGCACCTGTTGCACCTTTTGCCTCGATGGCAAGAAGCAATGCTCTGTGGACAAGGGTATGATTGCCCCTTAAGGATGGCAGGGCATCTGCATAGGAGTGGGTGGTCCCCAGAGGCTGACTCAAGTACAGTGGCCTCTCCCTGATTGCCAGTACTAGTTTAGAACATCCTTGGTGGGTCTCAAAAAATGTTCTTTCTGAAAGACCAGGCTGTCATCCAGATCATGCCTTGAGAAAAGTCTTCCCTAGCCTCAGATGGTTAGAATGCAGCCTCATAGGAGAGTAAATGCCTTGGATACAGCGATTCTGCTGGCTCTGTGGGGCAGTACATACTCTGGCCGTAAGAAGAGGTTGCTGGGGGGAAGGGGGTGGGTTTGGGGGCCTTCCTTGGCCACTGAGGAAGTCCTAAGAAGCTTCCGGTGCCCTGAGGGGTCTAAAGGGACAGTGGGATGGGATTACTGCAGCTCCTTAAGAATTTGTCCTCAGGTTTATCTGTTCTCAGGCATCCATTTTGTTTTTCAGGAGTCACAGGAGTCACTGTCCAGGCATAGGTTAAGATTGAGAGTGTTTCCCAGGAGTCACGGCTACTACAAATTTGGCTTCAAGCCTCTCCCTGGTGCCATTGTTATTACTGCTGTTTTGTTTATTTGCTTTGTTTTGTTGTTGTTTTGTTTTTGCTTGTCACAAAACTGTCTTGCCTCCCTTTTCTCCTTCATTTCCTTCCCCTTTCTCCCCTTTTCTCTTCTTCCTTCTTCCTTCTCTTTCTCTCTTTCCTGTCATCTATTCTTTATCTCCAGTAATTTTCCACCTGACCGTTGAGCAAGACATTCATTTCTTTGCCTCTGCTCTGTTGTGTCTTATGGAGGCAGAAGCCCACTGACCCACTTCCTCTATGGAGCCCCACCTCCTAAAGCTTCCAACACCTCCCAAACCAATGCCACCAGCTGTGGACCAAGAGTCTAACAAGGAGCCGGTAGGTGATTTTAAATATCCAAGCCTTCCCACTCTCTCATTTTCTTCCTTCCCTCTCACCTTCCCTCTTTCTTTCCTCTCATCCACCCTTCCTCCTACCCGGGGAAGGAAGCTGCCGCTCCTCTGCTTCGGACTGCTGTGCCCTGATCTCAAGTATTAAAAGGGCCTCCCCCTTCACACTTGGTTCTAAATGTCCCACACACAGGGTTTGTCTGTCTCCTGGAACTTTCTAGGCCACTGGATGCCTTGAACTGCTTCTTCACATTACCTGGCAGACATCACCCTGGGCATGAGGGTGTCCTCATCTGCCTTTCAGCAGCTTACATTGCCTACACACAGACCACTCCTGAGGTGCCCTGTACACACTGGGGGTGTCTCCTGCCCCTAGATGTGGGAGCTGAGAGGGCCTGCCTCCCAACAGAGGCTGAGACGCGGCAGCACAAGATTCTCGAAGCTCTGGTGCCCAGGGAGCTCCAGCGTGTGAGTGGCTTTTCTCCTTAGTTGGTCATGTTACTTCCTTTCCATCACACAGTGTGACATCAGCTTTGTAAAGTGATGTTGCCTGTGAGGTTCCTGGCCTGTATGCTCCAGGCTGCTACCAGCTCTGAAATATGTACAGCACTGTCAGTTCTGAAAGCTGTCCCTGTAGGGAACATGTCCAGCATGCAAGTGCCTCTTTTATGTGCATCTCTGCCCTGTAAATAACCCTACTTTCTGGCACTCTGTGCAAATGAGCTGTAACCTGTATCTTTATGATGCAGTAAATGCTCAGACCAAAAGAACACGCGCTTCCCAGGGAAAACCAAGGACATTTTATTCCATCTTCAAATATATGCATGGGCACTTAAAAGGCTCTTTTAAGTGGTTTGGGTTGAGTTGCACACATACAAAAAAATCCACTGGATGAATTATAATGACCCAAAGATGATATACTCAACTGTACTTCTCAGACTTTCCCTAGAATCATTGCTTTTTGTGCAAATAACAAATTTAATCTCACCATAGCCCTTCTACACCACTGACTTCCCCAAAAGTGAAGGCGCTGCCCTTGCTGGAGGGTCCTCCTGTATTCATCCGTGTGGGTCACCAGACTCATTTGTTGGTCAGGATTCAGCTTTTTGCCAGTGTCACCAATTCTATCACCCAACATTCCTAAAGTGACTCTACAGAGTTGAGTCTTGTGGCTTCTGGGCCACCTTTGCTCTACAGAGTAATCACCTATGGATACAGATATTCGGTTGTACCTATGAGCTGTTTAAATACTCAGTGAGATAATAATGCAGTGAGATCAATAATTACTCTAAGAGTTCAATGGTTAATAGTAACAATGGCACTTATGTCATGGTGTGGGTAAGGGACATTGCTGGCGTGATCTGTAGAGTGCACTTGCCATTCACACAGATCTACTTACCCCAAAGACGATGTCTGGAGCCACAGGCCAACTGTCACCAGAGATAGTGTCCACCTTACTCATTCTCCTGGCATCCTCATGATGTCACCCAATATCTTAGACTTCCTCCATCCCACTGCAAGGAAGGAAGGCCAGGGACTTTCTGTAAGGACAAGCTGAGACAGAGCAGGGCATAGTCACACTCTTAACCCTATGAAGAGGCTGAGGGGGCCCACCCACAGAGTGTCACATGGCCTTTTCCCTGTGCTATCTTAAAAGGAGGCTATGCGGTCTGTGCCTCTGTGAGAGTCATACCTCAGGAACTCAGGAGCTGTCCCCTGGCCTCTGCACACAGCTGTGCTCCACATCTCAGTGATTGCTCTTCCTGGCAGTGGGTGGCCCCTCTCAACCCCTTCATGACCTCTGCTTTCTTTTTCCAGGCCCTGCTGATCTTATCTAACTCCTAATTTCTCCCTTTCATTTCTAGAACTGCCAGCTCCAGGCACTTTCTATGAACTGATGTTTTCAAGAAACCTGCAAGAAATTTGAGTTTCCTCCACCCAGTTTAACCTTTCTTTTGCTCTCGCTGTCCCTCCTGCTCTCACTCTCTCTCACCAGGCTCAACTTCAGCTCCACCCTTTCTCTTCTGAGAACCCATTATGGTCTTGACATGAAAAATGTACTCTGTTTCAAGCTTATGAAATCACACTGTATTTATGATTTTTCCCCTTTTGATGTAGTTAACCATTAGGGCAAAGTGAATCTATAACAGACTCACAGCTCATCTTATACAAACATTTCACTCACAAGTTTACATTTACGTGGGATTATTTTCCTGTCTCTACAAGACATCCTTTTCATGAGCCTGGGTGTTCTATAATGAATGCTCTCCACTCAGTATTTGCACTTTCCATGGGCAGTGCTGACTCAGGCATGGGGATTGCAGTTGAAGGGACTCTCATAGTCTTTATTCCTAATAGTGTGCCCTCTGAGATTAGAGCTCGTCTGCTCTACTTATTTTAGTAAATAGAGAAGCTACCTAAAGATCTGGGGATCTATTCATTTGCCTGTTTTTATTGAACAGGTGATTCAGATTGTTCTGGACATATTTCATATTTTAGATATGACTCTTGGTAGATTCACATGGAATGTGTCCAGAAGCCCTTCAGACACACACACACACACACACACACACACACACACAGGCACACGAAGTCACAAGAGGCCAGACCAAGCCCTGGAGGTCTGCTTTCAGGCCCTAAAGCCACCCTGAGAGGTAAGTAAGCAGATATCTGAGACCTGCCAACGTGACCTGTCTTAGAGAACACAGCAAATCAATGTAAGCAGGGGTAGAGAGGCCTTCCAAGCACAGCTGAGGTCTTGCTGTGTCTGGTGCAGTGTGAAACAGATGTCTGTTATAACTTGTTGTGCTTTGAATGTGTCTCTTAAAAGCCCAATGTAAAGACTTGGTTACCAGGGGTCTCCACTGCTCATGGAGATAATGGGAGGCATGGATCCTTAGAAGGTAGGGTGTAGTGAAAAGAAGTTCTAAGTCATTGGGACCATGCCCCTGAAGGCAGTATTAGGACCCTGGTCACACCCCTGGAGGCAGTGCTAGGACCTGGTCCCTTCTTAGCTCTTGACTTGCTTCCTGGTGACCATGAAACAAGCAGTTTCCAGAAGTGATAAGCTTCTTGGCTACACACCCAAAAGCAAGAGACCAGCTGACCATGGACTGAACTTCCAAAGTTCCTTTTAAGTTGCTCCTTTTAAGTTGATTACTTCTGGTATTTTGTTACAGTAATACAAACCAAGTCTATAAACTCAAAGCCTAGTTACCATTAGGATGATATTTAAAGAGGAGACCATTAGGAAGTAATTAGTTCATAACTGGGGTTGATTTTACCAAAGAGTAGCTTTTTTTTCCATGTGTGGACAGAACAAGAAGAAACTGAGACCTTATCAGACATCAAACCTACTGCTACCTTAACCTTAGACTCCCAGATCTCAGAACTATAAACATAAATTTATGCTGTTCAGCTATCACCCAGAGTAAAACGTTGTGTTATAGCCAGTGCGTGGCTTGAGACAGTCTCCCTCCCTTCCAAAGGGGTGGTTCTAAGGATGTGCAGATAATATTGCCTGCTGCTTTGAGGTCATGAAAAAACTGACACCTACACTGTCCCTCGAGACCTCCTAGGCCACCCATGTCTCCTGCAAGGTGTATTTGGGCCTACAGGACTTCACAGTGGAGTAGCCCGTACTGTACACTGCCGCTCCCTGTACTCAGAGTAGATTCTAGAACTGCTACAATCCATTTGGAATAGTACCTGATTTGGCCATGTTCTGGGTCCCTTCATGAACAACCAAGGGCAAATTTAAGAATTAATGAAAGCCCCAAACGACAGTGAGCCAGACTTTCCTCTGTGAAGATCTATAACCCAGCCACTAAGGCAGTGAGACAAGATGCATTGAAAGATGAAGCGCTGGTGACTCTTGAAGTATTTAGCATCATGAAGAATCTTGTTAATTGCTTATTTGATTAAATTTTTATACTGTTCAGTTCAACGTCAGGGAGAGTAGACCCTGGTTCCACCTATACAGTTAATTTACAGGCCAGCACCACAACTGCCTCTAAAAACTCTGATCCAGAAATTAATTTGAAGGCAGAAGACAGAACATAAATAAAAGAAATAAACAGACCTGTGGTTGTCACATTTGTTTTCCTCTAGCCTGTTTACACTCTGTTTATGACACTGCTATAAAATCCACTCCTAATACCCTTCCTATCAAGCCTAACATGGCAAACCAGTGTTACTGTGGCCAAATCCCAAAAACTCTTCTGAATAAAGGCCCTGGAAGCCCCCTTGTGTAGCATAAACCTTCAGTGTTCTCTGCTGCAAGATGGTTTAAAAGAAAAGACTATCTTGGGATGCTTTATCTCTTTGAGGGCTTTACCTGTTTCCTCACATGCTGCCTTATTGGGTGCCATTGTGCATATATGGAGTGCTGGCCTGGTGCTAAAGGAAAGCTTGGACTTGACATCTGGGGGACCTATAAGGTTTCCTAAGGCAGTCCACAGGTCACTCTAAGAGCAGATTAAGATGACTTCTGTAACAGGACTATAAGCAGCAAGTTTTGAGGAGACAGAAGAGAGCAGTAAGTCACCGGAATTTCGTTACCCACCTCTGTATGAAGAGTAAACACTGCAAAGGGATGACAAAGGCTTCCTGGAGAAGATGGTCTCGAGTTGAGTCCTGACTAAGAAGCTCTGGTGGGTTGACATCTGAAAGGAAGAACAAACAAAGGAAGTGAAGAGGTCCTTGGAGTTGGAGGACGCGCACACACACAATGCTATGGAATAGAAAGAGCACCCTCCCACATGGGCACAGAGACAGGAGACTGGCAGTTGTTGGAATAGCAGTGTTTGAGGCAAACATATGAGGGGCTGAGTTAGACCTCAGCTCTCAACTACTGAGCCAAGGAGGAAAGCCACACTTTTTCATTGACCCAATAAGTACTTCCTGCTGCTAGTGGGGGTTAATTAGCACTGGATGAGTTACTGCTTCCAGCTTCAGCCTTGCACCATTGGTTTTGGCACCAACATTGAAGATAACAAGAGAATACAGCTGGGACCACTGGCCTGGATTGCAACCCCAGCTCCTGCAGCTTTCCCAGATGAGACTGGAATACATCTCCTCCTCACTCTGCAACTCCATCTCTGAAAGGAAGGTCCTGACAGCCTGGGACTGTGGTGCACACTGTCAGGTAGTACAGCTGTGCGCCTATTTTTGGTTGTCAAGTTGACTACATCTGGAATTAACTAGACCCAAGTAGTTGGAGTTCACCCATAAAGGATTTTTTTTCTTAATTAAATCATTTGAAATACCCACTTTCAGTCTGAATTCTTTGAGGTGGGAAGATACATGTTCAATTTGATCTTTTGAAATGAGAAGATCCAACTTGAATGTGAGCCACACTTTCTGCTGGTAGCCTATGTAACGGCCATGGAAGATGGAAGCTTGCTCTCCTTGCTGGCTTGCTTTCACTGGGAAGCCCAA
This sequence comes from Acomys russatus, assembly GCF_903995435.1. Lineage (NCBI taxonomy): Eukaryota > Metazoa > Chordata > Mammalia > Rodentia > Muridae > Acomys > Acomys russatus. Next base: position 15,909,659 of record NC_067139.1, read on the forward strand.
CCCTTCACTGGCCCTAGTGCCTACTGCCTCAGGAGTCTGATGTATACTGAATACCAGCTGAGACATCCAGACTCATTGACTGAATGACTACTTGATTCTTGGACTTTCTGTTGGTAGACAATTATTGCTGAACTAGCTGAACCACAGTCTATAAGCCATTCTAATAAACTCTGTGTATGTGTGTGTGTGTATATATGTATATGCATATGTATATTCATTCTAGAGGACCCTAATACAATAAGTAAGGATTCAGAGGGGCCTGGTACACAGTGAATGAGATTGTCACTGCTCTCTATGCCTCGCAGTATGGGTCACCACTTGACTTGATACTGTCACCACTTGACTACTCTCTCTGATTATGTCAGCTAGGTGTTACTGACAGGGCCTCCACTGTCTCTGGTTTCCATATAGTCCACCAGGTTTCCAGGCTTGAGCAGAGTCTGTGAAGTCTTGGAATTCCCCAGAATGCTAAGCACTGTGCATCTTACAGAGACTGAGTGTCTATGGAAGACTTGCTCCAGAATTCCCCAGGATAACACATAAAATGGCACATTGTTTTCATATACACCAGGTTTACATGGTTTGTGAATGTTTCATCATGTTTCAACTTGCCGGTGCAGTGTGAGTTCACTGTTCTATTTAAGAAGTAATGCGAAAGGCAGGTGTATCTGCTTAGAACAGACACAGCCGTAGCATGTGTGACTATGTAGCACATGACCTGATGCTGTTGATTACACAAATATGGAGTTCAGTGATTTAAGGGCTGGTGGCACTTCACAAGGCAGATATAACAGAGTTAGCTTGCACTCAGAGCAGAACAGGCTAACCAGTGGTGTAGGGTAGAGGCCAGAGAAACAGAAAAAAATTGGGCAGTTGGCCTTTGAATAACTGTTCTGAGCAACTTGCTATAAACTGCTTTGTGAGATTCTGTGCCAACAGTGATGAGAATCAGGTGCTTTCAGGAATCTAGGACCAGGATTCTTCACCACTAACTGTGTGACTTTGGGTAACTCACATAGTCTCTCTAAGACTTAATTCTCATTTACAAAAGGGAGAAATACAAAGGATGCATATATTATGAACATGTGCATGTATAAATGTATATATATATATTATATAATACATATATATGTTGTGATAACAATTAAATAATAGTGGAAGGTGCCTAGCAGATTATTTGCATATAATTAATGTTCAATAAAGAGCAAATACTACTACTAATAACATTCTTGATTATTAATGAATGTGTTATGAGAAAATTAGAACCATAATTATAGACTTTCCCTCTATTAAAAAAAAATCATTAGTTGGGCAGAGTAGAACAAAGACATACCAGAATCAACAAATACCCAAAGCCCCAGAAAGAATTACAACTATAGAGTGGTGTATAGCCCTTGGATTTCATAAATGTGTGTGTGTGTGTGTGTGTGTGTGTGTGTGTGTGTGTGTGTGTATGCTGAATATTGATAACTTTGTCCAAACTGTGGACATCAAGTGAGAAGTAGTTTTACATTTATCTTTTATTCTCTTATTTTTAAAGCATTCAATCCAATCTCCTGAGCCGGCTGTGTGAAGATGGGAGTTTATAAATGCTGCTTGATAGGTTAGGAGGGAAAGGTGAGTAGCCCTCAAAGGCTAACGCAGAAGAGCTGACATAGATGGCACCCTGTAACACCACACACCAACACCACAAGCGGGATGATCATGCTTAGTAGCAGGCAGCTCTCAGAAATACACCAGCCCCGTAAGAGATTGCTTGGCTTCGCTTTGTAGGTAAAAGCCCAGAGAACTCTGCCTTGGGGGATTCTAATCTTTCTTCCCAGGGAGTCATGTGTGTGGCAGAGGATATGGTTCCCACTAAGTGCTCCCACCTGTGCACACAGAGCTGCACCCCGTCCTGTTTCAGTAACAGGCTCCAATAACAAACACAAACATTTTGTACATCAGACTAATGCATGTGGTCTATTTTCTGGCTCTCTGCAAGAATCTCCACTCCAAACACATTTTGAATAGGAAGAACAAACACGTTCCTTGGGTTGCCATGGAAAGTGTGTGATTGATTTTAAAAACTCATATTTCCTGAAAGTCTAGGCAAATCACACTGCCATCTGATGTAGTGAGGCCATTTGCAGCACTGTTTAGTGGGGACCACGCCGACGCTGTTAGCCTCTGCAAGCACTGCAGATCTGTTTGTGTCACTTAAGTTCTAACATGTGTGCATTGCCAGGAAAGCAATTCTCTGCTCAAGTTCACAGCTAGGCTAGTTCCCATGATGACATAGAAACCTGTTAAATCCAACAACACTAGTTACTTCCTGAGCCCTGAGCATCAGGAACAGGTTACCCGCTCATCACCGTGCCTCCCGGTGTGCAACAGCATATGCTTGTAAGCTTGAATAATGAATGAATGTTATTTAGTATTAAGGACTTTTACAATTAAAAAAGAAACTCCAAGATTACTTGGACAACATTTTATTCACTTTATAAAGAAGGAAATCAAGCTGGAACAAAAACTTCACCAGTCCTTTTACCTGAGACTACACTGTCTTAGATTAGAAAGTTGAGCTACCCCTCCGCATCATTTGTTTATTGAGAATGCAGTTTGGGGGTGCCTTCTGTGTGGTGGTGCTTTGCTGCATCCCCCACACACAGCTTTTGGGCAAGTACCTGCTTTTAAGTATCCAGGGCACACAGTGGAAGAAAAGGGGTTAATAGATGGGCTATGTGTCCTGCCTGTACCCTGCTCTTGGCCAGAGGCCTCAAGGGGAAGAAATGATCCATTTCTGAGATTCTTGGAATACTCTTCTGATGGGTTTTGCACATGTATGTATGTGGTGTTCATTTGTTTACATGTATGTACCCACGTGTGTATGGGGGAGCACGTATGTATGTGTATGCGGTTGCGAAGGCCTGAGGATGATATCAGGACCTATCTTGATTGCATTCCACCATTGGAAATGCTAATTGACATGAGGAAGGACTCTCAATTCAATCCAGGGCTCACCAAAAACCAGAATGCTAGGCAACTTGCTCCAGTGCCCCCTTTCTCTGCCTCCCGAGCCCTGCTATTATAGGAAGGCTGTCATACTCACCAGGCATTTAGGTAGGTCCTAAGAACAGCAAACTTATTGACTGAGCTATCTGGCCAGCTCCGACTCCTCTGATTTTTAACACTCCTTCAGTAAGATGATGACAATGCAAGATGCTTTGGATTATTAAATTCAAATTCTGCTGCCTGCACACTTCTATGATCTGAAAGAATTTGCTTAACTTTCACAGTTCTTCCTCTGTAATAGTGATATTATTATAAGCCTCTGGCTATTTGAAAGGATTATAAAATAAATAAAACAATTATAGGCTCACATCAAGTGGTTATTGTTACCTGATACATGTTCCAATAAGGCTTTGCTTCTGTGTGAAAATATGAGAAGATTTGGGCTCCTCTGTATTCCGAGGAGGTGAGGAAGAGGCAGAGGGCTGTAGGGCTTATGTCCTCCATAATGATGTCCTTCCCATCAAAACACTGAATCCAGCCAGCCACTATGGCAGCAGGCCATCGGGAAAGAAAACAAAAAGGCAGACATGAGGCTCCAGAGAAAGTACAGACACTGCAGCCTTTTGGGAAAGGGTGAGTTCGGACAGAAACAGATGCGGTGTTGTTAATGGTCCTAGGAGAGCAGTCTTGAATACTGCCACAAGCACATGTTGGTATCAAACTAATAAGATAAAATAAAGCCAGGAAGGCATGAAGAAGATCTTAAGTGTGTGCAGGGAGTGGAAGAATTCCTGAGTGAATGCGTGTTGTTGACATGAGGATGGCCATGCCAAGGCCATTTGCTTTTATTATTATTATTATTATTATTATTATTATTATTATTATTATTATTATTATTATTAGTAGTAGTAGGAGGAGGAGGAGGAGGAGGAGCAGCAGCAGCAGCTGTAGTAGTTTTTTGATACAGGATGTCTTTGTGTAATATCCCTGGCTGTTGTCCTGAACTTGCTTTGTAGACTGGCCTTGAACTCACAGAGATGCACTTGCCTCTGCCTCCTGAGTGCTGGGGTTAAAGGCATGTGCTAACATGCCCAGCCCTGTTTAAATGACTTATCTTATTTTGGTTTGCATCTACCTACTTGGGTCAGTTGATGGAACTCTTGAGCCTCTGTGCTTTCCTATTAACTGCAGTTTCTCATTCTCCCCTGCTGGATACATATCCAACTCAGCAAAACCAAGAAACTACTCAGTAGACACCACTTTTGCCAAATGCTTGCATCATTGCATCTGTCTTAGCATCGTCCTCCGTGGCTTTGTCAGTGATATTTTCAGCAGCTGAGCCTTTATATTATGTCAAGCACAATATTTCATGCCCCTTATCTCAGGATAGTGACCCCATTACCCATGAGCCAGTGCATGATCCAGTCTATAAGCTGCTTTTCAAACCATGCTGAATGCCATGTGTGTTTCACGGTATCTTCTGGGAAGCAGACAGGGCAGCAACTCCCCGTATCCTGCAGCTTCAATTAATTGATGTCTGAAAATATTTGATAAAAAATGATCTGATTGAACACATGGATTCTCTTCTTTGTCAGTGTTCCCTAAGCAAACAGTGATTTACACTGCACTGGGTGTTCTGAGAACTCTAGATATAGCACAGAGCACACAAGAGGATGTCTGTGTAGGTTCTACACAAATGATACACTATCTCATGTAAAAGACTTGAGTATTTGTAAGTGCTGACACCCACAGAGGATTCTGGGGCCAACACCCTACTGATCCAGAGAGCAGCTGTGCTTAAACTTAAACTAGGAAGGTTTTTATTACCAAACATTTCTGTATAGAAGGTGAGGAGGCCTGAAAGCACAGTCACCTGACTATGCATATATGATCCAAGGTCTAAGAAGGTTCTTAGAGTTGCTCCATCTCCAGATGAGCCTTGACACTCTCAGCCATTGGCTGAAAAACTCCCTTAAGGTGCTTTCTCTTGATTCACATAAAAGTACAGGTATCCAGACCACAAGCTGGTGTTCCTGGCCAACGGTGCTATGTAGCTGGAGCACTGGGTGGAGAGCACCCTTGTCTCCTACTGAAGAGCTAGGAGCAGAAGTCATACTTCCACTAGAGCTCTTTCAAGATCTCTGGAGCCACCACATGTCACAAGTTTGCTATTGTAGTTGTAATGAGAAAAATCAGTGGGACATGAGATACTAATTTGTGCTATATTTAGAGAGGATTTTGAAGCTCCTTTCTGTGGCCCAAAGGTAAAACCAGATGTCACAGAGAAAGGGCAGTGCCCAGAGGCACACCCCTCCCACCCACAGTGACCTCTCCTGATGGCTGCCTGTCTTGTACCCAGCAACCATAGCTTTTTAGTACTGTACAGAACATGCATCCTTTATTGTGACACAATACGAATAAACCACAGAGCCAAGTTCATGGAGTTGAAGTGGAGGATGCCAGCAGCCTGCTTGGAGGGTACCTTCACTGTGATTTCCGCGGGGGTGAGGGGGGAACAAACACAGTCTGGTGCTTCTATGAGACATGGTGGCGATTGTGTTCACGAGCAGCAAGCAGTAATGAAAACTTAAGTTCCTACTTGTTTAATATGCTAAGTGTGATGGCTGGACCCCCGCTGACTACAACAGGGGGAACATAAATACACAGTCAATTCAACTACACAGCCACCTATGACTATTTGAAAATGTAGGTTCCCCAAGAGCGACTGCATTTTCGTTTTATTGGTCTTTTGATAAAAATTCTTCCAGGTGGAAATCATCTTAGTGTATCAGCTCTTTCCTGACAAATGATGTTGCTGAGGCAGCTTTTGAGCCGGACTAGTAAATCATTATTCAATTGCTGTTTAATGACAGTTGCGTTTTCTTTAACTTGATTTTGCCTACCTGTTTAAAAAAATTTTTTAAGCCTAATTTTGTGTATCTGTATATTTTTTTATAAATACAGGCTCACAGCACCTTTAAAAAAAAAACCCAAGCATATTAAGTAGAAAGCATGGTTTAAATTAGGAGAAAATAAACAGATATTTTTTTTTTTCAATTGTAAGAGACAAGCTTCCTGCGAGGAGGGACACTCGGGATCTGATACTCTTCCACGGTTAAGTGCTAACCACCCGCCATATCCGGCACTGCCCACAGTCTCAGTTAGCCCAGGTGTCTTCACATAGTGCCCTCTGCTTTCTGGGGTTTCATCTGATACTCCAGCAACAACTAAGGCAACACCTGGAAGCCCTTTTCTTTGGGACCCACCAGACAGGGAGGTGCTGGCACACTGCCTTTTAACTCCAAAAGTCCCCATGTGTGAGATGTCCTGGTTTCTAGTCTGTGAACAGAAATGCTCGCCACTGAGGTTTCCAGCTAGCCAACGTGACACCCTGGGATGTGGGCTACCAAATGCCTGCCTATATCAGTAGACAGAGTTAGCTGTCAGCTGACAGGCACACAAATGCACCCTCCTGCATACACACACACACACACACACACACACACGCACGCACGCACGCACGCACGCACAGACTCGGGGGGGGGGCGGGGGATGAGTCTGGGGCTCTCAACAACACAAGATTAAGTAAGTCTAGCAGTCGGGACAACGATGCAGTCAAGAGACTAAACATGTAGACATGGGTGATGCTGAGCTCACACAGCAAATTGTTTCACAGGAAAACATGTTTTGTAAGTACAAGGATCATGCTATGAACTAGCAGTCCAAAGTACAGTCCAGTAAGTTCACACTTGGCTATCACGGTGATTTGTCTCCTTAGTCCAGCAGTGCACCCTAATTCACAGCCTGTACTTTCTGATGCTTGGCAGCACGGTGAGTCTGTTCATGCCAGCGTCACTACAACTTCATTTATAGACAACGGGCCACTCTGTGGTCTTCTCATTGACTGCAGCATCGCCCTGCGACAGTCCTGCAATGCATGCCTGAACCTTCCACTACCTTTTTACAGTATGAGAACTCTGCTATTCAAAGCTCAGGTTCAGTGTGATGAGCTGCACCCCAGGGCCCTCTAATCCGAACACCAGCTTTCAGGCAATGTGACTGCTGCAGCACTTCTCCACCACGTGGGGTCAGTTTACAGAGAGGAAAGGCTTATTTGGATTCTCATTTTGGAGGTTTCAGGCTTCCAAGCTTGAGAGCTTTTCAGCCTTCAACATGCGCACTGCAGGGAAGAGCCCTCCTGATGCAAATTAACGTAACAGGTGACGCTCCTAAGAGCAGTGCTTTGACTAGTCATCATGGCAGAAGTCTGGCAGAGGAAGTTGCTTACTTCATGGCATCAGGGAAGCAAAGAGGAAAAGGAAAAGGCTGTGGTCCCAATACTCCTCTCAAGAGTGTACACGTAGTGACCAACCCTCCTAGTGGGCCCACCTCCAAAGACTTCACCCCTTACGGAAGGCACCACTGGCTTGGGACCAAGCCCTCAAAAGGTACACCTGTTGGACATGTTTGAGACCCAAACTGTAGCAAGGACCCACTGTCCTGGGAAGTCAGTGTCACTCCTTCCTTTTCAAGTCTGGGAGTTGATGCCCAGCAGGCCTCAGAGATAGGCTCGGGACTATCCCGGACTTCCGGATTTCCCCTTATTGT